>NC_080085.1:122762322-123439579 GCF_949987535.1 Balaenoptera acutorostrata | reverse complement strand
GTCTGGACTTTCTCCTCTACACAGGCTAGGAAAATTCTAAGACATCACCATGGCTCTTTTCATGCCTGTTGTAAGGGCAGATGCCCAGAATTCACTTTAGTTAGGTACCCAACACTGAGTACACTGCCTTTTATACACCGCACCTTTGAGAATATGTCTCTAATGGACCTTGGTGTCAGTCAACATGACCTGTTTGAGGACATTAGCTTGCTTCTGGCCCACCACCTGCTGAGGATGACTCCAAGAAGAAATTGTCATCCCTGCATGAACAGTGCTGGACCTTCACCCTTTACCCAGTAGGTACAGTTAGAGCACAGCAAGAGATCTGCATCCCTACTTCCTTTCTACTTTTTAGGTGTCACTCAGAAGACACAACATAAGATAAATCAGGAAAACTGAATATTTCATATATGCCACAGTAAATCGGGTGATTTTTATGGACGGAAGGAAATTGGGACTGGATGCCATGGGGAGAAGAAGCTTTTAATACTGCATGCACTCCTGTTTTAATCAAACTGAAGTTGTAATTTATGTTTAGGAACTATAAATATAACATTCTAGCTAATGTTGATTTGCATTTGGTTTCTGAGCAAATAGAGCAGAATTATAGGAAACTGTAAAAAAAAAAAATCTCTGCATTTTACATGCTAAGAAGGCATTTTAATCGACTGTATGCTAAGATTAGTGGTTAACTATTACTGGCATAGGTTAAAATGTAAAACCCTGAAATTTCGGAAGTGGTGTAGTATTTGTATTTGGGATGTTTTCAGATGCTGAAAGTCTAGTCTATTAAGTTATATAACTTCTTCCACACCAAAGCAATATTAAGAGACCAGTTGACGATAACAATATATAATAGATGCTTCGAGCTTGGTCATCAGAGTAAAATTTACCCAGCAAGCTAAATAAAAACATCTTGCCTTAATACAAATTACTCAGGGCATTTTTGGGGACTTAGGAGAATTTGGGCTAATTCCATTCCCATCTCCCAAACTGTGAACTAGTGCAACTGAACTGACCACTTTAACCTATTACTTGACTTGTCATTAGTCCTTGTACCTTAAAAGTCACCAACTCACCACCTAGGCAATGCATAATTGAACCAGCAAAGTTGTAAAGAATGTTTGACATAGGTTATCATTGAATAAAGTGCTCAGATTTTTATAGTATATGTGTATTCAAAATTTCAGATTGTGGATTTTTACTCTGACAATGTTATTCTCAGCTTATGAGGTCAAATTATTTGGGAAACTTCCCAAAGTGAAACTCTGTACCCATTTAACAACAACTCCCCATTTTCCCCTTCACAAACACTGGCAACCACCATTCTACTTTCTGTGTCTAAATTTGACTACTCCAGGTACTTCATATAAGAGGAATCATACAATACTTGTCCTCTTGTGTCTGGCTTATTTCACTTAGTGTAATGTCTTCAAGGTTTATCCACATTGTAGCAAATGTCAGAAATTTGTTATTTTTAAGGCTGAATAATATTTCATTGTATCTTATACCATATTTTGTTTATCTGTTCATCCATCAATGGGCACTTGGGTTTTTCCTACCCTTTGGCTATTATGAATAATGCTGTTATGAGCACGGGTGTACAAATATCTGTTTGAGTGTCTGCTTTCAATTCTTTGGGGTATATACCCAAAGGTAGAATTGCTGGATCATATGGTAATTCTATCTTTAATGTTGTGAAGTGCTTCCAGACTGTTTTCTACAGTCTCGGTTCTTGCTGTGCATCAGAATCACCTCTTGAGTTTTAAAAATAACACTTGCTCGATCCCCGCCCCGGAGACTGATTCACTGGATGTGAGGATGCATCTGACTTCTGTTTCTTCTTCGAGTTTATATTTTAAAATATACTAGTGATAAGTTATTAAGAGATAGTTTTTAAAGAGTGAAAATGAAAGAATATGGAGCAAAAAGTTCAAGTCTCCTGTTAACATTTGGAGTGTATCTTTACATATACATGTGTGTACATGCATTCACAGAGACAAACACACACGTACTTTTTTGTATTAAAAAAAATGTGATCACACCTTACACAGTTTCTACAGCTTTCAACTTGTCTCAACAGTGAGATAAGAAAAATAATTGGCAGACAGGTTGTGGTTTAATACAGATAAGAGAGAGGGAATTGTCAATAATGTCGGTTTCCTAAGAAATGGTGTAGGGATTAGATACAATGTTCAGATTGAGAGTGTGGCTGCAAATATGCAAAGAGGACAAAGTATTTCTGTTCTTTCTGTCTGTAAGTTACAAGCAAGATCATATCTTGGCAGTCAGAGGGGAGGTACAACATTGAATGCTTGTTGAGTAAAGTTTTGCTATAGTTGTTGTGGGTAAAGGGAGCTTGAGTTTACAGAATGAAATAGGATTGCTATCAGTGTTGTGAGCCCGTTCACTGTCTGTGCTTTTGATTTATAGTGGAATGCATCTACCATGTTGTTCAGTAGTATTGTGCTTTGTGGGTGAGGTCACAGAGAAAGTAGATAATTTAGTTCTTTCAGGGATTGTTTTTTACTATGTATTTAAAGGGCAAGAGTGACCTTTCGCTTTAGAGTATTGGTGAGAACATTATTGACATGAAGAACCACAAAATTGAAGGCATATATAGAAGGAGTGAAGAATACAATTTATAATGGACTAGAATTCCCAGTCAAAGAGCCTAGAAGCCTGAATCTTAGAAGTTTGTATTCATGGTTATTAAAGAAAGCCAAAATTTGGCAGAAGTTACGATTGAGAGAAAAAGTCTTTGAATAGTTCGGGAAAATACCTGAGAGGTTCATAAACCTCTCAGGTTTATGTGACATGGAGAAGGAGATACAGTCAATTGGCTTAGATTCTAATCTTTGGGTATTTTTAATGAGGTTTTAAAGGAGCCATCTGTAAGTAAGAAAGGGCAACAAGGAAGGTACAACTTAACTTTCTAAATTAATGATTTATAGAGTATCAACAATACATGAATTATGAAAGGACTGAACAAAAATAACGTTCTGAGAGGAAAGCCAGATTTCAGTGAAGGAGATTGAAGGATGTTTAGAGAAGAAATTGAGTACCTAAGAAAGTTGGATGATATGGGGATTCTGTACTGTTTTACTTACTATAATTTTATTGTATGTTTTTTATTTTCGTTGGCCCATTCTTTCCTCCTTATATTTAATTTTTACAATCCTTTCTTCTCATGCAGTAATCTTACTAATAAATGTTAGAATTGTTGGCCATGAAGTTATTTTAATTTAGTTCTCCTATTTTAACCCCCATGGCCAATCAGATTTTGATGCTTGTTGACTCTAAGCTTGGTATTTTTCTGAATTTTTATTGAAAATTTAAAAATCCAACTGTAGAAAATTTTCCCAGAATATATGATGTTTTTAGTTTACTCCATTCTATTTTCTTTGTTGATATATGCTTTCTTTTTTTCATATATTATGCAAAGTATGAATTGTTAGCCTCCTCCCTATTGTTTAGCTTTATTATGGAAAAATTTATTTTTCTTACATTTTCATTTATTCAGCAAATATACACTGATCCACTACCATGTGACAGGCAATGTTCTAGGTGCTGGGGATAGAGTGGTGTGTGAGAGAGGAAGGGTTTTCTTTCTTTTTTTTTGACATTTATCATGGCTTATTTTATTTTTTAATACATGTTTGCTTTTTTTTTTTTTTTTTTTTTTTAAAATGCATTTTAAATTTATTTATTTATTTATTTTTGGCTGTGTTGGGTCTTCGTTTCTGTGCAAGGGCTTTCTCTAGTTGCGGTGAGCGGGGGCCACTCTTCATTGCGTGCGCGGGCCTCTCACTGTCGCGCCCTCTCTTGTTGCTGAGCACAAGCTCCAGATGCGCAGGCTCAGTAGTTGTGGCTCACGGGCCTAGCTGCTCCGCGGCATGTGGGATCTTCCCAGACCAGGGCTCGAACCCGTGTCCCCTGCATTGGCAGGCAGACTCTCAACCACTGCGCCACCAGGGAAGCCCTGTTTGCTTTTTTTAACATCTTTATTGGAGTGTAATTGTTTTACAATGGGATGTTAGTTTCTGCTGTATAACAAAGTGAATCAGCTATACATATACATATATCCCCATATCTCCTCCCTCTTGCATCTCCCTATAAATTTTCCTTCTATGAGTTTTGTTGCTTCAGTGGGACTTGGTGGAGGTGAAAGTGTGAGCTCAATCAACCACTTTTAACCATAAGTCTTGCTCTTTTACTCTTTAGTGAAGTATAGGAACTGGATCAGGAGAGAGAATCCAGTACTACTATAACACTGAAAAGAAGTATAATGATACTATAATGAGAGTCAGAGCAAGTCAGATAAATACCTGATACTATAATGATACCATAATTCTTTGATACCTTTTGGGAATTATGACAACTTTCCTCCTTTGTTTAACTCAATCTTACAAAAGCATTAAATCCAGAAGTATATAAAATATGCAAATGTCTTGCATAATAAAATATCTAGTTGTTTTACATGATTCCAAAAAATCAAGGTAATAAAAGTTCAGACAAGCATGATATTTTTATCATAAGAAGGTAAATGTGATTTGATAGATGTCACTATTGTTTGCTGATATAACTTGTGGTTGGAGTGAAAAAAAGTTTTCTGAGAGAAAGGGAAGTATTCATTTGTATTTAGAATTCTACACACATGAGAGGGAAACTTGGTGGGGATAGTTTCAATAAGAATAAAATATAAAGCAAGACTGATTTTGGTGTTTGAGGATACAAAAATGGAATTTTCTTTAGGGTCACAGATGTCAAAATATTCTGTGAAATATAATACACTAATGATAGGAGATATCTACTGAAGCATTTATTAGCTAAGAGAGGGTCAGTTAATTGAATTATTGACTTGACTTGTTCAAAAGATAATAAAAAGGGAATTTCACCATCCAAGTCTGAATTCTGACCAAGAAGTACAGCTTAGATATTTGGAAATAACAAAAATAAAGCATTATTTTATTACATTTTATGACATTAAATGAAGGAGGGCAACCAGCTATAGCTGGATTTACTCACATATTTTAGAAATTTTTATTGAGCAATTACTCTATGATAGACAATGTTCTAGGTGCTGGGGACATATTAGCATATAAAACAAAGAAGAATTCCTACCGTCCTGGCACTGAGGTTGTAATTGGGGGCTCAATAAAAACACAAATAATTAAATTATTTAGCTGGTAAAATGGTGGCAAGTGCCATGGAGAAAAAATAAGACTGTAAAAGAGGAATGAGGAATACCAGATTGGAGACTATAATTATTAAAATGGTAATCAAGAAAAGCCTCAGAGACAAGGTGATATTTGAACAAAGACCTAATGAAGGATGTAAAAGAGCAAGTAATGGTAATATCTAGGAGAAGAGCATTCCAGGAAGAGGCAAGAATACGTTAAAAGGTCTTGTGATGGAAGCATGTCTGGTATACTTGAGGAACAGTAAGCAAGGAAGCAGTGCAATGATCAGGGAGAAAACTAGTAGATGATGAAGTTAAAGAGGAAATGGTGGATTAGATCATGTTGAGTCTTCAGTCCATTTTAAAGACTCGGTTTTTATTCTGAGTAAGATGGGGAGTCACTGAGGGTTTAGAGCAGAAGGGTGACATGATCTGATTTATATTTTTAAGCAAGACTATGCTGGCTGATATGCTGAAAATATATTGTAGGGGGCTAGGATGGAGTGAACATCATTTAGGTAGCTATTGAAAAAAACAAATAAGAGGTCATAATGGTGTGGGTAAGAATGATAGTGGTGAAGGGATTGAGAACTGGTTCAATTCTGAATAAATTTAAAGTAAAACTAGTGGATTTTGCTCATGGATTCAGTAAAGGAATGTGAAAGAAGATGTCTCCAAGGATTTGGTTTGTTCAAATGTAAAGATGAAGTTGACATCAACTGAGATGGGGGAGAATTGCAGGAGCAGGTTCAGAGCAAATATCAGGAAATTTCTTTAGAAATGTTAAGTTTATGGTGACTGTTAGACACTACAGATGACAAGTATGTAGTTGGATGTAAGACTCTAGATTTAAGGCAAAAGTGCTGGGTTGACAATATACATTTGGTATAGAGCAGAAATTTTATGCTCATGAAATTTTATGAAATCATTAAGGAAATCAAAGTAGATAAAAATATTTCAAGATTTGATCCCTGGGACACTCCAATATTAAGAGAACAGGAACATGAGTATGAAAGAAGGTGGAAATTAAGAAGGTGGAATTAAGTATGAAAGAAGGTGGAAATTAAGAGAACAGGAACATGAGTATGAAAGAAGGTGGAAATTAAGTACTGTATTGAGATGAATAGTCACAAATTTAAAGTGAGACAAGTCAGCATCGTTGTGTATTTCTCCAGAGCCACATTCTGCCGTACATGTTTAGACATAGATTACATGATGATCTGGATTGCCAAGGCTGCAATTTTGCCATGAGAATGCAATGAAGTGAGAGAAGACTAAGGAAGTTACAGGGCTGTAACTTGTAAGATTGTATAAGAAAGTGATCATAATGATGGACCATAGAATTTAAAGGTGGGAAAGGAGGGAAGTGAGGGTATCAAAGGGATGAAGGCAGTTAAAAAGAGTTAGTATCAATGGATTGAAGATACTGGTGAGTCAAAGGATTATTAAAGTCAGGGAGTTGAATTAGGGAGAGTAGTCTTCACAGTAGGAAGGTGTTGGTTGGAAAGCAGAGGGTTTGAAAATGGTATTATGGAGGAGTTGTATTGATTAATAATGACAATATATAGAGTACAACCATGAAAGTAAGTGGCTAAAACAGGGTTGAGGAGATGAGGAAAGGTCAAGAAATTTTGTACATTTTATTAGGATTATCACTTATGTAGATATTGAAATCACCAATAATTGTGACAGAAGTAGTGTTGGAGAAAACTTCCCAGAGCCAACAACTAAACTCTTCTAAGGTAAAGACCTAGAATATCAACAGTTGCCTGTTACAAGGAAAGGCAGAGGTGGTAAAGTCTGACAAGTTGAGATTAAAAATTCAGGGGTTTTTAAAGCAATCTACAGATTCCATGCAATCCCTATCAAACTACCAATGGCATTCTTCACAGACCTAGAACAAAAAATTTCACAATTTGTATGGAAACACAAAAGACCCTGAATAGCCAAAGCAATCTTGAGAAAGAAAAACGGAGCTGGAAGAATCAGGCTCCCAGACTTCAGACTATACTACAAAGCTACAGTAATCAAGACAGTATGGTACTGGCACAAAAACAGAAATAGAAAACCCAGAGATAAACCCACACACATATGGTCACCTTATTTTTAATAAAGGAGGCAACAATATACAATGGAGAAAAGACAGCCTCTTCAATAAGTGGTGCTGGGAAAACTGGACAGCTACATGTAAAAGAATGAAATTAGAACTCTCCCTCACACCATACACCAAAATAAACTCAAAATGGATTAAAGACCTAAATGTAAGGCCAGACTCTATCAAACTCTTAGAGGAAAATATAGGCAGAACACTCTATGACATAAATCACAGCAGATCCTTTTTGACCCACCTACTAGAGAAATGGAAATACAAACAAAAATAAACAAATGGGACCTAATGAAACTTAAAAGCTTTTGCACAGCAAAGGAAACCATAAACAAGACGAAAAGACAACCCTCAGAGTGGGAAAAAATATTTGTAAATGAAGCAACTGACAAAGGATTAATCTCCAAAATTTACAAGCAGCTCATGCAGCTCAATATCAAAAAAACAACCAACCCAATCCAAAAATGGGCAGAAGACCTAAACAGACATTTCTCCAAAGAAGATATACAGATTGCCAACAAACACATGAAAAGATGCTCAACATCACTAATCATTAGAGAAATGCAAGTCAAAACTACAATGACGTGTCACCTCACACGGGTCAGAATGGCCATCATAAAAAATCTAGAAACAATAAATACTGGAAAGGGTGTGGAGAAAAGGGAACCCTCTTGCACTGTTGGTGGGAATGTAAATTGATACAGCCACTATGGAGAACAGTATGGAGGTTCCTTAAAAATCTAAAAATAGAACTACCATACGACCCAGCAATCCCACTACTGGGCATATACCCTGATAAAACCATAATCCAAAAATAGCCATGTACCACAATGTTCATTGCAGCACTATTTACAATAACCAGGACATGGAAGCAACCTAAGTGTCCATCAACAGATGAATGGATAAAGAAGATCTGACACATATATACAATGGAATATTACTCAGCCATAAAACGAAACGAAATTGAGTTATTTGTATTGAGGTGGATGGACCTAGAGTCTGTCATACAGAGTGAAGTAAGTCAGAAAGAGAAAAACAAATACCGTAAGTTAACACATATATATGGAATCTTAAAAAAAAAAAAAAAGGTTCTGACGAACCTAGGGTCAGGACAGGAATAAAGACGCAGACGTAGAGGACACGGGGAGGGGGAAGGGTAATCTGGGACGAAGTGAGAGAGTGGCATGTACAAATATACACTACGAAATGTAAAATAGATAGCTAGTGGAAAGTAGCCACATAGCACAGAGAGATCAGCTCAGTGCTTTGTGACCACCTAGAGGGGTGGGATAGGGAGGGTGGGAGGGAGACACAAGAGGGAGGAGATATGGGGATATATGTATATGTATAGTGGATTCACTTTGTTATAAAGCAGAAAACTAACACACCATGGTAAAGCAATTATACTCCAATAAAGATGTTAAAAAAAAATTCAGGAGTTTTAGGTAAGTGAAAGGAATATAGCTACCCCTAAGTATCTGCAGGGGATTGGTTCTAGGACACCCCGTGGATGTTGAAATCAGTGGATGCTCAAGTCCCTCATATAAAATGGCATAGTCTTTGCATATAACCTACACACATCCTCCTGCATACTTTAAGTCATCTCTAGATTACTTGTAGTAACTAATACAAAGTAAATGCTTTGTAAATATTTGCCTGCATGCAGAAATTTCAAGTTTTGCTTTTCGGCACTTTCTGAATTCTTTTTTCCCAAATATTTTCAGTCGTGGTTGGTTGAATTGTGGATGCAGAATCTGTGCATATGGAGGGTTGAATTTGATGTTCTGGAAACGACAATGAGGGACTGTTTCTGACTTTATATATATAGAGTGTGAGAGAGAATACAATCACCAGAAACAATTCTCTGGAGGCTGTGGTGTCCTAAGGGGAGAGCCAGCTTTTCTTTAGAGCAAGAAGCTTGAGGAAACTCACAGAGAAGATGTTAAAAACATGGGGGGGGGGGGGCGGTTGCTGAAGATGTACCATGAGGTCCAGGAATAACAGTAGCATGTCTTCAGAAGTTCAAAGAGAGAAGCAGTGGGGTCAGAAAATGGGTTTTCTGAGGAATATAAAGATTATAATCCAGAGGATAAAGAATGCCCTAGGAGATCTGGCTGCTTATCATAACTTGACCTAAGTAAATGAAGAGCATAGTAAGGTTACTCCTGGTTGTCTAAAGGCAGAATGATGGGAGTGGGGGAGGGATGAGTATCTTACTAAAAGCATACAGGAGGAAGGCACTCTTTTGTTTAACTCCTTTCAATGGAAATTTGGAGTCTAGAGGAGAAACAGTCTTCTCTGGAGCACACAGGGATTTAGGGCTGCTTCTTCAAAAAATGATATGAGGAAAACAGGGGCAAGATGGTTTAATCCTGAGATGAGTAGCTCTGTGGTTCCCTCTTGTCTCCTAATGATGGTGGTCTGGAGACAGGGTGGAGGTAGTGTTTACCCTTGACTTTTAGATCCAAAAGGTCATAAGAAAGGGAACTGTAAAAATAAATTAAAATAGCTTAGTGAGGGAAGGAGGCTGGAATAATGCAGTTTGGGCTATCCAAATTATAATCATTGTGAAAGCAAAAGAGAAGGCATTAAATAAAATGAAGGAAGTTTCACAGGAAGGAAGATCTCTAATTTAAAAGAGTCTTATGTAAAAAATATAAGGAGAAGCGCATAACCAAGGACGAGCATGGAAAATCTCTCTGAAGCTGTGAAAGTGCTAAGTATGAATAGAAAGGACTTTGTAGAGAGAAGATGAGGATGGAGAGGAGGATGAAATGATTGTTGTAGACTGTGAAACAATAAATTCATGGCTTGGAGCAGATCGTGTCATTTATTTTCATTTTATTTTAGCAAGCACTTATCAAGTTCATCGCTGTTGTGGTATAGAGGTAAATAAAACACAGAATTTATTTTCAACACTTATTAATACAACAAATATCTCCTGAGTCCCTAATATGTACTAGACACTGTCTTAGGACCTGAAGATAAATTGATGAACTAAACATATCTAGCCACTGCCATCATAAATCTTACAGTGTAGTGTAAAAGATATTTATCAAGCATAGAAATAAATACTAATTTATTGTACAAAGAGCACATTATGACACAACCTACCTACCTCTATCACAAGGTACCTTAGGGACCCAAAAAACTCACTTTTATAGTAGTTCACTGCAGAATTAATTGGCAACTGGAGGGCATATCTGAATCTTCAGAGCAAGGGATGTGGTTGGAAAAAGCTCTCCCCTCTAGTGATTCCGTATGACTCCACTGGATGTGTGCCTGCACTAAGAATCTCCAAAGTAGAGAGGTGGGGAGGGGATGGAGTAAGACTCAAGATCTATGCACTTAATAGTCATAGTAAAGCACAGGCAGGGCTTGGGTTTTGGAGAATCTTATTAGTCAGAATGTGTTGGATTATAAGCAATGGGCCTAAGTTAAAATGAAATTTATTGGTTCAAGTAACTGAAACATCCAGGGATTTAAAAAGTACTAAAAGTAAATGAAAAAAAAAATCACCTAGGTCTAGATCTAGATGTTTAGATCACATTTTCAGAAATCTTTGTTTCCATCACTTGGCTCTTTTTTTTTTCTTTTAAAGATTTTTTTGATGTGGACCATTTTTAAAGTCTTTATTGAATTTGTTACAACATTGCGTCTGTTTTATGTTTTGGATTTTTTTTTTTTTTGGCCACAAGGCATGTGGGATCTTAGATCCCTGACCAGGGATCGAACCTGCACCCTCTGCATTGGAAAGTGAAGTCTTAACCACTGGACTGCCAGGGAAGTCCCTCACTTGGCTCTTTTTTCCTTAGCATTGCCTTTACTCATTGTCTGCTCTACCCATGTTGTGAGAAAGATGATTACCAGAAGATTTAGGGTTCTATCCTAACAACTTGGCAATTCCAGTGAAATTCATCAGCCTCTTTCCTGTTATTTCAGCATAAATCACAGTACTATATTTGACTTGGACCAGTTTGGTCCATATGCCTATATCGGAACCAACCACTACCACCAGGGTAGGAATATGCCGATCGGCCAGATCATACACCACCCCCCCCCTTGAGTTGAATAATGGGTTCTCTCTCATGGGAAACCCTAAAAACTGATGTGAAATGTCAATTCTCCAAAGTGAAACTGAAGTTCTATTAGAACAATGGAGAATGACTGATAAATAGGAAAAAACAATTGATGTCATTTACAGAAGGCTTGCATGAAGTGATGACGTTTGATCTGGCTTTGAAAGATGGTTAGAATATTAATAGATGAAGGGAGAGAAAGGGTTGTTCCAGACACGGGAAACAATATGGGTAAAGGTATGTGAACTAAAAGAGCATGAAGGCTTCCCGTTCCATGTGATGCACTCAACATTCACATCTGCCTGCCTTCTCTCCAGAGACACTGTTAACATGAGAGTAAAGACGGCAGAAAAAATGTGGTAGATGGATTTCATTCGTGGTACTAATTCTTCACCCCTCCACACTTCTCGCCATGCAACTTTTTGGCACCTTCCTGCTCAGACTCGGGTTAGCCAGAGTGTGATTTTTTTGACAGATAGGCTGTTGGCAAATGTGACACAAACAGAGACTTGAAAAGTGCTTACAAAATTGAATTTGGTTGCTCTTGTACCTCTGCCTTTGCCATGAGAATGTGTCTGGACTGGCCTGCCAGAGAGATGTGAGAGACACGTAAAGCAGAACAGAATTGCCCCAGCTGACGTGTGAGGGAACCTAGCTGAGATTAGCACCTAGTGCTTCCGAGGCTGACTATAGACGCATGTGTGAGCACAGCTCAGATCAGCTGAGTCCAGCTCCCGTCAGCTGAACACCAGGGAAAAATAAGCTAAACAAACGTGTATGGTTGTACACCACTGAGGGTCTGTGCTTTGTTGTCATGCATTGTTATTGAGTTGATAACTGAAACAGGAATGAGTCGATATGAGGGAAGAGATTGGGAAGGGCACCTCTAGTGACGAAGGTATTTCAGCATATTTCTGGAAGACTGAAAATAGCAACATTAGCAAATGAAGTTGAATGGAAGAACAAACAGCCCAGGGGAGGACTGCGGTGAATGCCAATCGATTTTCTAGGTCTGGTCTTTGAGTTGGTGGTTACAGGTAACAGGGTTTATTAGTGGTGCTGAAAACAGGGGGATTCTTGAAATTGTTTACAGAGTAACTTGGAGAATTGCCTTCAGTGTCAACTTCCCTACCTGTGCAGAGAGTGATGAGTGACAGAGGAACAGGCAATCCTGAGTGCATTTTTAAACAAATGCTAGGAATGCTGTTCTCTAGAGAGATGGGGCATTGATTCTACAGCACTGGAAAGGATAGCTGACAGGAATGAGGCCAAGAGAAGGAGGAGAAAAGGTGGAAAGAAGAGAAGAGGACAGTCATATCACAGATTTGCATAATGAAACATCCAGAGTTACCGTTAAAGGTGATAGAATGAGAAATGGAGGCTCGTGCATTTGATGTAAGGTTAGAAAGGTTATGATTACAGTAAAACTATCCACATTTTGGAGGAGGATCTGATGAAAAAGTTGAGGTGGTATAAGTGATTGTAGTCCTCATTTTCTTAAGTTCGTAAATTGAGAAACAGTTAACACAGAGATGTTATATAATGCAGTGGAGGTAAGCACAAGAACTAAACACAAACGTCCATCAGAGATTGCTTCTGGAGTAGGTCTAAGAATAGAGAGGTTTGGAGTGGGAGACTTTTGTTTCCATTATAAGTTCTTTGATCTTAGTTCATTATTTCTTTTAATACATGTGTGTGTAAGTCAGTACAGATAACAAAACACTCTAGCTACTTAAAGCAGGAATACATTTGATACAGGCAACTACATGCTTACAAATTATAGTAAGACCATGAGGAACAGAAGTTGAGGGTCTTCCATGAGGATATTGATTTCAAGGTTACAGCATCGTAAATGTGATCCAGAAGTCAAGGAGCTGTTGCTCCTGTAACTATGCTCTCTCCTATCCACAAAACTGGTGACTGGATAGAGGACCCTGGAAGTTTCTACTGAAGAGACGTTACAAACTCTGATGTGCTTTAGAACAAGAACTTCTGGTATTTGATGAAGAATGGATTTAGGAGTCCTAGAGACCACTGAGGAAATGGTTTAATTAGCTGAGACAGAAAATCCTTCTATGGGGGAGGAAATTCTTGCTCCATTCCCCACACCTGCATTCTTGTTTCTTCCTTGTTCACTAGTATAGTCATTATGCAGGAAGCATCTTTATGATATGCTGAATCAACATAATTTCTTGTCCTAGGTGGCAACCAGAGAGAGATAAGGACACAGATTTGGATCTTGAACTTATATGCACTAGAGGCCCTTATGGATATTTGGGCAAGGCCATCTACTCCAACAAAACTTTACTAAGGAGTTGTACAGGAAAGTCAGGCACTTGTGGAACTACTGATGAGGCAGTACATTGTTGTTCATTTGCTATCGTGTGTGTGTGTGCATGTGTGTGTGTGTGTTTGTGTGTGTGTGTTTCCCCACAGGAAGGTGCCTGGCAAAGTGGGATTCAGACATTCCTGGATCCCTGACCATCATATTACCTGGATTCCATAGAAACCCAAACTTTTATTTCTCATAATTACAAAATCCTGATCTAACTTTGCAACACACAGACTGCAAGGGAGTGATTCCCTCCTTATATGTGATAAAGGCATATGGAAATAGAAAAAAAAAAAAAAGAGCAGAACTGCTCAAGTCCTCAGCTGCTTTTACATTAAAGAGAATAATCTTAAGACTGGATAGAGTGAAGAAACATGGATAAAAGGGAATTGAAGTCCAAGTAAGACATTTCTTTTTTTTTTTCTTAAACATCTTTATTGGAGTATAATTGCTTTACCATGGTGTGTTAGTTTCTGCTTTATAACGAAGTGAATCAGTTATACATATATCCCCATATCTCCTCCCTCTTGCGTCTCCCTCCACCCTCCCTATCCCACCCCTCTAGGTGGTCACAAAGCACCCAGCTGATCTCCCTGTGCTATGCGGCTGCTTCCCACTAGCTATCTATTTTACATTTGGTAGTGTATATATGCAAGTAAGACATTTCTGAGTATCTAAACTCTTTAAAGGAGTTGAAGGCTCTATATGCAGATAAATTATCAAGGTCAAAAACAATATCCAATTTTACCCTTGAGAAGCTGTGGAATATTAGAGAAAAACCAGGAGACTGGGGATGAACACATACTTCTCCCTTTATTAAAAAGGGAAAAATGGTGGAATCTGGATAACAGAGATCAATAAGCGTGAGAACAATCTGTGGCAAGATTTCAGAATGAATTATTCAACATACGTATGGGTAAGTGTAGCTAATCTACCATAGCAGTTAAGAGCATGGTTGCTGCTGGCTGTGTGGGTTCTAACCCCTGTTCTAAAACAATGATAATAATAGTACCTGTCTTATAGGGTTGTTGTGAAGATTAAATGAATTAATATAAAATGCTTAAAACAGTACCTTGTATATAGAAAGTGCTATGTACTTTTATATAATAATAATAATAATAATATATTTAGAAAGCACTTGGAGAAAAGTGATGTTCACAAAAAATAAGTCTGGGCTAACTATGAAAAATTCATCCAAACTAGCTGCACTTTCTTTTAAATAACATTATGAGTTTGTTAAAGAGGAAAATGCTAATTCATAGGGCATTTGACCAAATGCCTCATTTCATCCTAAGGCCTGGACCAATGGTAGAAGAAGTGGATATGGAGGTGGCCAGCAATCAGATGAAGTGGAAAGAACATGGGTGTCTGGATCAGACAGATTTAGATTCAAAGTCTGAATCTGTAACTTCTCAGTAAAATATTGAGTAAGTTATATAAACTCTTTGACAGTCAACTCTATCGTGTGTAAAATGGGGAAAATCATATCTGCCTTGCAGGGCAATTGTACGGATTTGGTGTTTGTGGATGTTGCGTCGGTTGGGATTTGGGGGGGGTAATTGCAGTAGCTCCTTTCATCCCTACATTGTTTTGATTGCAGGCTTTTTGTTACGTCATCTGTATTGAACGACTTGACTTTGAAGGGTGTACCTCATTATATATAATCATTCCTATTAATAAGTTATTTAGAAACCTTTTTTGAGTCTATTATCTGTGTAACTTTCCCTCTTTTCACCCAGAAATCTCTATACTGAAGTAAAGCTAAAAAAGACACAGATCCTTTAACTGGTCACAATTCCCTGACTCTTTTTCTGGTGATAATAAAAAGACCATTTTACATAGAAATTACTCCAAGCAAATAATGTACGATAGTTGGATAATTATAGTGAGAAGCAAATTGAAAAGTCAGTTTTCATAATTAGTCTCTGATATGTTGTGGCTCAAAGATTTTCATGCAATAGAGAACTTTGTATGTGGCAAGACTTATTAAGTTGATATCCTCTTAATCAACATCATACATCAGGCGCTTTCAAATTAACACAAGTTGAAATAGTTCAAAGAAGCTTTTACATTTGATATCATTAATTTAATTGAATCTTTAAGTACTGATTGCTAGGTCATAGATAAGATCATTTGTACTTGGCATATGTAAGAGACAAGAGACATCTACTTGATATTTTTCAGTGCCATGACCTCTGATACATGCCAACCATCGCTGGTCACCTATGATACCAGCAGGGCTGTGATGGGGAGGAGTCCTCACTGTAGATTCAACATAGATATTTTTCATTTGAATGTGTAATATATAACTTTGATATGGTCAGTCA
Source organism: Balaenoptera acutorostrata (assembly GCF_949987535.1). NCBI lineage: Eukaryota > Metazoa > Chordata > Mammalia > Artiodactyla > Balaenopteridae > Balaenoptera > Balaenoptera acutorostrata. The sequence goes on along the minus strand of NC_080085.1, from coordinate 123,423,555 downwards.
AAAGCATAGAACACTAAAGAACTGTTACGAACGTTCAGATCTTTCAAGACTAAACTGAGCCTGCTGCTGACAGGGAAAGGATAAATATTTTTGACCCCCTTTAGGCCTGGAGTAGCCTCATTGTTTCTGTCTCCACTGTGTCCCAATAGGTACCTGTATATAGAGCAATTGGAGGAAAAGAAAGTTGGGCTCTGATTTCTTGGTGCAGATGTTCATACTTTGTCAATGTTCTCTATCCCTTACTTCTTCCGTCGGTACTACCTCTATATAGTTATTATCTACGTCTGCCATGCCTTCACTCATCTTACCCTTCACATTCTCAACTACAGTCATACCAGTCAGCAGTTCTCAAAATAAACCATGTTCTTTCATTCTGCTCCTCTGTTTCTGCTGTTCAGTCTACCTGAAAGTCTCTCCCCTCTTCTTCTCCTCCTCCTCCTCCCCCTCCCTTTCCCCCTCCTCCTCCTGTCCGTTGCCCCTCCACTCCCCCTCCCCTCTTTCTCTTGCTACTCCTCCTAAAGGTAGCTTCATGATTTGGCACAAGCATCCTCTCCTCTGGGGAAGTTTCTTGACACTACCTGGTCCAGCCGGAGTTTGGTGTCCCTCTCTCATTCACAGGAATGAGAACATCTGTCTGTCCTAATCATCATATTGCACACTAAATATTTTCATTCACAAATAAAGCATCCTAGGACTTTTACCAATTCTTAAATACCATGTCATTCCACCACAAAAATATGTACTCTCTGACACAAGGAAAACAGCTAAATCAAGAAGGGTATACTGGGCAGATGGCTAGACTGACTTACTAGCTAAGCAATGTGTCCCTTTACATAAGCTTTGCAATATATTAAGTCAAATCCTGGCTTCAGCAAAATTATGCACATGATAGATACAGGGGAGGATAGTAGTAAGGCTTTTTGATTGATAAACTACGTAATTTTGAGCTACATTATTGAAGTAGTCTCTCCATTTGGAACAGGGCAAAGGGAGTAAACAGGATAACAAAAGGTTTGGAGAGAAAATAAGTAAAAGCAACCTTAGGAGAAAAAAAATGAATCTACAGCCAGGTGTTGAAACAAGTAATACACATCTGCACATCTATTTATAAATGATTGTATAAATAAAATGAAGAAAACTACTCTTGATACCCTATGAGTGGTATGTCATTGTGCTCAGGAACTCGTGGCAGACACACCACTGTTGTCAGTTACTGGAGTCCTTTTCAGAAACAGTATTGAATCTCTCATTTCCACAGGCTCACATTCATTGGAAGACCAGGGATATTTCTGTTCTGGCTGCAGGACTCTGGCTTTGTTCAGAATAAGAAGTATAGGGGAAATTGGAGTTGCCTGAATTACTCTAAATGCTGTTGATGTTACAACCACATACAATTTCTCTCACAGCTGTGGGGAACTCAACCCTCTGGGAATTCCCTCTAGTGTGAGAAATATGCCTGTAAGGTAATAACATATGCAAAACTGAATGAATTTTAACCGGGATTTCTGCCGACTAGGTGTCCCCAAGTTCTCTGGCTCTGTGCACTTACCTTTCCCTTGAATATTTAAAAATGTCGCACTCACTTATGGAGGAAAACAAAGGCTCCATCCCACCCCTGATACCTCAGAGGGCTTACATAGACTGAATTCTCTGTCTTACCTGTATCTTGTTTCTTGTGGCTATTCCCTTCTATCCACTCTATATTGATCAAGACATGTAACCTAATTAGAATTGTAAGATTTAGCAACATTTTAAAAACTCCAGTTAAATTTGAATTTCATAAAGTCAAATTTAAGTGAGCATCCTGTATTTGATCTGGCAACTCTGAACTTATCATCTTTTCCTTAATTTACCCAAAACACCTCTCTCTCAGAGGCAAGTGTGCATAGGATATAGAAGATTCATGGGTAACAGAGGCAAAGTTACAAAAAGCAAAGAAGTTTACTTAAATAGGAATGTATAATTCTAGATTTTAAGTCCCGTGGTCGTTCTCATCACAAGGACCCTTACACTGGTTGACTCTTGCTCAGGATTCCTGGCCTCCTGTCGTGTTGCTAAACCCTGTCTGTCCCTCTTTCTCCTTTTGATTATTAACACTTTCACCCTGTCATTTTTAAATTGTTCCAGAACAAAAACAACCCCTCCCATTTTATTAAATGAGATGTTTTGGCTTTTTAAATTTGTCTCACCGTAGCCCATTCCCAAAGTGCCCTAAGGTGGCTGAGGCGGGAGGCGGGGGGGGGGGGTTACTTTTACACATTCAGTAACCATCAAATTATTTTCCCAAATAAAAACCATACTCTCCTCTAAGAAGATGCCAGCTGGTCAGCTTTAAAAATATAGTTTTTTCTCTTCTCTATTATATAATTAAACAACAAATGAAGGAAAAGGGAACATGATGTGTACAGAATATAGGATGAGCAATGAAACTGAGCAAGTCTTCACAACAAAACTGCTAAGTCAGTCTGAGCTAAGCATTGAAGGAGCAGTAGACCCTTCCTGAGTACGGAGTGGAGGAGTGATCTACTAAGTAGGGTTTTTTAAAAAATTGTATTGAGTTCTTCACATGGGAATGGATCAAAGTTGCCAGAAAGCTACTATTCTTTCTACTTCACTTTGCTCATGTTGTATATGAAGTGTGTATTTAAAATATACTTGACTGACTCAAAGAAAGGAAGACATTCAAGAGAATTAAAAATCAAAGCCATGATATAAAGTGTGACAATTTTGCTCTTGTGTGTGAAAGCAGGGTCTCAAGGCCATGCTATTCTAGCACAGAGAATCTTAGTTCAAATTCCTTGGGGGAGGGGAGTCTTTCTCTTTGGATGAAGATGTGCTCTCAATTACATAGGCAGATATGGCAACACTGAACAGCCAAAGTTGATTCTAGATTGTTGAATTCAATAATATGGAGTCAATAGTATAGATTTAAGCTGAATTCATAGTTCTACAACTCATGTGAAAAGCATGTCTTGAAGGGAACTCTGTGAAAGCTTTGAGACCAATGTGGATTTTTATGTCTGAAGGATTCCAGGATTGGTAACCTGAAAAATTTCCCTACTAGCCACCAGTCAATCCAATTGAACAAAGGTTCCCCAAACAATCTTCCTTCTGCCTGCACACAAGAGATGGCTATCAGTTTATTCTGCTTTGGTGTCCTGAATACTTAGAACAAAATTAAGCCTTGAAAATCCTATAAAAATACAGAGATAGATAGTACATGGAAACCCCTAATAAATGAGCTTCATACAAAAACCCATTTACCAGCTGTGTCTGATCCAAATTCAGCTCCAAAGGTAATCTGGAATCACATTAGTTATTTTTATTCCATTTGTGACATATTAGAGATATAAACACACTGTCTCTCCTATATATTAGAGTTTTAAACTTGTATTTGCTATAATAAAGTTATCTCAAGATGTGAATTTTACAACAAAAAATTAAAATATATTAAACTAGATAAAGCAACCATGATAAAAGAAAGTCAGTAATATGCTAATTCCAAGAGATTTTTTTTACTGCCTTGAGGGCACCAGAATTTTGATTTTAGCTTCACAGGAGATGGGAAAACTGATCAACAACTTGCCCCTCTGCCTATTCCCTTTGATTTCTCATTCCACAAGATGAATTCTTGTGGGTGAGGAAGATTTATTTCACTGGTGTTCTCTGAGCATTGACTCAGTGCTGGGCTTGTCCTGGGTATTGGAGTCACAGAGATGAATGCCAGGACTCCTTCCTTTGGGAACTCCCAGTCTATTGAGGGAAATAGACATGTAAACAGGCAGTTGCAATATTATGGTAAAGAAGTGACCAAAATATGTATGGGAGTGAGGAGTGATAGGCAAAGTACATTTGATCATACATGTAGAAAAGCAGGGATGCTTTAAAAAATTAGATTCTGAATCTTTTCTGGTGAGGAACCTGTTTCCTTTGTCCTTAATGACTGGTATGGGCCATTAAAATGTTGGTAAGCCCCTGGCAGAGTATGAGGAGATTGAAGAGTGTGGTTTTCCTTTTTTCTCTCCTATTTATTATCGCACATTGTGGTGTAGGAAGAAAGGAAAGTCAGGGTGTTGGACAGTACATAGGACGTACTGCTCACCTAGCACTGGGGTTAGGAAAGCTTCACAAAGGAAGTGAGAACCAAGTTGAGATGTGATAGAAAGGAGGCAAAAGAAATAGAGAATCAGGGGAGACACCCTGGGAAAAAGACATGGTATAGATGAGGCACAGTAGAAGGAACTAGGATGCCATGCTCGGGTAAACCAAAACAGGTTAGTTATTACTGGCTCATGACATGGAAAGATGATGCTGGAGAGAGAAGCAAAGTCTAGAGTTTGGAGGGCCTTAGCTACCACCCATGTAGGCCAGGCCAAAGCTTAGACTTTTTCCTGTTAAGTCAGGGATTAGCAAACATTTTTTGCCAGATAGGAAATATGGCTTGGCTGGCCATACTTTCTCCGTTGCAACTACTCATTTCTTTCTCAATTTTGCCTTTGTAAGCAAAAGCAGCAATGAATAGTATGTAAATGAATGGTCATGGCTGTGTTCCAATAGAATCTTATTGACAAAAAAGGCAGTGGGCTAGATTTGACCCAAGGGCCATAGTTTGCCCAACCTTGATATTAGTGATAAGCAGTGGCGTGCCATTTACATATGAGATGGAAGTTGGTAATATTTTAATAAGCTTCTCTGGCGAATCTGACATATATTTAGGTTTAGGAAAGAAAGATTCTTTAGTCTGAGCTGTACATCAGAGCTGCTCCACAGAATTTTCTGTGATAATGGAAATGTTCTGTATCTGTGTTGTCCAATGCAGAAGCCCCTAGCTAAATTCTTGAAATGAAGCAAAGTGTGACAAAGAACTGAATTACAAATTTAATCTAAATTTAAATAGTTACATGTGGTTAGTGGTTGCCCTATTGAACAGCACAGTTCTAGGCTTTGGCCAATACTTGGATTTAGACTCAATTTCAAGTAGAAGCACAAAGCAAAGATCTATGCTAGGATGTACCTATCCACGTGATATGGGACATCAGCAGTATATCTAGAAAAGATTGCAAAGCAGGTTCTGAGAACACCTTAAAATCACTCAATTCCATTCCTTTTTTTTTTTCATTCTATCTTGCCTATTAGGATCCTTTGCCTAATTTTCTACTGAGTTTTTAAGCTTTCTTTCATTTATTTACATGGACTTTGCATACAGTAAGGAGATGAGCATTTTATAATGTGAGTTACAAATTTTTTAAACTGTATGTTTTTACTATTTTAAAATTTCTTTTGAGTTTTACTGTGTTACTTTTCATGGAATTTTAAAAACATGGTCTTTTAAAAAGGTTTTTCTTTGATGACTTCAGGTATTGTGCTACTCTTTTAAGCCTTTTCTATCCAGCAATTATTAGGGAAAAAAAGAAAAAAACATTCCATAGCTTTTTCTGGAATTGTTATGGTTTGATTATTTACTTTTAAATACTTGCTCCATGTGAAATTTATTTATTTTTGTTTAAAGTGTGAGGTTAGAGATTTGACTTAATTTTTTTTCCAGATACCAAACCATTTATTGAATAATTGACATTTACCCACAAACAGGGTATTGTATCATAAAAACTCTCTTGTATGTACTTGCATACATAGCTCAATTTTGTACACTACATTATTGATCTATCTATTCGTGAGTCAGGGCCATACTCTTTAAATTAGTAAAGGCTTATAATGTGTTTGAATATTAATTAAGGTTAGTCATCATCCTACTCCCCCTCTTTCTTCTTCTTTTTTTATTTTGTTTTTCTATATGGATTTTATTTTACTTTTTTTGACATCGTTATTGAAGTATAATTGCTTTAAAATGGTGTGTTAGTTTCTGCTTTATAACAAAGTTAATCAGCTATACATATACATATATCCCCATATCTCCTGCCTCTTGCATCTCTCTCCCACCTTCCCTATCCCACCCCTCTAGGTGGTCACAAAGCACCAAGCTGATTTCCCTGTGCTATGCGGCTGCTTCCCACTAGCTATCTATTTTACGTTTGGTAGTGTATATATGTCCATGCTACTCTCTCACTTCGTCCCAGCTTACCCTTCCCCCTCCCCATGTCCTCAAGTCCATTCTCTACGTCTGTGTCTTATTCCTGTCCTGCCCCAAGATTCTTCAGAACATATTTTTTATTTTTGTAGATTCCATGTATATATATGGCCTTTATTGTGTTGAGGTACGTTCCTTCTTTGCCTACTTTCTGGAGAGTTTTTAATCATAAATGGGTGTTGAATTTTGTCAAAAGCTTTCTCTGCATCTGTTGAGATGATCATATGGTTTTTCTCCTTCAATTTGTTATTATGGTTTATCACATTGATTGATCTGTGTATATTGAAGAATCCTTGCAATTCCTGGGATAAACCCCACTTGATCATGGTGTATGATCCTTTTAATGTGCTGTTGGATTCTGTGGTATAAATCCAAGTCCAAGGGCAGAAGAAGACCAATGTCCAAATTGAGGCAGGTAGGAGGGCAAGCGTCCTCTCTTCTTCAGGTTTTTGTTCTATTCAGGCTCTCAATGGATTGGTTAATGCCCACCACAATGGGGAGGGCAGTGCTCTCATTCTACAGATTCAGATGTTAATCTCTTCCAGAAACATACTCACAGACCCAGAAATAATGCCTAACCAGACAGCTGGGCACCCCAATGACCTAGTCAAGTTGACACATATAATTAACCATCACAGGGGGATAACATGAGGAAGTTTCTTTGTGGTGATGGGGCAATTCTGAATCTTGATTTTGAGGATGATTACTTGCATCTAGACATGTGACAATATTTCATAGAACTGCATACATGCACATACCCAAAGCGCAGATAAACACTGGTGAGATCTGAATAAGGTAAGTAACTGATTTAATAGTATTGGGCCAACATCAGTTTCCTGGTTTTGATACTGTCTTATATTTATTTAATATATTATCTGTGAGGGGAGTTTGGTGAAGGAAAAACTTCTTGTGAGTCCTAAACTATTTTGAAATTTTAAAAGTTTTAATAAAAATAAAAGAGGACAAAAAAACCTCCCAGATCTACCAAAAGGCAGCTATTGAATCTACTATAACATGGTTAAGATACATATTTTACCAAAGCCCCAATTTTTTTTAGGATGAATTCAGTAATCAAATCAAACATGGACAGTATACAGTCTGAAGTTTACAATACCCAATACTGTTTCCATAATTTACAAACATTTATTTGTGTTCAAGTTTGTTTACCCTACACTCAGGTCATTTCTCTGATTTTCTGGACTCTCATAAAGGTAAAGATCATAGCATGTTTTTCCCATCAATGTGTTTGTGATAAACATGGTGATCTGATGTCTAGGATCACAGTTTAGCAAGACCTATTAAAATGTTATTGTAGGTGGCAAGATTTAAGAGGAAGTTATCATAAACTTTAGCTATAGCCGTATATATTCCCTCCCATCTTCCAAAAAGGGAAATAGCTTTCCCTTTACTAGCTAGAATAGTGGTGAATATGTTCATAGATAATAAATTTCTTTAGGCAAAAATTAACATACCAAACTCTTAGGTGCATTCAGCCTTATATTCATATTCTTGGAATTAGCACTACAGTGATAATAATAAAGATTATCATTTATTGCATGCTTGTTTTGTGCTAAGCCCTGGGCTCAGTGCTGCAGATCCTAAAAAGAATAATGAATGACCTTTATCCAAGAAACTCCTATTCTAATGCAGAAGACAGAAAACTGAATAGCAAATCGCAGTCAATGTGGAATTACTTAGCAGTTAGTCTCTTTTTCCCTGTGCCTTTGTCCTCATCCGTAAAATGGGTCCACAAATAATCCATATTTCACAGGTTCATTATGAGGATTTCAAAAGAAAATGTATGAAACGGCTCTGAAACGTAGTAAGAGTTCTTTAAATGATAATGGTTGTTATCCTTATGTCAGGAGTGCTCAGCCATCTCCCAAAGCCTCATCTCTGGACTTGTGTTCAAACCAACCTGAATAGGTCCTCTCTTTGCTATGAAGAATGTGTTTTATTATTGCTCAAATCTGGAAAAAAATATCCTGTCCTTGTCAGGTCAAAAGCATTCCTACCGGGCTTCCCTGGTGGCGCAGTGGTTGAGAATCTGCCTGCTAATGCAGGGGACACGGGTTCGAGCCCTGGTCTGGGAAGATCCCACATGCCACGGAGCAGCTGGGCCCGTGAGCCACAATTGCTGAGCCTGCGTGTCTGGAGCCTGTGCCCCGCAACGGGAGGGGCCGCGATAGAGAAAGGCCCGCGCACCGCGATGAAGAGCGGTCCCCGCACCGCGATGAAGAGTGGCCCCCGCTTGCCGCAACTGGAGAAAGCCCTCGCACGAACCGAAGACCCAACACAGCCAAAAATAAAAAAAAATAAAAAAAAAAAAAAGCATTCCTACCGATTCTGAGCACAACTCCTCTAAATTTTCAGAGGCAGAGTATTTGGAAAGGAGAAGAGATTACAGGAGCACCTAAGTAGACAGTGGAGCATAGTGGTTGAAAGCACATGTGTTGCAGTCAGTTTCATCCCTTCACTAGCTCTGTGATCCTGGACAAGTGACCATTTTTCTGAGCCTAAGTTTCTTCATCTGTAAAATGAAGACCATAATGGTATTTACCTCATAAGGCTGTTGGAAGCTTACAGGACACAATATTTCTAAAGTGCTTGCCAGTTTCCAACCCATAGCAGGTCTTAGTTCCACCTCTTTCCCACCAGCCCTCATAGCAGAAGAACTTAGAATTGGTCCCAATTCAGTCTCTCCCCAGCCAGAAACACTCCTGCATCAAAGGTAACATATATTAATCCTACACTGTTTTTTTCTCTCATCCCTTTGGTACTAAAATCACATTCATTGGTCAGATTTATGAAATGCAATAGCACCTAACAGGGTAACTATTGCTTAGTAAGTGTTTCATAAATATCAGTTGGCTAACTGCTAATGGATTACAAAGGATGAGTACATTTATAACATAAACTGAAGGTTAATGTGGAGTGTGTTAGAACTTAGAAATGTGTAAAGAAATCTTGCTTAAGTGCTATTACCGATAAACTAAGGCCAATTGCCTAGAATGTTCCCTCCATACTCCCACTACCAAGGATCATCCTGCTTGGCTTCATGTACTGCTGATAACTTACTCCTCCAAGACTGCCTTTCATGTCCATGTGAACCATAGTTACCTGCACAAAAATATGTTCTCTGCTTGGGGGACAGGATGAGAGAGAATGGTTTATCCTGGTATCATGCAGCTCTAGGAGTGTATGAGGGGAAGATGAAATACATAGATACAGAGAAAGAAAAAGGGGGTTGGAAATATATTTCTAATCAGCAGATATTATGTTAGGGCACAATCACACAAGTTGCCTTTATGGAGATTTAGGAACTAAATCCAACGGGGTTCTGCCTTCAAGGATCAATGTATACAATTGCAGTATATAGTTATATGCAGTTGACTTGAAGTCGGACACACAAAAGTTTGAGCTCTAAATCTGCCACGTCATTGTCACCACTCTAATCTTGATTATCTCATTTTTTAAACAAAGTTTCTGAGAAAGAACTTTGGACAACGTACTTTAAATATTAACATCATTGAGAACATATAATTTCTAATTTCTATTTATTAACATAGCTCATCCAGCTCTGTGAAAGGGTGGGGCTAGAATCATCCAGTTGTTGAATCTCTGAGATTTCAATGTGTTCAGGCACCATCTATTCATAACTGGCTTTGAAGCCACTGCTTTCACTTACAGGGATGAGAGGGGCCAGTGCTCACTGCATTGTTTCTCCACTAAGGGGAGGATCTACCGGTACAAGCCATACCTGTCTTGTTGTAGAGACAGGCAGCAATGCAGGTCTCTGGCCCCATCCCCAATCAGTTTCCCCAAAACCCCACAAATCCTGAAAAGGAATCTTGTAAAGTTCAATGAGACAGTCAAAAGACAGGTTCTAACTCAATTTAATTATCTCCTTTACTTAGCCTTTGGGATTATATGTACAGATGAACACAAAAGGGATGGTTTTAAAAGGAATATCTGTTAAAGGACAGTCCTGCTCATTAATACAAAAACTAAGAAATAACCTGGCCTTCTGACCTGAGGGGCTACAAACATAATGATATTTAAATCATGCTGTCATCCTGAATTTCCCAGCCCAGGCTGGCTCCAAAAATGTATTGTTTCCAAGACAGTGCCATATCAAGGCATCCTGCAACTTGAAGAAATTCAAGGGCATTTTATCCACATAAATAATTTTCTCTAAGAGTTGCAAGTTAAAAGCAAGGAGCCCAGGAATGTCCTTCACAAATGCAGCTGTGTGATTAGTGATTAGAAAAGTCTCGAGGTTGTCTTTGTATTGGGGAGGAGGACGTATAGAGGAGATATCATTATTATAATTCCTAAAACTGGGCTCTCCAATATGGTAGCCACTAGAAACATATGGCTATTTAAATTAAAAACAATTGTCCTCTATCTCACCAGCTCCATTTCAGGTTCTCAATGGCCACGTCAGGATGTGGCTGCCATATTGGACAGCACAGGCAGGCAGCTTTTCATCATCACACAAAGTCATACTAGAGTATTAGCTCTAATACTACTTCCTTTAAAGAGAATTCCCTAGCCCTCTGTATACAATGTCATTTTAGAATTTGTTCAACTCTGCCCTGCAGTATAACTGGTTACACAGATATGTCAGCCCTACTATGAATAGAGAGTTATTTGTGCAGGAACCTTTTTTTCCAGTTTTGTTGGGGAATATTTGGCAAATAAAACTTGTATATACTTAAGGTATGCAAAGTGACGATATGATACACGTATACATTGTGAAATGCTTATCACAGTCAAGGTAATTAACACATCCATTACTTCACATCATTACCATTTTTTATCCTGTGGTGAGAACACTTAATATCTACTAATTTAGCAAATTTAAATATATAATGCAGTATTATTAACTTCAGACACCATGCTGTACATTAGATCCCCAGAACTTACTAATCTTATAACTGAAAGTTTATATCCTGTGACCACCATTTCCCCACTTCCCCCACCACCTAGCCCCTGGTGATCACCATTGTACTCTGCTTCTGTGAGTTTGACTGTTGTAGATTCCACAAATAAGTGAGATCATGCAAATTTGTTTTTCTGAGTTCGGCTTATTTCACTTAGCGTGATATTCTCCCTGTTCATACAAGTTGCAAATGACAGGATTTCCTTCTTTTCTGTGGCAGAATAATGTGTCCTCTTGCATCTCGTTGAGCTCCTTTGAGATGATTATTTTGAATTCTTTGTCAGGCATTTCAGAGATCTCTACTTTTTTAGGTTGGTTGCTGGGGCTTTATTAGTTTCCTTTGGTGGTATCACGTTTGCCTGTTTGTGATGTATGTAGCCTTGCATTGGGGTCTGAGGATTTGATGGGTAAACACCTTTCTCAGTCTTTACATACTGGTTTCAGCAGGTAGAGACCTTCTCATGCCAGGTTCCAGGACTGATGGGATAGCCTACGGGATCACAGTCGAGCAGGGTCTGGGCTGGGTGACGTGGATACTGCTGGATATACAATGGGGTCTGTATTTGTCAGGCTTGTTACCAGGGGCTTGGGCGGCTATGGACCCTGCCTGGTCCCTGGGTGAATAGGACTACCTCCAGGATGTTGGTCAGTAGGGCTGGCACTGGGACAAAGGCACTTCAGGGTCTGCAGTTGGGTCTGCACATGGCAGGCCTGTTACCAAGTATGCAGATGTGTTTGACTCCTTCCAGGTCCCTTGGTAGAGCTCCTGCTGGGACACTGGGTAGGTCCCTGGGTGATTAGGACCGCTCCTGGGCTACAGCTGGGAGAGGCTGTAGCCGAGTTACAGTGCCATTGCAGGATCCTCAGTTGGATTGGGGTTGTGGGCCTGCCTCCAAGCACAAGGATACTGAGTCCCTGTGTGGACAAGCCATTTCCCAGACCACAGCTGGGAGGGGCTGCAGCTGAGTTACAGGGATACTTCAAGATCTGCAGCTGGACCAAGTTTGGCAGGCCCGCCTCTGGGTGCACAGATAGTGTTTCTCCTGGTGGGTCCTTGGACTGATAGGACTGCTCTTGAGCCGTGGCTGGAGGGGGGCTGGAACTGAGATACAGGGCTGCTTCAGTATCCACAGTCAAATCAAAGTTGGCAGGCCTGTTACTGGAGGCATAGTCAGGGGTGACTCCTTCCAGGTTCCCTGGTGGATGGTGCTGATAGCAGGACCAAGGCCAAACGCGGCCATAGCCAAGTCCAGGGGGAGACAGGGCTGTTTCTGTATCTGTAGCTGGGACCACGGTTGGTGAGCCTGCTACCTGGTGTGGGCCTGCCTTCTCAAAATGGCCCTGCTCAGTTTTGGGCTCCACTGGTGTTTTATAACCCCCTACCTGGTTCCTGAAGCTCCCCCAAAGACACTTTTGTCTGTGGATGGCTGCCGAATTACTGTTGCTGTGGAGGATATGAATGGGGATCTCCTGTTCCGCCATCTTGCTCATGTCACTCCAAGAACCTTATTCTTTAGGAGCATCTTTTGTACACACACACGTGTGCAATATTTAAATCAGTGGTTCTCCAACTTTAGCATGTATCAGAATTAGAAGACCTGTTAAAACACAAAATTCTGCTTATCATCTCCAGCTCCAGATTTCCGGATGTAATAGGTCTGGAGAAAGTCACAAGAATATGCATTTCTAACAAGTCCAAGGGGGTGTGGCTGATGCTGCTGGTCCAGGGACCATACCTTGAGAAACATCAACTCATATCCTAAACCCCAGGCATTGCAACCCAAAAGTGTCCCCTAAATATGGCCAGTCCTGAGCTTCAGCTTTAAAATTGCTAGATCTTTCACTCACTCAGGATGGAGGGACAAAAGCCTTCAAGACTCTTTACTACAGTATTGGCCTTTCATTGTTTGATGAAAGAAAGTACTGCTGAATCTTTTGGACAGAAAAGTTGCCTGGAGGAAAAACTCTTTACAAACCTAAACTTTCTCCAAAATGGAGGGTCCTACTTAGATCGGATATGATTTCTTTGCTTCTAACACTTGACCTAAACTACTTACTTAATGCAAACCCCAAACTGGTCTAGCTCTGACTTTCTTTGAAGTAATACTTTCTTGTAAGCAGTAAATGGTTGGTGTCCGCTTCCAGGATATAATATAGCAGCTCAAAATTTATTTTGCATAAATCAGAGGAGACACTCCCTAATATACCCATAAACATTGGCAGAGTAAAAATAAAAGTCAACTTTTTCACTGAGTTACATGCCACTTTTCTGAGTTTCAACCTTTTTTTAATTGAAGTACAGTTGATTTGCTATATTATTAGTTTCAGGTGTACAACGTAGTGATCCAGTATTTTTGCAGATTATATTTCATTTGAAGTTTTACAAAATAATGGCTGTATTTCCCTGTGCTGTACAATATATCCTTACTGCTTACTTATTTTATACATAGTAGTTTGTACCTCTTAATCCCATACCTCTATTTTGCCCCTACCTCCTTCCCTCTCCCCACTGGTAACCACTAGTTCTCTATATCTGTGAGTCTGCTAATTCGAAAAGATACATGCACCCCAATGTTCACAGCAGCACAGTTTACAGTAGCCAAGATATGGAAGCAACCTAAGTGTCCATCAACAGATGAATGGATAAAGATGTGGTATATATATACAATAGAATGTTACTCAGTGATAAAAAGAATGAAATTCTGCCATTAGCAACAATGTGGCTGGACCTAGAGAGTATACTGCTGAGTGAAATAAGTCAGACAGAGAAAGATAAATAGTCTGTTATCACTTATATGTGGAATCTAAAAAATAAAACGAATGTATATAATAGAACAGAAACGACTCACAGATATTGAGTTTCAACCTTTGAAAGCTCTCCCAAACCAGTGGTAATAACTGAGAAAGGGTTGTATGCAGTACCACAGCATTACACACAACTGAGTATTCCATCATCTGGAGAGTTAGCTTTCTCCATTACCTTGTTATATATTTGACTGATTGTTTTCAGTTAATCGACTAAATTCTTCAATGACTTGGTACTTACAAACACTTGCCAAAGCAAGGGCATATGGAAATAATAGAGAGAGGGGAAGGAAGTACCACTTGTTGAGCAACTTCTAAAATGAAGCACAATCCTATAGACAATTTATATCTGTCAACTCATAAGACCCTCATGAATCTGCATGGTGGGGATTATTATTCTTTCATCACATATGAGAAAACAGAAACTCTGATGTATTACATGATCAGATCACGTTAATGCAGCTAGTAAGTGCTGTAGCGTGAAGTGAAATGACGTTTCTCCAATGCCAAATCCCATTATCTTTTCCTCTATATTGGCATCCCTACAATGTATTCGGTAAAATGGGTGTTTCAATGGGGAAAAATGTTTGTTGGCCAAATAGGTTTTGAAAAGGTTGCATATCGTGACCTTTATTTAAGATTCCTGATGCTCACAGTATTTTAAGCACCCCGAACAAGACTTTCAGTAAAGAAACCGTACAGCGCAGGGTTTCCCAAATTTAATTGACAAGAGAACCCTTTACTCCTAAGAAAACATTTTGAGAAGTACTATTTTATTCTAGGCTGCCTGCCTAAATATAGAATGAATATTTATTTTTAACTCCAGTATTCCAAATGAGAGTTGGGGGTAGGTGATGGAGAAAGTTCAGTACCTCTCTCTCATTTCCAAATTCCTTCTTCAGTGAATACAGATCTTCAGTTAGATTCAGCAGCCGAGAATTGGACTCTTTACCAGTTAGCAGGGATGCTGTGTTAAAAGGTGATACACATATTTCCCCTGTTCTCTTCTAAATCATCTTTCCTTATGTCTAAAGTGGTACAGTGAACTAGAGCCTTCTTTTCTATTGGACCACCCTGTCTGTCTTATGCTTTCTTGGCAGTGCTAGAGTTTGGTAAGATCCTAGGATTTGAGTTTGGACCTAAACCATGTGCCCACATTCCCTGAATCTGTGTTTGGATATAAGCCAGGCTCACATTACACTGGTAGTTGACTGTCTTTTGCCATAGAACCTCATACATCTGTTTGTCTCAGGGAGCCTGTGGGAGAGGGTGGCCATGGTGGTGGGGTATTGAATTCTAATACTCATAGGTACTTAATCTAATAGTCAAAGCCCACAGTCTTTTTCATGACTCTGTTTTGCATTTTAACCCATATCTGTGGAGCTTAAAAAGTCCTTACAAATATTTCCATAATTTGCAAAGTATAAGGGAATAAAAAGAAAAAACAGTCAACTTCTTAAATTACTAATACACTTTTATTCATTCATATAATATATATGGTACTGTATGAAGTATTACATTATATTGCATATAGAATATAAAATAGTGCCCTTGTCCTTGTCATTCAGGAGTTTATAGGCCAAAACGTCAGATAAATACATGAGCGAGGAAAGAAGCAGACCTTTAGTCATACAGGCCCGATTCAGACATTTCTCCACTCTGTGACCTTGGGCACACCACTTAACCCAGCGGTCCCCAGCTTTTTTGGCACCAGGGACCGTTTTCGTGGAAGACAATTTTTCCACGGACCGGGGTTGCGGGTGGGGTCGGGGTTGGGGATAGTTCAGGCGGTAATGCGAGTGATGGGGGGCGGCAGATGACACTTGGCTTGCTCGCCCGCCGCTCACCCCCTGCTGTGCGGCCCGGTTCCTAACAGGCCGAGGACCGGTACCTGTCCGTGGCCTGCGGGTTGAGGACCCCTGACTTAACCTTTCAGATCCTTCGTGTCCTCTTTAGTAATGGTGAGGTTTAACACTTCTCAGGGGCACTGTGAGAATGAAATGGAGTAACCTCTCTTGTGTTTTGCAGCCGGAAATATGTGCACCCCATGGGCATGAAACAAAAAGCCAACCCAAACTGGGGACAAAGGTCCTCTTGCAAAGTCAAGTTTACTTGAAAATGCGAAGAAATAATTTTTATAATAAAACAAACATGAATATATTAAGAGGTAGAAACAAAAGGTCCACGTGAATTTTGAGGCTAAAATACGAAGCTTCAATCACGTTCTGTTTCTGTAGTGAGCTGCTTCAGGCAGCACTTCCGGGAGGCCTGGGGGGATGTGCTTTCCCTCACCTCTACTTTATGGGTATTTCAGTGGGAAAAAAATTCTGAGAGGCACTGAAATTTATGAAAGGTTTACTAATCTATAAACATGTCACAATGTTGTTATTATTCGTATTCAAAGCAGCGGCAAATAAGTGCAAAAGGAGACTGAAATGGCATGTAGGAGCTGACAAAGGAAAGCAGCAGTGTGACGGCAGGCTGACCACAGCAGAGTTCACGGGAGACGGCACTTGAGACACTGGGAGGGGACAGGTGCTTTCCTGTCATTTCTTTAGAACAGTGACTCTCAAACTTGAGTGCACATCAGTATCACCCAGAGGGCTTGTTAAAACACAGATTTCAGGGCCACAGCCCCAGAGCCCCTGATTTCCTAGGTCTGGGGTAGGGTCAGAGTATTTGCTTTTCTAGCAAGTATCCAGGTGATGTGTATGCTGTTGGTTCAAAAAGAACCACTGCTTTTGAACAGTGTTTCCTAATTCTAGCAACTTAAAAATAAATATTGATGTTTGCCCCCCCTTTCCTACTTAATTGGTGATATTATGAGCGTTAAAAATATTTCAAGGTGTTTGTACTCTGCTGGAAGAGTTATGACAACCATTCCTTCCAGTTTGCCCAGGACTGAGTTGTTTCATGAGATGAGGGATTTTCAGTGCTCAAACTGGACAGTCTCGCTCAAACTGGGGCAGTTGGTCAAGCTACTATGGACTCAAGGTCTACTAGATAAATAACTTGCTTTACCTATCTTGAGGAGGATGGTGATAAACACAGTTTGTTTTGACGTTCTCTTGCCATTGCTTAGCACAGGAGTGGACACTCCAGAACTAGTTGCTTGATTCCACTTAACATTACAGAGGGGAAAAAACATGTTTTTTATAGTGTGAGTATGGCACTTTAGAGACAACACTGTGAAGAATAGAAAGAATGCAAGCTTTGGACTTAGACAGAATTGGACATGGTAGCTGCTGATTCCTACATGAATTAGCTGTGTGCCTTTGGGCAAGGTACTTAACCTATTTGAGACTCAGTTTCTTCTTACGTAAAGTGCAGAAGTAATAGCTCACAGAGTTTTTGTGAGAATCCATGAAATTATTTATTATAAACATGTCTAGTATAGTGGTAAGATCTCTGTCCTTCTTTACTGAAGATGACAATACAAATATGCAGAAGGCTTTAGGGAGTAGTAGTATCTTTATAGTTGGAGAAAGGTATTCCAGAATGAAGGCTTGGTGTGAACAAAGGCCAGCTCTCAAAGGGCATGGTCTTTGGGGATAAGTACAGGAGAGTGGTGTCACATTGCTTTGATCTGAATGTTTGTGTCCACCTAAAACTCATACGTTGAAAGCCTGACCCCTAAAGATAATGGTATTGGGAGGTGGGTCTTAGGGAGGTGCTAAGGTCATGAAGGTGGAGCCTTGTTGTTGGATGAAAATTATCTAGCAAACACTTCAGTTATGAGTTACTTGGGTCAAAAGGTCAGACACCCAGTCGTGGGTAGTCTGCTTATTAAATGACATGGAGAATTTGATATCACACTGGCTTCTTTTTTTTTTTTTTACATTTTATTTATTTATTTATTTATGTCTGTGTTGGGTCTTCGTTTCTGTGCGAGGGCTTTCTCTCTAGTTGTGGCAAGTGGGGGCCACTCTTCATCGCGGTGCGCGGGCCTCTCACCATTGCGGCCTCTCTTGTTGTGGAGCACAGGCTCCAGACGCGCAGGCTCCAGACGCGCAGGCTCAGCAATTGTGGCTCACGGGCCCAGTTGCTCCGCGGCATGTGGGATCTCCCCAGACCAGGGCTCGAACCCGTGTCCCCTGCATTGGCAGGCAGACTCTCAACCACTGCGCCACCAGGGAAGCCCCACACTGGCTTCTTATAAGCGTCTTTCATGTTTGAATCTATCCTCCCCCTCCATTCCCC
Source organism: Balaenoptera acutorostrata (assembly GCF_949987535.1). Classification (NCBI taxonomy): domain Eukaryota; kingdom Metazoa; phylum Chordata; class Mammalia; order Artiodactyla; family Balaenopteridae; genus Balaenoptera; species Balaenoptera acutorostrata. The sequence continues at coordinate 123,405,520 of NC_080085.1, read as the reverse complement.
ACACACATATGTTAATGGATTAGTTTTTGTTAAGTGTTTGTTTTTCCACATTTTGTTCTTGTTTTTTTAACATCTTTATTAGAGTATAATTGCTTTACAATGGTGTGTCAGTTTCTGCTTTATAACAAAGTGAATCAGTTATACATATACATATGTCCCCATATCTCTTCCCTCTTGCATCTCCCTCCCTCCCACCCTCCATATCCCACCCCTCTAGATGGTCACAAACCACCAAGCTATGGTGGTTCTATTCTATTGCCATAGAATGTTCCTTTATGATCCTTTGCAGGCCATCACCACTCACCCTGCCACCCCAAACAACAACTAGTCTGAAGTGTATCACCATAGATTAGATTCATTTGTTTTCAACTTCATTTAAGCAGAATTATACAGCATGTACTCTTTTGTGTCTGGCTTCTTTTGCCTCACAAGTTTAATGAGGAAAAATACTATATAAGATTTAAATCCACTTAAGTTTATTTAGACTTGTTTAACAGCCTATATATATTCTATTGTTGTGATTGATCTGTGTGTATCTTAGCAGTTTTATTTAGCACTTACACTTAGCAGTTGTCAGGCATAGTATTTTATAAATGTAAATTAAGTCAACTTTGTTGATAGTGTCATTTGTGTCTTCTGTATCTTTGCTGATTTGCTGTGTATTTGATCTATTAATTATTAATACTAAGAGAAGATTATCAATATCTCTAACTATAATCATGGATTTAACAATGTTTTACTTTTACTTTTGTCATTTTTGCTTGATGTATCTTACATCTTTGTTGTTACAGTAAGATAACTGTCTTCTTAATGAATTGACCCTTTTAACATTGCAAAATGCTTTTCTTTAATATTGGTAAGCCTCTTCATCTTGAAGTCTTATGCCTGTTGCAAATATAGCCATACCAGCTTTCTTATGCTTAGTATTTCCATGATACATACCCTCCCATCCTTTTGTTTTTAACCTGTATGTTTCTCTGTATTTAATATGTTTCTTATAATCAACATATAGTTGGTTCTTGCTTTTTTATTCATTCTGACAATCTCTGATTTTTATTTGAAATCTTTAGTCTATTCATGTTTAATATAATAATTGATTTGCTTGGGTTTAAGTCTACTCTCTTCTTGTTTTATTTTCATTAGTACTACCTGACTTCTTGTGCCTGTTTCTCCTTTGCTGCTTTCATTGCGAGAGGTGAATCAAGTATCTTGTAGTATTCCATAATATTTTTCATGTTTGTGTGTGTATACAGGCACATGTAATGTGTATATGTTTGTTGGATAGTCTGTAGAGTATAATATGTATCTTTATTTTATCATAGCTTACCTTTCAGCATTATCCTACTTCACCAATAATATTAGAGCTTTGCAATTATGTGTTTTTAATTACCCCTCCTAGTCTCTATGCCCTATTAGTTATATATCAGTATTTAGCTTCTGCATATGATATAATCACAAATTACATTATTTTTAACAGTGAAGTCTTTTAAAAAATATGTACATGTGTGTATGTAACAGAAATAATATATTTTACATATAATAGCACTAATTTATAAAAATGTCATGTATATTCACTGACATATGCACTCTTTCAGATCGTCTTTATTCCTTCCTGTGGAAGTAGATTTCTATCTGGTATCATTTATTTTAGCCTAAATAATCTCTTTTAGAATTTCTTGTAGCTTAACTCTGCTGAAAATTAATGATTTCAGGTATTTTCACTAGCTATTTTTCACTAGCTATTTTCACTCTCTCCTTCACTTCTGGAGACAATTTTCCTGGATATACAATTCTAGGCTGGTGGTTTATTATTTATTTTAGCACGTAAATGATTTCCCTTCATTGTTTCCTGTACTCCTTTGTTTCAGTTAATAAAGATGACACATGACTTCTTGTTGTTTCACTTTATTTAAGGTGTCTTTTGTCTCTAGATGCCATCAAAGTATCTTTTATTTTTGTCTTCAATTTTCAATCATTTGACTATGATGATACGATGTTTGGTTTCTTCGTATTCATCATGCTTGGCTTTCTCTGAGTTTCTTGGATCTGTGGATAGATGTCTTAAATTTTGAAAAATGCTTGGTTAGTATCTCTTCAAATATTTCTTCTACTCCATTTTCACTCTTGTTTCCTTCTGCTAGTCCAATTATACATACATTAGACTGTGTAATATTGTCTCACATGGTATTCATGCTATATTCCATTATTTTCTCTCATTTCCCTCCTTGTATTTTACTTTGGATAATTTTATTGACCTTCCTTCAATTTCACTGCTTTTTCTTCTGTTTTCCAGTTAATAAACCTATTGAAAGCATTCCCCATATCCAGTAACATAGTTTGTCTTTCTAGTATTTTCATTTGACTCATTTTTATAGTTTCCTGCCCTCTGCTGAAATGCCTTAATTCTTTAAGCATATTGTACACTCTTCCCACTAGATACTCTGACATATTTTTCTTAGATATTTTAAAATATCCCTTGAATAATTTCATAATATATAGGAGAATCTCTGGGTTGAGTATATAAATTATTTCTTCTCTTGATGATGGATCACTTTGTCTTACTTTTTGGGTATAGTTTTTTTTTCTGAAATGTTGGATATTTACTGTGAGAGGTTAGTGTCCTTTAATGCAAATAATATTTAGACCAAAGAAAAGGTATGCCTCTTATCCAATCAGGCCATTAGTGTTGAGTTTTGAATGATTAGCCTCTGCTTAAGCTGGGTCTTGCCTGGGTTTTGACTTTTGAGATTCAGTTTACTTGCTTGAAAGTGTTTGATGCAAGAATCGGAATTTTTTTGGCAGGATTTGTGTCTTAGTACCTGGTGGGGTTTTTTTTGTTTGTTTGTTTCATATATCTGCTCTGTTCTCAGTCTTCAGGAGGACCCACTTGCCTATCCCTTGTAGAGGGGGCTTCTCACCCTCTTCTACCCCTCCAGCATTTGTAGATAACCATTGCTTCATACTCAGGTTAATTCCCAGAGTACCAGTGGGTTTTTCTCACAGGGCGTGTTCTAACAGATCTCCTGACCCAAGCCCAGTTTTTCTTGTGAATACTTGTTGAATCTATGGGAAATAGTTTTTGATGGGTAATATATCATTTTTATGGAGATCCTAGAGATTTAAAACCTGTGTCATCCAGTATGATGGCCATTTGCCTCATGTGGATATATAAAAATTAAATTATGCTAAAAATTTGGTTCCTCAGTCATACTAGGCACATTTCAAGTTCTCAAAAGCCATGAATAGCTAGTGGCTACAATATTGGATAGTGCAGACATAGAATGTTTCCATCATCACAAAAAAGTTTTATTGGACAAATCTAAATCGCTCAGCCTTTAGATATTTGTGAACAGTTTAGCTGTTTTCCTCTTACCAGAATCTGTGAAAACTTTCTCCTCCTCCCAATCAACTGTCAAATATAAAAAACTCATGAGTATCTTTTCTTTTTTTTTTTTTTTTTACTGGAACATCAGAATTTGTATTTTAGTTTTTTAGGTTTCTTTGTTACTTGTTGAACTCTCTGATGGAGTTTTAAACTTGTGATTTTGTAAATTGCTTGTTCATATTGTTGGGGTAGGAGCAATGTTCTCTTGTAACTTTCTGTATTCTAAGCAAGAGCAGAAGCTCCTAATAGGATTTTGAGACATGAGATTCATACTGGAAAAAAAAAAAATCCACAAACAAAAATACCCCCTTGGGGCTTCCCTGGTGGCGCAGTGGTTGAGAATCTGCCTGCCAATGCGGGGCACACGGGTTCGAGCCCTGGTCTGGGAAGATCCCACATGCCGCGGAGCAATTACGCCCGTGAGCCACAATTACTGAGCCTGCGCGTCTGGAGCCTGTACTCCGTAACAAGAGAGGCCGCGATAGTGAGAGGCCCGCGCACCGCGATGAAGAGTGGCCCCCGCTTGCCACAACTAGAGAAAGCCCTCGCACAGAAACGAAGACCCAACACAGCCATAAATAAATAAAAATAAATAAATTAAAAAAAAAAAAAAAAAATACCCCCTTTATTTGGTTGGCATGATTATGAGTTGGGGAAGTTTGGGTCTTGAGCTCTGGTAATGCTAATATCATATTTTTAACTTTTATAATTATTATATTATATTACAGTATATTATTATATTTATTATATATGCTAATATATTTAAAATTTTTATAATTATATTATTATATATAATAATGTATATTATTATACATTATATAATATGTATAACATTACATATTGGAATATTATAGAAAGTCAGAGTTGCAAACATTCTCAAAATAGACCTATCAGAAAACATACTGAACTGATAACATTTAACTAATGACTGTATAATTTCTGCTTAAATACATCTAGGGATATAGAATGTATTACTTTCAAGAAAAGAAAGGAAACATTGAAGGCTGAATATCACATGGCACCTTGCTTCCCCCAGATCAAATGATCTGAGACATAACAAACAACCAAGACAGAAGCTGCAGTATCTTTTATCACCTAAACTCAGAAGTAACATACTATCAATTCTGTTAATTCCTACTGCTCTCACAAACCAACGCTGGAATAGTATGAGAGAAGATTATATAAGAATATAAATACCAGGAAGTGGGGACTATCTTAGAGGCTCACTACCACATGGGTCAGGTTTTCAATTTAAAAGGTGAAACTAATAAACAAGTAAACAAACAAAAAAAGAAAACCCTAGAATAAACTATGGGAGAAATCTTTTATAGCTTTGGTGTGGAAAAGTCATTCCTAATGTTCATATAAATTCATAGGCCATCAAATAAATAATTTATATATTTAAATATATATTACTAATAAGAAATAGGTGTCAAAATCCATCATAAACAAATCCAAAAGATAAACATCAAACTAAGAAAAAGAAATGTGATTATTTTATAAAGGAAAGAACATCAGTACATCAGATTGGGTAAATAATATGAATAGACAATTAACAGTAAAGGAAATAAAAATAGATCTTAAACAAAAAAATAATGTACTTATAATATGAAAATTTAAACTGCATCAAGCTATATTTAACTACATTAAAAGCCTATTTTTTCTCTCTCTGGATCAGCAAATATTCAAAATTTTAAAAACATACTATGTTTTCAAGGAATGTAAATTGGCACAACCTTTGTGAAAGGTACTTTTAGAATTTTAGTTAAAATTATGAATATGTATCCTTTTACCTATCAATTTCCCTTTCAGAAATTTATACTACAGATATACTCCCACTGATGTAAATAAAATTTGAATAAGTTTGTTTAATGAAGCATTGTTTCTAATAGCAACACATTTGAAACAAAACACCAATCAATCAATAAATAAATTGGATTGGATAAATAAATTGTAGTACAACCAACAATGGAATTTTATGATGCTATATAAAAAAATGAGGTAGTTCTTTGTATTCCAATATAAAGTGGTTGCCAAGATACATTGTTAACTGAAAAAAGGAAAGTGAACTATAGTGTATATAGTATGTTAGCATTCATGTATAAATGGGAAAGATATTTATATGTGCTTGTATATGGGTAAAATATCTCTACACAATATATAAGGAACTAATAGTGCTTGTATAAGAGACAATGTAAATAGCTGGGAAATAGAAAAGCATCTTACTGTATAGCCCTTTATCCTTTTAAAATTTTGAACCATAGGGATTGCTATGGACTGAATTATGTACCCCCAAATTTGTGTGTCGGAGCCCTAACTCCCAACATGATGGTATTTGGAAATGGGGCCTTTAGGGGTAATTTGGGTTAGATGAGGTCATGAGGGTGGGGCCCTCATGATGAGCTTAATAGCTTTATAAGAAGAAACAGAGAGAGAGATTGCTCTCTGTCATGTGAGGAGACAGCAAGAATGAAGCCATCTGTAAGCCCCAAAGAGGGTCCTCACCAGGGATCAAATTGGTTGGCACATTGATCTTGGACTTCTCAGCATCCAAAACTGAAAAATAAATGTCTATTGCTTAAGCCATCCAATCTATGGTATTTTGTTATAGCAGCCTGAATAAATGAATATGGGAATGTATTATCTATTCAAAAATTAAGTAAATTAAGAAAAATTGCTCCATTAACAAGATAATGCTCTTCATAACAAATTACAAGTAATTCTAACAGAATATACCCAGAAATTTTTAATCTTACCCAAAGCACTGCTGCCACAAAAATGTAACCATGACACACCTTATCTACTTGCACTGTTGAGCAGTAACTACTGACTCCTTCTTAGTCTTCTAACATTTTCCAAGATTTTGTCACATTTGTTAGTAGTGCTACAATTTAGCTATAGAAGATAGTGATGTGTTGATAAGTATTTATTTGTTTTTGTTTTAAGAGCACGATGCACAGCTGTCTGTAATAATAACCATTGACAATAAGCAGCAGATCTCATTGGATATTAGGCTGTGCCAGGTAATTGTAACAGAACCTAGAGAGGACCTCACAGTCTGCTTTCTGTCATAGTGCAGTTGGTTCATATAGGCTCCATATCTGCTTCATCCATTTCATTTAGGTATCTTATATCTTTGAATTTGCTGATGATAATTGTTAAAAAAAAATAAGTGGAATTAGTAATCAATATGGGTTAAGAGAGATAAATATATGTAGATTTGGAGTTGTTTTAGTAACAGAACCTATAAAATAATTGAAGATCCATGTTATTCTGTTACAAAGGTGGGAGATAAGCAATGAGTGAGGGGACTGAGCAAATTAGGACAGAGAGCTTTGCTATATTCTAGTAGGATGTTATAAGGAAGAAACTAAAGCAATTTTTACCCTACGAATTTGCCAACATATTGGAAAAAAACGCTTCTGGGTACCATGCCAAGCAAAACAATATAAATATTCCTCCAAATTTCCTAATTCAAACATCCATGATATTTGATATCTCGACCCATGTTTAGATTGAGAATAGGAGTCAACATAAATTAAATCAGGTATGTGACTGGAGACTGTTAATGACAACTTATGGTAGTGACAGCCCTTCCATAATAACACGGGGGGGGCCTCTAATAATAATAGATAAATTCATAAGCCTCTGGAAAGATCAGGAAAGGCTTTGTAGAGTAGGTCATCATTGAGTTGAGTTTTGAAAGATGAATGCAAGTTTTTCAACCAGATTGTAGATGAAATGGGATGGTGTGGGAGGGAGGGACATTCTAGAAAAAGGAAATTGTATAAGTAAAATCAAGGCAGTTTCAAACAGATAATTCCAGGAAGTGCAGGTGTTTCAGTATGGTTGACATATCAGATTTTGGGATGGAACCTTCATAAAATGTAGGATAAGAGAGAAGGCATAAGGTGGAAGCATAGGTTAGATCATAAAAGGCTTCATATACTATTTCAAGGAATTCTGAGTATAGCATGTAAGAAGCTGAGAGTTATTTGATATGACCAAACCAGCATTTTGAAGACACCATCCAATTTGATATGTGGATGGTAGTTTGCAATTAGTATATAGAAAGAAGATGGTATCAGTGGAGATAAGTGAGTAAGTTAGAATATGGAAATAGTGTGAGAAAGAGAGGATATGAGAATGAATGAATGTTAGATATTAAAAGTTAGCAATGAAGGAATAGGGGACTAATTGGGCATAAAATATAAGATATTGCTTTCAGGGATAAGGGAAAGGGAATGCCAAGATTGCATTATAAGAAGTCATATTTGAATTATCCTAATGTCAATGAATTTCAGAAGGGTCATCAAAACTTGAGGAGAAAGCAATAGTTGTCAATAAAAATAAAAGCAATATTTTAAAGACAGACACTAGTCATTTTAACAGCACTTGTCAAGGGATAGCCACAAACTGATTCTGCCAGCAATAACCCACCAACCATATTCTTAAGAAAAGGCTAAGAATTCATGGAAGGTTGAAGAAGCCAGGGATTCAGATTTATTTGGACAGAGTTGTGGATATGTTTTGCTTCCCATGGGTGAAGAGAGGAGCAAGCTTCCACCTACCTCAAATCAAGTGAGGGGTGCTTCAAGAAGAATTTGACATGCATTCCCTGGAGTTTTAAGGGATTCAGGGTTTGTTATCTGACTCACATCTGAAAAGTTGGAAGTAAAAAAGCTATGGTTTAAGTTCATCCACATTTCTGCAGAATGTAGACATAGGGCTGCATAGTGAGTGGCTTGTACTTCTAGAGTTTATGGTGAAAAACATGGAATTCTTTTTCCTATGGGCCAGATGGGGAGTCCACAGGAAGACAGGCAGACTAAGCCCTTTGGGTAGGGACTCTGCCCAAAGGACTATTGGAGAGCTAGGTGATCCCAGAAAAAGAGTGAACCACTAGACAGCAAAAAGACGAGAGAAAACTCATCTGGGAAATAGCAGTGAGCAAAATAAACAAAACCATAAATTAATCCTGTTCTCACAAGAATTTGAAAGTCAGTGAAAAACCAATTGGAGCTGCCCAACTATTTTATCTGCAGGTATTAAAAAAAGTTATATGTGTAAACTTGAAATAGAAAATGGAAAGAAAGAATGAAGTTGCTGTCTGCTTGCATCTGACTGAGCATAGCTTCTTAAGTATACTTGCAGATTTCTGACTTGGATACATGGTAAAAATAGATAAGGAATGCAAAATGGCTGCCATTCACAAGATGCGGGACACTAAAGTAAGAAGGAGTTGAGGAGTGGTTGCGAGTGTGTGTGTATGTAGCTGATGAGTTCAGTTTTATACATCTTGAATTTGAGAAGGCTATGGACCATCTAGGTGAAGATTCCCAGTAGAGAGTTGTAGTTATAGAAGTGCTTCAGAGAGAGATTTGGCTACATTATTTAGATTTTGTCATTATCCTATAGATAGTAATTGAAACATTAGGAGCATTTACCCATGTCAAGTGTAAGAGGTGATAAAAATAAAAAGAAACTATGGAAAAACTCTCAGACATGTCAATACCTATTAGACTGACGAGAATAATAATTCCAGAAGGAAAATAAGAAAGAATGGCCAGAGAGGCAGAAGAAAAGACGAGTAATTTTTCAGTAGTCAGAAGAAAAAGGAGTTTCAAGGAGTCGGAAATATAAAACAGTATCAAATACCTCCAAAAACTCAAAAAAGATGAGGACTAGTGAGAGGCCATAAAACTGGGATATTAGGAGATCAACATCACGTGATCGTTATCAGCGCACTTGGGGGTGGAGGCAGGCAGGATAGATAATAGGATAACAATGATTTCTAATATTTAGGTAATATATGGACCATTTTTAAAGGAAAAATTGTTATGTAACAAAGGATTTTTATCATGCTACTCAAATATTTCCAAACCTAAAATCACGTATATGCTATTACCAAAAACTACAATTTAAGCACATAAATACACAGTTCAAATAATTTAATGCAATGGTGTTATCGTATGGAAATCAAAGTACATCTCAGAACTTATCTACAGTTATACAAAGTACCTTGTCAAATAGTTTGAGCTTTGTAATGACTGAATTCTCCCGTGACTTTTCTCCTATCACACTTTTGTTTGCACATCACATCATGCTATGATTTGGCCTTTGCAGGGCCTGAATTCATTATATGTACCATAAAACTGTTCCTTTCATTTCCACTAGACAACAAAAAGGATACTAATTGGCACCAATCTGATTAAAAACATAAACACAAACCTGGCACTTACCTCCTTTAAAACAAAAACAGAACTCTGGGCTCTGAAATTTCAAGTTATAATATTATAATATGTTATAGTCCAACATATCATAACATAACATATATAATATATAACATGTTATAATAAAGTAGACTTCCAGATATCCAAATAGGCTTGTATTACTTATTAAGTTTCTGAAGAATTACACATCTGCACACTCACAATCTGATAGATTCATCTCTGAACCCTGAGAATATGTCCGCAGGCACTCTTTTCAGAAGTAAGGCATTATACTATTATATCGAGATATACTATCTTTCTTTCTACACTGTAATTGATGATAAGCATAGACTATCTTATTAATTTTTATATCCTGCTCTCAGTGATTACCACAGTTTTTGAAATGGAGAGAGATTTAAAAGTTTTAATGAATGAATGAATGTCAGTCTCTGTTTCCTTTATATAAAGTATAGAGATTGGATCAAACATATTGGTGGGAACTCGTTGCTTTTAGTAACAGTTTTTTCCCATAATTTTGGTCCTGAATCAACTCATTAAGGCATGCCATCAAAGGATACAATAGGGATATGAAATGACAATCTTAGACTACAATCAGATCCCCATGAAGCTCAGTCCCAGGACAGTGCTGCTTCCAATGGACATTGTGATTCAGGTAGCTTCCTGCTGGGAGATGCAACAGTTGTTTGCTGACACACACATCTGCAGCAGCAACCTTCCAGCAGGGCTTCAGAACTGGAACTGCACTGTACTTAGCAACAACCTGAAAACTCGTTGCCCAGTAGGTAAGCTTTTCGCAGCTGAAAGTTGCTTTCACATATATTATGCTGCAACCTGTTTACACTTTCACAGATTTCTAGGAGCGTTCAGCTAATTAAAAACTTGGGCAGAGGTGGAACTGGAAGAAACAAATCACCCACAGGACCATGCCACATCCCAGTGGAGTTTCCCAGAGGTTCACTGACTGAAGTTGGGTCACAATTCTAAAAATGAGAAGTGCTATGCATCTTTCAATATGGCAGTGGGTTCCTGAAGACCAGGTCTCTGATGCTTCACTGTGTGGTCATTCCTAGTTCAGTGCTTTGGCTGGTGTTTTCTGCTCCCCTTTCCCTTCCTTTTGCTTTTTTCCCCTCACACATGTCCACCTGGAAAACTTCTGCCAATTCAAGTTTCTTGCTTACTTCCACACTCACCGCCTACCTCTTCCCAGAGATTTTCTGACTAATATCTGTAATTCCCCAACTTTCCTTCTTCAGTTTTATACAGAAGTTTCCTGAATAAGTAACCTGAGTTAAAGCAGAAAGTGAGCTTTGAATTGAAACAGATACGTGTTCAGTTTCTATCTGCAATAATTACATTTGTGACTCTGAGAAAATGTCTTAAATTCACATTCCATCTCCTTATCTAAAATTTTGGAATAACAATCACCACCTCATATGATTGTTGTAAGGATTAAATGCAATGATAGATGTGAACTATCCAGCTCAGTCTGTGGCACATAATAGATATTCAATCAAGGGTAGCTGTAGCTTTTGTTATTTTGCTGAATACCTGAGAAGTCATGCCATTTGGGGTGTCTCCATGTCTCTAAAATCTTTCCTGACTTTTAACTGGCCATTCCTGCAGGATGATTCTTTATTCTACTCTTCTGGGTCTCAAAGACCACATGGAAGCCTGCCACCATTCCAGCTGTGAGCCTGGCTCACCTAAGCAGAAGGCATGATTTATATGCTAAGTGCTGACTACTTCCTTATTTCTCCACGTGGAGGTGAACTAATGTCGTTTTACTAGAAGTCACCATCTTTAACTTATGTACACATGATTTTTGGATGCATCTTGTTCTGTTCCTTTTCTATAAGGAACAGTAATCGCTTCCAGCCTATCTTTTTTTTTTCAATCCACAAGTAGATTCTTGCGTATGCAAACATTTCTGACAACACCATTCTGTAACTGGATTGTTCAGTTTCCAGATCGCCAGCACATCACACCTCCTAGTCACCCATGGTGGACACTTCAAATTCGTTCTAAATTATTTCATATCCATACTTTCCCACCCACCCAATCAGTTAAATCCTGGTGATCCTGTCTTTGCCATGTCTTCCACGTCAGTCCCAGTTATCCCCTGCCTTTCTATTCAAATTGCCACTACCTTCATTCAGACACACTTCTTTCTTCTGGACTCACTAGCAACCCTGTTTTCAGTCTCTTATCTCCTTAGACCAATCTTCATATTGTTTTCAGAATTGTCTTTATAAAGCAAAGGTGACATCTTAAATTCTGTTTCTCAAAATTTGTCAGTGACTCCCAATTTCCTTCAAAATAAACTCCAAACTTCTTAGCATGATATTCCCAATTGGACCCCCAAACCACTTTTTCAGTTTCTCCAAATTCACCATTCCTTGAATATGGAACTCAGTCCTTAACAAAGCACTTAACTCTATGGATCCTAAACACTTTTCTGCCTCAGCATTTCTGTTTAGACTGTTCCCTCTGTCTGGTTGGCTATATGCCCCACTTGGTTTTTGCTTATTAGATTCCGTCTTCCCTCAGGCACAGGTTCAGTGCCCTGGTCTCTCTATTCACAATCATTTGTCTTTCTGCATCCAGAGTACAAACTTATACATGGATTTAACATTTATTTCATCATGTGTCATATAATGCAAAGTACTTATCTATATGTCTTCTAATGTATAAACCCCTAAAGGGCAAAGATCATCTCTACACCCTCACAGCACGTAGAACAATGACTGTACATTAAATGAACACAAGAAATGTTTATTGCGTTTAATCAGATAACATGTGACCTCTTCAACTCTATTTGAAAACATAAAGAGTTATTTTTTTTACATCCATGGATGCCAAAATCTGTTCAATTGTGTGAATTGCTAGTCTGTCTAGTCTGAGAATGGAGCTTCTGGCAAAATTTTTCTGCAAGATCAGATTTTCTTTTCAGTATCAAAAAGCTCTCTCTTGCTCTCTTTGGATTCGAAACACTTGGGTCACATATAAGAATCTGTATATTTTCTAAATTAATAACATCCTGACACCCTATGGCAGTGCTGATGAACTGTGAATGATTTAGTTAAGCTACTACTGTGCCAGAAAATAACGAACAGCAAATCCATTACCAGGCAACGTGCCCTGATTTCATAGTTTAAGAAATTGAAACAAAGAGGAATTCAGAGCAAGAGAACTGAATTGTAATGAAAGAAAATGCAACATCTCAGGCATCTCACCACATGACTGAGAGAGATAACATATTTAACATCACATTCTTGAAGAGACTGAAATAGATTTTTAAATTTAAGTCATGCATTTTAATCACAGGTGGCAATATGTACTAATTCCTATAGAGTAAAATTTTTTAAAAGCGACAAAACCAAAACATACATAAAATGTTGGCATTTCCTTCTTATATATTTATGCTGATATAGATGGATTATATCAGAATTTCCATATGTTTTATTTCGTCTTTAAAATGCAGACCAGGCTTTCCTTTAATAGAGAAACACAGTTGTTAACTGATACATTTAAAGAAACTTGACTCATATTTTTAGAAAACAAAAATATCAGAGTCCCTAAAGCATTTGAATAGATTAACTCAGTGCATATTTATGGAGCTTTGTTTTAACAACACCTAACGTTTCCATAGATTCCAAGTTGCCAAAGCTCTTTCACATTCATCATTCCATTTGAACCTCAAAATATCCCTGTGAGAAAGTATTATTATCCCCATTTTCCAGTGAGGTCATTGAGACTCAAATAATCAAAATGACTCTTGTAAGCTACTAATTGGAAGTAGAAGAAATGCACTGTAACCCACAGTCCTATATTATGTGGATTTTGTTCTGCTTAGCTTCATACTATGTATCTGGTTCCATGTTAAACACCGGGAAGGATACAAAGATTGAGAACTAAGGACACTTGCCCTCAAGTAGCTTGTATTTGTTTCACTTGATAAAATACATGCAGTTGATTAGCATTCACGAATGTATAAATGAGTAATTATGGGTAGAAAGGGATGGGTTGGTAGGGGTATAGAGTAAATTATTCAGTTAATTGTAATTGACATGTGTTAAGTCTTTTGTCCTGCCTGTATACAACCTGCATAACAATTTGGTTATTCAAAAAATAAAGCAGGAGGAATCAAGATGGGCCTAGCCAAAAATAATGGTCATTTAAAAATTATTGTAAGTTCATTTGTATCATTTTTCTTTACATTCCATATATAAGTGATATCATATTTGTCTGTCTCTGTCTGGCTTACTTCACTTACTATGATAATCTCTAGGTCCATAATAACTTTAAATGGAGTATAATCTATAAAGTATTGAATCACTATGTGGTACACCTGAAACTAACACAATATTGTAAATTAAAAAATTGTCAATTGATTATGAAAAAATAAAAAATAAAATTATTAAAGGATGTAAGCAGACTTACCCTAACCCTGTTTTTTTCCAACCGATATCTGACCTGCACCCCATCCTTGGCCCATCCCTACGTCTTACTGTACTCTCAATTTATTCCTGAGCTTCACTTCAGTTCTAGGCTTCAGCCCATCCCTTATCTCACCTGTCTCTAACCATTTAGATCACAGCTGGAAACAGGAGAGTTTGAATTTGTGTAATCCATGTACTTTTTAGAAAGTTAAACAGAACAGACTTGTCAAAGTATCCCTACATAAAAATGCCTATGGGAAAGTGACTGAAAAAAATATTCCTGACATCAAGTTGGCTGTGTCAGAATGGTTAGCTAAAGGAGGGTATTATTTATTGCTGTGTAACTAAGTATCCCAAAAGTTAGCAACTTAAATACAACACATATTTTTGCCTCATAGTTTCTGTGGGTGAGGAATTTGGGCATCACTTAGCTGAGTGGTTCTGGCACAGGGTGTCTCATGAGGTTGCCATCAAGCTGTCCTCTGGGATGCAGAGTCATCCATAGGCTTGACTGAGGCTGGAGGATTCACTTCCAAGATGCATAACTCACATGCCTTTTGGCAGGAGGCCTTAGTTCCTTACTGTGTTCCTTACTAGGGCATTTGAGTATCTTCACAATATGACAGTTGCCTTCCCACAGAGCAAGTGGTCAACAAGGAAAATGAAAGTGAGGCAGGCGGCACAATGTCTTTTATAATTTAGCCTCAGATATCACATACTTTTGCCACATTCTATTGATCACACATAACAATCTGGGAAGGGACAACACAGACCTGTCAATACCAGGAGAGGGAAGATTATTGGTTTTGGCTGTCATGAGGGACTGTGTACTCTCAGAAGCATAGAAAGAATAGGTCTGATCTTAGAGACCTTAACACTCATATCCGGAGAGCTCGGGATGAGGAGGAGTGGAAAGCCTCTTTTGAGAACACTGAAAACTTGTCTGTCCTTCAGTTTGATGTTGAATCCTTCGATGAGCTTTGAAACTGTCACCATAGATCAGGGGTTGGCAAACTGTGGCGTGTGGGTCAAATTTGGTCTGCAGTATATTTTTATATAGTTAGTGAGCTGTTTTTTTTGTTGTTTGTTGTTTTACAATTTGGAAGTACTATAAAAATAAGTATGTATATAGATAGATGATGGATGGTTGGATAGATAGATAGATAAACTATTTGACAGAGACCATATGTAGCCCACAAAGTCTAAAATGTTTTACTAAGTGGCCCTTTTAAAAATTTGTAAATCCTATCATAGATCATCAAAATACATATAAAACATCTAATAAAATGTCAAAGTTTAAACTGCTATATTGTCTGGAAGGAGATATGTACAAGAATCAAGAAGTATTTTTCTCCCCAGCTAGAAGGTTAGAGCATCATGGTATCTTAGACCCTTAATTTTTCCATTTAACCTAATAATAACGAAAATCAACTATCTTGAGATCTCCTTATTTCAGCATATCCCAAACCACTGAACATTAATCTCAGATGCACACATGCACACACACAGAAGACTCCATGGTGAACTATGCTTCAGAAGCATCACATACTGTATCCTGTTTTTGGAGATTCAGAAGTTATTTGAATAATAAATGCTCTAAGAAGTCTTTCAATAATTCATTTTTGCCTACTTAATCCAGCATCTCCAAATCTAATTTTTCATGGACCATTTTTATTTACACATTAACATCTACTGACGTACCGCGTGTGTGTGTAACTGGTGGATACATTCCCCGCTCCGCCACTTCAGGGCACTCTAATAAGCTTAGTTCAAGCCTTGATCATCTTGATATAAGTGTGGGAGTCCCTTCCCATCTTTTTTCTAGATAATCAGAAGTCCCCTTTTGGCTTTCAAGGATCCTGGAGGCACTTCTTGAGAAACCTTCACAGGCATGCTGAATATAAGCTAAGCCAAGTCTTGGAACAAGCCCATCGTCCCTCTAACTAGGCGACTGGCTGTTGAGGACACTAAGTCCTTCTGGAGTCACGTTCCCGTTCATGTTACTAACTGATAGTTGACTGACACAGATCTTGAAAATGGGACAATAGCTTGATCAAACCTTGCATTCAGCGTGACTCCTGCACACTTGAATCATGCTGCCGTGTTGCAGTTTCATGGTCCCACTTTCAGACCATTTTCCTTTTCTTATGGATGGGAGAGGGATCTATATTTTAACACAATCTCACCTGATTCAGATGTGGCTAGATTACTGATCAGCATGTGAAAACAGTTTTCAACAAACTGCTACATAATGCTAGATTTTGCTGATGTACAGCATTAAATTCAGTTCTTGGCCTTTTGTTTTTTTCTCTAATACACATGATGATGACACTTACATGTATGGTACATTTTCCTAATAAAAGAAATATATTTGATTGCAAGTGCCTAAGTGTGTTGATATTTTAGGGATAATCCTGAATCCACTCTAGCGCATATAAAAATAGAAACCATTCTCCAAACTTTAACACAGCAGCTATGACCTGTGCCGTTGGTTGTGTGCTGAAATTGGCCCAAACAACTCAGGAAAGCTGGCTGTGAGCATCTCTTCCCAATGGCAGATTCAGCACCTTCACATGAAGAGCCCAAAATTGACCATGGGAGAGGTATCTACATCACAGAAATAAGCAAATGCTACAAATCAGAAAAATTTTAAACAATTATCAGCACATTGCTGTTGGAGATGCGTATTAAAACTAACAGCTAAATTTAATATAACCTTGTAAATCAACTACAATAAAAATAAACAATTGTGATGTGATGATGTGTTATCACACTGAGGCTGAGAATGGCTGCTTTACTCTGTTGTTTTGTCTTTGTTTTTGCCACCGAGTACTGTAGCAGATCAAGAATCACACTGACGTTGGTACAAATTCTGCTGTTT
Source organism: Balaenoptera acutorostrata (assembly GCF_949987535.1). Lineage (NCBI taxonomy): Eukaryota > Metazoa > Chordata > Mammalia > Artiodactyla > Balaenopteridae > Balaenoptera > Balaenoptera acutorostrata. The sequence goes on along the minus strand of NC_080085.1, from coordinate 123,388,582 downwards.
CTACTGCCTAGCTTTGTGATGTTTTGGAATTTATTCTGAGATTCAGTTTGACAATAGAAAATGTGCATAACAACATGAATTCCTAGGAGACACACATGGCTATTGTGGATGGCTTCTGTAAGTTATATTACATAGTACCTGGCACATTGTAGGCACTTTAATACATGGTAGCTACTATTGTTAATTCATCTCTACTATAGGAGCAGTGATCTCAGCTCAAGTCTAAGCTGGGATCATTATCTACGTCTCTGCTGAAATGTCCCTACTATTTCTCCCACCTTCCTGCATCCATCTACACAGTTCACTCTATGCCCTCCTCATTCTGACTGTAGGGCCTCTCTAGGACCGCTGACTCAAAATACCATGTACACCTGCTCTCAGATCATCTGGAAGACATTCTGCTCCCTTGCAGTGTAGAATGAGGGATAAAGGTAGGAATAAAATTAATTTCAGGGTGATAAACTTCATTGGGTTGGTTACTACTCCAAAATGTTATCCTGTTCCTGCCAAACACACACCAATACACAGACAAATTCTCACAATAGAAAGATACAGTGGGGAACAGTAACAGATAAGGCACTTCATATATGCCAAAGAGGCACATTTTCAAATATCTTGAAGGCTCTCTTGGGAAGGTTTGGAATTACATATTTAATCCCTTCCATAAGAGACAATCACAGGTGCTTAGGTCATGTCCTGACCTTCGACACCTTGACAATCCAGGACAGAGTCTTTTGTAGTTTTTGCTTTTTGTTTTTTTTCTTTTAAACCACAAACTATATCCTTGACCTACCTCTACTAGCTGACCTGCAGGTATTTGCTGTTGACTGTAACAAGAATTAATTCTGTTCCATTCAATATGCATTTACTAAGCGCCTGTGTGCATTTTTTAAATTCAATTTCCTTTTCTGAAAATGCAAATAAGTTATTTTAAGCTTCAGGGGGATTATTTGAGATGCAATTGTTATTTTCCAGCCTGGCTGTGCTGCTGTTTATTTTTATGTAACTATACAAACACAGGTGTGTATTTGCTGATATTTTGTTTATTTGATTGAGAAAATAGGAATCATTTCCAAAATAGCAGAGTTTTACAAGCTCTTGGTGCCAGGAACTGGGTCTTAGTCACCTTTCTATTCCCTCTAACTGAGCTGGTGCCTTGTATGAGAATGTGCTCACTAAATGTTTGTCGCATTGAATCATTCTTTATACCTGAGGTGTCCTCCGTGAAGATGTTCTCTTTACACTGAAACCCCTCATCTAAGGTCCTAAATGTACTGCCGTCATTTGAAACACAGTAAAACTTCATGATGGGGTTCTTGAGTATTTCACAATGTCATTAGATGGTAAAGTCAGTATCATTTGATGTTTTTAGTATATACATGCCTAGATCCTCAGAACTGCACACGTCTATTATCAAAAGATAAGCTGTCTTCTCCTTGGATCCTGATTCCTGCCCTGAGCATCAAGCATATTAGGAACACTTGCATTAGTAAAAATTGGCTCAGTGTCCATGGTCATTCTTACTGATGTCTTAAGTTTTCTTCCCAGTCTCTTCAGCTGGGTTATAACTTTTGTTACTTCTTCTCTGGATCCCTGATAATAAGTTCCCCTGAGCTGGCCTTCTTTCCTTCCTTCCTCCCACAGACTATTTCAGAACACCCGTATATGCCCAGGATTTGCGTGAAACACTGGGAATTCAGTAATAAATAACAATGCCATCTTTGAGAAGCAATCATTCTTTTTTAAACAGCATAGAACAAAAACAATAAGCTGTATGATAACATTTTACTACTTATTAAAGTGCTTCACAGGAAAGTATATATGTTGGGCAAGTATTGATGTTATTATACTTTGGCACATGTATTAGTATTAGTTTGCTAGGGCTGCCAGCCAAGTACCATGGACAGGGAGATTTGGACAACAGAAATCTATTTCTTCAGGGTTCTGGAGGGTAGAATTCTGAGATCAAGTCGTCAGCAGGGTTGCTTTCTTCTAAGGCAGGGGTCCCCAACCCCTGGGCCGCGGACCAATACTGGTCTGAGGCCTGTTAGGAACTGGGCCACACAGCAGGAGATGAGCAAGCAAAACTTCATCTGTTGCTCCCCATTGCTTACATTACCGCCTGAGCTATCCCACCACACTGTCTGTGGAAAAACTGTCTTCCACGAAACCGGTCCCTGGTGCCGAAAAGTTTGGGGACTGCTGTCTAAGGCTTCCCTCCTCGGCTTGTAGATTGCTTTCTTCCGCTGCTATCTTCGTATGGTCTTCCCTCTGTGTCTCTCCATGTCCTAATCTACTCTTTTTATAAGGACATCAGTCATATTGGATGAGAGTCCACTGTAAACACCTCTTTTTCACTTCATTACCTCTTGAGATACCCTATCTCCAAATGCAGTCACATTCTGAAGTATTCAAAGTTGGACTTCAACATATGAATTTTGGGGAGACAAAATTCAGCCCATAATATCAAACAAGAAAGTTAAGCATCAGAGGAGTCATATAACCTGCCAAGTTATCCTAGTAAGCAAGGAATAAACTATGATATAATCTAATGTCTGTGTAAGTCTAGAATTCATATTCTTTCTACACCGTGGCACAGCCTTTCCAAGCTCCTGTTATGAAACTACTGAAATTGGATCTTGCTCCTTATCCCCTGCCACTTTCTTTTTAATAGGGTGGTTTTAGCCCCAGTGTTCTCTAGAACCGCTGCTTGATTTTCTGACTTTGCCTGTCTGATTATAGCTTTAAGATTTTTATCAGTTTTGCTCTGCTTGTAATAATCTTCCCCTATTTCAGATCAGACCTTGGTTCAGATGTACTTACTGATTACAAATATACATGTACTTCCGTGCCCTCTTGCAGCTATGTGGGGCCACATATTTAGTTCTAGGCTATGGAAATGATGTGTCCTCGTTCTGTGCCTATTATTCATCTTTTTTTTTAACATCTTTATTAGAGTATAATTGCTTTACAATCGTGTGTTACTTTCTGCTTTATAACAAAGTGAGTCAGTTATACATATACATATGTCCCCATATCCCCTCCCTCTTGTATCTCCCTTCCTCCCACCCTTGCTATCCCACCCCTCTAGGTGGTCACAAAGCACCGAGCTGATCTCCCTGTGCTATGCGGCTGCTTCCCACTAGCTATCTATGCCACTCTCTCACTTCGTCCCAGCTTACCCTTCCCCCTCCCCGTGTCCTCAAGTCCATTCTCTACGTCTGCGTCTTTATTCCTGTCCTTCCCCTAGGTTCTCCAGAACCTTTTTTTTTTTTTAGATTCCATATATATGTGTTAGCATACAGTATTTGTTTTTCTCTTTCTGACTTACTTCACTCTGTAGGACAGACTCTAGGTCCATCCACATCACTACAAATAACTCAGTTTCGCTCCTTTTTATGGCTGAGTAATATTCCATTGTATGTATGTACCACATCTTCTTTAACCATTCATCTGTTGATGGACACTTAGGTTGCTTCCATGTCCTGGCTATTGTAAATAGAGCTGCAATGAACATTGTGGTACATGATTCTTTTTGAATTATGGTTTTCTCAGGGTATATGCCCAGTAGTGGGATTGCTGGGTCGTATGGTAGTTCTATTTTTAGTTATTTAAGGAACCTCCATACTGTTCTCCATAGTGACTGTATCAATGTACATTCCCACCAACAGTGCAAGAGGGTTCCCCTTTCTCCAAACCCTCTCCAGCATTTATTTTTTGTAGATTATTTGATGATGGCCGTTCTGACTGGTGTGAGATGTTATCTCATTGTAGTTTTGATTTGCATTTCTCTAATGATTAAGGTTGTTGAGCATTCTTTCATGTGTTTTTTTCGCAGTCTGTATATCTTCTTAGGAGAAATGTCTATTTAGGTCTTCTGCCCATTTTTGGATGGGGTTGTTTGTTTTCTTGATATTGAGCTGCATGAGCTGCTTGTAAGTTTTGGAGATTAATCCTTTGTCAGTTACTTCATTTGCAAATATTTTCTCCCATTCTGAGGGTTGCCTTTTGGTCTTGTTTATGGTTTCCTTTGCTGTGCAAAAGCTTTTAAGTTTCATTAGGTCCCATTTGTTTATTTTTGTTTTTATTTCCACTTCTCTAGGAGCTGGGTCAAAAAGGATCTTGCTGTGATTTATATCATAGAATGTTCTGCCTATGTTTTCCTCTAAGAGTTTGATGGTGTCTGGCCTTACATTTAGGTCTTTAATCCATTTTGGATTTATTTTTGTGTATGGTGTTAGGGAGTGTTCTAATTTCATTCTTTTACATGTAGCTGTCCAGTTTTCCCAGCACCACTTATTGAAGAGGCTGTGTTTTCTCCACTGTATATTCTTGCCTCCTTTATCAAAGATAAGGGGACCATAAGTGCGTGGGTTTATCTCTGGGCTATCTATCCTGTTCCATTGATCTAGATTTCTATTTTTGTGCCAGTACCATGCTGTCTTGATTACTGTAGATTTGTAGTATAGTCTGAAGTCAGGGAGCCAGATTCCTCCAGCTCCGTTTTTCTTTCTCCAGATTGCTTTGGCTATTCGGAGTCTTTTGTGTTTCCATACAAATTGTGAAATTTTTTGTTCTAGTTCTGTGCAAAATGCCGTTGGTAGTTTAATAGGGATTGCATTGAATCTGTTGCTAGAATAGAATAGAATTGCATTGAATAGATTGCTTTGGGTAGTATAGTCATTTTCACAATGTTGATTCTTCCAATCCAAGAACATGGTATATCTCTCTATCTATTTGTATCATCTTTACTTTCTTTCATCAGTGTCTTATAATTTTCTGCATACAGGACTTTTGTCTCCTTAGGTAGGTTTATTCCGAGATATTTTATTCTTTTTGTTACAATGGTAAATGGGAATGTTTTCTTAATTTCACTTTCAGATTTTTCATCATTAGTGTATAGGAACGCAAGAGATTTCTGTGCATTACTTTTGTATCCTGGTACTTTACCAAATCCATTGAGTAGCTCTAGTGGTTTTCTGGTAGCATCTTTAGGATTCTCTATGTATAGTGTCATGTCATCTGCAAACAGTGTCAGCTTTACTCCTTCTTTCTGATTTGGATTCCTTTTAATTCTTTTTCTTCTCTGATTACTGTGGCTAAAATTTCCAAAACTATGTTAAATAATAGTGGTGAGAGTGGGCAACCTTGTCTTGTTCCTGATCTTAGTGGAAATGGTTTCAGTTTTTCACCATTGAGGACGATGTTGGCTGTGGGTTTGTCATATATGGCCTTTATTATGTGAGGAAAATTCCCTCTATGCCTACTTTCTGGAGGGTTTTTATCATAAATAGGTGTTGAATTTTGTCAAAAGCTTTCTCTGCATCTATTGAGATGATCATATGGTTTTTCTCCTTCAATTTGTTAATTTGCTGTATCACATTGATTGATTTGCGTATATTGAAGAATCCTTGCATTCCTGGAATAAACCCCACTTGATCATGGTGTATGATCCTTTTAATGTGCTGTTAGATTCTGTTTGCTAGTATTTTGTTGAGGATTTTTGCATCTATGTTCATCAGTGATATTGGCCTGTAGTTTTCTTTCCTTGTGACATCTTTGCCTGGTTTTGGTATCAGGGTGAGGGTGGCCTCATAGAATGAGTTTGGGAGTGTTCCTCCTGCTACTGTATTTTGGAAGAGTTTGAGAAGGATAGATGTTAGCTCTTCTCTAAATGTTTGATAGAATTTGCCTGTGAAGCCATCTGGTCCTGAGCTTTTGTATGTTGGAAGATTTTTAATCACAGTCTCAAATTCAGTGCTTGTGATTGGTCTGTTTATATTTTCTATTTCTTCCTGGTTCAGTCTCGGAAGATTGTGCTTTTCTAAGAATTTGTCCATTTCTTCCAGGTTGTCCCTTTTATTGGCATATAGTTGCTTGTAGTAATCTCTCATGATCGTTTGTATTTCTGCAGTGTCAGTTGTTACTTCCCCTTTTTCATTTCTGATTCTATTGATTTGAGTCTTCTCCCTTTTTTTTCTTAATGTGTCTGGCTAATGCTTTATCAATTTTGTTTATCTTCTCAAAGAACCAGCTTTTAGTTTTATTGATCTTTGCTATCATTTTCTTCATTTCTTTTTCATTTATTTCTGATCTGATCTTTATGATTTCTTTCCTTCTGCTAACTTTGGGGTTTTTTGTTCTTCTTTCTCTAATTGCTTTAGGTGTAAGGTTAGGTTGTTTATTTGAGATGTTTCTTGTTTCTTAAGGTAGGATTGTATTGCTATAAAGTTCCCTCTTAGAAGTGCTTTTGCTGGATCCCATAGGTTTTGGGTCATCGTGTTTTCATTGTCATTTGTTTCTAGGTATGTTTTTATTTCCTCATTGATTTCTTCAGTGATCTCTTGGTTATTAAGTACTGTATTGTTTAGCCTCCATGTGTATGTATTTTTTACAGATTTTTTCCTTTAATTGATATCTAGTCTCATAGCATTGTGGTCAGAAAAGATACTGGATACGATTTCAATTTTCTTAAATTTTCCAAGGCTTCATTTGTGACCCAAGATGAGATCTATCCTGGAGAATGTTCCATGAGCTCTTGAGAAGAATATGTGTTCTGTTGGTTTTGGATGGAATGTCCTATAAATATCAATCAAGCCCATGTTGTCTAATGTATCATTTAAAACTTGTGTTTCCTTATTTATTTTCATTATAGGTGATCTGTCCATTGTTGAAGGTGGGGTGTTAAAGTCCCCTACTATGATTGTGTTAGTGTCAGTTTTCCCTTTTATGGCTGTTAGTTTTTGCCTTATGTATTGAGGTGCTCCTATGTTGGGTGCATAAATATTTACAATTGTTATATCTTCTTCTTGGATTGATCCCTTGATCATTATATAGTGTCCTTCTTTGTCTCTTGTAATAGTCTTTGTTTTGAAGTCTATTTTTTCTAATATGAGAAGTGCTACTCCAGCTTTCTTTTGATTGCCATTTGCATGGAATATCTTTTTCCATCCCCTCACTTTCAGTCTGTTTGTGTCCCTAGGTCTGAAGTGGGTCTCTTGTAGGCAGCATATATACGGGTCTTGTTTGTGTATCCATTCAGCCAGTCTATGTCTTTTGTAGGAGCATTTAATCCATTAACATTTAAGGTAATTATCGATATCTATGTTCCTATTACCATTTTCTTAATTGTTTTGGGTTTGTTATTGTAGGTCTTTTCCTTGTCTTGTGTTTCCTTCCCAGAGAAGTTCCTTTAGCATTTGTTGTAAAGCTGGTTTGGTGGTGCTGAATTCTCTTAGCTTTTGCTTGTCTGTAAAGCTTTTAATTTCTCTGTCAAATCTGAATGAGATCCTTGCTGGGTAGAGTAATCTTGGTTGTAGGTTTTTCTCCTTCATCACTTTAAATATGTCCTGCCACTCCCTTCTGGCTTGCAGAGTTTCTGCTGAAAGATCAGCTGTTAACCTTATGGGGATTCACTTGTATGTTATTTGTTGTTTTTCCCTTGCTGCTTTTAATATTTGTTATTTGTATTTAATTTTTCATAGTTTGATTAATATGTGTCTTGGCGTGTTCCTCCTTGGATTTATCCTGTATGGGACTCTCTGTGCTTCCTGGACTTGATTAACTATTTCCTTTCCCATATTAGAGAAGTTTTCAACTATAATCTCTTCAAATATTTTCTCAGTCCCTTTCTTTCTCTCTTCTTCTTCTGGGACCCCTACAAATTGTATGTTAGTGCACTTAATGTTGTCCCAGAGGTCTCTGAGACTGTCCTCAGTTCTTTTCATTCTTTTTTGTTTATTCTACTTTGCAGTAGTTGTTTCCACTATTTTATCTTCCAGGTCACTTATCTGTTCTTCTGCCTCAGTTATTCTGCTATTGATCCCTTCTAGAGAATTTTTAATTTCATTTATTGTGTTGTTCATCACTGTTTGTTTGCTCTTTAGTGCTTCTAGGTCCTTGTTAAACGTTTCTTGTATTTTCTCCATTCTGTTTCCAAGATTTTGGATCATCTTTACTATCATTATTCTGAATTCTTTTTCAGGTCGACTGCCTATTTCCTCTTCATTTGTCAGGTCTTTTGGTTTTTACCTTTCTCCTTCATCTGCTGTGTGTTTCTCTGTCTTCTCATTTTGCTTAACTTACTGTGTTTGGGGTCTCCTTTTCGCAGGCTTCAGGTTCGTAGTTCCCATTTTTGGTGTCTGTCCCCAGTGGCTAAGGTTGGTTCAGTGGGTTGTGTAGGCTTCCTGGTGTAGGGCACTAGTGCCTGTGTTCTGGTGGATGAGGCTGGATCTTGTCTTTCTGGTGGGCAGCTCCACGTCTCCTGGTGTGTTTTGCAGTGTCTGTGGCCTTAGTATGATTTCAGACAGCCTCTCTTCTAATGGATGGGGTTGTGTTCCTGTCTTGCTAGTTGTTTGGCATAGGGTGTCCAGCACTGTAGCTTGCTTGTCGTTGAGTGGAGCTGGGTCTTGCCATTGAGATGGAGATCTCTGAGAGATTTTCGCCGTTTGATATTACATGGAGCTGGGAGGTCTCTTGTGGACCAGTGTCCTGAACTTGGCTCTCCCCTCTCAGAGGCAGAGCCCTGATGCCTGGCTGGAGCACCATGAACCTGTCATCCACACGGCTCAGAATAAAAGGAAGAAAAAAAAGAAAGAAAGAAAGAAGAAGATAAAATAAAATAAAGTAAAATAAAATTATATAAATTTATTCAAACAAAAAATAGAAAATAATTATTTAAAAAAATTTTTTAGGGCTTCCCTGGTGGCGCAGTGGTTGAGAATCTGCCTGCCAATGCAGGGGACACGGGTTCGAGCCCTGGTCTGGGAAGATCCCACATGCCGCGGAGCAACTAGACCCGTGAGCCACAACTACTGAGCCTGCGCGTCTGGAGCCTGTGCTCCGCAACAAGAGAGGCCACGACAGTGAGAGGCCCGCGCACCGCGATGAAGAGTGGCCCCCACTTGCCACAGCTAGAGAAAGCCCTTGCACAGAAACGAAGACCCAACACAGCCAAAAATAAATAAATTAATTAATTAAAAAAAAATTTTTAAGTAATAAAAAAAAAGAAAGAAGAAAGCCACCAAACCAAAGAACAAATTCACCAATGATAACAAGAACTAAAAACTATGCTAATGAAAACAAAAACAAACAAAAAAAACATACAGAACACTAAGACAAATGGTAAATGCAAAGCTATACAGACAAAGTCACACACACAAGCATATACACACATACACCCTCACAAAAGGAGAAAAAGGGAAAAATATATATATATCGTTGCTCCAGAAGTCCACCTCCTCAATTTGCGATGATTCGTTGTCTATTCATGTATTCCACAGATGCAGGGTACATCAAGTTGACTGTGGAGATTTAATCCGCTGCTCCTGAGGCTGCTGGGAGAGACTTCCCTTTCTCTTATTGTTTGCACAGCTCCTGGTGTTCAGCTTTGGATTTGGCCCCGCCTCTGCATGTAGGTCGCCTGAGGGCATCTGTTCTTCGCTCAGACAGAACGGAGTTAAAGGAGCAGCTGATTCGGGGGCTCTGGCTCACTCAGGCTGGGGGGAGAGATGGGTACGGATGCAGGGCGAGCCTGCGGCGGCAGAGGCCGGCGTGACGTTGCAGCAGCCTGAGGCGCGCCGTGCGTTCTCCCTGGGAAGTTGTCCCTGGATCACAGGACCCTGGCAGTGGCGGGCTGCACAGGCTCCCGGGAGGGTAGGTGTGGAGAGTGATCTGTGCTTGCACACAGGCTTCTTGGTGGCTGCAGCAGCAGCCTTAGCATCTCATGCCTGTCTCTGGGGTCCACACTGATAGCCACGGCTCACGCCCATCTGTGGAGCTCGTTTAGGCAGTGCTCTGAATCCCCTCTCCTTGCACACCCTGAAACAATGGTCTCTTGCCTCTTAGGCAGCTCCAGACTTTTTCCCGGACTCCCTCCCAGCCAGCCGTGGCACACTAGCCCCCTTCAGGCTGTGTTCACGCCGCCAACCCCAGTCCTCTCCCTGCGATCCGACCGAAGCCCGAGCCTCAGCTCCCAGCCCCCGCCCGCCCCAGCGGGTGAGCAGACAAGCCTCTCGGGCTGGTGAGTGCTGGTCGGCACCGATCCTCTGTGCGGGAATCTCTCCGCTTTGCCCTCCACACCCCTGTGGCTGTGCTCTCCTCCGTGGCTCCGAAGCTTCCCCCCTCCGCCACCCGCAGTCTCCACCCACAAAGGGCCTTCCTAGTGTGTGGAAACCTTTCCTCCTTCACAGCTCCCACCCACTGGTGTGGCTCCCATCCCTATTCTTTTGTCTCTGTTTTTTTCTTTTTTTTTTTGCCCTACCCAAGTACGTGGGGAGTTTCTTGCCTTTTGGGAGGTCTGAGGTCTCCTGCCAGCGTTCAGTAGGTGTTCTATAGGAGTTGTTCCACATGTAGATGTATTTCTGATGTATTTGTGGGGAGAAATGTGACATCTTACTCTTCTGCCATCTTGAAGCTCCTCCCCCTATTATTTATCTTTATTGCAAGCTTCCACTCAACTCCCTCTTTCCCTGCTCTAGAGACCTCAAAGCTACATGTCAAAATGCTAACATCATGAGATCAAATCTGCCTGGATCAGAGTACCTGCATTGGGAATTGAGGGAGCCAGAAATACACCTGTGGTGTTAAGCCAGTGAAATTTTTGTATTAATTTGTTACTGCAGCATATGCTTGTCTATCCTGACTAATTCAGGCCAGTCAGATTGGAATTTTGTCGCCTTCCTATATTCCCTTCAATCTCACATCCAAAGAATCCCTGAGGTTGCTTTCCTTACTTAGGAGCTCTCACATGCCTTCCCTGAAGGAACGGACCACACATTTCTGCTCTTTACAATGGCAGTAACCATCAGATTGCTCTGATTTAATTGGACTGCTAGTTCCAGCCCTGCCTTGGTTGCTTGCCACCCAGGTTCCAATTTGGAGAATAGAAAACATCCCTAATACCTGGATGCTCTGTCTCCTGAATCCTGTACCATAATGGAGTTGCAGTTTGCCTTTAAAATCCGGCAGAAACATGCCTAAAAAAAAAAAGACAGCTTCAAAAAGAATATTCCCAGTTGTTAATTTAGTGAGAGTGAAGTTATGTTAGCTCATTGAAATTTAATTGCCAATGGGTTATAAGATCTTAGGAACTACAGGCCCAGCATCTGTCTCTTTTTAGTGTCTCAATTATCACCACAATAATTTAATGGCATCCTGTTGAAGAAGCATCATTGACATGCTAATGAATGGCACTCTGCTCATTTCCATGAACTTCTTATTCCTAGGTGATCATTTTAAGCCAGGCATTTTAGATTTCCATCATTCCTTGGCCACACAGACTGACTTAAATAAAGACCAAAATCATATATTTAGAAACAACAACAACACTTGCTTAACACTAAATTGCAAATGTCTTAAACTTTAGTCACTTATAATTTTATAAATACGAACCAAAATTGAGACAAACCATGAGAATCCCAGTATCTATTTCATTATCTAATTTCATCATGACCTTTTGCATTTAGGTTCCTCTATATGGCTGTTTAATCGGTGTTCAATGACTGGTCCCACCTGTAATATTTTGCTTTTCTAATTAATTGTTTATTTTCTTGATCTTTCATTTTTATTTTTAAGGTTATATTAGCTTATTTGTTCTTTATTCATTTTATTTAATTTATTCCATATGCTAGTATACTGCACTCTGACTTTTATTAAACACTGAGTTGTAACAGCCTAGATTTCCAGATACCTCAGAGCCTTTTAAGAAGGAGGGAAGATCTAAATACCTAAACAAATATATATATATATAAATACATTTAACTTTCTCTTTGTTAATTTAAAAACAAAATAGAAGCTGTTACAATTTAAATTGAGATTTGTAACTGGCTTAAGAATGCACAAAAGTAATTATTTTGAGGGTTTTACTTGATATATTTCATGATCATAAAAAAGATGATTTGTTTAGAAAACACTGAGTCTTTATTTTTAAAGAACAGTTGTTACCTAAGTTGCCATTGGAATTAATGTAGCATGGATTTTAAAAGGCTTTGCAAAATAGAGATTTGTGTGGTCAAAGGAGTTGAGAACAAAAAAGAACAAGCCACAAACTGAGAGCGGTAGGTATGAAATAAAGAAGCATTTCTTGGTGGTGAAGTTCACTCAGTTCTAGCATAAACTGAAGAAGGTTTGGGAATTACCTGCCCTGCAGACGTTGAAAAAGAAGATAAATACTAATCTGTCTGGGAATACTTCCATGACATCCTGTCTGAATTTAGTCAGTTTAGCTGATTAGATGTCTCCTTGTGATTGGGTACAATTCCTGAAATGGTAAACAAGAGACAAATGCTATCACTTGGGATGTTTCGACTTCAGTCAAGGAGTATGAGCTGAACTATTCGTGGAGCATGATTCACCTTCTCACAGTGGCCTGAGGATTGGGTATCCTGGCAACTTACACTTATGATGTGAAGAATGTGAACCCTAGTATATGGAGTACATCCAATCCAAAGAAAATCCATTTCTTCTGACTCTCGAAGGCAATGTGAAGTAAGAGGCAGGCAGTTATCTCAAGAGTTTTGGAGAGCTCATGAAGAACCCCAAACTGCTTCTCCTTCACGGGTGACCAAAGCTGAAAGTGGAGGAGAAGGAGGAGAGTCTGTGTGTTCACAGCCTGCCCTCCTGGCACCCACAGATGATTATGTCAATGTTGAACATGAGAGTGGAGCCCAAGCAGTTGTTGCTAAGAGATATGACATAGAGCGGAGCATCTTGTATCACAGGTGGCAGAGGCTGGAAGACACCCACACCCCTGCCAGTGGTACCCAACCTCAGAGCAGACTTCCCAGACACTTTCCTCTTCCCTGATAGAGGAATTGAATGGGGGAGGCAGAAGATAATATACACAAAAAACACTTTTACTTGAAATTGTAAATGAAAGATATAAGCAGCGAAAGTAGTTTTGAGTAAAATAGACTTTATCAGAAGAGAACTGTAGGCTAGAGAAATGATACGAATGTTAAGTACAAAGAATTATATATGTAACTAACCATACCTGACATTTATACATATGATTTGGGATCACTGATCATGGTGGTTAAAAACAAGTGCTTATTAAGTACTTACTCCATTTCAATAAATAAATACTGCATACCTAGTATATATAAGGTAGTGTACAGCATGCTGTGAATGCTACAAAGGCAATGTTTCCTTTCTGAAGGAAATAATAATTTGTGGAGGAAAAGAGAGAAACTAACATTTGTTGAAACGTACCTGTATGGCAAGCATTGTACTAGGCACCTTTTATGTGTCTTCTCATTTAATCCCTGCAATTAAATAATGTTGTCTCCATTGCCCTATCTCATAGCTGAGGAAACTAAAGCTCAGAAAATTAAATAGCTTGCCCAAACTTAGTACGTGATCCAGCCGAGATAGCATGCAGGTAATTATAACACAGGGAAAAATGTGACTAAGATATTGAGAAAGTAAATAAAACAGATTTGTTCCATACCCTTTATTTTTTTATTTTTTTATTTTTCAAACATCTTTATTGAAGTATAATTGCCTTACAATAGTGTGTTAGCATCTGCTTTATAACAAAGTGAATCAGTTATACATATACAATATGTTCCTATTTCTCTTCCCTCTTGCATCTCCCTCCCTCCCACCCTCCCCATCCCACCCCTCTAGGTGGTCACAAAGCACCGAGCTGATCTCCCTGTGCTATGCGGCTGCTTCCCACTAGCTATCTATTTTACATTTGGTAGTGTATATATGTCCATGACACTCTCTTACCCTGTCACATCTCACCCCACCCCCTCCCCATATCCTCAAGTCCATTCTCTAGTAGGTCTGTGTCTTTATTCCCGTCTTGCCACTAGGTTCTTCCTGGCCTTTTTTTTTTTTTTTTTTTTTCCCTTAGATTCCATATATATGTGTTAGCATACTGTATTTGTTTTTCTCTTTCTGACTTACTTCACTCTGTATGACAGACTCTAACTCCATCCACCTCATTACAAATACCTCCATTTCATTTCTTTTTATGGCTGAGTAATATTCCATTGTATATATGTGCCACATCTTCTTTATCCATTCATCTGTCGATGGACATTTAGGTTGCTTCCATGTCCTGGCTATTGTAAATAGAGCTGCAATGAACATTTTGGTACATGACTCTTTTTGACCTATGGTTTTCTCAGGGTATATGCCCAGTAGTGGGATTGCTGGGTCGTATGGTAGTTCTATTTGTAGTTTTTTAAGGAACCTCCATACTGTTCTCCATAGTGGCTGTATCAATTTACATTCCCACCAACAGTGCAAGAGTGTTCCCTTTCCTCCACACCCTCTCCAGCATTTATTGTTTCTAGATTTTTTGATGATGGCCATTCTGACCGGTGTGAGATGATATCTCATTGTAGTTTTGATTTGCATTTCTCTAATGATTAATGATGTTGAGCATTCTTTCATGTGTCTGTAGGCCATCTGTATATCTTCTTTGGAGAAATGTCTATTTAGATCTTCTGCCCATTTTTGGATTGGGTTGTTCGTTTTTTTGTTATTGAGCTGCATGAGCTGCTTGTAAATCTTGGAGATTAATCCTTTGTCAGTTGCTTCATTTGCAAATATTTTCTCCCATTCTGAGGGTTGTCTTTTGGTCTTGTTTATGGTTTCCTTTGCTGTGCAAAAGCTTTTCAGTTTCATTAGGTCCCATTTGTTTATTTGTGTTCTTATTTCCATTTCTCTGGGAGCTGGGTCAAAAAGAATCTTGCTGTGATGTATGTCATAGAGTGTTCTGCCTATGTTTTCCTCTAAGAGTTTGATAGTGTCTGCCCTTACACTTAGGTCTTTAATCCATTTTGAGTTTATTTTTGTGCATGGTGTCAGGGAGTGTTCTAATTTCATACTTTTACATGTTCCTGTCCAATTTTCCCAGCACCACTTATTGAAGAGGCTGTCTTTTCTCCACTGTATATGCTTGCCTCCTTTATCAAAGATAAGTTGACCATATGTGTGTGGGTTTATCTCTGGGCTTTCTATCCTGTTCCATTGATCTATATTTCTGTTTTTGTGCCAGTACCAAACTGTCTTGATTACTGAAGCTTTGTAATATAGTCTGAAGTCAGGGAGCCTGATTCCCCCAGCTCCATTTTTCGTTCTCAAGATTGCTTTGGCTATTCGGGGTCTTTTGTGTTTCCATACAAATTGTGAAATTTTTTGTTCTAGTTCTGTGAAAAATGCCAGTGGTAGTTTGATAGGGATTGCATTGAATCTGTAGATTGCTTTGGGTAGTAGAGTCATTTTCACAATGTTGATTCTTCCAATCCAGGAACATGGTATATCTCTCCATCTATTTGTATCATCTTTAATTTCTTTCATCAGTGTCTTATAATTTTCTGCATACAGGTCTTTTGTCTCCTTAGGTAGGTTTATTCCTAGATATTTTATTCTTTTTGTTGCAATGGTAAATGGGAGTGTTTTCTTAATTTCACTTTCAGATTTTTCGTCATTAGTGTATAGAAATGCAAGAGATTTCTGTGCATTAATTTTGTATCCTGCTACTTTACCAAATTCATTGATTAGCTCTAGGAGTTTTCTGGTAGCATCTTTAGGATTCTCTATGTATAGTATCATGTCATCTGCAAATAGTGACAGCTTTACTTCTTCTTTTCCGATTTGGATTCCTTTTATTTCTTTGTCTTCTCTGATTGCTGTGGCTAGGACTTCCAGAACTATGTTGAATAATAGTGGTGAGAGTGGGCAACCTTGTCTTGTTCCTGATCTTAGTGGAAATGGTTTCAGTTTTTCACCATTGAGGACAATGTTGGCTGTGGGTTTGTCATATATGGCCTTTATTATGTTGAGGAAAGTTCCCTCTATGCCTACGTTCTGCAGGGCTTTTATCATAAATGGGTGTTGAATTTTGTCAAAAGCTTTCTCTGCATCTATTGAGATGATCATATGGTTTTTCTCCTTCAATTTGTTAATATGGTGTATCACATTGATTGATTTGCGTATATTGAAGAATCCTTGCATTCCTGGGATAAACCCCACTTGATCATGGTGTATGATCCTTTTAATGTGCTGTTGGATTCTGTTTGCTAGTATTTTGTTGAGGATTTTTGCATCTATGTTCATCAGTGATATTGGCCTGTAGTTTTCTTTCTTTGTGACATCTTTGTCTGGTTTTGGTATCAGGGTGATGGTGGCCTCGTAGAATGAGTTGGGGAGTGTTCCTCCCTCTGCAATATTTTGGAAGAGTTTGAGAAGGATAGGTGTTAGCTCTTCTCTAAATGTTTGATAGAATTCGCCTGTGAAGCCATCTGGTCCTGGGCTTTTGTTTGTTGGAAGGTTTTTAATCACAGTTTCAATTTCAGTGCTTGTGATTGGTCTGTTCATATTTTCTATTTCTTCCTGGTTCAGTCTCGGCAGTTTGTGCATTTCTAAGAATCTGTCCATTTCTTCCAGGTTGTCCATTTTATTGGCATAGAGTTGCTTGTAGTAATCTCTCATGATCTTTTGTATTTCTGCAGTGTCAGTGGTTACTTCTCCTTTTTCATTTCTAATTCTATTGATCTGAGTCTTCTCCCTTTTTCTCTTGATGAGTCTGGCTAATGGTTTATCAATTTTGTTTATCTTCTCAAAGAACCAGCTTTTAGTTTCATTGATTTTTGCTATTGTTTCCTTCATTTCTTTTTCATTTATTTCTGACCTGATCTTTATAATTTCTTTCCCTCTGCTGGCTTTGGGATTTTTTTGTTCTTCTTTCTCTAATTGCTTTAGGTGCAAGGTTAGGTTGTTTATTCGAGATGTTTCCTGTTTCTTGAGGTAGGCTTGTATTGCTATAAACTTCTCTCTTAGCACTGCTTTTGCTGTGTCCCATAGGTTTTGGGTCGTCGTGTCTCCATTGTCATTTGTTTCTAGGTATTTTTTGATTTCCCCTTTGATTTCTTCAGTAATCACTTCGTTATTAAGTAATGTATTGTGTAGCCTCCATGTGTTTGTATTTTTTACAGATCTTTTCCTGTAATTGATATCTAGTCTCATAGCGTTGTGGTCGGAAAAGATACTTGATACGATTTCAATTTTCTTAAATTTACCAAGGCTTGATTTGTGACCCAAGATATGATCTATCCTGGAGAATGTTCCATGAGCACTTGAGAAAAATGTGTATTCTGTTGTTTTTGGGTGGAATGTCCTATAAATATCAATTAAGTCCATATTGTTTAATGTATCATTTAAAGCTTGTGTTTCCTTATTTATTTTCATTTTGGATGATCTGTCCATTGGTGAAAGTGGGGTGTTAAAGTCCCCTACTATGATTGTGTTGCTGTCAATTTCCCCTTTCATGGCTGTTAGTATTTGCCTTATGTATTGAGGTGCTCCTATGTTGGGTGCATAAATATTTACAATTGTTATACCTTCCTCTTGGATCGATCCCTTGATCATTATATAGTGTCCTTCTTTGTCTCTTGTAATAGTCTTTATTTTAAAGTCTATTTTGTCTGATATGAGAATTGCTACTCCAGCTTTCTTTTGATTTCCATTTGCATGGAATATCTTTTTCCATCCCCTCACTTTCAGTCTGTATGTGTCCCTAGGTCTGAAGTGGGTCTCTTGTAGACAGCATATGTATGGGTCTTGTTTTTGTATCCATTCAGCCAGCCTGTGTCTTTTGGTGGGAGCATTTAATCCATTTACATTCAAGGTAATTATCGATATGTATGTTCCTATTCCCATTTTCTTAAATGTATTGGGTTTGTTATTGTAGGTGTTTTCCTTCTCTTGTGTTTCTTGCCTAGAGAATTTCCTTTAGCATTTGTTGTAAAGCTGGTTTGGTGGTGCTGAACTCTCTCAGCTTTTGCTTGTCTGTAAAGGTTTTAATTTCTCCATCGAATCTGAATGAGATCCTTGCTGGGTAGAGTAATCTTGGTTGTAGGTTTTTCTCCTTCATGACTTTAAGTATATCCTGCCACTCCCTTCTGGCTTGCAGAGTTTCTGCTGAGAGATCAGATGTTAACCTTATGGGGATTCCCTTGTGTGTTATTTGTTTTTTTTCCCTTGCTGCCTTTAATATGTTTTCCTTATATTTAATTTTTGACAGTTTGATTAATATGTGTCTTGGCATGTTCCTCCTTGGGTTTATCCTGTATGGGACTCTCTGTGCTTCCAGGACTTGATTCACTATTTCCTTTCCCATATTAGGGAAGTTTTCAACTATAATCTCTTCAAAAATTTTCTCAGTCCCTTTCTTTTTCTCTTCTTCTTCTGGTACCCCTATAATTCGAATGTTGGCACGTTTAATGTTGTCCCAGAGGTCCCTGAGACTGTCCTCAGTTCTTTTCATTCTTTTCTCTTTATCCTGCTCTGTAGTAGTTATTTCCACCATTTTATCTTCCAGGTCACTTATCCTTTCTTCTGCCTCAGTTATTCTACTATTGATCCCATCTAGAGTATTTTTAATTTCATTTATTGTGTTTTTCATCATTGCTTGGTTCCTCTTTAGTTCTTCTACATCCTTGTTAAATGTTTCTTGCATTTTGTCTATTCTGTTTCCAAGATTTTGGATCATCCTTACTATCATTATTCTGAATTCTTTTTCAGGTAGACTACCTATTTCCTCTTCATTTGTTAAGTCCAGTGTGTTTTGAGCCTGCTCCTTCATCTGCTGTGTGTTTTTCTGTCGTCTCATTTTGCCTATCTTACTGTGTTTGGGGTCTCCTTTTCACAGGCTGCAGGTTCGTAGTTCCCGTTGTTTTTGGTATCTGTCCCCAGCGGCTAAGGTTGGTTCAGTGGGTTGTGTAGGCTTCCTGGTGGAGGGAACTAGTGCCTGAGTTCTGGTGGATGAGGCTAGATCTTGTCTTTCTGGTGGGCACGTCCACGTCTGGTGGTGTATTTTGTGGTGTCTGTGGCCTTATTATGATTTTAGGCAGCCTCTCTGCCAATGGATGGGGTTGTGTTCCTGTCTAGCTAGTTGTTTGGCATAGGATGTCCAGCACTGTAGCTTGCTGGTCGTTGAGTGAAGCTGGGTCTTGATGTTGAGATGGAGATCTCTGGGAGATTTTTGCCGTTTGGTATTACGTGGAGCTGGGAGGTCTCTTGTGGACCAGTGTTCTGAAGTTGGCTCTCCCACCTCAGAGGCACGGCCCTGATGCCTGGCTGGAGCACCAAGAGCCTTTCGTCCACACGGCTCAGAGTAAAAGGGAGAAAAAATAGAAAGAAAGAAAGAAAGAGGCTATAATATAGTGAAGTAAAATAAAGCTATTGTAAAGCAAAGCTATACAGACAAAATCTCACCCAGAAGCATATACATATACACTCACAAAAAAAAGGAAAAGGGGAAGAATTAATATCTCCTGCTCCCAGAGTCCACCTCCTGAATTTGGGATGATTCGTTGTCTATTCAGGTATTCCACAGATGCGGGTACATCAAGTTGTCTGTGGAGCTTTAATCCGCTGCTTCTGAGGCTGCTGGGAGAGATTTCCCCTTCTCTTCCCTGTTGGCACAGCTCCCGGGGTTCGGCTTTGGATTTGGACCCGCCTCTGCGTGTAGGTCGCCTGAGGGCGTCTGTTCCCCGCCCAGACAGGACGGGGTTAAAGGCGCAGCTGCTTCGGGGGCTCTGGCTCACCCAGGCCGCGGGGAGGGAGGGGTACAGAGGAGGCGGGGCGAGCCTGCGGCGTCAGAGGCTGGCGTGACGTTGCACCAGCTCGAGGCGCGCAGTGCGTTCTCCCGGGGATGTTGTCCCCGGATCCCGGGACCCTGGCAGTGGCGGGCTGCACAGGCTCCCGGGAGGGGCGGTGTGGAGAGTGATCTGTGCTCACACACAGGCTTTTTGGAGGGGGCAGCAGCAGCCCCAGCGTCTCACGCCCGTCTCTGGGGTCCGCGCTGATCGCCGTGGCTTGCGCCCTTCTCTGGAGTTCGTTTAGGCGGCGCTCTGAATCCCCTCTCCTTGCGCGCAGCGAAACAAAGAGGCAAGAAAAAGTCTCTTGCCTCTTCGGCAGCTGCAGACCTTTTCCCGGTCTCCCTCCCGGCTAGCTGTGGTGCGCCAACCCCTTCAGGCTGTGTTCACGCTGCCAGCCCCAGTCCTCTCCCTGCGATCCGACCGCAGCCCGAGCCTCAGCTCCCAGCCCCGCCCGCCCCGGCGGGGGAGCAGACAAGCCTCTCGGGCTGGTGAGCGCCGCTCGGCGCCGAGCCTCTGTGCGGGAGTCTCTCCGATTTTCCCTCTGCGCCCCTGTTGCTGTGGGATCCGCGCTGATAGCCGCGGCTCGCGCCCTTCTCTGGAGTTCGTTTAGGCGGCGCTCTGAATCCCCTCTCCTTGCCCGCCGCGAAACAAAGAGGCAAGTAAAAGTCTCTTGCCTCTTCGGCAGCTGCAGACTTTTTCCCCGGACTCCCTCCCGGCTAGCTGTGGTGCGCTAACCCCTTCAGGCTGTGTTCACGCTGCCAGCCCCAGTCCTCTCCCTGCGATCCGACCGAAGCCCGAGCCTCAGCTCCCAGCCCCGCCCGCCCCGGCGGGGGAGCAGACAAGCCTCTCGGGCTGGTGAGTGCTGCTCGGCGCGGAGCCTCTGTGCGGGAACCTCTCCGCTTTGCCCTCCGCACCCCTGTGGCTGCGCTCTCCTCCGTGGCTCTGAAGCTTCCCCCCTCCGCCCCCCGCAGTCTCCGCCCGCGAAGGGGCTCCTAGTGCGTGGAAACCTTTCCTCCTTCACGGCTCCCTCCCACTGGTGCAGGTGCCGTCCCTATTCTTTTGTCTCTGTTATTTCTTTTTTCTTTTGCCCTACCCAAGTACGGGGAGAGTTTCTTGCCTTTTTGGAGGTCAGACGTTTTCTGCCAGCGTTCAGTGGGTGTTCTGTAGGAGCAGTTCCACGTGTAGGTGTATTTCTACTGTATCTGTGGGAAGGAATGTGATCTCCGCGTCTTACTCTTCCACCATCTTCTCTATCCCATCCCCTTTAAAATAGTTATTCAGGTCAGTGACCCAGTCCTTAACCCATCACGGTATGTATTTTCCTACCCTTTTTGTCTGGGACATAAACTGGTCTCTTTGCATCTCAAAAATCCTCCTCTTTTCGATCTTCTGGATCTTCTTAAATGACAGCTCCATCCTTCCAGCTGGTCAGACTAAGATGCTTAGTCATTCCTGACTCTTCTCTTTCTTTAGCACCACATATTCAGTCAATTAACAACTCATGTCAGTTCCACCCTCAAAATAGATTTAAAATGTGAGGTCACTGCCATCACTGCATTCCAAATCACTGCCATCTCATGTCTCCTTTCTCTATTATTGCACTAGTCTCCTAATGGGTCTAACTGCTTCTGTCCTTTATACCCCATCAGCCTCTTCTCAACACAACAGCCAGAGTAATTCTGTTAAACCAGATACATCATGTCTATTCTCTGCTCAAAACATTCCATTGGCTCTCCATCTCATTTGGAGAGAAAGCCAAAGTTCTTACAATGTCCTGTGAGGCCACCACTCCGTCTGGTCCCTTGCTATCTCTATGATTTTATTTCCTACCACTTCTCTTTCACTCAGTTCAAGCCACACTGCCCACCTTATCTTTCCGGGAATACACCAAACATGTACTTATCTCATGGTCTCAGGTTCCACTTCCCAGGAACATTCTTCTGTCAAATATTTTCCTGGTTTTATAGTTCATATCTGCAAAATATACTAATTGACAGTGTTTTTAGAAGGACATATGCATGAGATGCCTTAAACTATTTATATTATCTGAACCATTGAGTTTTCTTCTAAGAATTCCTCCTAAGGAAATAACCCATTACAAATGTAAAAATTTCTAGGCGGCGATATATAAGTAGTACAGTATATTTGTGAACACTATCAAGATATGAAAAAATATAAATGCCAACATGATGGGATTCTTTAAATAAATTGTGACACTTGGTCCCATGGACTACTGCTTATCCACTGAAAATTATACTGCAGGACAATATTTGTTGAAAATGTTCCAACAAGTTACCATTCTATAAAATGACTAAAATATGCCTGAGCCAAATGAAGGGGCAAACCAGCAGGGAGCTCCATATGTGTCAGTATATCTGGGACACTAGAGGATCACTAGGAAAATAATGAGACTGAGAAAAGCATATTTATCAGAACATCTTTTTGGGAGAGCACTATTTTGAGGGAATAGATACTTCAATGTGGCAATCAGAGTGGGTCTGGGGTGGTGAGCCCATACTCTAGTATTAAAACATGGTCATGAAATTTTCTTTTAAGTAGAGTACACCCAATTAACTGTATGGCTTCTTTTTTTAATTTGCTGATTTCATTTCCCTATAGGGCTTTTATTATTATTTTTTTTAAATTGAAGTATAGTTGATTTATAATATTGTGTTAGTTTCAGGTGTATAGCAAAGTGGTTCAGTTATACTAACTGTGTGACTTTTGTTTGGATCTGGGAGGTGTACAAGTTTGGGGCCAGAGTAGCACAAAGACTAGATGAAGCCTGATCCATGCCCCTAAGTGTCTGATTTCTTTCACCTGTTACTTAGACCCTCCAAAGCAATACTAATGTGAAGGGGTACCAAGTGATTAACTTGCCTGTGGCACACATGATTCTCAGTAGTCTTTATAAATACATGTTATTCAATATTTTTTAGGATTATGGGATTTTCATTATCTTTAATTGTGCTTTTCAGATTTGTTTCTTTGGTATTTGGCACAGGCTAGCTTTGTAATGAGGAAGAAAAATATGATTTAAGCAATCATATGGATTGTTCCACAGTGTTGAAAGATGTATTGAAGGAAAGTGGGGACAGAGAAGAAGACTTTAAATTTGAGGGTGAAAGATTGATGGCAACCTTGAGAAGGTGGAGAGCTTAGTGGCAGAAGCAAGCCTGCAATACGTTGGGGAGTGGGAGCTTAAAAAAATCAACAAAGTTTGAACAAATGAATTTCTAAGCAACATTGAGGATAAAATTGCATTTTCTGAAATATTGATGGATAAGTATTTTAGGTCTAGGAAGAAATAAATAATAACATAGTTTAGCCAACAAACACTGATGTACTTGCTGTATACTAGGCAGGCATTGTATGAAACCATTTGCAAATAATAACTAAGTTAATCCTCATACCTCATAACAACAACCATATGAGGTTTGATGTTATTCTTATCCATATTTTACATGTAAAAAACTGAGACACAGAGGTTCAATAATATGCCCAAACTAACACAGTTAGTAAATGGTAAGATAGCATTTGAACCTTGGCACTTTAAGCATTGTAAGTAGGGCTCTTAACCATTCAACAACACTGCCTCTCAGTACTGTTAAAATGAGCTAGAAGGATAATCTGGCATTGGGAATACTATACACAGAGAAAAGAGGACTGTCAGTAAAAGATCAAAAGAAGCAGGATTCTGTGGGTATGAGACCATAAAACAGGTACTTGCCTCTTAATGCCAGAGTGACTTGTGGAAAAGATGCATTTGCAGAATGGAATGGGCACTAGGCTGGTGTCACATCTGGAGCAGAGGAGTTGAGTGGAGATTTCTTAGGAAAACCACAAGGCAAATCCATACAGTGATGGCTTGCCTGCTAGGCAAGACAGATGCAAAAGGTCTTCTTGTGCTGAGATCCAGGGACAGAATTTTGCAGGACTGAGAACACTCATTAACAATGCATAGAAAAGTGTTGACAGAGGCTTTTGATGAACTAGAAGAGAGAAGTTAAATATAATTACCATTGTAAGATGTTTATATACCCTCAAACGTGAGATCTTACATCTTTCTAAGAACTACTTAGACCACCCAGACTGAGATCGAAGGCAAGGCCTAATTCTAGGGAAGTTGACCTCAATGTGTAGTAGCCAGATGTGCAGCATTAGGATCATTCAGGAAATTGTTAGAAATGCAAATTATTGTTCCCACTCCCCCACAAAACCTAATGAATCAGAAACTCTTGGAGTTTCTAGAGATGGGAGGGAGGCTGCTGAAAGACGCTATGGGAGGCAGCTAAGGGACCTATGGCCCAGCCGGGCTGAATTTAGGTTCTGGAAAAGGACTATGAAGAGACTAAATGGATGTAGTTGATTAGATATGGGGAAAATTTTAGTGCAGCTGAGTCAAAAGAGCCGTATCAAAATATGTCTTTTTGTTTTTTTTAATACCCAAGTAATATATACTCATCACTTACATCTTAACTCATCCATAACCCTCACAAATGTCACAAGTCTCAGGGATGAGATGAGAGCCAAGGATGTACAGTACTCACATTCCTTGATAATAAAAAAAAAAAAGTTTTTGCAATTTACCATAGCTGTTTTGACTCAGTCATATCAAAATATCCCCAGAATCAAAATGTTCATGTAGAATTGGCCATTTTAAACCATCCTGTTTCAGAAGCAGGATCTCAGAATTCAACCCCTTTGGCAACATAACCCAATTTGTGTTTTCTAGTGCTAGATTAAAAATAAAAGAATAACCTTCATTAATTGGCTATCCCTATTTTGAACATGCCAGAAGATATTATAAAAGACATATCCAGAGTTTTGAGATTAGAGTCTTCTCTCAGGGTCAGGGGTATAAATCTGGCCCAGGTTGATTGGAGAGGAGTAAAAGTCTTTACTACCAGAGGCTCTCTCTGATGGATTAATGAGCTGTGAATGAAGCAAATGCTTGCAGTAAACTGTATTTTATAAGCAGTTTCTATTAGATGGATGATCACTTGCATACAAAAATCACTTCTTCAGGTAGGACCAGTGTCCCTTCACAGCAAGGTGACAGCATCCTGTGGCAGAGTTTTGTATAAACTTTTCTGTTGAAACTTCCTAAAGGCATAGAAGGTTCTATGAGTACCATAAACTAGGAATGTCTTGGAGCTTTTCCATATAAGTCTTCCATGAACAAAAAACTTCTGTAAATCTTTTTTATTTTAAAAATTTAAATAGAGATTGCATTTCACTTTATAATATATTGATGTTTATTTAGATCTGAACATAATGATTTAATTGACTACCATCCAAAAAAAGTTTGCTTCAAAAAGATGCAAACTGTGGCTCAGGATACTCTGCTGTATTTTCCTAGTGTCACATAGACCCAGGGTTGAATAGTAGAAAGAAAAAGGAATTTTATGTGGATCTGAGCTTTAGATTTGCTAGTGATCTGGGGCAATTTTCCTGATCTCTCTTTCTCTGTCAACATCTGTAAATAAGAGATAGTAATAATTCCTCTATCATACTAATTGTGTTACTGTGAAATTTAAAAATGACATACATAAAAAGGAGTTTGTAAATTATAAAGTTCTATAAAAATATCCAGATGTGTTCTTATACTGATCAATTTACCCAGACAGCTTTATTTGACTAATATATTGGTTACCAATTGGTTGCATAAGGAAACATAATTATGAACAGAGCATAATGTATGTGGATAATTTCAAATTACTCATTTATCATTATATAAAAAAAAGCAGGAACGTAATTTAGCCAAAACTCTCTCCCAATTAGAATAATTCCCTTTTAAACATCAATTATAGCTTGCTTGAACATTTCTAGTAGCAGAGAGCTATCAAGACAGCCCATGCCAGCTTTTTACATCTCGAATTGTTGGAGAGTTCTTCATTTGTTGATTTGGGGCCATTCACTGTTATGGGATGGATTGTGTCTCCCCAGATTTATATACTAAAGTCCTAATCACCAGCACCTCAGAATGTGACTGTATTTGGATATAGGTGATTAAGTGTAAATAGGTTGATTAGATTTTGATGGACACCTAGTAGCTACTGCCACATATGTGATCTCTTAAATCCACATACAACCTTATGATTCAATAATAATAATATCCTCTCATTACACACAAAGAACTAAGGTGAAGAAAAGTTAAGGAACAAGTCCAAAGTCATATGAATACTAAATGTTTGACCTATCAATCAATCCAGCTTACTAACTCCAGAGTCCATACACATCACTATTACCACTACCACCACTACTACTACTACTGCACACACAAACACACACACACACACACGCACACACACAAAAGTAAGCTCCTTGAGACAAAAGACTACTTTTTTTTTTGAATTTTTGAATTTTATTTTTTTCTACAGCATGTTCTTATTAGTTATCCATTTTATACATATTAATATATGTCAATCCAAATCTCCCAATTCATCACAACACCACCCCTACCCCACCACATTCCCCCCTTGGTGTCCATACGTTTGTGCTCTGCATCTCTGTCTCTATTTCTGCCCTGCAAGCCGGTTCATCTGTACCAATTTTCTAGGTTCCACATAGATGCGTTAATATACGATATTTGTTTTTCTCTTTCTGACTTACTTCACTCTGTATGACACTCTCTACATCCATCCACGTCTCTACAAATGACCCTATTTCATTCCTTTTTATGGCTGAGTAATATTCCATTGTGTATATGTACCACATCTTCTTTATCCATTCGTCTGTCGATGGGCATTTCGGTTGCTTCCATGACCTGGCTAGTGTAAATAGTGTTGCAATGAATATTGGGGTGCATGTGTCTTTTTGAATTATGGTTTTCTCTGGGTATATGCCCAGTAGTGGGATTGCTGGGTTATATGGTAATTCTATTTTTATTTTTTAAGGAACCTCCATACTGTTCTCCATAGTGGCTGTAGCAATTTACATTCCCACCAACAGTGCAAGAAGGTTCCATTTTCTCCACACCCTCTCCAGCATTTGTTGTTTGTAGATTTTCTGATGATGCCCATTCTAACTGGTGTGAGGTGATACCTCATTGTAGTTTTCATTTGCATTTCTCTAATAATTAGTGATGCTGAGCAACTTTTCATGTGCTTCTTGGCCATCTGTATGTCTTCTTTGGAGAAATGTCTATTTAGGTCTTCTGCCCACTTTTGGATTGGGTTGTTTGTTTTTTTAATATTGAGCTGCATGAGCTGTTTATATATTTTGGAGATTAATCCTTTGTCCATTGATCCGTTTGCAAATATTTTCTCCCATTCTGAGGATTGTCTTTTCGTCTTGTTTATGGTTTCCTTTGCTGTGCAAAAGCTTTTAAATTTCATTAGGTCCCATTTGTTTATTTTTGTTTTTATTTCCATTACTCTAGGAGGTGGATCAAAAAAGATCTTGCTGTGATTTATGTCAAAGAGTGTTCTTCCTATGTTTTCCTCTAAGAGTTTTATAGTGTCTGGTCTTACATTTAGGTCTCTAATCAATTTTGAGTTTATTTTGGTGTATGGTGTTAGGGAGTGTTCTAATTTCATTCTTTTACATGTAGCTGTCCAGTTTTCCCAGCACCACTAATTGAAGAGACTGTCTTTTCTCCATTGTATATCCTTGCCTCCTTTGTCATAGATTAGTTACCATAGGTGCATGGGTTTATCTCTGGGCTTTCTATCCTGTTCCATTGATCTATATTTCTGTTTTTGTGCCAGTACCATATTGTCTTGATGACTGTAGCTTTGTAGTATAGTCTGAAGTCAGGCAGTCTGATTCCTCCAGCTCCATTTTTTTCTCTCCAGGCTGCTTTGGCTATTTGGGGTCTTTTGTGTCTCCATACAAATTTTAAGATTTTTTGTTCTAGTTCTGTGAAAAATGGCATTGGTAGTCTGATAGGGATTGCATTGAATCTGTGGATTGCTTTGGGTAGTATAGTCATTTTCACAATATTGATTCTTTCAATCCAAGAACATGGTGTATCTCTCCGTCTGTTGGTATCATCTTTAATTTCTTTCATCAGTGTCTTATAATTTTCTGCATACAGGTCTTTTATCTCCCTAGGTAGGTTTATTCTTAGGTATTTTATCCTTTTTGTTGCAATGGTAAATGGGAGTGTTTCCTTAATTTCTCTTTCAGATTTTTCATCATTAGTGTATAGGAATGCAAGAGATTTCTGTGCATTAATTTTGTATCCTGCAACTTTACCAGATTCATCGATTAGCTCTGGGAGTTTTCTGGTGTCATCTTTAGGATTCTCTGTGTATAGTATCATGTCATCTGTAAACATTGACAGTTTTACTTCTTCTTTTCCAGTTTGTATTCCTTTTACTTCTTTTTCTTCTATGATTGCCATGGCTAGAACTTCCAAAACTCTGTTGAATAATAGTGGTGAGAGTGGACATCCTTGTGTTGTTCCTGATCTTAGAGGAAATGCTTTCAGTTTTTCACCATCAAGAATGATGTGTGCTGTTGGTTTGTCATATATAGCCTTTATTAAGTTGAGGTAGGTTCCCTTTATGCCCACATTCTGGAGAGCTTTTATCATAAATGGGTGTTGGATTTTCTCAAAAGCTTTTTTCTGCATCTATTGAGATGATCATATGGTTTTTATTTTTTAATTTGTTAATATGGTGTATAACATTGATTGATTTGTGTATACTGAAGAATCCTTGCATCCCTGGGATAAACCCCACTTGATCATGGTGTATGATCCTTTTAATGTGTTGTTGGATTCTGTTTGCTAGTATTTTGTTGAGGATTTTTGCATCTATGTTTGTCAGTGATATTGGTCTGTAATTTTCTTTTTTTGTAGTATCTTTGTTTGGTTTTCGTTTCAGGGTGATGGTGGCCTCGTAGAATGAGTTTGGGAGTGTTCCTTCCCCTGCAACTTTTTGGAAGAGTTTGAGGACGATGGGTGTTAACTCTTCTCTAAATGTTTAATAGAATTCACCTGTGAGGCCATCTGGTCCTGGACTTCTGTTTGTTGGAAGATTTTTAATCACAGTTTCAATTTCAATGCTTGTGATTGGTCTGTTCATATTTTCTATTTCTTCCTGGTTCAGGCTTGGAAGGTTATACCTTTCTAAGAGTTTGTCCATTTCTTCCAGATTGTCCATTTTATTGGCACAGAGTTGCTTGTAGTAGTCTCTTAGCATGCTTTGTATTTCTGTTGCAACTTCTTTTTTTTCATTTCTAATTTTATTGATTTGAGTCCTCTCCCTCTTTTTCTTGATGAGCCTGGCTAATGGTTTATCAATTTTGATTATCTTCTCAAAGAACCAGCTGTTAGTTTTTTTGATCTTTGCTATTGTTTTCTTTGTTTCTATTTCATTTATTTCTGCTCTGATCTTTATGATTTCTTTCCTTCTACTAACCTTGGGTTTTGTTTGTTCTTCTTTCTCTAGTTCCTTTAGGAGTAAGGTTAGGTTGTTTATTTGAGATTTTTCTTGTTTCTTGAGGTAGGCTTGTATTGCTATAAAGTTCCCTCTTAGAACTGCTTTTGCTGCATCCCATAGGTTTTGGATCGTCGTGTTTTCATTGTCATTTGTCTCTAGGTATTTTTTAATTTCCTCTTGAATTTCTTCAGTGATCTCTTGGTTATTTAGTAACGTATTGTTTAGCCTCCATGTGTTTGTGTTTTTAATGTTTTTTCCTTGTAATTGATTTCTAATCTTATAGCGTTGTGGTCAGAAAAGATGCTTGGTATGATTTCAATTTTCTTAAATTTACTGAGGCTTGATTTGTGACCCAAGATGTGATCTATCCTGGAGAATGTTCCGTGCACACTTGAGAAGAAAGTGTAATCTGCTGTTTTTGGATGGAATGTCCTATAAATATCAGTTAAGTCCGTCTTGTATAATGTGTCATTTAAAGCTTGTGTTTCCTTATTTATTTTCATTTTGTATGATCTGTCCGTTGGTGAAAGTGGGGTGTAAAAGTCCCCTACTATGATTGTGTTACTGTCGATTTCCCCTTTTATGGTTGTTAGCATTTGCCTTATGTATTGAGGTGCTCCTATGTTGGGTGCATAAATATGTACATTTGTTATATCTTCATCTTGGATTGTCCCTTGATCATTACATAGTGTCCTTCTTTGTCTCTTTTAATAATCTTTATTTTAAAGTCTATTTTTTCTGATATGAGAATTGGTGCTCCCACTTTCTTTTAATTTCCATTTGCATGGAGTATCTTTTTCCATCCCCTCACTTTCAGTCTGTTTATGTGTCCCTAGGTCTGAAGTGGGTCTCTTGTAGACAGCATATATACGGGTCTTGTTTTTGTATCCATTCAAGCAGTATATTTCTTTTGGTTGGAGCATTTAATCCATTTACATTTAAGGTAATTATTGATATGTGTGTTCCTATTACCATTATCTTAATTGTTTTGGGTTTGTTACTGTAGGTCTTTTCCTTCTCTTGTGTTTCCTGCCTAGAGAAGTTCCTTTAGCATTTGTTGTAAAGCTGGTTTGGTAGTGCTGAATCCTCTTAGCTTTTGCTTGCCTATAAAGATTTTAATTTCTCCGTCGAATCTGAATGAGCTTCTTGCTGGGTAGAGTAATCTTTGTTGTAGTTTTTTCCCTTTCATCACTTTAAATATGTCCTGCCACTCCCTTCTGGCTTGCAGAGTTTCTGCTGAAAGAGCAGCTGTTAACCTTCTGGGGATTCCCTTGTGTGTTATTTGTTGCTTTTCCTTTACTGCTTTTAATATTTTTATTTGCATTTAGTTTTTGATAGTGTGATTAATATGTGTCCAGCTGTGTTTCTCTTTGGATTTATCTTGTATGGGACTCTCTGTGCTTCCTGGACTTGACTATTTCCTTTCCGATGTTAGGGAAGTTTTCAACTATAATCTCTTCAAATATTTTATCAGACCCTTTCTTTTTCTCTTCTTCTTCTGTGACCCCTATAATTTAAATGTTGGTGCATTTAATGTTGCCCCAGAGGTCTCTGAGACTGTCCTCAATTCTTTACATTCTTTTTTCTTTATTCTGCTCTGTGGGAGTTAGTTCCACTATTTTATGTTCTAGGTCACTTTTCCATTCTTCTGCCTCATTTATTCTGCTATTGATTCCTTCTAGTGTATTTTAAATTTCATTTATTGTGTTGTTCATCGTTTCTTGTTTGCTCTTTTAAAATGTTCCTTGTATTTTCTCCATTCTATTTCCAAGGTTTTGGATCATCTTTACTATTATTATTCTGAATTCTTTTTCAGGTAGACTGCCTACTTCCTCTTCATTTATTTGGTCTGATGGGTTTTTACCTTGCTCCTTCATGTGCTGCATATTTCTCTCTCTTCTCATTTTGTTTAACTTGCTGTGTTTGCTGTCTCCATTTCACAGGCTGCAGGTTCGTAGTTCCCATTATTTCTGGTGTCTGCCCCCAGTGGCTGAGGTTGGTTCAGTAGCTTGTGTAGGCTTCCTGGTGGAGTGGACTGGTGCCTGTGTTCTGGTGGGTGGGGCTCAATCTTGCTTTTCTGGTGGGCAGGGCCATGTCCGATGGTGTGTTTTGGAGTGTCTGTGAACTTTTTATGATTTTAAGCAGTCTCTCTGCTAATTGGTGGGGTTGTGTTCCTGTGTTGCTAGTTGTTTGGCATGGGGCATCCAGCACTGGAGCTTGCTGGCCATTGGGTGGAGCTGAGTCTTAGCGTTGAGACGAAGATCTCTGGGAGAGCTCTCACTGATTGATATTATGTGGGGCTGGGAGGTCTCTGGTGGTCCAATGTCCCAAACTCCACTCTCCCACCTCAGAGGCTCAGGCCTGACACCAGGACTGAGCACCAAGACCCGGTAACAATATCAATGCTTCTTTAATAAAACAAAATTGGCCTTTGTGTTCTGTAAAAATTTGCATGCTACTTCATTTAAATTTTAAAAAACCATGTTTTAATCTCAGTTTACTGATCTTGAGATGATTGATGCTGCCCTATAAAAATGTAACCTTCACATTACTGATGCAGCATCAGATTTTAGAATTTTTCAGAGACACATCTCACTATTATGTGACATTCAAGAACATCATCTGGATATTAAAGATAAGGGTATGCACAAAAGTGCACTACAATTCAAGTAGCAGCATCTCTCTTGCTGACCTAAATTTATAATATTAAATTATAAAATCTGCAAATGTTGTGCTTATAAATTTCTAAGTGCTTAACATTTTAAAAACAGTTAGAATGGGGTCAAGCAGGTATTATGGAAAATGGCATAATGGTAGCAGAACTTTTAAAAGGTCAGTCATTTAAAGAAAGAAGTCATTTAATCAAAAGTTATTATATTTTTTAAATCACTCATTTACTTTTCTTCAGTGATCACAGAAGTCATAAAAGCATTTGAAAAAAGTATGAAATGCCCTAGAGTGAATAACGTTTACACAGAAATTTTGAAAATCACCTTAACCTCAGAAAATTCATTGTTGAAAATATTTAATTAAATACATATTAATAGTGTATACAGTATAAAACAAGTCTGATAATATACTCAAGTGCTGTGATTTGTTAAATATAGTATAATACTTAAATGATTTGTAACAGACTATAGACATTATAAGCAAGTAGTTATCCCTTGAGTATGTGCTTGATAATCTATGATGTGGCTTAAATGATATGCATGGCAGAAATGGACTGATGTTCCATAAGCACTTCACATCAGGGAAGCCATCTGAGCTAGAGTATTTCCATGTTATAGTAATCCTAACCAAGGCAGAATCCCTTACTTAGAAAGAAACAGGATAGATTCATTTTCTAAGTATTCTTTCCTTCTGTTGTCATTCACCATTCAACTTTTATTTTGTAACACACAATCTTGGCTTTTTACTCCTTAAAAGCCACCAAAATGCTCATAATTTGCATTTGCACAAGAGCACAAACTATTCTATATTCTGTCAGTGCAGTTTGAGATGACATGACCACATCATCAGTGATTAATGATGAGTTAAATTGTTCAGACCGTTTGGATTAAAATGCAGTTAACCTATGGCAGTATTCCCTCTGCTTTTTAGGTGATAGTTTAATTCTTATTCATATTCATAGTTGGAAAGGAGATTCTAGTCCAAATGTAACCACTCTGATGGACTTTTGATTTCAGGTATATATTTACATACATATATTTTATATATATTATATATAATATATTACAATGTATAAGGTAACACAATTTTTTCCTTGGTTGGCAACCATGTATAGCATTTAATAGGAAGTTGCCTCTGCCCCTCCATCATGGGAAACCACTCAGAATATTTCTAGATCCTTAAATAGTTTGATCACATGGATTGTCTTAGTTCTAGCAAGTGATAATTTATGAGCCATGGTGGTTGAAATATTGCTCCACCTACAGAAAGAAATTCATATGTGAGTATACGTGAGTGAGTGACTAAAAGGATTGAGAGGGCTTCCCTGGTGGTGCAGTGGTTAAGAATCCACCTGCCAATGCAGGGGACACGGGTTCGAACCCTGGTCTGGGAAGATCCCACGTGCCGCGAAGCAACTAATCCCATGCACCACAACTACTGAGCTGTGCTCTAGAGCCCACGAGCCACAGCTACTGAGCCCGTGTGCCACAGCTACTGAAGCCCGCATGCCTAGAACTCGTGCTTCACAACAAGAGAAGCCACCACAATGAGAAGCCTGCGCACCACAACGAAGAATATCCCCCACTCGCCGCAACCAGAGAAAAGCCCACGTGAAGCAACAAAGACCCAACGCAGCTAAAAAAACAAACAAACAAACAAACAAACTAGGATAGAGGTCTATTAGAGGGAAGAATAGTTTTATTAATCATTAATGCCTCCTCCTCTTCCTCCTCCTCCAAAAGAATAAAACAACAAAACATAACAATATATATGATAAAATAGCCAATGATACATCCACAGTCCAGAATAACGCACTGTGAATATTCTTCTCTTTCCCTCTCTCCCTCCCTCCCTCCCTCCCTCTCTCTCTCTCTCTCTCTCTCTCATAGTTGGGAGTTGCAAAAGGAATATAACGACTGTATCACCTTCTGTTAAAATATTACAGGTAAAACTCATACCCTGTTTAATTTCCATCCCTATCCTTTTTTCTTTCTCTCCCACTCCCCATACAGATAAGCGCTGGTATGAATTTGAAAGGTATCCTTCCAGTCTTTATTTTTTACATAAACAGCCATAGAAAAAATATAGTAGAGTTTTTCTTTTTAAAATTTCATATAAATGACAAATTTTGCAAATCCTTCCTCAACTTACCTTTTTTAATCTCAAGAATATGTTTGTGTTATTCATCTGTGTTGAAAAGCATTATAGTTCATTTATTTTCACAGGTGCATAGTATTCTGTTGTATGAATATGCAACAAGTCATTGATCTAGTTCCATGTTTATGGACATTCAGTCTATTTCCAATTTTTAACTATGATAAACAATTATAAAATGAGCAGTGTTGCTTGTGTTTCTTTGCCCTCTGAGGGAGAGATTCTCTAATGAGGAACTCCTGGTTTGTACAATTTGGACATTTTCAACTCTTCAAGGTATTGATTGCTAAATTGCTCTCCAGAGTGAATGTGCCAACTTACAGTTCCATCAGCTCTGTATGAGAATACCATTCCTCACACCCTTACCAAATTGGATATTATCATATATTTTAATTTTACTTTGGGCGCTTCTCTATTATTTGAGTTGTTATAATTGTGTAAGGGTTTTGAAATTCACATGTCAAAAATAAAATTTATAAAGAGTAAAAAAATGCTCACATCATTTGACAATGATTTCATATTTGAAATCTAAAGAAAATGTTGTAAAATTAAAAGGTTGAGGTTGCAGTGTGGGAGTTATGTGGATAGCAAAGGTGATGCTGGAGGAGAGAGAAGAAAAAGGATGCAGCAAAGAAGGACAATAAAAATGGAAAGAATAGAAATTAGACAAGGAAATCCTAGAGGGTCTTGTTTCAAAAACATCTTGGATAGAATCTGACTACCTCATGATGTCATCTACTTGGTCCAAAATTCTTGGGAAAGCTATCTACCTCAGTGCATTGTCTACTTCTAGGGGCTCTTGAGAGAGCCTAAGTTTCAGGTCTCTAACTGAGATGGACTTATATTCAGAGTATCTCTTATACCTCTTGAATTGGAGAAACGTGAACACAGGGTTGGACCTCCTGGAGTTTAGGAGCAATGTTAGTGGTAAGGAGGATGAAGTATGGGCACTTTAAACAGAGTTCAAGATTAGTTTCCTAGTGATATTGCCTCCAGATAACTAAAGATCCAATTTCTAGGTTATGGAGTGGTTTGGATGTTAAAACTGGAGGAAAAGCAGCTTCAACCTGTTGATGGCAAGTGTGGTTATAGTTAATAATTCACTTGTAGTATTTTAGAGAATCTGAATTGACAGGTTAGAATTTTTTGAAAACCCAAGGAAAATAGGGAATTCTCATGGGTCAGCTGTTTATTATTTTGTATGGAGACGATTGGTGTCACTCAGCAGGAGGAGACTGGAGTGCAGTCAAGGCTAAGAGTAAAATATCAGGCCATTTGCAGATAAAGTTCTCTTGTCAGTTTAACAAACTTTAATTTTGATCGTCCATTAGCTCTTTATATCATTCCAGAATATATACTAACGCCAAGTATATGAAAACTCTTAAGATCTAGCTGTACTACTCCTGGATGTATACCCCCCAAAATGAGTGTATATTTCTACGAAAAGACATGTACAAATATGTCCATAGCAGCATTATTTGTAAGACCTCAAATGTTAAAATTTCCAAATGTGCATCAACAAATAGAATTCATAAATGTAGTGTAATGACAAAATGAAATAGTATACTGCAGTGTAGATGAACAAACTACAAAAACATGTAACAACATGTTGAACAAAGGAATTCAGACACATAAAAGTACATAATTTACATATTTTGTTATTCCTTATTGTGTGTGCTGATATCCAAGGACTGCTATTGGGTTGAGAGCATTGATTTTCCTCATGATGTTTTGATTTTCTTTAGAAATTTTGTCCCATTGCATTTCCATATAACTTGTAGAATTCTCTCTCTCTCACTCTCTCACACACACACCCACACACAGACACAGGGACACATTTCTAGGATTTTTATTGAAATTTTATTGAAGTTTGGGAGAATTTATGACATTGAGTCTTTTAATCCATGAATATGGTATATACTTCTATTTATTTTGTATTTATCAACATATCATAGAATGTCAAGTAGCCTCACAAAGATGATGTGAATCTCTCCATATTTATTCTTATTTATTAGCTCCCTGGCTGTTTGCACTTGAGCTACACTGCTTTTCTTTCTTTTTCTCAAAGGAGTGAAGCTTTTATCAGTTCCAACGCCTTTATGCATGCTATTCTTTCTACCTGGAAAATTTTTTCCCACTTCTTTCGTCCTTGGCTACCTTCTGTCTCATATCTGTTCTTCATATCTCCACATAAATATAGTTTCTTTAAGAAAGTCCTCAAGAACTCCAGATATAAATGGGATAAGTCCTGATATTCTCTTCTAACACCCTCAAGTGTTTCTTCACAGGGCTTATCACTGCTTTTGATTTTTCATTTTTATGATTATTTGTTAATTTCCATCCCCTCCAACAGACTGTGTGCTCCATCAGGGCAGGACCACTTATGTCCTATATATTGTTCCATCTCAGAGCTTATCTTGGTATCTGACACATAGCAGATTCTAAATATATTTGTAAATTGAATGAATGATTGACTGAAAGAATTCAAGAGGGAAGGTCTTAAGTTGATAGCCTGTGGCATTGTATCAACCAAGGTTAAAATCTTACCTCCATCACTTACGAGCTGTGTTTCCTCATTTACGCAATAGGGGAAATGGACATCTTCTTAATAAACTATCCTATTGTTCTGTTTCATCCCAATTCCGGCTCAGGTTCCAGATCCTCTAGAACCCATGCCTCTAGTCAGCATTCATCTTTATCTTTTACAACCACCCACAGCACTGTAGTTTCTAAAACAACTGAGTTTTATTTTAGTTCTGCAAAAGCAGTCTAAAATCAATAAGAGTAGGAACCATGCCTTTTGATTAATTAGGACCCAAAGCCCTGTATCAAGCATGCAGTTGATATTTACAGTAAGTACACTCTAATACTTGTTATTAAAAAGCTGTTTATAGAGACCACAGAATCCCCTCATTTTAGAAAAAGGAAGACTCTTAGAGATCATCTAGTGTACTTCCTTATTATACAGATGAGGCAACTGGGTATAAGAAAGGGAATAGGACTTACTCTGGCCTTTACTACTAGTCAGTCACAGAATGAGTATTCCCAGTCTAATATACTGTCTCTGAGTTGCTTTAGCCCTGCTGGATTAAGCCAGCATCTATTACCAAAGTAATCATTAAGAGATCAGGGTTGAAACGAGAAATCCTGCACGTGATGCGATGCCACTTTGAAAGGAAGTAGCTCTATGACATTGGCAACATTATAGAGAGCCCATTTTAAAGTGTGCTTTGTAGGCAGACATTCAACAGGGGCCAGATATAGCTTCCAGAGGGACCAAAACTGCAAACTTTGAATTCATTATACTCAAAAGAAAACAGAAACTGTTAACTTATTAAAAACACCCATTTACACATTTTTGTTATTTATTTTTACTAAGGTGTAGCATAAACTAACCATTTTAAAGTTTACAATTCAGTAGCATTTAGTATATTCACAATGTTGTGCAACCACCATCTTTATCTAGTTCCAAAACATTTTTATCCCTCCAAGAGGAAACCCTGTACACACTAAGCAGTTGCTCTCCACACATATTTTAACATAGTAAACTTAAATATGTGATCGGTACTTATACTATGTACATATTTACGAGGAGACAAAACTAGACTGAGATTTTTGAAATGGTTGCAACAAATTCCCTTTTAATTTAGCCATTAACCATGACCTTTTTATGAACTCTTTTATTCATGTGTTTAGAGTTCTGTTTCATTTGGACAAGATAACTAATCACAGAGTAACTAAATGAAACAGAATAGCACATTTAAGCATTCAGTTTCTTACGATGAAAGCATTATAGAAAATTCAAATATTTTTTGAGTTTTCTAATTGGTAATGCTTTAGAAAGCACTCAGAATACACAACTACCCCTACACACACACACACACACACACAAACGTGCACACACCCAAACATACACACACATCCTCCTAACCCCTAGATAGGTAGCTTTCATTTCCCTGTGGAGCTAGAAGCTTCATTTGGAGAAAGGAACATCTTTTAGTTTTAGCTAGTGAAGCATCTCCCTTTGTTAACTGGCAAAGCTTTCAATTTGGAAGCTCAGAAAATACTTCCACAGTGGGGTCTTGCACTAATCAGTTTATTAATTGGTATGCTGCTTCCTGGTTTGCCAAGGTGGGTAATATCCTTTGGTGTTATATGTATAGCAAGAAAATGTCTTACTCAGAAGGGATGTTTCCCTTTTGGAAAGAAAACAGTGCAAAGTGAAAAATACAGTCCTGTTTATTTACACTTATCCCTCTTTGTACTAATCTCATCTGCTTGTGGAATAATATCACCACATGGCCAGATTCTGCTCTCCTAATGGAGACTAACGAAAGCAATGCAGATTGTCAATGCTTTATTCCTCCTTCACTTGTTCTTGCTAATTTCCCTTTCCATTCTCATTCTTCCAACCAGTCCCTATCTAAACTGCTTCAGTTTCTAAGCAAATGCGTATTTATTATGGAGTGTATTTGGTGTGCCAAATCAATGCCTTATGTTTTAAAGCCTTACAGAAATGTAGCTAATTTTAACCCCCTGAGAGTAGGGTGCAGGGAGTGGGGGAACTTGAGAATATATTTATATCTGTTGTGATTTAGATTTACCTTTACTCTTGGAACTTAGCTGTTTACTGTATATTATTTACAAGGGAACTACACAGTAAGTGAGATTTAATGCATGTCTGTGTTTGTCCAATACAAGGGAACCATTTCATCGAATCACAGAATCTTCATACTAGCAGGGATTTTTGGAATGCATCAAATCCAGCCTTCTCACTCTGTTTTAGAGGAAACCGAAATGCCTAGCATGGAAGGGAGTTGGTCAAGCTCAAATAGCAAGTTAGTTTCAGAACTGAAGAAATAGTCTCTCCTTTGGAAGGTTAGAATTGGCCAAAGACCCTGAGTGAATTTTCTGTGGGGAGCCTGACTGACTAAATGATGGTATAAAGTGCTTGTGAAGCACTTATTAGGAGCCTGGCAGTCTTTTAAGTGTTTTTATATAATAATTTAATGTACAGTTAATTCTTAAACAACACGGGGGTTAGGGGTGCCCACCCCTGTGCAGTTGAAAATCTGCCTATAACTTCACAGTCTGTCCTCCTTATCCTCCCTGCCTCTGTATTCAGTGCAGTTCTGTATCCTCAGATTTAACCAACCACGGTTCATGTAGTACTGTAGTACTTACTGTTGAAAAAAATCTGCTGTATAAGTTGACCCATGCAGTTCAAATCCATCTTCTTCAAGGGTCAACTGTAATTCATCTTCAACCCAACGCAGTAGAAGATAGATATTATTCATCACCTCCATTTTACAGATGAGGAAATGTAGAAATATAGAGATTAAGTCCCTTCAGTAAAAGTGACACAGATTGAAACAACAGATTAAAGATTTCAACCAGGCATCCTGACTCTAGAATCCAGGCTCTTAACTATGGAGGAAACCCCACAGACTTGGGACCAGGCATGAGCAAACAGGTAAAGCAGTCTACAGAGAGAAAAGAACAAGGCTGATATGGAGAGAGAAGCAGACAATAGGCACCGTGTAGCCTCAGAGTAAAAGAAGATGAAGGGGGACATTGGGAGGGGGATAGAGGGAGGGGGAAAGAAAGGGACAGGGAATGGCAATGGGAAGGAAGAATGCTGGAGAGAAATGGCCTGATCATCTTCTATTTTCTGTGAATTCCAGCTTTATTTCCTGCAATGATTTCTATGAGATTCCCTGAATCCTTATAATAAATCTGTTTTTTTTTCTTTGATCTTCTTGGGGTAGATTTCTGTTCCTAGTTTTTTTTGCAAGTGAATAATCCCTAAGACAGATAGAAACTAAAGCTTGCTCTTTCACATTAAAGATGATTTCTATGTGTCTTTGAGAAAGGACTGAGAGTAAAAACTATGCCACCCACACTCTTGTACTCCACTCCACCCTCCTTTCCTTTCACTCCCAGTTCTTTCGTACTCCTGCTTAGAGGCCAGCTTGATGAATTCAAAGCCTCCTGTTTGTCACAGCACTCCTCTTCTAGACTTCAACGTGACTCCCTCTCAACCCCTTTCTTATCTTTTCACCCACATTGTCTGTTCCAAATCTTGATTCCTCCTTTCCTTTTGTCCCACCTCGATGTTGCCAAGTACTTCAAATGAAACTAACAAAATGTCCATTTAAGGAGAAAAATATTTTCTGTATCAATACAGCAGTTTCAATGCCATGCATATTTCTTATAGAGGATCTCATGTTAATATCTGTATATGTGTACAGCAACTTAGAATTCATAAAACAGTTTTACATAAGCCCTTTCGTTAAATTCTCACAATACACTGATGAAGTAAATAGGGAGGGTTTTTAAAGTTTAAAAGCTTTGGAATTTTATCCACTTAATTGGAAACACTTTTGGTGAAGGAACTACATTTTACCAATTTTCATAACTCTCAAAGTGACTGGAGCCTGGCGAGGATTTCATGTTGTTAAAAAATGTAGGGTAAGTGAATGAATGAATAAGTGAATGAA
Organism: Balaenoptera acutorostrata; assembly: GCF_949987535.1. Classification (NCBI taxonomy): domain Eukaryota; kingdom Metazoa; phylum Chordata; class Mammalia; order Artiodactyla; family Balaenopteridae; genus Balaenoptera; species Balaenoptera acutorostrata. Next base: position 123,348,250 of record NC_080085.1, on the reverse strand, counting down.
GAATGGATGAATGGATGGCATTATTAAGTGGTTTATCCATATTTTCTTAATATTACAAGACCAAACCAATTCTAGAACCAAGGTGGCTGACTCCTAGTATAAACATTTTTTCTATTATATCAGCGTGAATCCTACTTATACACCTCTAATAAGTAGGAACTTTTAATACTGTCTTGACTCCATTAATTGGAAAAGACTGTCTCCAACCTGATCTTTCAAAGGCATTTTTCCAACGCTACATTTATTTTAAGAAAAATCTGCAGATAGGCATTACAGAGATATATAAGAGCATAGAGGAGGCATAAATAAAAATAACTGGACATTTTAAAAGCAAACAAACCAGAATTTATACATCTAAATGAGTGCTATCCTTCTAAGTAGTCCCCCTGGGAGAATATGCACATATTCCAATGATGGTGTCATTGCTCAAATTGCCGTAGGAACTCTTGTCTGGGAAGTGACTTCGAAAACAGATTGGAAAACCACACAAGAATTTGGAAAAACCACACCACTTTATTAGTTTATATTCATACTTTATATAAAAACAAATCTCTTTACACATATCTCACAGACTGTCAGGTAACATTCTAGTTAGATACACTTATTAATTTCTCAACACACCATGAATGTTCTCTTCGTAATAGAACAGGCTGAAAAATTTATCTTCCATATGTGGTGACCATTGTCAGGACTTATCTAAATTAAAAGTAGCCCTTTCAGAAACAAGTGAATTTTTTTTATCCTTTTCAACTTGTGGTAGTGCCTGTATACATCTCATCTGTGTGACCAGAACACCAGAAAGCTAGTTGGAGAACCACGTACCTTTATGATGGCTTCCTAGAAATTAAGTGGGTCTGCTGGGCTCTTCCAGTCTGTTGAGAACAGCTGCTTTTGGCTGCTGTGGTTTTTAAGATGAAAAAAGCTGAGGGAACCATCCAGAATTTTGTTCTTGATCATAGGTTTCTGAAATGGATTTTAGTGGCATTTATATTGGAAAGATATCTGGCACTATGTTCCTTTATATATTTGGTTCAGTATTTTTTTTAATCCATTCATTTATTCCAGATTGTTCCTGTCATTTTGCTAAGGCTTTGAAAATTCTTAGCATTAGGAAGTTCCAACAGTGAAAAATTGCCTGTAAAATATGGTAACAACCAAATGAGCACTCAGGGGAAGCTGTAGTACAGTGAAAATGATATTTAGAACCAGGCAAGTAGACTGTGACATGCTTACGAGCTGTGAGACCTCAAACCAATAGTTTTCTTTTCTTCATCTGTTTCTTAATTTTTGGAATGCAAAGTGTGATATTGACCTGGAAGATTTTGTTTGTGAAGAAAATACGAATATCTTTTGTCAAGTGCTCAGCACAATGCTACACATATCATGTGGTCTACAAATGGTGCTGCTACTATTATCATTGTGATTACTTAAAGGTACTGTTTTATTCAGATTAAGCTGAGATAAAAAACAGCCCCCCCTCAAATATCAGTGGTTCAAAAGAGATGCATTTCTCACACCATCGTCCAATGGTTGCTTTTATTTAGTGACCCAGAGATCTTCGTATGACCATTTTGCACCACTGTCATCACTGAGTGCTTTGTTTCCATTTTTGCCCAAAGTTGTGAGAGAGACAGCCTAGAGAAGACACATTTACTCTTATCTGCATCACAGTAGAAGCAACTCATCACTTCTGCTCCTATTTCCACTAAGCAGAACTCAGTCAAATGGTCCCCACAAAACTACATGGAGACTGGGGAAATGTGTTCTTCTTGCCTGTCAAGGTGGGCTCAAAACATAGTATTTTTTTTTTTTGGCCACATATAGTTTCTTTATATTGATAATAAAATAAATATCTGTACAACAGTAATAATAACCAGTTGCTTTGTTATACGGTTCCAAATGACTATCCTATCTCATTTCTCTTCTCCATTGAATCGAATAATAGTTTTATCATCTTTGAGATAACACTCAGCTGAAATCTCACAAGTGGGTTTCCCTGTGAATGTCCTTTCAACATTGGAACTGATTTTTGTCTGAAAATGAAATGACCTTGCTGTGTAGGGCATCTCTAAGAATACCCTTCCAATCAGCAACTCAACCTGGATGAATGAGGCTTTATGAACGGAAAGTATTCATTTTGGTGCTGCAGCTGCCCGGTGTGGATAGAGTACAGAGGCATATGGGTCTGCCCATTGGACAATGAGACCCATGCTGCTGAGGCATTTCCAGAACTTCTTCCAGTGCAGATGACAGGTTCATCTAGGCTGGTTTGTGTTCCAACTAGGGCTCCCTCTTCCAGAACAAAGTTCCAAGAGATATCGTTAGCATTTCTAACTGGAAATAATTAATAACAGGTCAGTGTGTCATAATGAGAAGGAGCCAGTGCCACAGCAACAGCTGATACCAGGGAAGAATAATTCACAGAGAAATTAATTAGGACCATTTCCATTCAAAGAAACAATTTATTAAGAACTCCCACCAAAAAGTGGATCCTGCCAAATTAGTAATCGCTATAAAAAGCACTCTGCTCAAATGGAAGCTGAAACTCACTTTGAATCTGACTGCACATATATAAATGATCAGGAACAATGGGCTAAATCTATTCAAATATAACTGCAGTACTCGATAGGAATATCCTAAGTCATGTTCTTTTATGAACCACTGTTTTCAAATCACTAGTTGCTCCCACTGTGTATAAACAAGTATGTTAATCATAGAAACGTACAGTGTATGCAGCTCAACCATTCTCTCCGGTTTACCCTTCTGTTAAGCCAAATAATCAGCAAGTGCATCTGCATTTTGGCATGATGTTACCAGTGTATATTGAGGGACATACAAGAGAGAGGGCTATAAATGCTAAGCTGTGTTAACTCTTAGTTTCATTTCCTACATACCTCTTAATTCTGGTCACTTTTCTCAGTCTCTATTGCCACTAACCCAGCTACCATCCATCTTTTACCTGGGCAACAGCTACAGCTGCATGACTCAGATTCACTCAGCTCCCTTCTAATCCATTTTTACCAGAGCATAAAAGTAATCCAGGGTGGGCCACTCCTCTGCTTAAAACATGCCAAGAGCTTCCCTTATATTCAGAATAAATCTAAATTCCCTACCATGACCTCAACGGTCCTGTTAGATTTGGCTCCTTCTAATCTCCCCAACATGATCTACTGCTTAGACTAGACCTCAAGGTCAAATACATTTTGATTATACTGCTTCTGCCCCAAACTTTCTTGGGTGTCTCTTTGGAAAGTCCTATCAGAGCTAATTCTCTGACCATGTAAGAAATGTCTCATTACTTTACAGTCTCATATCATCTTGAGTTCTAAAGTATTATTAATTAGCTTAGCTGACTAATTCATTGAAAACAGGCTCCATTTATATGTTGGCTGCTGCAAATAATCTAATTGCAAATTAAGAAGGACATATGTCTGACATGGAGAATATTCAGTAGAGTGTAAGTTAATTTCCAAAAGGGATTCCAGACAATTATCTGTGCACTGCCAACACTGGTGTCAGAAGTCTAAACTTGCAGAGGAGACTGCTTTTTGAAAAGGAAATACCTCACTTGGGCACGTGATTTCTTATCTTTTTTGGCAAGCACTCTGTGTTATTACCTTACCACCAGGTCTTCTATGTCACCTGCAACTTTTGACTTCCTCAGGAGTTTGGGGACACAATTATAAAGAGAGTTGGGGTCACAGTTAGGCCTTCCAAACATCTTCCTGCAGTCTTCCTGTAGTCATTGCATTGACTAGGGCCATGGGTCTCCAATTCCTACCCTGAAGAGTACAAACAGAGGTAGGAAATCTGGATTTCTATGTTGTCATCAAAGCTGATACCTATATCTCATTCCTCTAGTGAAGAAATGATGTGCCATGAGGACCTTGCAGTGAATGACTTTCTACTTGGCACTTTTCAGATCACAGAGAAAACACATCTCCTGCTCACTCAGATCTAGCAGAATGTTTCTTTAGTTTCAATGGAGGTAAACCTTAGAGGGCCCAGGCTGCTTATCAAAGACTCCCCAAGAGTATTATTAAGTGGATCATTCACAGCAGCTCTAATGTCAAGACAAGCAAGATGCTCTTCATGCTTACCAATCTGACTTTGACAGCTCCCAGACAGTCTTCACAGCATCCTCTGTGTGACTTCTGGGCTGTTAACAAGCTCTTCTGCTACATTCATCTACTTAGCTTTCAGCTCTGCTAGTTTCTCAGTCAGAGTCAGCAGTCACACATGTGCCTTGCCTGTTCATTATATCATCTTCCCCAAAGAATAATAGCATGGGCCTAGGAAAGAAAAACATGGTGGACAGGCAGCAGTTTAAGGGTGACTTCCTTGACTAAGAATACATCCTACGACTTCAGAATGAGTAGTGATGATCTCTGAAGTAACATCTGCTCATTCTTACACACTGGGTTTACAAGCTCCCCTCAAAAGCTAGGGCAGCAGTAGGTAGTCAGAAACCATTAGGATTAATTGAGTGACTCAGCAAGAAAATAAAAACAGTAAGTGCTGCCTTGAAAGGAATTTCTGGTATTCAGGAAGCAGCTGGATAAAAAGGCTTATGAAAAGTCAAAGATTGACTTTGATATTAAAATATGATAGAGAACTCCAGCTCAGCTTTTCTTTGAAGAGCCTCTGTCTTAGTCTACTTAGGTTCTTATAACAAAATACTATAGCTGGTTGACTTAAACAATGGAAATTTATTTCTCCAAGTTCTGGAGGATGGAAGTCTCAGATCACCATGCCAGCATGGTTGATTTCTGGTGAGACTTCTCATCCTGTTTTGCTGTGTGCTTACATGGCCTTTCTTTGGTTCATGCACAGGTAGAGAGAGTGAACTCTTTCATGTGTCTCTTATAAGGACACTAATCCTATTGGATCAGGGCCCCACCCTCATGGCCTCATTTAACCTTAATTATCTCCTTACAGGCTGTATTCCAAATACTGTCACATTTGGGGTTTGACCTTCAACATATGAATTTTAGGGGGACACAACTCAATCCGTAGCATCATCTTTAAGAATATCCTGGATAAGTTTGTCCAGGTTATTGTTTTTGAACATCAAATTCACTAGGTTTGGTTATTTCAGTGAGAAAAGTCTCATTGGCCCCAACTATTCATGGAGAGATGGGGAGGAAGCCAAGCAAGAAAAAAAGATGAAGAAGTGGATAATTTGTATCCTGTAGATGGGAGCCTACTCTGATTTCTCTATTCATTTGGAAAGGAAGATAAAGATCTCTATATTCCTACCCCAGTTTTAACCAAGACCATTCTAATTTTGTTTTATTAGATATTGGTATTCCACATAAAATGTGTATAAACAAAAGGTTCTATTAATTAAAAAATAATTTGAAATCCATGGGTTCAGATTAGGAGTCAGCAAAATTCAGTTTTTGTTGCCACCTGTTTTTGTAATTATAGTTTTATTGGCAAAGAGCCATGCCCATTTTTTCCTGCAGTGTCTGTGACTGCTTTTGCTAGGAGGGTAAATTTGAGTAGCTGTGAGAGAGACCATATGTGACTCACAAGCTTAAGATACTTACTGTCTGGCTCTTCACAGAGAAAGGCTGGCCAGCCCCTAATTCAAATGATCTACTTTAGAAATCCACATGATTAACTTCTTCACTAACTAACTTGAGGTCTTAGAAGTGTCCCCTGACCCCACAGACTGGATCTAATGTGCCTCCACAGTTACTTCTGTTTACTGCTACCTATCATATTCTTGTATTGCATTATACTGTAAATGTCTATTTACCTGACTTATTTGCACATGTAAATATAAGTGGCTTGAGTGCAGTAATAATATCAGTCTTGTTATCCACTGTATCCTCAATACCTAGAATATTATCTGGAACATAATAGATGCTTACTAAATATTTGTTGAATAAATGAATAAATTAGAAATGCATTCGATATTTAATTCAACAAATATTTATTAAGTAGTTGTTACGTACCTCATACTTTTTAAAGTCCTGAGGATACAGTAGAAGCAGAGGAAACAGACAGAAATCATTGCCATCATGGGGTTTACATTGAAGTAAGGGAAGCAAACCACAAACAAGATGAAAAAAAAATTTTGAGGGTGTCAGTATGATAATTACGAAGAAATAAAAATTAAACCAGAAAGGAACATAAGAAATATTGGTGTTGGGAGCATGAGGAGGAGTTGGATTTAAACTTTAGATAAGGTGATCTGGGAAGGTAAACTTTTTTTTTTTAACGTCTTTATTGGAGTATAATTGCTTTACAATGGTGTGTCAGTTTCTGCTTTATAACAAAGTGAATCAGTTATACATACACATATGTCCCCATATCTCTTCCCTCTTGCATCTCCCTCCCTCCCACCCTCCCTATCCCACCCCTCTAGGTGGTCACAAAGCACCGAGCTGATCTCCCTGTGCTATGCGGCTGCTTCCCACTAGCTATCTATTTTAGTTTGGTAGTGTATATATGTCCATGCCACTCTCTCACTTTGTCCCAGCTTACCCTTGCCCCTCCCCATATCCTCAAGTCCATTCCCTAGTAGGTCTGTGTCTTTATTCCCGTCTGGCCACTAGGTTCTTCATGACCTTTTTTTTTTTCCCCTTAGATTCCATATATATGTGTTAGCATACTGTATTTGTTTTTCTCTTTCTGACTTACTTCACTCTGTATGACAGACTCTAACTCCATCCACCTCACTACAAATAACTCAATTTCGTTTCCTTTTATGGCTGAGTAATATGCCATTGTATATATGTGCCACATCTTTATCCATTCATCTGATGATGGACACTTAGGTTGCTTCCATGTCCTGGCTATTGTAAATAGAGCTGCAATGAACATTTTGGTACATGACTCTTTTTGACCTATGGTTTTCTCAGGGTATATGCCCAGTAGTGGGATTGCTGGGTCGTATGGTAGTTCTATTTGTAGTTTTTTAAGGAACCTCCATACTGTTCTCCATAGTGGCTGTATCAATTTACATTCCCACCAACAGTGCAAGAGGGTTCCCTTTTCTCCACACCCTCTCCAGCATTTATTGTTTCTAGATTTTTTGATGATGGCCATTCTGACCGGTGTGAGATGATATCTCATTGTAGTTTTGATTTGCATTTCTCTAATGATTAATGATGTTGAGCATCCTTTCATGTGTTTGTTGGCAATCTGTATATCTTCTTTGGAGAAATGTCTATTTAGGTCTTCTGCCCATTTTTGGATTGGGTTGTTCGTTTTTTTGTTATTGAGCTGCATGAGCTGCTTGTAAATCTTGGAGATTAATCCTTTGTCACTTGCTTCATTTGCAAATATTTTCTCCCATTCTGAGGGTTGTCTTTTGGTCTTGTTTATGGTTTCCTTTGCTGTGCAAAAGCTTTTAAGTTTCATTAGGTCCAATTTGTTTATTTTTGTTTTTATTTCCATTTTTCTAGGAGCTGGGTCAAAAAGGATCTTGCTGTGATTTATGTCATAGCGTGTTCTGCCTATGTTTTCCTCTAAGAGTTTGATAGTGTCTGGCCTTACATTTAGGTCTTTAATCCATTTTGAGTTTATTTTTGTGTATGGTGTAGGGAGTGTTCTAATTTCATTCTTTTACATGTAGCTGTCCAGTTTCCCCAGCACCACTTATTGAACAGACTGTCTTTTCTCCACTGTATATGCTTGCCTCCTTTATCAAAGATAAGGTGACCATATGTGTGTGGGTTTATCTCTGGGCTTTCTGTCCTGTTCCATTGATCTATATTTCTGTTTTTGTGCCAGTACCATACTGTCTTGATTACTGTAGCTTTGTAGTATAGTCTGAAGTCAGGGAGCCTGATTCCTCGAGCTCCATTTTTCGTTCTCAAGATTGCTTTGGCTATTCGGGGTCTTTTGTGTTTCCATACAAATTGTGAAATTTTTTGTTCTAGTTCTGTGAAAAATGCCAGTGGTAGTTTGATAGGGATTGCATTGCATCTGTAGATTGCTTTGGGTAGTAGAGTCATTTTCACAATGTTGATTCTTCCAATCCAAGAACATGGTATAGCTCTCCATCTATTTGTATCATCTTTCATTTCTTTCATCAGTGTCTTATAATTTTCTGCATACAGGTCTTTTGTCTCCTTAGGTAGGTTTATTCCTAGATATTTTATTCTTTTTACAACCAACCCTTTTTAAACCCTTATGTTCTGGTTTTTGAGCTCTTAATTTTGTTTCACATTTAGGTCAGGTATAGCACATCTTTGAGTTTTTGTTTTTGTTTTTCCTTTTCTCCAGTGCGTATATGAGGAGCATGATTTCTGAGCACTTATATATCCGAATATCATATTTTTTTCCCCTCAGTCATGGAGCACAACCTAATTGTGTATTTAATTCTTGGATCACAAAGTTTTATCTTCAGACTGTTTAGAAATATCCCTATCTTGTTGAGGTGGAGTGTGTGTAGTTTATGTCCAATTGTGGGCAACCTATATTTTTCCACAAACATTTCAATTTCAAGCTCATGTCAAGATCTGTTTATGTATAGAACTTTTATAATGATTTTGCCAAAAACATGATTAAACATTTCAATCTCTGTATTATGCTTTTATTGTTTTTGTTGCTTATTTTTGTGACTTCAGAAAGTGTTCTGCTTGGATTGTGTTTATTTTATTTATTGTTTGTTAATTCTTTTCCATTTTACCTGGTACCTGGGAGCTTTTTTGTTTGTTTGTTTGTTTTTTAGTAAAAAAGAGTATCTGTATAATGTATGTCTGTCCTCTGCTTCCCATGTCTATTATCTTCTCTATAATTTTTGTCTCTGTCCTTTTCTTCTGCATTCAGACTTGAGTACCTCAATCCTGTGTTTTACATGGCTGCTAGGTTTATGTGATTGATTCATTATATTCTTTATTGCCTCAAAAAATTTAATCTGTGTAATAAAGTGATTGTGGCTTAAGGTACTGGTTGTACAGACCCCATGATTCTGAATAAGGGTCAGTCATTAATGGAGGGAAGAAGCACTTTCTATCTTTTATTAAGCACATTAAGCAGGCTCTATTTTATGAGGTAAAACTTCGTTAGGTTTTATTGTTTTTGTTATGAGTCCATCTGCCTTATAGTTGGTGAAAATTCCTATAAGTGTTATCATTATTTGCCCATTAGTCTTATGTTTTAGTGTTGTTTTGAGTTTTTATGCTTTTTTAGAGCCTTTTCATATGCATTTGAGTAAGGAGATTTGAGAGGCTGCCTCAAATCTGCTAGGCAGGTACCATTTTAAACCAGAAGTTCCTCAGCTATCTTTGAACCTTGCCTGTCCCATCTAATTCCACTTTCAATTCTTTTCTTTTAACCTCATCTTTCATTTACATGCTTTACTGAAATGTCAGTTTATCTAATGGATGCCCTCTAAAATCTTCTCCTCGATAAATTTGCACTCTGAAATTTAAACACTAAGTTTCCATCCTTTTTGCTTCAGAATTTTCACAGGCCCATGCAATGGTTGTTCATTTTCTCTCTTCCCATACTTTAAGTTCCATGAGGATAAGGATTGTGTTTTTCCACTGTTGTATCCCCATCATGCAGCACCATTCCTGGCACATAGTAACTGTTGCATAAGTATTTGTTGAATGAGTGAACGTGAGATTTAGCAGCGTCCATGGTTTCGATGGTAGTACGGGCCATACTTTAGGTTGTGTATGCACTAAATGTTGAAGAAATTCCTTTGACCTTGTAATATGTCAAAGGTGCCTGTGATAGACATCACAGAGTTCACTAATGTCCAGCTCTTATTTCCTTTGTGACATATACAGTACTAAACTTTTCAACATCCAACATACTTTTCAACATTCAACAATTTAGGCAGGGTCATACAACAAGTTCTGGGCCATTGGCTGTAAGAACTGCTCTGTCTTGCTTCTGGTATAATGCATAGAAGAGCAGGTGTAAAATTTTCAGCGCTACCTTTCCCTGCTGCAATGGCCAGTGACAGTACAGGTCATGGAGTCCCCATCTCCCTGGATCTCCAATTATGTCAAACATATGTTGGATATACAGCAATAGTGAGGAATAACACACTGGTATATCAAACTAGTGAATATATTTATAAAAGAGAAGTAATTATAATAGCCACCCAGATAAGTAGTTAATCCCATTATGCCTAGTTCTGCAGCATGCTATTCGAAATAACAGATTTTTGTAAATGTATTTTGTAAAGTAAACTAGAACTCACTTTATGAATAACAGTGACGTTGGTGTCTGAAAAAATTTCTTTACCCAACATTCTTACATGTTACTTGTAATACCACCAGTAAAAAGAGATACAACTAATTTAAGTAAAGAACAGCAGAAACTAACAGAACGTTGTAAAGCAACTATACTCCAATAAAATTTTTTTAAAATCTATGCAGAAATATAATGAAAAATGAAGACGTGATCTTAGACACACATTTTGTCTATTAAAAATAAAATGTTTACCCAGACTAACCAGAGAATCAGAGAAAACAAATCTTATTGTTCGTGAGGGAAAGAGCAAGGTCATGAATTCTACTTGGACAGTTTCTTGGAAGGAGTTCTGTTTGGTCAATGAAAGGGAGCAGAGGCTGTATCTATACTTAGTCATGTTTGGGTGAGCAGAAAGACAGACACACAAATAAACAAAAACAAACAAACAAAAAAAGAACTATTGGTATGTGTGCCTTTTTAAACTTTGTTTAGAGAAAGATGTCATTTTAACTGATTAGGTAACTAACAAACATTCTTCCTGAAAAGGTGTTAATTGATGATAGTTCTCAGAAAGTGCTCTGAAATGTAACAACTTGAAATCCAACATTATACGGCATCACCAAGTATTTTTAAAAAGGCTTGTGGGATACCAATATAAGGATTACAAGGACAGAAAAATAAAAGTTTTTCTGGCATGAGTAATAATGATATAAGAAAACATTTTTATAGGACATGTTTCCTTCAAAATGTTTCAAAAGCATTGACATTCCTCCCACCAGAGATTTTGCACCATCCATTAGAAATAGTTGAAATTCAGGGAAGCTGTGATTTACTTGATATCTTGTGTTAGAACTCCAGGTGGAACTCTAGGTTACAAATTCCCATTCAGAGTTTTATCACTGGACTACAAAATTACCTAAAAACTGAAAATAATAGCTAGAGCACAATGTAAGGGTTATACTCTTTGCTAATCAGTTGAGTAAAGTAAATATACTATAAATATAATTTATATCTGATTTGGATTTTCATACACCGTCAGTGGCTATGAATTTGGTAAGGTTTGGTTTGACCCTACATTATCCAGCCTCGTAAGTATTTCCTTCTGTTTTTCAGATACGGTCATAAGTTTCATTCCACCACTAGTGGAGGACATTATACTGAAAATCGATAGTAGAATTTAGGCTGATACAATTGCTATTTCTTAAGATATAACTGGCAAGGAAGCCCTAGGTATCTATCGTATATTACATGACTTAAGATTATCAAAGGAAGAAATCTTTCATTCTCTTGGATTTGAATAATGGGAAAATCTTCAAAGGGCAAAAAGATTTTGACTCTTTATTCTATTTAAGTTCATTCTTGTTCTTCCTTCCATAGAAAAATTACCCTCAAAGTCTAATTTTAATGATCAAAGAACCACAGAGGAATAAGGCATTTTCAAGAGAGAAAAATACATGGGATAATATTTTCAAATATTAGGATAGGTGGTTACCTGCACAGGGAAGATCTACAGTAGGAAGCTACAAAATAGGACGATTCCTCCTAATGTGAATAAATTCTGTTTCCCATCTGTGTGAAAAGTATACTTATAGAAAGGTTCTTGAATTGTAAGATTTTATTGAAATGTCCATTGTGAGAAGAAAACAGGCCAAGTTAGACTTGGATTCAAATCACAACTCCACCATCTAGAATGTGTGGCCTTGTTTAAGTTACTTATTCTCTCTGAGCCTTAGATCTTTGTCCATAACATGTTGATAATGATAATACCTATGTCATAAAGCTGTGTTAGGAAAAAGAAAAGAACTTAGCACAGTGCCTGGTATATAGTGCTAAATAAGTGGTAGCTGTTATTATACAGGAGCAGGAAATTGCTCCCATTTTCTTGTAAACCTTTCAATGGCATCGACATTCTGTATAGTGAGGAAAGGCAGATTTAAAGGAAGCTTCCAGGGCCTTATAAAGGTGAAAGTTTTAAAGCATTTCCCAGGAAAACTTCACAATGCATCTACATACTGGATTTCATTTAAATTGGAAAAACAGTAGAGTCCTTGTTCTATAGTCAACTAATATGGTAGGAATTGAAATGATTAAAAAATGGTTCATTGGAACAGGAATAATTTCACCCAAATCACTTCAAAAACACCATTAATCTGTGAGAACCAATTAAGAGAATCTTTAAGGAAGCCCAAAACCCCCGTGTTGTTTATGGAGTACTCTTTCAAACAGCCTTACGCATTTCCTTTAAAATCTGCTGGAGTTTCCATAATGTAGATTACAGTTTTGATACTCCAAACTCATGACTTTGACTTATCTTTCATGGCCAACTTCAAAGTAGAAAAAATGCACTTCAATGTTTTTATTGTGATAAGTTTTTGAAGTTTTTAATAATTTAAACTTAATAATCATAACTCAAGGCCTCATGCCTCAAAATCAAATTTTTAAAACTTTATTTTAAACTTTATTTTAAAACTTTAAAACCAACAAACTGGTTTTATTTGGACCATTTAAAAAATTGCCTAGACTCATCCACTTTGTTCCACCTCCACTAGTACCACCTTGATAAACCAAGCCATTCTCTTCTCTCATTTGGATCATTGTAATAGGCTGTTAATTAGTCTTCCTGCTTTGGCCTTATCAAACCATAGTCAAATCTCCATAGAGCTGTCAGTAGATCCTTATTAAATATAAATGGAAGCATGTAAATCCCATGTCAAATATCTTCAATGTCTTCCCGGTACTTAGAATAAACTCCATAACCTTACCATGGACTGCAGGACCCGAGTGATGAGACTCCTTCTGATACTACAGTTTTATGTTTCCACATGCCCTTTTGGAAAAGCCAAGCTGTTTCCTGGCTTTAGAAACTTTCAGAATGTTGTTTCTTTTAACTCAAAAACTCTTTTCATTTGTATATGCAACAATATTTATTGTGTTTACTGTGTATCAGGTATTATTATAGCTGACTGAGATATGCTGGAACAATGTCGCTGCAGTTGGTGAATACCTAGCTCTTTTAAGGAACAACTAGGAGGTTAGTGTAGCTGGAGCAGACTGAGAAAAGGGGAGAAATAAGTAATGGAGTTAGGGAAGTGCTATGCCATGTAGGGCCTCATTAAGCCATTATAAGAATGTTGGTTTTCACTCTGAGTGGACAGGGGAGCCATCGAAGGATTTTGGGCAGAGGAGTTGCATAATACATATTATGTATTTTAAAAGTCTCAGTCTTGCTTCTTTTATAGAGAATGGACTACATGGAGGTAAGTGTGGAGGCAGGGAAACTAGTTACTAGGATAGGACAGTAATTCAAGCAAATAATGATCGTGGCTTAGACCAGTGTAAGAACAGTGGAGATGGTGAGAGTAGTGCTTCTGTACACATTTTGAAAGTAGAGGCAATAGGATTTCTAGTAGGGTAGGATGTGGGATGTAAGATTTAAAAAAAAAAAGATTCAAGGATGATGCCAACATTATTGGGCTGAGAAACTTGAAGGATGGAGCCATGATCAACTCATAGTAAGACAGTAGTCGGAATAGGTTTTGGCTGAAGGAAGATAACAAGTTCAGTTTTGAACATGTTGAGTTTGAGATGTCTCTTAGAGATCCAAGAGGAAATGTGAGGTTGGCAGTTGGATAAATATTTGTGAAGTTCAGAAAAGATATTTAGGCTGAGGTTATGAATTTGGGGCTCAGAAACATTTAGATGGCATTTAAAGTCACGGAAACTGATAAGATCACCAAGGGTTTAAGTGTAGATAAAGAGGAAAAGAAGACCAAGAAATGAACCTTCTCGTACTTCATTGTGACAACCTTAGAAAAGAACAAATTAGCAAAGAGGACTGAAAAGGAGCTATGAGTGAGATGGGAGGAAAACGAAGAGGGTGTAGAGTCCTGAAAGACAAGTGCAGAACGTGTATCAAATCACCAGGAAATGAATGACAGAGTCAAATGATGATGATAGGTCACGTAACATAAGGTCCCAGAATTGAATGTTGGAGGTTATTGGTGATCTTGACAAAATAGTTGTTGTAGATGGAGGGGGGAAAGGTTGATTGGAGTAGGCTTAAGAGTAGTTAGAGAAAACAAAATAGAGATAATGGATACAAGCAATCATTTTGGAGATTTTTCTGTAAATGGGAACAGAGAACTGGAGCAGAGGCTGGTGAAAAATTGGGATAAAGAGAGGTTTTTCTTTTAGTGTGTGAGAAATAGTACATTTGTATACTATTGGGAAAAGAAAGAAGACGACTTGTTGATATAAGACAAGGAGGGAGGAATGGCTGAAACCATGTATTTAGGGATGAGAAGGAATAGGAATTGTTTCACATGAAAAAGAACTGGCTTGAGATAGTAGCAAGGAAGATTCATCTACAAACACAGACTAGAGGAGGAGTACATGAGTACAGCTGCTAACAGGAAGGTGGCATCGTTGTGAGAGAATGTGGAAGTTCTCTTCTGGTTGGTTTTTCAAATTTCCCAGTGAAGTAGGAAGCAAAGATATCAGTTAGCATGAGGATGAGAGTGAACTCTGAAGGTTTGGAGAGAAGAGAAGGTATAAATTATTTGGGAAAATGGGAGAGCGAAAGGACAGAGGAAATACGGTAAGTTGGATGCGCAGCATTTAGGGCCTGTTAAAGCAGTGGATCTCAAAGTGTGGTTCTGTGACCAACAGGGTCAGCATCACCTGAGAATTTGCTAGAAATGCAAATTCTTGGGCCCCATGCCAGACCCACCAAATATGTAACCATGGGAGTGGGGCCCAGAAATGTGTACTTCAATAAGCCCCCCAGGAAATTCTGCTGCACACCAAAACTTGAGGACCACTGGATAAGAGGACTATGGCCGTGAATTTAAATTGAGACCAGTCAGCATGGCTGTGCTTTATCTCCAAACATGTTCAGTGACATAGTATAGGAGAACACAGGTGGAACATTGTTTTAACCAAGGTTGTGGTCTCACCAAGCAACTAACTCAAGCTGAAAGAAGGGCAAGAGAGTTGCGGATGTATAGAAGGAAACACAGTGATTGATTGTGACATTTAAACTGGAAAAGGAATAAAGAGAAGACATCGAGGATGTGAATAAGAGTGGGAAAGGAAAAAGATCCATGGATCAGAGGTCCTTGTGGTATACTAGAGGGAGAAAGCTGGAAAGGTAGGGGTTGGTTGTCAGAGAGGATCAAGTATTAAACTGAGACCATGAAAGTTTTGCAGTTATTGGTCATGGGGATGTCTACAACAGAGCTCCCCAATAGAAATATATGAGTCAGAAACGTAATTGTAAAATTTCTAGTACCCACATTTAAAGAAATATTTATTTAATGCAAATATCCCAATATTATCATTTAAACATTAATATAAATTATTGAGATATTTTACATTTTTTATGCTAAATTTCTGAAATCCAGTGTGTGTTTTATACTTTCAGTACATCTCAATTTGGACTAGCCATATTTCCAATGCTGCACATATGTGCCTAGTGACCAACATATAGGACAGCACAAGTCACAGGTATGATCATAGGGGAGAGTATTGTGGTAGGTTGGTAATACTATTGGAGAAAAGGAGGTTAAAGCTAAAGGGCTGGAAGAATTCTCTACGTGCATTTTCAAGTTGCTCTGATTAAGGCAGGAGTAGTGCTAGAGAGAATGTCAGGGAATCACAATCTAAAATGAGTAGGAAAGTAGATGACAGCAACAAGAAGAGGTTGTAGGCAATGTAATAGGATAACATCAAAATCAAAGCTGGGTTATTTGAGCTAGACAGGGGGAGAATGATTTATTGGGAACCAGAAATGTGGAACATGGAGGACATCTACTGCACTTCCAGCCCCAGTAGTAGGATAGGTATGGAAGAGGAAACGGCCATCACTTGAAAAGGCTGCAGCAGTTTCCTTGGAGGATGGAAAAAGTCAAAGAGATTGAGTGTGTCAGACATTTTGGGCCTGATGGACCATGTGTTGCAGAAGGCACAGTGGATGTGTTTCAGAAGTAAAGGAGGAGTTAACAAAGATAAAAGAAGAGATGTGCAAAGACTTAGTAGAGATTAGAGTGTGGAAGATTAGGGGTGATATGAGCCTAGGGTTCTTGCAAGGGTAAGGGACTCAATGAGATTGGGTAGATTCAAGGCAGGTGAGAGTGTGGGTTCCAAAGTACAGGGAGGCAGGGGTATCTGGGTCTATCCCTGGATCCGTGCAGGTGAAGGTGAAAAAGTTATCTTGTGCAAGGCTCATAATGTATCCCTATCAGAGGAAAAGCAGATTTATCCCAAGGGTGTGTGACTCTCTCCTTGACACCTGTTGATGGAATTAAGGTTATCTAGGGAGGTCAAATGTTATTCTGGTTGTGTGAGACCCAACTTGACCTTGACTTGTGGTAATGAAGGGGTAGAAGACCTAGGATACTAGGATAACATGATTTTATTCCCAGTATGTGTGTGTGTGTGTGTATTTCATATATATATATATATATATATATATATATATATATATATATATATATATGAATTTAATGAGATAAATGTGAAAATTTATAAATAAAAATTGGAGTGCCCATAGATTATTGGGTAGATACATAGATAAAGAATTGAATTAAATAAGGATCCCAATACTAAGGAATAGCAACATGGAAATTTAAATTTGTTCTTGAGTTTAATTTTATGCTGGCAGCAGACTTCCAGATTTTAAAAGGAGATATTGGCCTTCTTCATTTTACTTTATATATCTGTGTTAATTAAAACAACAGCTTACCCAGGAATGCTAGAAGTCATTATTTAGTGGAAGCCGCTGCTGCTTCTTCATGAACATATTTTGCAGTTGGTCAGATCTCCCAAGGGTTCATTCTAGGTTTTCTTCATATCTAGCCTTAATCCATAGCACTATTCTGACTTCTGAAGGGATACAAAACATCATCACTTCTTCTAGTGTTCTCTGCTTTGAAGGGATTACTGCTTGGCTATATGCACAATGCTTGAAGACTACATGGAGTACAGTGATATGAGAATGTCCTGAGGACAAAAATAATAATAATCATGGACATCCTCCTGATTTTCTGACCTCTTAATTATCTGTTTGATAGAAGGTGGAGCCCATGTCAACTAGAATGTAATATCAGAGTAAAGAAATTTCCTTTCTTAAGTTTCCTTTCTTAAGGAAATTTCCTTTCTTAAGTTTCCTTTCTTAGTTTCTCACCAAATTTGGAATATAGATTACTCTGTGGTAGAAGCATTTGAAATTGATTAATAGTCAGTCCCTAAATATATACAGAAAAAAATATTTATAAATGTGGTTACACAAAATTTAGACATTTCTGAATTTTAAAGCACCCAAGAACAAACTCAGAAGACCAAAAGCAACCTGGGGGCTAATATTTGAAACTCATATGACAGAGTACAGTTTTGAAGGTCAGGTATCTTTTTCCTGTTTCTTTATCCTAAAATATGTTGTCTAAATTTCTCTGTTTCTTAGGCCTTCCTGTTAACATCACTATTATGATTAGTATTTTATTATTCATTCAAGAGCTATTTATTAAACATCTGCTCTATATCAGGTATTGTCCTTTGCTAACTGCTTAAGGAAGAATCCAATATTAAGCAATTACAATTGTAATATTTACTGAGTAAGTATTTATTGACCATTACTTCTGGGCCAGATACTGGGCTAAAAACCGGAGCACATAATGATGAGGCCAGACACATTCCCTGAGCTCATAAGGTTTAGAGGTAAGTGGATAAGACAAACATTGAGTATGTTGCCAGTACATAGTTACTTCCAACTGTGTAATAAGTCCTCATATAGAGCGATAGGAGAGCATATAACTAAGGAAACCAAATTAAGTCTGTGAAGTGAGGAAATGTTTCCCAGAGGATATAATGGTGAAATCGAGATCCAAGAGATGAATAGGCATTAGGTGAAAAGTGGAGGATTTATATTCTATTTCTATTCCAAACAGACAGAACAGCATGTTCAAGGACCTTAAGAGGAGATAGAAAAATGGGTACAGTCAAGCAGCTGAAAGAGTTTAAGTTGCCTGGCATGTAGAATGGGAATGAAGTGGTGAGAAATGAAACTGAAGGGGTTTGTAAGAGCTAGATCATGGTGGCAGGGGGACTTTATAAGCCATGTTAAGGAGTTGGAATTGCATTGTAAAGGCAATGGGAAGACGTTTTATGGCTTTAAGCAGGGGAGAGATATGGTCAAAATTATGTTTTAGAAAAATCACTCTAGATGCCCCATGGAGAATTGATTTTAGGAGGGACAGGGCAGTGTGGATCAGAGATCAGTTAGGAGGGTATGTCAATGGTGCAGGTGAGAGACTGACAGTAGCTTGGACCTGAATGGTGGCAAAGGAGTAAAAAAAGTAATTTAGTTCCTAAGATAATTAAAAATATATATAGGGCTTTCTTTCTCATCTTTCTGGCCACTGGAGATTGAATCTGTTTAAATGAAAATGGAAATAATCCAGTTGGGAAAGAATAGTTAAAAATACAGGAAAGAGAGGACATGATAAATGGAGGAGCCTACTAAAAAGACAGGATAGCATGTGTCCAGAACATCATAAAATTATCACTCTTAGCAGGAAAGATATGTACTTTATTATAACAAAAGAAAGGGGAAAATTGATGGGTACTCTTATGGTTGAATTGTTTGCCCCCCCAAATTCATGTGTTGTGGTCTTAACACCCAGTAGCTCAGAATGTGACCCTATTTGGAGATAGGGTCTTTACAGAGGTAATCAAGTTAAACTGAGGTTATTAGGGTGGGTCCTAAACCAATATGATTGGTGTCCTTATGAAAACGGGACATTTGGACACAGTGCTACACAAAGAGGAAAGAGGATGTGAAGAGACATAGGGAGAAGACAGACCAAAGAAGTAGGAGGCAACTGTGACTTCCCCTGGGGACACAGACACTGGCGGCACCCATTTTTGGAAGCTCGGTCTACCATGAGGACACTGGCGCTGGCAAGTGCCATTTTAGAATCTATAAATAACAAGTGTTGGCAAGGATGTGGAGAAAAGGGGACCCTTGTACACTGTTGGTGGGAATGCATATTGGTGCAGTCACTATGGAAAACAGTATGGAGGGTCCTCAAAAAATTAAAAATAGAACTACCATATGATCCAGAAATTCCACTCCTGGGTATATATCCAAGGAAAATGAAAACACTATTCAAAAAGATATATGCACCCCTACGCTCATGGCAGCATTATTTACGATAGCCAAGAAATAGAAGCAACATAAGTGCTCATCAATAGATGAATGGATAAGGAAAACATGGTACCTATATTCAGTGAAATATAAATTAGCTATAAAAAAGAATGAAATCTTACCATTTGCAACAACACGGATGGACCTAGAGGGTCTTATGCTAAATAAAATGTCAGACAGAAAAAGACAAATACTGTATGATTTCACTTATGTGGAATCTAAAAATCAAAACAAATAAACAAACATAACCAAACAGAAATAGACTCATAGGTACAGAGAACACACTGGTGATTGCCAGAGGGGAGATGGGTAGGAAAGGTGGGTGAAATAGGTGAAGGGGATTAAGAGGCACAAATTTCCAGTTATAAAATAAATAATTATGGGAATGTAATATACAGAAAAGAGTATATAGTCAATAATACTGTGATAACTTTAAATGGTGACAGATGGTAACTATATTTATTGTGTTGATCAGATAAATTTAAAATCACTATATTGTACACCTAAAACTAATATAATATTGCATGTCAATTATACTTCAAATTTAAAATGAATGAATAAATAAATAAATAAAAGAAGGGAAAGGGAAAAAGAAGAGGAAGAGAAAGAGCAAGAGCACATATTTACTTTGTAATATAATTTTTAAGAGTTTTTAAAAAAAACATAATTGTATCTAACAATTATGATAGTTAAGTCACAATAATTAATATATTTTTGTTATTTTTCTCCTTTTTACTTTTGGAAAATTATATCAGGTGATCTCTATAATTATTTAAAATTAACCCTGAAGAAGGAGCAATCTGGTATGTTCTCAAAATGGTATTTTGCTTTTTAAAATTAAGCACTGAGAAACACCCCAGTAGAAGAAAGCTGTATTAGGCCTCCCATACGTGGGTTCTACTTTTCTCGGCAGTAATTTTTTCTGTGAACAGAATAAGCCTCGTCTAATATTTGAGAATATACAGTATGTTCCAAATACTTTCACCTACCTTGTGATTTATAATTTAGCTTTACTTATAGCATCTTTTACCCAACAGAAGTTTTAAATTTGCATACAGGCCAATCCCTTAGAGCTTTTGCATGTCAAGTGCTGCTTAGGAACATCATCTTCAATTAGATAACTCCCAAATATACTGTATTTTAAACAATATTATGAAAATATACTATCTTTTCTTCTAGTAGTTACGATTTTTCTTTTAGACATTTGAGTTATTTAATCCACTTGAAATTATTTGTTTCTGCATGATGTGACATAAGAGTTTCTTCTCTTTTTCACTAAATCGGTGATTCTCAGCTGGGGCAGATCTTGCCCACGAGGGACATGTGGCAGTGTCTAAAGACATTTTTGGTTGTGACAACTGGAAGGGGGCATGATAATGGCTTCTAGTGGGTGGGGGCCAAGAATGTTGCTAGACATCCTACAATGCACAGGACAGCCTCACACAACAAAGAATTATGCAACTTGAAATGTCAACAGTGATGAGGTTGAGAAACCCTGTCCTAAATGGATGCCATTGGAGAAAAAGGACTAGAGTTTGGACAAAGCAACTCAATCCCTTGCTGAAGTGGCTGACAGATTTCCAGCTACATTAATTGGCTAAAACCAGAATTCAGCACTTTGACTTTTGATCCTTTATGATCTACTATGAATAGCTCATATTTGTATATTTTGGGAAATATGTATTTTTCTATGAAAAGTTGAAAACATGCATACATGCAAACACACATACACATGGAATCGTGGGGCTATGTAGGATGCCAGCCTTCTGCCAGAGTTCAAATACATCCCTCTGAAACCATACCATAAGTCTCCTTTATCACATCACTGCTGCTGGCTCTATACTATCTTCCCCTATCTGCATGGATGATGAGAATTTGAACAATACGTTTTCAAGTAATTTTTGCTTGTTTTTTTTTTTCTTGTTATTCTAACTGGTTTTCCAATTTCATATTTTATGTCCAAAAATAAATACAGTGGAAATAATTTAGCTTCCAAAACAAAGATAAAATAAAAACGGTGTTCCAGAGTAAGTCTTTCCTTACCTTTATTGGTCAAACAAAGGGGATACAATAGACTCTAAAGCATTTATCTTCTTCTGAGGTGATCCTGTCTTTAATTTTGGTCCTGGATCAACGTTGTTTCCTGTTGTTGTTACTGACCTTTCTTAAGTACACATTCTCGTAAAATCAGAAAACTTAGCAGGAATCTGCTGTTAATATCATATAATTCCCATGGCTATGAACCATAAGATGTTTTTGTTTTTAACAGAGGAAAAACATAAGATTAAAAATGAAGTATAAATTTAGGGCTTTTTATTTATTCTACAAAAACCCCACAATGCTTTAAAAACTCTTTTAAAACTGTTGGCTGTTAGCCATATACCAGGAGTGACCTTAAAATATTATGTAAACTATGGCTGGGAAAAATACATTGTAGCCATTGATTTTCAATGTCAAACTTGAGTACTCCTGAATCCGGCTATCTGTTTTAAATGATAGAAACAGAATTTGTTAGGAGGACTGGTGAAGACATACGGCCCTTGATACCTATATTGGGGCAAATTTGGAGAAACTATGCATTTCTGGGTAGTACTACTAATACTGCTATGTTGTTATGTCAGGAGCCTGGTGTACCTGTGGACTTTGCCATTACCTTTGTCAAACTGGAATTGGCAGCGGGGGCTTGCATGTAGTATTCTTTGGCTTTAGGAAGATGGAGAGGGTACATCTGGGACTCTCTAGGCTGCCTAAGAGCCATTCTGATTGATAGCTGTCCCACATATAAGTAATAGCTATTCTCTGGATATAAACTTGGCTTTGCAATATATCCAATACAGTGGTATGCTGGTAAATGTTGAATGATGCTCTCTTAAAAAAGCAAAACAAAGCAAAACCCCCTGATCCATAGCATTTGCTTATTTCCACGGTGTAAGTACTACAAATATGGCTGATGTCAAATTACCAACTTGGCTTAACACAGTTGGAAAGAGATGTGCACAGTCAGTTCTCATGAGCTAGTATACATGCTTATTCCAGCATGTTCTCTTTGTCTTCAGTCAGAACATCTACAATAGTTAGCTACTCACACATAGTATAGAGATCATATTTTTTAAGTATGTCAATGTATAGAAACTTCTTCCTAGTCATTCCTAAGACACATTTGTACTTAAGTTCGGGGAAGAAGGTTAGAATTGGTGCAAAAATAGAAAGAGGAAGAAAGTTTGGATATTCAGATTCTAATAATCAAAATAGGAAGCCAATCAGCTTGAAAGCCAGTGTTTGTGAAGAAAGAAGCTTATTCCCTTCTAGTCCTGAAGAATTGTGGGAGAAAAGGAGAAGATAGAATTTGAACAAAGATTAGAAATCAGGTCTTTGCCCCACATCTTCAGTGCCACAGTTGGGGATGGAAAGGATGTGATTCAGAAATATATAGATCATTTTAAAGGAATACCAAATTCAGATAAGATTAGCCCCATGTTCTTTTCTGAGAATACATTGCAGACTGGCATCACTCCAGTCTGGAGGGAAGTTGTGACAGAAAAAAAGCTGTGATACATTATGGTCAGGAATTGCAGTCCCCACGTGATGCTGAAAGCATGTAAAACTTCACAGTTTCCCTATAGAGTATCAAAGAGGTAAGGAAGGATGCTTCTTAGAGAATTTGCAAGAGAAGGCCACAAAGGTAGGGGTAACGTGGCCTTAAAGCTGAGTGCTACAGGGCAAATCAACTGGGTCAGAGTGCCAACCCTAACTCAAGGGTCTGAGTCACCTGTGCGAACAGAAATGCAGACCAATTACTAACTTAGAAATGGTCACTGAGAACCAAAATGCCAGGATGTGAGGTCATGAGCCACAGATTTTAGAACTGGGGGACAGCAAGATACTACATGTTCAGGGAAATGAGAAATATGCTTAAGGGTAAACAGAGAAACTTCTGGACAATGGAAGGCCTTCCCTATGAGGCTTACCTCTTCTTTGCAGTTCCCAAGTCAGGTAAGCTTGCCTTCCCCATATATCTAAAATTCATCTTGGAGAGGAACAGGGGGTGGAGGAATGAACTCTGAAAACTGGTCTAAGCCATTCGAGTAGATACTTGTTACTTAAAGTGATATATCCATGCTACTTATAGGGAGATGTGTGTGTGTGTGTGTGTGTGTGTGTGTGTGTGTGTAAGAGGGATGCACATTAGGAAAGTCAGAGAAGGTATATATGGAGAAGCTACATTTTTTGTCTACCTGGGCATGGCAATTTTGTGATTTCCTGTACATATAATTACGTCTTTGTCAAGATTAAGGAAATGGGAAGTAATCATCCTGAACATTTGTGGACCAGAAGGAACACATGAGGATGTTACTTTCGACAGGCCTACTTCTCCAAAGAAAAGGCAATAGAGAAAGTTGCACTAGGGTCATGGGGACCGGAGTCATGGATGAGGAGCCGAAGGCTTGCAGAACCAATGCCTCAGGAAATATAGGAAAATATCTCTAAAATCTCCTTGGAAGTTTGCAAGGTCCTATGCAAAAAAACCTTGTAATAAATGCTCTAAGGGCATAATCAAACCTATCATGTTCACATCACCAAGCCATTTGCCATAGGAAGGCAGGGTTCTGGTATAAAATTGCTGCCCCCTGAATCAGCCTATCTAGTTCCCTAGTCTCTTGATTTTTTTCCTATCTCTCTCCCCTGTTGTTTTATTCCACTCTCTGCCCCATCCAGTGGGTCAGTTCCCCTCACCCACTAAGCCCAGTGAGTGGTGATCACTACTTATGTTACGTGATACATATCATGTTGAGATCTACTAACACAAAGGCACTGTTATCACAACATTAAACAAAGAAAAAAGAGAGTTCTTGCTGAGAAAGAGTAATGCATTGGCTAGAGTCCCAAAGTAGCTGAGATCAGAGGGACAGGGTGGGGGACAAAAAAAGAGAGAGAAAGATAGCTAGGCAGAGAGAAATTCTAGGTCTATAAAGAGAACAAATGCCCAAGAGAAGTCTTAGTAGCTACTACCAAAAAGTGGCAAAGTTTAAATGCCCATCTACTTTCTTTGATGCTGTTCTGCATGTGCTCATGTCACTGTTACCCCAGCTGTTCCTTCCTGGATTTAAAAACTTTTTCCTTGGCCCTTGCCAGGGGTACTAAATTACCTCTTATTCTTTCATCTGCTGCCTCCATCCCTTGCTCCAACCCAGAGGTCCCGATAGCGTCATTTACATGTTTCTCTTTTGCTTGTCCAAAAATCCCCCACTCCCACCCCAGATCTTGGCCTCTGTCCAAAGGTCAGCTTATTAGTTCCCCATGGTTTTAGCTTTGCTGGATATACCACTGAGAATAAGGTGCACACGCTATTTCCAGGCTGTTTTTATCATCTGCCAAGGCCAATTGTTCACATGGTCATCAGAATATGATCTAAGTTTCCACAGTAATTATGAGAGAGTCCAGAGTCAGATTATATACCAACCTAACATTAGTAAAAGATCAATAAATATTGAATATCAATGTACTAGGAAGAAAACAATGGGCTAGTTCTCATGCAGAGACAAAGAGAACAAACACAAAACCTCCACTTTAAGAGAGCTATCAGTTTAGTTGGACAAACAGATATGTAAACAGATACTTTCAGTACAGTGCAGTAATTACAATGTTGGAGAAACTACAGAGCACTGGGGAAAAGGGGCATTTAAAATGTAGACTTTTTCCTGTAATTGATATCTAGTCTCATAGCGTTGTGGTCAGAAAAGATACTTGATATGATTTCAATTTTCTTAAATTTACTAAGGCTTGATTTGTGACCCAAGATAAGATCTATCCTGGAGAATGTTCCATGAGCACTTGAGAAGAAAGTGTATTCTGCCACTTTTGGGTGGAATGTTCTATAAATATCACTTAAATCTATCTGGTCTATTGTGTCATTTAAAGCTTGTTTTTCCTTATTTATTTTCATTTTGGATGATCCGTCCATTGGTGAAAGTGGGGTGTTAAAGTCCCCTACTATTATTGTGTTACTGTTGATTTCCCCTTTTATGGCTGTTAGTATTTGCCTTATGTATTGAGGTGCTCCTATGTTGGATGCATAAATATTTACAATTGTTATGTCTTCTTCTTGGATTGATCCCTTGATCATTATGTAGTGTCCTTCCTTGTCTCTTGTAATAGTCTTTATTTTAAAGTCTGTTTTGTCTGATATGAGAATTGCTACTCTGGCTTTCTTTTGATTTCCATTTGCATGGAATATCTTTTTCCATCCCCTCACTTTCAGTCTGCACGTGTCCCTAGGTCTGAAGTGGGACTCTTGTAGACAGCATATATACCGGTCTTGTTTTGGTATCCATTCAGCCAGTCTATGTCTTTTGATTGGAACATTTAATCTATTTACATTTAAGGTAATTATCGATATGTATGTTCCTATTACCATTTTCTTAATTGTTTTGGGTTTGTTATTGTAGGTCTTTTCCTTCTTTTGTGTTTCCTGCCTAGAGAAGTTCCTTTAGCATTTGTTGTAAAGCTGGTTTGGTGGTGCTGAATTCTCTTAGCTTTTGCTTGTCTGTAAAGCTTTTAATTTCTCCGTCAAATCTGAATGAGATCCTTGCTGGATAGAGTCATCTTGCTTGTAGGTTTTTCTTCTTCATCACTTTAAATATGTCCTGCCACTCCCTTCTGGCTTGCAGAGTTTCTGCTGAAAGATCAGCTGTTAACCTTATGGGGATTCCCTTGTGTGTTATTTATTGTTTTTCCCCTGCTGCTTTTAATATTTGTTCTTTGTATTTGATTTTTGATAGTTTGATTAATATGTGTCTTGGCGTGTTTCTCCTTGGATTTATCCTGTATGGGACTCTCTGTGCTTCCTGGACTTGATTAACTATTTCCTTTCCCATATTAAGGAAGTTTTCAACTGTAATCTCTTCAAATATTTCCTCAGTCCCTTTCTTTTTCTCTTCTTCTTCTGGGACCCCTATAATTCGAATGTTGGTGCGTTTAATGTTGTCCCAGAGGTCTCTGAGACTGTCCTCAATTCGTTCCATTCTTTTTTCTTTATTCTGCTCTGCAGTAGTTATTTCCACTATTTTATCTTCCAGGTCACTTATCCGTTCTTCTGCCTCAGTTATTCTGCTATTGATTTTTTCTAGAGAATTTTAAATTTCATTTATTGTGTTTTTCATCATTGTTTGTTTGCTCTATAGTTCTTCTAGGTCCTTGTTAACTGTTTCTTGTATTTTCTTCATTCTATTTCCAAGATTTTGGATCATCTTTAGTATCATTACTCTCAATTCTATTTCAGGTAGACTGCCTATTTCCTCTCCATTTGTTTGGTCTGGTGGGTTTTTACCTTGCTCCTTCATCTACTGTGTGTTTCTCTGTCTTCTCATTTTGCTTAACTTTCTATGTTTGGGGTCTCCTTTTCACAGACTGCAGGTTCGTAGTTCCTGTTGTTTTTGGTGTCTGCCCCCAGTTGCTAAGGTTGGTTCAGTGGGTTGTGTAGGCTTCCTGGTGGAGGTTATTGCTGCCTGTGTTCTGTTGGATGAGGCTGGATCTTGTCTTTCTGGTAGGCAGGACCACATCCGGTGGTCTGTTTTGGGGTGTCTGTGACATTATTATGATATGAGGCAGCCTCTCTGCTAATGGGTGGTGTTGTGTTCCTGTCTTGCTAGTTGTTTGGCTTAGGGTGTCCAGCACTGTAGGTTGCTGGTTGTTGAGTGGAGCTGGGTCTTAGCATTGAGATGGAGATCTCTGGGAGAGCTTTCACTGTTTGATATTATGTAGAGCTGGGAGGTCTGTGGTGCACCAATGTCCTGAACTCAGCTCTCCCACCTCAGAGGCACAGGCCTGACACCTGGCCACAGCACGAAGACCCTGTCAGCCACATGGCTCAGAAGAAAAGGGAGAAAAAAGGAAAGAAAGAACGAAAAAAATAAAATAAAGCTATTAAAATAAAAAATAAAAAAATTATTATGAATACAAAAATTAGAAAGTAATAGAAAAAGAAAGAAAAAGAAAGAAAGAAGAGAGCAAGCAAACCAGAAAACAAATTGACCAGTGATAACAAGTGCTAAAAACTATACTAAAAAAATAAATAAATGAAAAAGGACAGACAGAACCCTAGGACAAATTGTAAAAGCAAAGCTATACAGACAACATCCACAAAGAAGCATACACATACACACTCACAAAAAGAGAAAAAGGAAAAATGTATATATATCCATATGTAAAAAAAAAAGGAAGAGAGCAACCAAATCACTAAACAAATCTACCAATGATAATAAACTCTAAATACTAAACTAAGAGAAACATAAGACCAGAAACAAATTAGATGCAGAGAGCAAACCTGAAGTCTCCAGTTGTTGCTCCCAAAGTCCACAGCCTCAATTTTGGGATGATTTGTTGTCTACTCAGGTTTTCCAGAGATGCAGGTACATCAAGTTGATTGTGGAGATTTAATCCGCTGCTCCTGAGGCTGCTGGGAGAAAATTCCCTTTCTCTTCTTTGTTCGCACAGCTCCTGGGGTTCAGCTTTGGATTTGGCCCCACCTCTGTGTGTAGGTCGCCTGAGGGCATCTGTTCTTCACTCAGACCGGATGGGGTTAAAGTAGCAGCTGATTAGGGGCCTCTGGCTCACTCTGGCCAGGGAGAGGGAGGGGTACAGGATGCGGGGTGAGTGTGCGGCTGCAGAGGTGGCAGAAGCCGGCGTGACGTTGCAGTAGCATGAGGTGCACCATGTGTTCTCCTGGGGAAGGGGTCCCTGGATCACAGGACCCTGGCAGTGGTGGGCTGCACAGGCTCCTCGGAGGGGAGGTGTGGATAGTGACCTGTGCTTGCTCACAGGGATCTTGGTGGCTGCAGCAGAAGCCTTAGCATCTCATGCCTGTCTCTGGTGTCTGCGCTGATGGCCGCGGCTCACGCCAATCTCTGGAGCTTGTTTAAGCGGTGCTCTGAATCCCCTCTCCTCATGCACCCCGAAACAATGGTCTCTTGCCTCTCAGGTGGCTCCAGACTTTTTCCCGGACTCCCTCCCGGCTAGCTGTGGTGCACTAGCCCCCTCAGGCTGTGTTCATGCAGCCAACCCTAGTCCTCTCCCTGGGATCTGACCTCCGAAATCAGAGCCTCAGCTCCCAGTTCCCGCCTGTCCTGGCGGGTGAGCAGACAAGCCTCTTAGGCTGGTGAGTGCTGGCCGGCACCAATCCTCTGTGTGGGAATCTCTCCACTTTGCCCTCTGCACCCCTATTGCTGTGCTCTCCTCTGTGGCTCTGAAGCTTACCCCCCACCCACCCCCCATTTCCACCAGTGAAGGTGCTTCCTAGTGTGTGGAAACTTTTTCTCCTTCACAGCTCCCTCCCAGAGGGGCAGGTCCCATCCTTATTCATTTTTTTTCTAATCAGTCATCAATTTTATACACATCAGTGTATACATGTCAATCCCAATCGCCCAATTCAGCACACCACCATCCCCACCCCACCGCGGTTTTCCCCCCTTGGTGTCCATACGTTTCTTCTCTACATCTGTGTCTCAACTTCTGCCCTGCAAACCAGCTCATCTGTACCATTTTTCTAGGTTCCACATACATGCGTTAATATACGATATTTGTTCTTCTCTTTCTGACTTACTTCACTCTGTATGACAGTCTCTAGATCCATCCACGTCTCAACAAATGACTCAATTTCATTCCTTTTTATGGCTGAGTAATATTCCATTGTATATATGTACCACAACTTCTTTATCCATTCATCTGTCGATGGGCATTTAGGTTGCTTCCATGACCTGGCTATTGTAAATAGTGCTGCAATGAACATTGGGGTGCATGTGTCTTTTTGAATTACGGTTTTCTCTGGGTATGTGCCCAGTAGTGGGATTGCTGGGTCATATGGTAATTCTATTTTTAGTTTTTGAAGGAACCTCCATATTGTTCTCCATAGTGGCTGTAGCAATTTACATTCCCACCAACAGTGCAAGAGGGTTCCCTTTTCTCCACACCCTCTCCAGCATTTGTTGTTTGTAGATTTTCTGATGATGCCCATTCTAACTGGTGTGAGGTGATACCTCATTGTAGTTTTGATTTGCATTTCTCTAATAATTAGTGATGTTTAGCATCTTTTCATGTGCTTCTTGGCCATCTGTATGTCTTCTTGGGCGACATGTCTATTTAGGTCTTCTGCCCATCTTTGGATTGGGTTGTTTGTTTCTTTAATATTGAGCTGAATGAGCTGTTTATATATTTTGGAGATTAATCCTTTGTCCATTGATTCGTTTGCAAATATTTTCTCCCATTCTGAGGGTTGTCTTTTCATCTTGTTTATGGTTTCCTTTGCTGTGCAAAAGCTTTGAAGTTTCATTAGGTCCCATTTGTTTATTTTTGTTTTTATTTCCATTACTCTAGGATGTGGATCAAAAAAGATCTTGCTGTGATTTATGTCAAAGAGTGTTCTTCCCATGTTTTTCTCTAAGAGTTTTATAGTGTCCGGTCTTACATTTAGGTCTCGAATCCATTTTGAGTTTATTTTTGTGTATGATGTTAGGGAGTGTTCTAATTTCATTCTTTTACATGTAGCTGTCCAGTTTTCCCAGCACCACTTATTGAAGAGACTGTCTTCTCCATCGTATATCTTTGCCTCCTTTGTCATAGATTAGTTGACCATAGGTACGTGGGTTTATCTCTGGGCTTTCTATCTTGTTCCATTGATCTATGTTTCTGTTTTTGGGCCAGTACCATACTGTCTTGATTATGGTAGCTTCTCAACGGTGAAAAGCTGAAAGCATTTCCTCTAAGATCAGGAACGAGACAAGGATGTCCACTCTCACCACTATTATTCAACATAGTTTTGGAAGTCCTAGCCATGGCAATCAGAGAAGAAAAAGAAATAAAAGGAATACAAATTGGAAAAGAAGAAGTAAAATTGTCACTGTTTGCAGATGACATGATACTGTACATAGAGAATCCTAAAAATGCCACCAGAAAACTACTAGAGCTAATCAATGAATTTGGTAAAGTTGCAGGATACAAAATTAATGCACAGAAGTCTCTTGCATTCTTATACACTAATGATGAAAAATCTGAAGGAGAATTATGGAAACACTCCCATTTACCATTGCAACAAAAAGAATAAAATACCTAGGAATAAACCTACCTAGGGAGACAAAAGACCTGTATGCAGAAAATTATAAGACACTGATGAAAGAAATTAAAGATGATACCAACAGATGGAGAGATATACCATGTTCTTGGATTGGAAGAATCAATATTGTGAAAATGACTCTACTACCCAAAGCAATCTACAGATTCAACGCAATCCCTATCAAATTACCAATGGCATTTTTTACGGAACTAGAACAAATCACCTTAAAATTTGTATGGAGACACAAAAGACCCCGAATAGCCAAAGCAGTCTTGAGGGAAAAAAACGGAGCTGGAGGAATCAGACTCCCTGACTTCAGACTATACTACAAACCATACCTATTCTTTTGTGTCTGTTTTTTCTTTTTTCTTTTGCCGTACCCAGGTACATGGGGAGTTACTTGCCTTTTGGGAAATCTGAGGTCTTCTGCCAGCGTTCAGTAAGTGTTCTGTAGGAGTTGTTCCACATGTAGATGTATTTCTGATGTATTTGTGGGGGAAAAGGTGATCTCCACGACTTACTCCTCCACCATCTTGAAGGTCTTCCCTAGGCTAGGCTTTGAATCTCACTTTGGAAGCTGCCCCCGGGGAAATAGGGCAAGGTCTTTAATCCAATGTTGTGGCTCTTTAAACACACACAGACTTTGTGGTTGACTACATGTAATTCAGTTATGGCCAAAAGATTATTATAACAGGTTATGAATTTCTGGAAATTTCTTCCAGTTCTACATTCAGAAATAGAATATATATATATACACACACACTATATATATATATAATATTATCTTCATAAAGATAAACTCATTCCTTTCTTTTCTTTATTCTTTTCTCCTTTCTTTTCTTTTCTTTTCTCCTTTCTTTTCTTTTCTTTTCTTTTCTTTTCTTTTTTCTCCCTCTCGCCCTCTTCCTCTCCTTCCTTCCCTTCCTCCCTCCCAGACTCTCCCTTTGAGGCACTATTTCCAATGTGACCCCTGATCCTGGATACCAGCTCCCCATCCTGGATGGCTTGGCTAAAGCAGAGCCATCTGTCTGGAAGGTGGTTACTTCTTTGAGTGGCTGCATATCAGTAAGGAAAAAACAATTCCTTTGGTACTGACACTCAAGATTTGTAGAAACAATGATTTACTGAAAAGAATATGCTCTTTTCAGTATATTCAGGGCAACTGATGGGGCTTTCTGTCTCGGCTTTAGTTTAACAAAGAGGAAGTGTCAGTTGCAGGCCACTGGGCTACTCACTCCAGGATTTATGATCATTCCACATCTTTTAGGCAAAGGTGTTTTGGAACAGCAGCTCATTGAGTGCACATACAGCCATACCCTGCCCCTCCAATACCTACCCACACATACTTTCCTCTCTTTATAGGCATGGAACATTTGTTGCAGTGAAGGTAAATCTTGCCTTGAAATGACTATTTGGACTGCTTTCCTACAGTCAGTAGTCAGCCTCTCCGTTGTTTCCACTTGGGTAGATGAATGCATCTATTTTTTAAAGCAAGAAAAAAAATAAAGGAGTAAGAATAAGAGAAGTCATCTCTACCAATTTTCCCAAACTTTTTTTAAATATCATGGCATGCATAGATATTATTTGTACAATTTACCTAGAAAAATGGATGACGCTGTCCTCTAGGATGGGGAGGGATATTGCTGAGAGCATCAATATATCAGATACACCCTTTTAAGACCATTTGGTATTCTGTGTCATTCTGGTTGAGAAGCTCTGCTTCAAGTACATATTAATCTATTGACTGATTAATTAATTCATTTATTTATCTGTTCATTTATTCAACAAATATTTATTTAATGCCTACCATGTGTCAGATAGTGTTATAAGCATGAGGGACATTGAACAAGTTAGAGAAGGGATCAGCTCTCATTGATCTAAGATTCTAGCAATGGAATGTGGAAAGGTGATTGGACAAATTAAGGACAATACTTTCAAATATAAATAAATACAATGAAACTTATAAAAGAGAATGGAATAGACAGTGATTGGAGTTTGGACAGAGACAGGAAGCTGTTTTAGAAATGGATGGGTCCTAACACCAGCAGATTCTGCCACAGTGACTTAACCTCTCTCTGGGCTTCACAGCTCTGGTCTTCACACATTGGTTCTGGCAGACATCACATTAAAGGCACTGTGCAGACGTGTGTCCACACGTCCATGTCTCCCTCTAGACTGGCAGTTCTTTTTTTTTTCTTTCAAAATGGCACCATACTGTTTTATTTCAGCCCTCAAACAACATAAAGAGGTAACAACTTCTGATGCCATGCAACTAACAATAAAGGAACGAAAATTTATTTTATTTTATTTTTTTAATGGAGTATAATTGCTTTACAATGTTGTGTTAGTTTCTGCTGTAGAACAAAGTGAATCAGCTATATGTATATATATATATATATATATATATATATATATATATATATATATATATATATATCCCCTCCCTCTTGGACCTCCCTCCTCCCATCCCACCCCTCTAGGTCATCACAGAACATCGAGCTGAGCTCCCTGTGCTATACAGCATCTTCCCACTAGCTATCTCTTTTACACATGGTAGTGTATATATGTCCATGCTACTCTCTCAGTTCGTTCCACCCTCACCATCACCCCCTGTGTCCACAAGTCCGTTCTCTACATCTGCATCTCTTTTCCTGCCCTGCAAATAGGTTCATCAGGACCATTTTTCTAGAATCCATATATATGCGTTAATATACAATATTGGTTTTTCTCTTTCTGACTTACTGCACTCTGTATGACAGACTCTAGATTCATCCACATCACTACAAATGACCCAACTTCATTCCTTTTTATGGCTGAGTAATGGAACGAAAAAAATATTAAGAACAAAAACACAACCTTTGAAAGGTGTTTCACAGCGGTAGGTTGGCAGCACTGGCAAGTATTCCTGGCCAGTGGCTTCCAACAAGAGGGGTCTGAACGAACCCCCTCATCTCAGCAAAAGAGCTCCCACATTTTCCCTCGATAGTTTACACACTCTGCGTCACGCGTGCCACACCACTACACTCACCAGACTTTTGTAATTCACATCTTAAAACATGTAACTACATGTTGTGCATAATCGCAACAAAAACTGAAAACAAAACAGTGTGGCAGAAAAGTAAACAAACTCCAGTGTTTCCAGTAAGGCATCAGGGAATCACTGCTGGCTGCGCCCTTCATTTCACCAGTCTAAAGAAAAGTTTGATTTACACCTCTCAGCAAACCCAACATTCAGAAGCTTAACCAGCAGCCTCAAGTTAAAAGTTTAAAAGACAGTCCTCCTTTCTTTTGGTAAATGGTTCATATACAACATGAAATCAAGTTCTACTTTATAAAAAAAACTGAATATTTTTAACAGCAAAAATATATATGTTTGTATTTCTCTTTTTAAAAAGACATTTAATAACAATAATTCAGAGGACAGGATTTAACCCTCAACCCCCAACCCTGCCAAGCTGTCTACGTGGCACAGATACATTAAGGCAAAGGCTCCTGGAGAGGCATGTCCGCCTCGGCGGTGGGCTGGGGACGTGAGGGGAACACATTCCACTCCTGCAGGGCCAGTTTAGAAAGGCTTCTCCCTCATGTTCGCCGAGCCATCCTGCATCCCGAAGTAGACTCTCTCCGCCATGCTGAGGAACAGGCCCGTGTCCACTACACCTGGGATCATTTTGATAGCTGTGTTCACTTCACTCCATTTGTGGACCCCGTCAAACTTCCAGTCCAGGATAAAATTCCCATTACAGTAAGTCCCCTACATACGAACCTTCAAGTTGTGAACTTTCAAAGATGCGAACGTGCGTTCACAGGTCCAATCACGCAAATTAGTTCATGTGTCTGGTGTACATTGTCACATGCGTTCATCCTCTGCAAGTTGTTGTGCTTTCGTGTACTTTACTGTACAGTACTATTGCTATGCAACATAAGGAGCTTACAAATGAAGACCTGGTGGAATTGGAGGCCCAGAGAAAGGACAGAGACAAGAGGAAGAAGTAACTAAAGAACCAAAGAGATTCAGGATGCAAGAAATGGCAAGGGGGTTTTCTTTATTTGAGGAGGCACTGTTAGTTTTTGAAGCACAGGACCCGAACGTAGAAAGGTTCACGAAGGTTGCAGCTGCCGTTCGGGATGCAATCCAGTGCTACCGTGTCATCTACGATGAGAAAAAAAGAGCTACTACCCAGACATCACTGGATCGTTTTTTCAAGAGGGTACATAGAATTGAATCCAGCAAGGAACCAGAACCTGTGCCATCGACATCAGGCATGAGTGAAATTGCAGTTTGCCCTCCATCTCCTATTGCTGATGATCCTTCAGCTCTAACATCTCCCACCTCCTCTCCCTCCTCCAGTCAGTAACTCTTCTTGCCTGTTCAATCAATGCCAGCCCTTGTATGCCAGCTGTTGTACTGTACTACTGTACTTTT
This sequence comes from Balaenoptera acutorostrata, assembly GCF_949987535.1. NCBI lineage: Eukaryota > Metazoa > Chordata > Mammalia > Artiodactyla > Balaenopteridae > Balaenoptera > Balaenoptera acutorostrata. The sequence goes on along the minus strand of NC_080085.1, from coordinate 123,313,351 downwards.
CAAGGTACTGTACTGTAAGATTAAAAATGTTTTCTTTAAAAAAAAAAAAAGAAATGGATGGGTCCTCTCTGAATAGGAATATTTGAGCTGATATCTGAAAGGTATGAAGGAGCTGGTGCTACAAAGACCTGGAGGAGAAAAGTGGTTCAAGAAGAAGGAACAGCAGATCATACGGCCCTGGACACCCCCTGATATTAGGAACAAGACAAGGATGTATGTTCTCACAACTCCTATTCAACATTGTAGTGGTAATTCTAGTCAGAGCATTCAGTCAATTAAAAGTGATAAAAGTCATCCAGATTGGAAAGTCTGAGCTGTTTTTACCCATGACACTTCTGATGCCAAATGTATGATGTTTTTTCCCACACCAAACAATTGTCTAATTCTCCAGACACCAACTGGGTGTTCTGTAATTCAATTTAATTCTGACACAAAATCACTGGAGCTAGCACAGACCCGATAGGTTAAGAGCTCAGTCCCACAAGACTGCCCCCACTTCAGACTCCTGTCTCAAGTCCCAGGTTACTACTTGCACTTCTGACTGACCAGCTATAAATCAGGGGTTCCCATGACTCTCTCCTTGGATTTGATAATTTATTAGAACAACTTACAGAACTTAGGAAAGTGCTTTACTTACTATTACCGTTTATTATGAAGGATACAACTCAAACAGTCAGATGGAAAAGATGCATCAGGCAAATTATGGGGAAAGGGGCACACTCTGGGTGTGCCACCCTCTCAGCATCTTGTAGTGTTTACCAACTCAGAAGCTCCAGAACCTCATCATTTAGGGGTTGTTAGAAGTTTCATTACATATATATAATTGATTGTCATTGGCCATTGGTAATTGACTCAATCTCCAGTCCCTCTACACTCCTTTGAGATCAGGGAGTGGGGCTGAAAATACCAACCCTCTAATCGTGACTTGATTTTTCTGGCAACCAGCCCCCATCTGAAGCTATTTAAGATCCCTCAGCTACTAGTCATCTCATTAGCATATAAAAGACTCTTATTACTCCAGAGATTCCAAAGGTTTTCAGAGTACTGTGCCAGGAACTGGGACAAAGTCTAAATATGTTTTTATTATATCACAAAAAGAATGAAGTGAAACTATCTGAGTATGACATGACTTTGCATGTAGAAAATACTCAGAATCCACAAAAAGATATTAGAATTAATAAACAAGTTCAGTAACATTGCAGGATACAAATCAGTATACAAAAAGCAATGGTATTTCTATACACTAGCAATGAACAATTCAAAAGTAAAATTAATAAGTTAGTCCAATTTACAAAAGTATCAAAATCAATAAAATGCTTAGGAATAAGTTAAACAAAAGAAGCTGAAAACCTGTACTCTAAAAATCACAAAATATTGTTGAAATAAATTAAAGTATACCTGAATAAATGAAAAGTCATCCCATGTTCATGGATCAGGAGGCAGTGTTGTTAATATGGAAATCCTCCCCAAAGTGATCTATAGATTCAATGCTATCCCAGTTAATATCCCCGCTGCCTTTTTTGCAGATATTCACAAGCCTAGAATAGCCAAAGCAATCCTGAAAAAGAACATAGTCAAATTACTCACACTTTCCTGTTGGAAAATTTAGTACAAAGCTACAGTTTTCAAGACAGTATGCTACTAGCTTAAGATTAAAAATATCAGTTAATGGAGAAGAATTTAAAGTCGAGAAATAAACTGATACATCTATGGTCAATTGGATTTAGATAATTATGTCAAGGCCATTCAAATGGGGAAAGAATCAGCTTTTCAATAAATGGTTGAAACAATGAAATATTTGTACAACTGGATAGCCACATGCAAATAAATGAAGTTAGACCCCAGAGTATACTTAGGTACACTCTGTATCAGCGTGGCAGTCTTACCTAGAACAGAATAATCTTGGCCAAATATGCATCTCTTCACAAACCCAGTTCTATATCTTATATGGAAACTAGAAAAGAAAATGCTAAAAAGCACAGCAGACTCAAGATTGCATAAATGAGCTCTGCAATAAGCTCCTTTTAAAAGTAGTAAGTTTCCCATGACTGGTGTTCTAGAAGATGCTAGATGTCTTTTTTTTTTTTTTTTTTTTTTTTTTGCTAGATGGCTTTTGATGAAGATTGCAAATAAGGAGATTTCTAAACTGGGTTATACAGACAGAAAAGTAAGGGAAGTGCAGTAGAAATAAGTTGCAAAGCCAGAAGTATGTCTTTTGATTCAAGGGCAAATAATTTAAAAGTATTTTTGATGTTTTTGTTTTTATTTTTATCAGTTTATGGGCCATCTTTTAAAATCACCTCATGCTTGTTTAACATGCTGACTCCTGGGTTTCATCCTATGTTTACTATGTCAAAATTTCTGTGAGGAAGGCCAGAGATTTTTGTAACCTGTCCCTCAGCTGATGGTTAGGAGGACTAAACTTTGAAACATACTGCTCTGTAAGAAAGTGAACAGGGGGTTGCAGTCTTACAAGTCAAATTTGCAAGTGTCAAAGTCTGTTATAAAGTGCAGTTTTGAGAACCACAGGAGTTTTGCGATTAAGGTGTTAAAGCAATGCCTTTTTCCAGGACCTTCAGTAAATCATCTCCCGTAGTTTTTGATCTGCCCTAAACTTGTCCTTGACCACGCATTTCAGTTATGTATACCCTTGAGTCCTCCCACATCAAGTAGCATTACGTATTACATGTCATCTGTTCAGGATTCTGTTTAGAATTTTTATTGACCTTGGAATTTTCTAAAGCTCATTTTTAAGATTCTGGGTTCATACTACAGAAAAAATAATAGCTACAATTGTGTCTAATAAGCAGGTTTTACCATCATCCTGCATCTGGTTCCTTTGGGAATCTGGTACTTGTAGGGCCTTCAGTCATATGGATCCTCAACTCCAGCCACAGAAGAGAGCATCACCCAGGTTGGACCAATCATAGTACTTTTATTCCTGGTTACTGTTCAGCGACAAGTGTATATCCCAAACTGAGACAATTAGAGTATATATCAACATGTTTCTTCCAGAAAAAACTAAATATACGGTCTCTTTCAGCTGAGGATACTAAGCTTTGGAAGTATGAGTCTAAGGTCATCCATGGTCTTCTTGACATTCAAGCAGAAGTAGAGGTGAGGAGTGCTTGCCCCTCACCTCAAGTCTATGGAAAGGAGTTTAAGAGGACCACATGGATGTCTTAATTTGTGTCCCTTACAGTTTCGTCTAATTCTCATTCATGCCGGAGAAATCTAAAGGGCATGAGACAAGTTGGTTACCCATTGGTGAACCAAATTAAAGATATTTTTATAGGGCTGCTTATACTTCCTGAGTTTGTTGTGAAAACCGATGAGAGTTTCCTGTAGACTTAAAGGGTCATGTCCATGTTATCAGTATCTTTGGTTCTGAGCAAGAGGGACACTTAGAATAGTAACAGACCTTAACAGAGGGAAATTGTGGATATTGGAAGATGCTAGGGGCTGAAGGCAGTTTTAGAGAGGAACCAGAAGAGAGATTAATTGGTGCTTGTTCTGGCTCCCATCCATCTGTTCTTCAACATCCTCTCTCTACCCTTCTACATCTGCTCCTTGCTCTGGAAGACTAACCTTTATGCACTACATCAAAGGGCTCCTTTGCCCTTTGGCTTCCAGTTGGGTTTCCCAGTGGGTATCCACATCAGAACATCTGAGGGAAGGAGGAGATCAGGTCAGGATATTTGTTTCCTGGCTCTTTTTCTCTGAGGCCCCTCAACCTTTCATATCCATTTTATCAAAGGTCTCCATTTTTCTTATATTGACTTTCTCTACATGACTGTTTCCTTCTGGGTACTGGTGACCACTCCCTCCCCTTATCCATTCAGGGCTAGAGGTGGTAACTCCCCCTGTAACTAACCCCAGGGTATTTCACTTTCCCTTGTGGTCTGCATATGCTCCACCTCCAGTTTTGTAAATAGTCCCTTTTAAAGTAAACCTTCTTCAAATGATCTGGATTTGAGGATGCCATCTGTACCCTGTGGGACTCTGATGGGTACAGCCCTCATCAAGGAAACTGCAGATAAGCATGTCCAGAAATGTGTCATGCCTTAGGAACCCATGAATCACCCTGCCAGAAAGGCAGCCTCAAGTTCACAGAATGGCAGACTTAGATTCCCGGGTCAGTATTAATCATACACAGAGAGTCCGACTCCATTGCCTCTCCTCCCTCCCCCTGCTCAAACCCTAGTTAGAATATAAACCTGAATTACCCAGTTGGGGAAAGAGGAATTGAAAGATAAGGTGTGAGAAGAACATATCCCTTTCACTGACTTCAGGGAGAGGAGAGGGGCTTTAACTTTCTATTAAATATGCAGTTTTAATTATTACGTGGGGCTGTATATTTTATTTGTTCTCAGAGGACCTGTATTACATAAAAATGATCTTAAAAATCCATGAGTCCAACAGCATTTTTGTTTCTTTTTTTTTTTTTTTGCAGAGCTACAGAAAGAAATAGCCAAACTAAATAAATGTAAGGTTCAACGAAAACAAAAATAACAATAATAAATGTGCTTTATGATTACACTGTACTTGTTCAAGGTGATGGCTACATAAGTTACATAAAGCTGTATCCACTTCTCAAATGAAAGGACAATTTCAAATCCTCTTTGGGCAGTAATACCGTGCTTTTCTTTTACAAAGAATTAATACTGCTGAACCACTTCACTGCTTACTAGATGAAGACAGTTGTTAGACTGTCAAACAGTTATTACTTCTAAGCCTGGGCTAATACATTATGAGGAGCATAAACAGGGTTTTCTTACCATGGTAATTCACGCCCACTGTAGGAGCCGACTGAGCTACAAAGATAGTTGCCCTAATTCTGTGCCTTGGTCATAGGTAGTTTGGTTGAGTATAACCCTACCTGTGGCTCCCCAAAATTGCAGCACTGGGGTGCGGGATATAGAACATACTAGAGAAGAGCCAAGGTCAAGACCAGGAAGATTATACTTCATCCTACATTGCCATTGGGATATGGTAAGAATTATATAAGAGAAGATATTGTGAAATTGGTCGCTTGGAGAGTTCAGTTTAGGAAAATGTAAGGTGTAGGTCTGGTTAGATCATCTAGAAAGTGGTTTTATGAATATACAGAAGCACTACTACTTATATGAAATGTTTACCTAATGTGGCAAAGAGGGACACAACTTCTAAAAGGAGCTATTGACGGATGAAGAGCAGGAGATTGCAGATTAATCAATGACATTCCTTCATCCGCAATAAATGTCCTGATAGACTTTTTCTCATGCCAGATGCATTAGGATAACCATTAATTTGTTTGTTTTGTCACTTATATCTTTTAGTCTGACATATTCCACAGAGTCCTAAAGGCAGCTGGCTTCACAGTTGTCCATATGGCAGAGTCTTTGTGAGCTGCAGATCTCTTTTGGGACTAAGAATAAGCAGACACTTCATTATAACACAGGTAGGCACTGCTGAGATCTTTGCTTAGTGATTATAATTAATATAATTGGTTAGTCAGAGGTAGCTGAAGTGAAGCAAAATAATGCTGTGCACATGCATGGGTGCTTTAAAGAGTTTTAACCTTATTTTTCTTCCCTGACATTTGAATATATTTACTTCCCGGATCTTTTATGGTTTTGAATTCTTTTATTTTGCCTGTATTCCAAGCTCTGGCAACTATTGATTGACCTGTTTCTGTCGCTTCTGTTCACCCCTGGTTGATTTCATGTAGAATGTGAGTTTGAGTTAATTGGTAATTGTCCATTTTGTAAGCATGAAACTCCTGCGTATAGCATGACCTTCAGACAACTAGAACAGTTCTCAAGGTAATTATTCAGGCACGCTGGTAATCGATCAGTCAATCAACAAATACACTCATGCAAAATTGACCCGGCTACTGTGACTATGTGGGGACTACTGACCACGGGGGAGAAACTCTCACCATCTTTCTGTCCCACATGCCAATACATCAGAAGGAACCCCGTTGGTAAACGTTACTGTACAACTGACTGCCCATGAGCCCTGGGCTATACTGTGTGGAATGGAATAGGCTGGCTTCTGGACACACAAGTGCAAATAGTGGGATTAACTGTCTTTTGTTTGGGAAGACCTAATGGGTCCACCCCTAATGGCACTCAACATAACATGGGGTGACAGATCTGTACTGTGACTGCTGGTTCCTGGCTAGGCCACCAGAATGTTTCTTTTCAAGCCGGGCCTTCGCCTCCCCATGGGGGTGGCTCTGGGTTGGTGAAAACCAGGGGTGTCCTTACCTTCCTTATAACTGGACAGGGCACTGCTGCTGTTGACTCCCTTTCCATTGACCTGGCAAGCGCTTGGCTCCAAAATTAGCCCACATCCTGGCAAATGACTGTTTTTAGCATACTAGGTATCTTACCCTTGATACTCTTTAGCTGCTGGTGTCTGTATTGTATTTGTAGTATCTGGTTGCAGTGCCCCCTACATACCTGACCCCAGGGATATCTAGGAAGAGGGGCAGACCAAGACTGTAGGGGTCGTGCAGGGTATGTAGGGGTGGAGTGTATCGTCAGGCCACACCAGATGGCTGCTCTCTTGCTCTCTGTACATCCCCTGCCCAACCAGTGCCTGCTTCACGCATATCTTACGCACTCACCTTCCTACATATTTGCCCCAGGCCCCATCTAGTGATTGTTCTTATCAAAGGGGTGGTGAGTGGTGTGCCTCTGTTGGTCAGAAAAAATACACTTGTACAAATTCATATGTTCTTTTAATTTTAAAAATTGGTATTATAATTAATAATACTTTGATTTACTCGTTCCGATGGTATTTATCGTGTAGCTTAATTTTTAGCAACTATTATACCCACAATACCTAAGGAAAGGGGCTACAAAGCTGACACTTATCTTTATTAAATATCAAGTATACACACACATATGAAGTATATAAACATATGTATCAAATATGTATGAACACACATATATATCTTTTTCATCAAGTATATTTTAATCAGTTTCATTGAGATATAATTTCCATAAAATGAATCCACCAGTTTTAACTGTACCATTCAGTGAGTTTTGACAAATGTATATAGTCTTTTGACCACAACCATAACAAAGATATATTATATTTGCATTATCTCCTGAAGTTCCCTCTGGACTTTTTGCAGCCATTCTCCTCTTCCCAATTCCAGGCCCTGGTAACTATATATCTGCCTTCTGCAACTATAGTTTTGTCTTTTCTACTATTTTATATAAATGAAATCATACAGTGGTTAGAGTTTTGTGTTTGGCTTCTTTCACTTATGTTGCTTTGAGATTCATCCATATGGCTACATATATCAGTAGTTCATTCCTTTCCATTTCTGAATTGTATTCCATTGTATAGAACACACAACTGTTTTATCTATTCATCAGTTGGTGAACATTTGGCGTTTTCCCAGCCTGTGGCTTGCATGTTCGTTTTTTGACAGTTTGTCTTGAATGAAAAGTTTTTATTTTGGATGAAGCCCAATGTGTCATTTTAAAATGATTTTTACTTTGTATATCGTTTCTAAGGAAGGTTTTCCCTATCTAAGGTCACAAAAATTTTTATCCTACATTTTCCCTAGAAGTTTTATAGTTCAAATTCTTATATTTACATCAGTGACATAATTCAATTTAATTTTTCTATATGGCTTGAGGTATATATACATTAATATTATGTATGCATATATGTATGTCCATATATCTGTATCTATCTCTATATATACCTATATGTATAAATATTTGCATATAGATATCCAGTTTTTCTGGCTACTTAAAAAAATCCTTTTCCAATTATCTTAGCACCTTTATTGAAAATAAATTAACCATATATATGTGGTTCTATGTCTAAAACCTCTCTTCTGTTCCTTTGATTTGTACATCTATTTTTATGCCAATACTACACTATTTGGATTACTATAGTTTTTAAAGTAGGTTGTCGAATCGGACAATATGAGTTCTCAAAACTTCTTCTTTATTTCGCAGATCACTTTGGTTATTCTAGATCTTTTGCATTTCAACAATAATTTTATAATCAGCTTGTCAAATTCTACAAAAAAGCCGACTGGGATTCTGTTTGGTCTGTTTGCATGTATTGATCAATTTGGAGACAAGCTGACATTGGAAACAAAATCTGAATGGTTCAATGGAAACAGTGAATCCCTGGTAGTTGCAAAAGAATGTAAAAATAAGGTAGATTTTGGGATGTACAGAGTTGTATGTGGAGTAACATCAGGATAATAAGGGATTCCCTGGGATAAATATACCTTTAAAAAAACCCTAAACAGTGATGTAGGGCATGGCTAGTTCATTTCTGATGGTTGTTTTTTCTGAGGTGAATATTCAGTGCTGATAGTAGTTTCCTTCTCTTAGGCAATCAGGAATGGTAAGACAGGTGGATCCATTTCATAGTGATATTACAAATGTGGATTAGAGTGTAAGCCGTATCTATAGTGCACATAGTTCTATAGGCCTCATTTAAATTCTGCTTGTCTTCAAAGGTAAGAAGCTTAACACCGCGGCAAGAGCTAAGGAAATGATATTCTGAACCTTGGTTTGCAATCACTGTGGAATAGGTAGTGGCTGACGAAAAGCATTGGATTTCTTAGTCTGGTGCTTTATCTTGGCATGAATCATATGATACTATACATTTCCTAGGGTTTGCAGCTACCAGAATTCAGAGTCATAGACTGTACTTTCTTAAACAGATGTACACAGAGGGGAAGGAAATCATGTCATAACTGTAGAACACAGCTAAAGCTCTGTCCAACTGAGGTATAGAAATGGAAATGAAGGGATAATGTATATCTATTACACACATTCTTCTAAGCAAAAGAAAGACCAAGCCAATGGCCATGTTCTCATTGGTTGTATCTTGATGAGCCATGCTTGAACCAATTAAGAGTGGGGATCAGACTGCTTTGGGGTAGATATTTTTGTTTTCATAACAGAACTCTGGCTTTATGAAGGACACAGGCTGTGAAATATAGCATACAGTTAAAACAAATGAGCTTCCACCAGCACGTTTGGTACTTCTTAAGCTTTTGAGCCCTGTAGAGGTGTTCTAGAGGGAATGATTCTTCAACAGGGAATCTAAATCTTTCCAGGTAGAGCTTCCAGGTTTTGAACTTGCCCTCGGAGATCCAGAGCACCTTTTCTCAAAGAATATAACCCTGATCACCATGTACAAACTTGTAGGAAGGGTCCCTGTAAGAAGAGACTAGGTTGGTTCTATGATAGGCTGAATCACACTAGCCTGTGCCACAGAAATTTGCCAATAGGGTACTGGCAGACCAGGAGGAAAGTTGAGGCATATGGTTGCTTTTGACTCTCAAAGACATGGTAAGTCATAAATTCTCACTGAAAGGGCCTAACTTACCCATATCCAGGAAGTCAAAAGCTGCAAACTGTGCTAAGAACAAAACTTCTAGCATTACTCTGATTTATAACCAACAGAAAGTATGCTATTCATTGGCATAATCACATTTAAATTAGGGTTTGATTTCAATCAATCATACTGGACTATAAGGAGAAATTGCTCCTTGGTATGAGCTGGTCATCATTAGGGATAGATAAATGATTAGAGGGCCACATGCTGTACCTCCAGGATGTGATTTGAGCTTAATTGGCGTTCTCTGTGGGGCAGCTGGGGACTGAACAGTCATCTAACCTGAACTCTTCTTTCATCATTAGAATTTTTAAGAAAGAAATATTTGGAGATGTTCTGCCAGCTAATGTGAAGTTTCCAGGCTGTTTCTGGCCATTGCCATTCTAAACGGCTACCAGTGGTGCCCTTTTGTGCAATGAATCCATCTTGTTCAAAACCCCAAAGTGCAAAAGTAATTCTGTCGGGTTGTAGACATTTTAAAAATGTTTCCTAAGCCTCATGTCTTCATCTGTTCAGGCTGCTATTACAAAATACCACAGACTTGGTAGCTTATAAACAACAGAAATTTCCTTTTCACAGTTCTATAGGCTGGAAATTCCAAGATCAAGGCACCAGCATGGTCATGTTTTGGTGAGAACCTTCTTCCTGGTTCATAGCTGGTGTCTTCTGGCTGTGTCTGTATATGGTAGAAGTGGGCTAGGGAATTCTGTGGGTTCTCCTTTATAAGAGCACTAATCCCATTCATGAAGGCTCCATCCTTATGACCTAAGTACCTCCCAAATGCCCTACCACCGATACCATTACATTGGGCATTAGGATTTCAGCATATGAATTGGGGACAGGGCACATTCAAACCATAGGCACCTCAATAATCTGTGAAACCTTACAAATATTTACCTATGAGTTTCAATACTCTCAAAATACTGTACTTTACCAACAGATTAGCCTTATTTAAGCAAAGTCCATGTTTTAATGATAAAAAATAATATATTCCTAAAAGCTTCCTTAGGCTAAGAAATACTATTTGGAAAAAATATTCAAAAATCCTGCTGGGAAGACCTTAACAGAAAGCAATTCTCTGTTTTCAGTTTTTTAAAGTTTTTATTCATTATTCTTTCTTTTTTTTTTTTTTTTAACATCTTTATTGAAGTTTAATTGCCTTACAATAGTGTGTTAGCTTCTGCTTTATAACATTATTCTTTCTTTTACAATAAAAGTAATAATTTAAAGTACTGAGAATTTACTACATGCCAAGATTTATGATACTTTTTAATGTTTAATCATGACTTTGTAAGAAATATATTATTATTGTCGTTAATTCTATTATTTCTATTTTTATAGATGAAGAAACTCAGTTTCAAAGAGGTTAATAAACTTACCCCATGTCACAGAGCTAGTAAGCAGCAGAAGCATTTAAACATTATGCTATACAATGATAACTATTATCTTTATGGTACCTGACTATTTGGCTCTTGGTGTTGAAGATCTCTTGCATTGCACACCTACTATCCATAAGGCCTTACACTGAGCAATAGAGGACACACCGATATTTAGCAAATGCAGGCTCTGTCTTCCAGAGGCTCAGAGTCTGGTGAGAGAGAAAGGATGTGGTCAAAAGCAGCTACAATAAAAGGATTTAAGTTAGAAGAGGCAAGGGACTATAAGAAGGAAAAAAAACCCACCATGGGAGAGTAGTTGTTTATCATGAAAGGCTTTGTGTAAGACAAGGATTTGAACTTGATCTTGAGTAAGGATAAGGGTTTAGATGTGTAGTGGTTGGGGTATGTGGAAGGCATCCAAAAAAAGAAGCTAACCAATAGGATTTAGTACCCTCTCACTCTAGTGTAGAGGAATCATTAGTTTCTGGTTTAGATATTCTCCTTTTGCTTCTCTAGATCCATTCTTAGCCCTTCTCTACTGTCTCTCTGCCTCAGAAGTCTGATCTATATTGACAATATCAGTGGCGTCCCATATCTTCTGGATTCCTGTTGAATGAGGCCATTGGACAGCCCCAACGGGATATCAGAAGAAAGGAGGAGAGTAAGCTAGGAATATTAATTCCCCTAAGCAACACCCTTCCCTATAGGGAGTCACCTTGAATACGTGTATCCAAAACCAGAGGTCACTATGCCTCCTAAGGCAATTATGTAAGACTTTCTGTTTTCAAGTTCTGGTAGCTGCTCCCTCCCCTAACTACTGAATCCTCTCTCAAGCTCCCCCTATATGCACAAATTAGTAAAGTGTCCCTTTGGAGTGAGTTTAACTATCCCATTTTGAGTATATTGTCTCTTCTCTATTGGGACCCTATCTACTACACCTTCCTACTACTCTTTACCCCTCCACTTTCCTAAGACATAGGCTGTACCCTTGCTATTAAGGAAATTGTAATATTCTATTTTTCTTCTTATATTTATTTCTGAGCTATTTTTGACATTTTTCTTTAAGGTAGATGCCAAACCAGTGCAGCCAATGTATTGCCAATGACTTTTTGGACCATGGGGACGCCATGAAAAATGTCCAGCATGAGAAGCTACTGCCAAAAATTAGCTCCCTCAATAAACATGTTGCCATTTCTTAAAAACACTGCCAATATCATGAGTGTCTGTGGATAGTCAGGATTCTGCATCCCTCGCCATAGTTGGGAAGTACAAAGGAAGGCTGACTATCTATTCCTTCCTTTCTCTTGCATTATCCTTGATCCAGAAGATGAGTTTTATGGATGCCCATAAGCAGCATATGCTTGCTTGCTCCTGGACCAGGGACGGATAGGAGGTTAGCATCACCTACAAGTCACATGTGCATAGCTGAAGCATATCTCCTAGGACAGTCTCTATGATGCTTTCTCCTATCCACCCCCACCATATGGAGGCATAGCCAGGAAGGAGATGGGGTATAGAAACAGAGAGGCTCTGCCCCTGCTCCTTGACCCTTGATACTTTCCCACAGTGGGGTCACTAAGTAGGCTAGCAGACGTGGCACAAACTCAATTCCTCAGTACCTTTGGGCATCTATGGAAGTCATATGGCAGTCCTCATGGTATAGAAATGATAGTACCAATTGAAGAGAGATGTGCACTCTCTATAATTTGTAAATAGCACCTCTTTGACAAAAGGACCAGGATGAGAAACACTTGTCACTCTTCAAACTCCATAAACCTTACATCTACTTAGCCATATGCATTTCTGTGTTCACATAACTGAAGAAAGTAGGTCTTTTAGTTATACACAGGGATATGCAATGAAAGCAGGGGGTGTGCTAGACTTTATTAGGGCCCCTTCACTACTAGTTCTGCTGTTTCCTTGGCTCCATATCCTGCTTCCCTCCCTGCTACCTCATTCTTTGGCTTCCACTTCAACAGTAGGAGGCCTCTAATTATGAGCTTTTCACCTTGTCCTCCTTTTTAATCATTCATTTCCCCTCATTATATTCATTCACATGAGACCTCTTCCACCTGATAATTCATTGCCTCTATAGAAAGTTTCTGCTTTGAGAATTGATGAAGCTACCTTGGATTCAGAGTTTTAATAGAGCTGGTTTGAGTTAGTGCATTGAAAATGGTCTTTTTTTGGCCACACCACGCAGCTTGCAGGATCTTAGTTCCCTGACCAGGAATCAAACCCGGGCCCCTGGCAATGGGAGCATGGAGTCCTAACCACTGGACCACCAGGGAATTCGCTGCAAGTGGTCTTCAGCATGTCAGTTAATCTCTCTGAACCTTACCTCAGTTTCCTCAGAGCTAATATGGAGGTTAATCACACCTTCCTCTACAGTTATTAAGATAAATCTGGAAAGAATCATATAAGCGTAAGCAATTACTATTTTTCTACTTTTACTACTACTCGTCCTGTCCAAGAATGTATCACTTTTTAGGGTAATTAACTTGTTATTTCTCTGTCTCTTCAAGTAACTCTAGCTGCCATGAGGACAGAAGCTGTGTTAACTTTAGTTCGTCACTGTCTACCCACCATCTAACATGGAGCTGATCCAGATCAAATGTTCCCTAAATATTGCAATTTAACTATAATTGTCAAGGTCAGCAACTGCATTTTCACAGCAAACAGGACAATCCTCTAATTCATATTTGTAGAACTTGATACCAACCAGTGCTTGAGAAAATACAGCTGCAGTTCATCCTTACTCAAGCACCTCCCTTTTCCTTTAGGGACATTTCATAAACATCCTGGTAACTGAGCCTGAGATAGGCAGGAAAATGTGGGAATCTGTGATAAATCTGGGCTTGCAGAAGGATGGTAATAATAGGCTTCATTCCTTTAACTGCCCATCTTCAGTATCAGTGGATAGAAACGCATCAGAGAAGAAATATGTACTCTATTGCTGCTACAACTAAGCTATTATGTTTAGAAAATTCAATCTGGCAGTCCAAAACTGCATCTGATTTTTGTATGGTATCCTAAGATATACTTACCTAGAAATTAGCTATTGTACTGCTTCCTGTGGCTTGCCAAGTAAGAGTGCAGTAGAGGACAAATAGAGGACATTGGCACCAGAATTCCTCCATTACACCAGCTATTAAAACAAATGGAGACAGAATTCCAGTGCACAGTGCTCACTGAGATGATTTTTACCAGTGAAGAGATCCCAGATAAAACACAGTGAATGTCAAACTTGTGAATGCCGTGCTGCAAAAATTTCTGTCATGCAAGAAAGAAAACAGATGCTTTACATTTGGGGCAATACCCTATACTAATATATATATAATTTTTTTCATCTCTCTGCTTCCATATACCACTCCACTTGGTTTTTCATTTTTTTTAACATCTTTATTGGAGTATAATTGCTTTACAATGGTGTGTTAGTTTCTGCTGAACAACAAAGTGAATCAGCTATATGTATACATATATCCCCATATACCCTCCCTCTTGCGTCTGCCTCCCACCCTCCCTATCCCACCCCTCTAGGTGGTCACAAAGCACCGAGCTGATCTCCCTGTGCTATGCGGCTGCTTCCCACTAGCTATCTATTTTACGTTTGGCAGTGTATATGTGTCCGTGCTAGTCTCTCACTTGGTATTTTTTCTTGTTTAGTTGCTTGGCTGCTTTTATCAAATGAGCAGCTTGTTGATGAAGAAGCTTCAATAAAAGCACCGACAATGGGAGCTGATAGAGTCTAGGACATAGTAGGCATGTAATAGATCTTTATTCAGTTGAGGAGCAATGATGCACAGGGCTCTCTCCAGGGGAAGGTGCTTTAGAAGCTTGACTTGTTAGCACCCAAAATGGTTGCTCTCTCACCAGGAGGCCCATACTAACTAAGGTCACAGACAGTGAGGTGTAAACCAGAATGCCATTTAATCCCTTTGTCATGTTATATGACATTGTCAAGGGACCAAAGCTCTCCTGTCCTTCAGTTAACATATACTTTAGGTACATCTACGGGAGAAGTCAAATAAAATTCAGAAGTATGCATGGTTAGCGTGGAATCAGAAGAAGGGGTGTAGCTAAATAGCTACTTCGGGGATGTGCTTGTCACTGCAGTAACACTGCTGACCTTCTTGGACCAGTGCAGCCTCTTCCCCTGGACTATGCTTGAATGGACACAGATAATTTTTCCTTGACAATTGTATTAGATATCTATCGCTGTATGACAAACTATACAAACTTAGTAGCTTAAGACAACACACAATTATTATTTCACAGTTTCTGTGAGTCAGGAGTCTGGGCATAGCTTAACTAGGTCCTCAAATCAGGGTCTTACAAGGATGAAGACCACGTGTTGGCTGGTCTGGGTTCCTTCCTGGAACTTAGGGTCCTCTTCTAAAGTCACATGATGGTAGCAAAATCAGTTCCTTGAGGTTGTAAGAGTAAGTTCCCCTTTTCTTAGTGGTTGCTGGCAGAGGTTTGTTCTCAGCTACTAGAAGACTCCCACAATTCCTTACTAGATAGCCCTCTCACAATATGGCTGTTTGCTTTTTCAAGGCCAGCAGAAGAATCTCTCATCCAATCTACGACAGAGTCTCATATAAAGTAACAAACACAGGGATGACTATTCCATCACCTTTGACATGTCAGTTAATCAAGCTATGCACTATCCTATCGTATTCACAGGCCCTATTCACACTCAAGGGAGGAGATTATACAGTGTATGTCATCAAGGGACTAGAATAATGGGGACCAGCTTAGTATTCTTCCAAACATAGTAACTCTCCTTTCTCTGGGCAGTAGAGCTTAGTGGAGTGGTTCTTTCTTCACTGCAGAATAGACTCATCTTAAAAACTTTTCCAAGTACAGATTTTCAGACTCAATCCTTAGAATTCAGATCCAGTATATAAAGCAGAACAGAGGCATTTCTATTTTCAAGCCCCATAGGTGATTCTGATGAGCAGACAGGTGGCAAACCACTTGAGCTTCTGTTCAAGTTCTGAAATCTGACCTACATGTATCTGAATCCTGATTTTGACTCCATAATTCACTAGCTTTATGACCCTGGAAAATTTCACTTGATGACCCTAAGCCTTGGTTGCCTTATCTGTGAAACGAGGATGATAAAAAGGATACTTTAGTCATTGCTTCTCACACAGATTGACTAAACATATGCATGGAACATGGTTACCATATGCCAGGCACATTGTAGGTGTATAAATAATGTAGCTGTTATTATCTGATTCTATGGTTGACACACCTTCCTTCTGACAGTGAAAAGCTTGGAAGCCTTGTATTAGATATCTATTCTGTTTCTTTAGGTAACTCTGTAGACTGCTGATCTTTGATATTGCAGGTTGTTTTAGAGTTATACAGCTTAACTCACAGAAGGTAATCTCATATGTAAGTCCTAGATATAGAGGCAGAGAGTAGGCAATTCATGTGTGTCTTTAAGCCACGTGTGCAGTGAGATCTTCCATTGCAATGGCATTGCCAACATCTGCTAGCCCAGAAGCATCATAGTCAGGCAAGGCTGAACATCTCTAGCTGTTTTCACCTGTATGTTTTTAACATATGGACTTGAATTCTTATTTTTATCACAGTCTAGTTATCAGGGTATTGATTATTTGTGTGGGCAGTGGAAGAAATTTTCTCCCAACATACTAATTGATTTTTTTCTTTTGTCACTGTCTCCAGGTCAGGCCAAAAGAAAAACTGGCCTGATTTATCAGCAACATAAAATCTTGCTGTACTGAAATCGTCCAAAGAGCTACTGCTCTCAGATCAATATTCTGCTCAAATGTAAGGCAAACGCTCTTCATCCTGTGAAAGTCAATTTTCAAATACTTAACAAAGTATAAATTCCTTTCAAAGGCATTGCATAACAGTGTCATTCCGTTGTGTGGGTACTCAGTAAATACTTACTGACTGACAGAGTTTTTGACTCTGTGATGAAGCCCATACTAAAAAAAAATTAAAATCTGTTTCAATATTTCAGAGTTCCTTCTTGGCTAGACCTCATGTAGGAATCGCTCTACAGATGCTGTAAGTGTGAGAGGTAAATCAGCAGAATGGAAAGTACCATACTAGATGCCAATTATCTGAGACCTAGGTTCTAGTTTCAGCTTGGCTACCTCCTAGCTGCATCCAGTAAGGGAAAATTTCTGATTTCTCAGAACTTTGGTTTCTATAATATGCTTCCCACCTGACTGGTTCAGAAGATGGTGAAATTTAAATGATAGCAAGTTTGCAAAGTTCTCTGTGGATTGTAAGATACTATATCTAAGTATCTGCACTAAGGTACTCCTGATGAAGATGATGGAAGAGGACCACAGCAATCGTGATGATTTTAGTGTGCTTTCAATAAATATAAATGCCCTATGGCTGGTTTTACCTGGCAAGCCAAAAGGATGGCAGAGGCAGCCGAGATCATTTCAATCATGCACACCACACATAAATATATGCTCTTGTTCAACCATGCTTGACTCTAAAAATGGGAATTTGCCATCCTATGGGAAGGGCTGGTAGGGGTTACCTGTGGGGCTGGTAGAACCCTTGATGAACCTCTTCAGTGGCAGAGAGAATGCTATGGGCTTCATCAAATTTTCTTTTCTTCCTTACAATACAGGAAGACAATGCTATCCAGAATGCCCTGCCCCTCCTCCCTTGCTCTAAAAGGGACCATGTGCCTGAACTCTGAGTAATAAAATATATGTGGAAGTGATGTGCACCACTTCAGTTTCTGGCTTCTAAAACCCTCTGTGCAATCTTCCATGCTCTCATTCTTCACCATCTCTATCTCCTTGTGACTAGAAGTAGAGGACTCTGACATGGCAGAGCTACAAGTTACCACTAAAAGAAGAGCTGCCCACAAGGAACAACCTAGGATTTGCGTTGAGAGAAAGATAAATATTTGTTATGTTGAGACACTTAGGTTTTTAGATTATTTGTTATACCAACTACCATTTATTACTCTGATTAACATAAATCCTCAAACTTCAGAGTCTGTGCTATATTGTTGTTGCCCTATCTTTGACAACAATTCAGACTGATGCATTGTTAATAATATTTTCCCCATAGAAACTCCAAGGTTAATTGAGCTTCTGGAAAATATAGTTCATATTGTCTCTTCATGTGTTCAATCAGGTCACATCCTCAGAAAACAGAAAATCATAGGACTCCAGGCATGAACATTTATAGTCACCTAGTCATTTATCCCACCTCCAAACACACACATCTTGATTAGGGGCTGAAGCTGCCACTGTAAGACCAAGGTCAGGAATAAGACTGCTTAAGAAATGGTATAAGAGAACTTCCATTGAGATACTAAGATTCATAACTGATGTCTACTCAGTTTGCAGAGAGGTCAGTTCCATCTATTGTGTGACCTTGAACAAATCTCTTAAATTCTCTGAGCCTCAGTTACTCATTTTTAAAATGAGTACACTATTCCATTCACATGTGGTTATGAGGGATAAAGGAGGTAATGCATATGGAGATAGAAAATTACAAATTTCCATATAAATGCAAAATATTTTAATTATTAACCAGTAGTTGCCCTTATGTAATACAATGTAAATTTGTTTATTTAGATCCATGGTCAAGAGTAGTTTTAATCCTGTATTTGATGTAGACAACAACTCATATAATGAATCACCCCATTTTGTTCATGGAAATTTGCACAAATCAACCTAGAATATAATATCCCAAAGCAAATAAGTTTACCACAAAGTAAGGAAACTGTAGAATATAGTGGCTATAAACACAGAGTCTGAATTCAGAATGCTTCAGTTTACTCTCCAGTACCACTTGTTATTTGCTGTGTGAAGTCAGACAAGTTATTTTACCTCTGTGTGCCATGGTTTCCTCATATGCAAAGTTCATACAGTGGTCCCTATCTCATATGGTTGGATTAAGGATTAAGGAGGATTAAGGATTAAGTTTGTTGAAATGAGTCAAGTGTTGAGAATATCTTTGAGCATGCATTAAATACGTATCACAGAACTGCATAGCATATGTTATATTTGGGTAGGGTTTACTCTTCTCCATCTGTCCTCCAAATTCTGGACTAAAAATGGCCTTCCATATTGCTAGGTGCAAAACTTGCTGTACCAATTGTAACATGAGTAGTTGCTCCTTACCTCACTGTTTAATTTTCATTGACGTTATAGGAGGCACAATTCAATACAGACCTTCCAATCATGCCATAATTTTCATTGACCTCTAAAATGTATCCTAATAGGGGACCTTCAAGATGGTGGAGGAGTAAGACGTGGAGATCACCTTCCTCCTCACAAATACGTCAAAAATACATCTACATGTGGAACAACTCCTACAGAACACCTACTGAACACTGGCAGAAGACCTCAGACTTCCCAAAAGGCAAAAAAATCCCCACGTACCTGGGTAGCGCTAAAGAAAAAAGAAAAAACAGAGACAAAAGAATAGGGATGGGACCTGCACCTCTGGGAGGGAGCTGTGAAGGAGGAAAAGTTTCCACACATTAGGAAGCCCCTTCACTGGCAGAGACGGGGGGTGGGTGGGGGGAAGATTTCAGAGCCATGGAGGAGAGCGCAGCAACAGGGGTGCAGAGGGCAAAGTGGAGAGATTCCCGCACAGGGGATCTGTGCCAACCAGCACTCACCAGCCCCAGAGGCTTGTCTGCTCACCCGCTGGGGCGGGTGGGGACTGGGAGCTGAGGCTCCGACTTCGGAGGTCAGATCCCAGGGAGAGGACTGGGGTTGGCTGTGTGAACACAGCCTGAAGGGGGCTAGTGTGCCACAGCTAGCCTGGAGGGAGTCTGGGAAAAAGTCTGGACCTGCCTAAGAGGCAAGAGATCATTGTTTCAGGGTGCGCGAGGAGAGGGGATGCCTTCCCAATGTGCCCACAGAAGGCAGAGCACCACCTAAGCGAGCTCCAGAGAAGGGTGCAAGCCGCAGCTATCAGCTCGGACCCCAGAGATGGGCATGAAATGCTAATGCTGCTGCTGCTGCCACCAAGAACCTTGTGTGCAAGCACAGGTCACTACCCACACCCTCCCCGGGAACCTGTGCAGCCAACCACTGCCAGGGTCCCGAGTTGCAGGGACAACTTCCCTAGGAGAACACATGATGTGCCTCAAGCTGTTGCAATACCATGCCAGCCTCTGCCACCACAGGCTCTCCCCACATTCCAATTATGACTACTGTACCCCTCCCTCTCCCCGGCCCGAGTGAGCAACAGAGCCCTAATCAGCCGCTGCTTTAACCCCCTCCTGCCTGGGTGGGGAAAAGACACCTGAGGGTGGTCTACATGCAGAGGCAGGGCCAAAACCAAAGCTGAACCCCAGGTACTTTGTGAACAAAGAAGCGAAAGGGAAATTTCTCCGTGCAGCCTCAGGAGCAGTGGATTAAATCCCGACAATCAACTTGATGAACCCTGCATCAGTGGAATACCTGAATAGACAACAAATGTTCCCAAAATTGAGGTGGCGGACTTCGGGAGAAACTGTAGACTTGGGGTTACCTTTCTGTGACTGATTTGTTTCTGATTTTTATGTTTATCTTAGTTTAGTGTTTATTGCTTATCACTGGTGGATTTGTTTATTAGTTTGGTTGCTCTCTTCTTTTTTTAATTTTTTATTTATTTTATTTCAAAATTTTTATTATTTTTATTTTATGATTTTTTATAATTTTTTACATTTAATATTATTTAATTTTATTTTTTTCTCTTCCTTACGTTTTCTTCCTTTTCTTCTGGGCAGTGTGGCTGATAGGGTCTTGGTGCTCCAGCCAGGTGTCAGGCCTGAGCCTCCAACATGGGAGAGCTGAGTCCAGGACGATGGACAACTGGAGACCTCCTGGCCCTATATTATATCAGTTGGCGAGAGCTCTCCCAGAGATCTGCATCTCAGCACTAAGACCCAGTTCCACCCAGCAGCCAGCAAGCTCCAGTGCTGAACGCCCCATGCCAAACAACTAGCAAAACAGGAACACAACCCCACCCATTAGCAGAGAGGCTGCCTAAAATCATACTAAGTTAACAGACGCCCCAAAACACACCACTGGACGCTGCCCTGCCCACCAGAAAGACAAGATCCAGAACACAGGCACCAGTCCCCTCCACCAGGAAGCCTACACAAGCCACTGAACCAACCTCACCCACTGGGGGCAGACACCAAAAACAATGGGAACTATGAACCTGCAGTCCGCAAAAGGGAGAGCCCAAACACAGTAAGTTAAACAAAATGAGAAAACAGAGAAATATGCAGCAGATGAAGGAGTAAGGTAAAAACCCACCAGACAAAGCAAAGGAAGAGGAAATAGGCAGTTTACCTGAAAATGAATACAGAAAAATGATAGTAACGATGATCCCAAATCTTGGAAATAGAATGGAGAATATGAAGAAACATTTAACAAGGACCTAAAAGGACTGAAGAGCAAACAAGCAATGATGAACAACACAATAAATGAAATTAAAACTTCTCTAGAAGGAACCAAGAGCAGAATAACTGAGGCAGAAGAACGCTTAAGTGACCTGGAAGATAAAATAGTGGAAATAACTACCACAGAGTGGAATAAAGAAAAAAAGAATGAAAAAAATTGAGGACAGTGTCAGAGACCTCTGGGACAACATTAAATGCACCAACATTTGAATTACAGGGGTCCCAGAAGAAGAAGAGAAAAAGAAAGGGTCTGAGAAAATATTTGAAGAGATTATAGTTGAGAACTTCCCTAACATGGGAAGCGAAATAGACAATCAAGTCCTGGAAGCACAGAGGGTCCCATACAGGATAAATCCAAGGAGAAACACACCAAGACACATATTAATCAAACTATCAAAAATTAAATACAAAGAACAAATATGAAAAGCAGCAAGGGAAAAACAACAAATAACATACAAGGGTATCCCCATAAGATTAACAGCTGATCTTTCAGCAGAAACTCTGCAAGCTAGAAGAGAGTGGCAGGACATACTTAAAGTGATGAAAGGGAAAAACCCACAACCAAGATTACTCTACCCAGCAAGGATCTCATTCAGATTCGATGGAGAAATTAAAACCTTTAGAGACAAGCAAAAGCTAAGAGAATTCAGCACCACCAAAGCAACTTTACAACAAATGCTAAAGGAACTTCTCTCGGCAGGAAACACAAGAGAAGGGGAAGACTTACAAAAACAAACCCAAAACAATTAAGAAAATGGTAATAGAAACAAACATATTGATAATTACCTTAAATGTAAATGGATTAAATGCTCCCACCAAAAGACATGGACTGGCTGAATGGATACAAAAACAAGGCCTGTATATATGCTGTCTACAAGAGACCCACTTCAGACCTAGGGACACATACAGATTGAAAGTGTGGGGATGGAAAAAGATATCCCATGCAAATGGAAATCAAAAGAAAGCTGGAGTAGCAATTCTCACATCAGACGAAATAGACTTTAAAATAAAGACTATTGCAAGAGACCAAGAAGGACACTATGTAATGATCAAGGGACAATCTAAGAAGAAGATATAACAATTGTAAATATTTATACACCCAACATAGGAGAACCTCAATACATAAGGCAAATGCTAACAGCCATAAAAGGGGAAATCAACAGTAACACAATAATAGTAGGGGAGTTTAACACCCCACTTTCACCAATGGACAGATCATCCAAAATGAAAGTAAATAAGGAAACACAAGCTTTAAATGACAAATTAAACAAGATGGACAGAATAGATATATATAGGACATTCCATCCAAAAACAACTGAATACACTTTCTTCTCAAGTGCTCATGGAACATTCTCCAGGATAGATCATATCTTGGGTCACAAATCAAGCCTCAGTAAATTTAAGAAAATTGAAATCATATCAAGTATCTTTTCCGACCACAACAGTATGAGATTAGATATCAATTACAGGAAAAAACTGTAAAAAATACAAGCACAAGGAGGCTAAACATACACTGCTAAGTAACCAAGAGATCACTGAAGAAATCAAAAAATACCTAGGAACAAATGACAATGAAAACACGACGACCCAAAACCTATGGGATGCAGCCAAAGTAGTTGTAAAAGGGAAGTTTATAGCAATACAATACTACCTCAAGAAACAAAAAAATCTCAAATAAATACCCTAACCTTACACATGAAGCAATTAGAGAAAGAGAAACAAAAGACCACCAAAGTTAGCAGAAGGAAAGAAAGGTCATATCAGAAATAAATGAAAAAGAAATGAAGGAAACAATAGCAAAGATCAGAATAACTAAAAGCTGGTTCTTTGAGAAGATAAACAAATTTAATAAACCATTAGCCAGACTCATCAAGAAAAAACGGGAGAAGACTCAAATCAACAGAATTAGACTTGAAAAAGGAGAAGTAACAACTGACACTGCAGAAGTACAAAGGATTATGAGAGACTACTACAAGCAAGTATATGCCAATAAAATGGATGACCTGGAAGAAATGAACAAATTCTTAGAAATGCACAACCTGCCGAGACTGAACCAGGAAGAAATAGAAAATATGAACAGACCAATCACAAGCACTGAAATTGAAACTATGATTAAAAATCTTCCAACAAACAAAAGTCCAGGACCAGATGGCTTCACAGATGAATTCTATCAAACATGTAGAGAAGAGCTAACACCCATCCTTCTCAAACTCTTCCAAAAAATTGCAGAGGAAGGAACACTCCCAAACTCATTCTATGAGGCCACCATCACCCTGATACCAAAACCAGATAAAGATGCCAGAAAAAAAGAAAACTACATACCAATATCACTGATGAGCATAGATGCAAAAATCCTCAACAAAATACTAGCAAACAGAATCCAACAGCATATTAAAATGATCATACACCATGATCGAGTGGGGTTTATCCCAGGAATGCAAGGATTCTTCAATATACGCAATCAATCGATGTGATACACCATATTAACAAATCGAAGGATAAAAAGCATATGATCATCTCAATAGATGCAGAAAAAGCTTCTGACAAATTTCAACACCCATTTATGATAAAATCTCTCCAGGAAGTAGGCATAGAGGGAACTCTCCTCAACATAATAAAGGCCATATATGACAAACACACAGTCAACGTCATTCTCAATGGTGAAAAACTGAGGCCATTTCATCTACGGTCAGGAACAAGACAAGGTTGTCCACTCTCACTACTACTATTCAACATAGTTTTGGAAGTTTTAGCCATGGCAATCAGAGAAGAAAAAGAAATAAATGAATCCAAATCAGAAAAGAAGTAAAACTGTCACTGTCTGCAGATGACATGATACTATACATATAGATTCCTAAAGATACTACCAGAAAGCTTCTAGAGCTAATCAATGAGTTTGGTAAAGTAGCAGGATACAAAATTAATGCAGAAAAATCTCTTTCATTCGTATACACTAATGATGAAAAATCTGAAAAGGAAATTAAGGAAACACTCCCATTTACCATTGCAACAACAACAACAAAAATACCTTGGAATAAACCTATCTAAGGAGGCAAAATACCTGTATGCAGAAAACTATAAGATATTGATGAAAGAAATCAAAGATGATACAAACAGATGGAGAGTTACACCATGTTCTTGGATTGGAAGAATCAACATTGTGAAAATGACTCTACTACCCAAAGCAATCTACAGATTCAATGCAATCCCTATCAAACTACCAATGGCATTTTTCACAGAACCAGAATAAAAAAATTTCACAATTTGTATGGAAACCCCAAAGACCCCAAATAGCCAAAGCAATCTTGAGAAAGAAAAACGGAGCTGGAAGAATCAGGCTCCTGGACTTCAGACTATACTACAAAGCTACAGTAATCAAGACAGTATGGTACTGGCACAAAAACAGAAATATAGATCAATGGAACAGGATAGAAAGCCCAGAGATAAGCCCACGCACATATGGTCACCTTCTCTTTGATAAAGGAGGCAAGAATATACAATGGAGAAAGGACAGCCTCTTTAATAAGTGGTGGGAAAGCTGGACAGCTACCTGTAAATGAATGAAATTAGAACACTCCCTAACACCATACAGGAAACTAAACTCAAAATGGATTAAAGACCTAAATGTAAGGCCAGACACTATAAAATTCTTAGAGGAAAACATACGCAGAACACTCTATGACATAAATCACAGCAAGATCCTTTTTGACCCACCTCCTAGAGAAATGGAAATAAAAACAAAAATAAACAAATGGGAACAAATGAAATTTAATATTTTTTGCACAGCATAGGTACCCATAAACAAGACGAAAAGACAACCCACAGAATGGGGGAAAATATTTGCAAATGAAGCAACTGACAAAGGATCAGTCTCTAAAGTATACAAGCAGCTCATGCGGCTCAATATCAAAAAAACAAACAACCCAATCCAAAAATGGGCAGAAGACCTAAATAGATTCTTCTCCAAAGAAGATATACAGATTGCCAACAAATGCATGAAAGGATGCTCAACATCACTAATCATCAGAGGAATCAAAATCACAGTGAGGTATCACCTCACACCAGTCAGAATGGCCATCATCAAAAAATCCACAAACAATAAATGCTGGAGAGGGTGTGGAGAAAAGGGAACCCTCTTGCACTGTTGGTGGGAATGTAAATTGATACAGCCACTATGGAGAACAGTATGGAGTTTCCTTAAAAACTAAAACTAGAACTACCATACGACCCAGCAATCCCACTACTGGGCATATACCCTGAGAAAACCATAATTCAAATAGAGACATGTACCACAATGTTCATTGCAGCACTATTTACAAAGCCAGGACACGGAAGCAACCTAAATGTCCACTGACAGATGAATGGATAAAGCAGATGTGGCACATGTATACAGTGGAATATTACTCAACCATTTTGGGTGCTAACAAGTCAAGCTTCTAAAGCACCTTCCCCTGGAAAGAGCCCTGTGCATCATTGCTCCTCAACTGAATAAAGATCTATTACATGCCTACTATGTCCTAGACTCTAATAGCTCCCATTGTCGGTGCTTTTATTGAAACTTCTTCATCAACAAGCTGCTCATTTGATAAAAGCAGCCAAGCAACTAAACAAGAAAAATACCAAGTGAGAGACTAGCACGGACACATATACACTGCCAAACGTAAAATAGATAGCTAGTGGGAAGCAGCAAAGTAACTATTTTTTATGGTACTGTAATTGTGGGTACATGACACTATGCATTTGTCATAACTGATAGAACTTCACAGCACAAAGAGTAAACATTAATGTATACAAATTAAAAAAATCACTTAGGAGGTTCTGTTCCCAGCATGGAAGGCAGACCGTGACAAAACAATCTTACTGTATTACACATGTGGAGAACAGTATGGAGGTTCCTTAAAAAACTAAAAATACAACTACCATATGACCCAGCAATCCCACTACTGGGCATATACCCTGAGAAAACCATAATTCAAAAAGAGTCATGTACCAAAATGTTCATTGCAGCTCTATTTACAATAGCCATGACATGGAAGCAACCTAAGTGTCCATCGACAGATGAGTGGATAAAGAAGATGTGGCACATATATACAATGGAATATTACTCAGCCATAAAAAGAAATGAAATGGAGGTATTTGTAATGAGGTGAATGGAGTTAGAGTCTGTCATACAGAGTGAAGTAAGTCAGAAAGAGAAAAAGAAATACTGTATGCTAACACATATATATGGAATCTAAAAAAAAAAAAAAGGTCATGAAGAACCTAGGGGCAAGACGGGAATAAAGACACAGACCTACTAGAGAATGGACTTGAGGATATGGGGAGGGGGAAGGGTAAGCTGTGACAAAGTGAGAGAGTGGCATGGACATATGTACACTACCAAATGTAAAATGGATGGCTAGTGGGAAGCAGCCGCATAGCACAGGGAGATCAGCTGGGTGCTTTGTGACCACCTAGAGGGGTGGGATAGGGAGGGTGGGAGGGAGACGCAAGAGGGAGGGGATATGGGGATATATGTATACATATAGCTGATTCACTTTGTTGTTCAGCAGAAACTAACGGAGCATTGTAAAGCAATTATACTCCAATAAAGATGTTAAAAAAAATAAAGTCTGGACTATTAAAAAAAATGTATCCTAATAAATTGAGATGCCTTCACAATGCAAAGTGATTCTGAAGGATGGATGTGGTACCCTGTCATATTGCAGTTATTAATGTTGACCTGAAGCACATGTAAAGAAAGCAGTGTTTTCCCAGTGTCAACCCCTGCTGTCACCTGCAGTGCCTTCATGTTCAAGTCAAAGAAAACATGCACTCCTGCTGCGTCTGCACCTGGCACAGACTGGTCTCCCTCCTCTCTCTTTGCAGACATCCACATGCAGGCGTCTGAGACTTCATGGAGACAAAGATGTCATAAATAAACACATGTCACTACATGTTCTCTTTTAAACAGCCCTGTAAACAATGACCTTTTTCTGTTCTAATATGGAAAAAATTGAAGGCGGTAGAAGTGATTTATATTTCTAGCATGAGGAAGGTAACTAGAGAAAAGGGTAGTTATTTCAAAATCTCACAACTCAAAGAAAAAACAATTTCCAAGTAAGAAAGGACATTTTTATTCTGCATTCAGATGTCTTAATATTGATAGGTGTGGTTGGCTAAATGAGGTTCCTCCGAAGATATTCATGTCCTAGTTCCCAGAAGCTGTTAATGTTACCTTACATGGCAAAAGGTTCTTTGTTGATGTGATTAGTTAAGAATCTTGTGATGTGGAGATTATCCTGGGTTTTCCAGGTAGGCCGCATTTCATCAACATTATCCTTATAAGAGGAAGTCAAGAAGGTCAGACTGAGAAGGTTGGTGATGATGAAAGCAGAGATTGGAGTGATGCAGCCACTAACTAAGGAATGCTGGCAGCTTCTAGAGGCTGGAAGAGACAAGGAATGGATTTTCTCCCTTAGAGACCTCAGAGGGAACCAGCCCTTCCTATACCTTGATTTCAGCTCTGTAGGTCTCACCTCAGAAATCTGACTTTAAGAACTGCAAGAGAATGAATCACTCTTGTGTTAAGCCACTAAAAGCATGGACATTTGTTACGATGGCAACAGGAAACTCATATATTAAGGTGACATCTAAATGAAAGGAATAATGTAAAAATAAAGGAAAAGATTAAGATATGTCTATAAAAATATTTGTAATTAGGAGTTTGGGATTAATAGATGCACACTACTACATATAAAATAAACAACAAGGACCTACTGTATAGCACAGGGAACTATATTCAATATCTTGTAATAAGCTGTAAGGGAAAAGAATCTGAAAAAGAATAGATCTATCTATATGTAACTGAATCACTTTGCTGTACACCTGGAACTAACACAACTTTGTAAATCAACTGTACTTCAGTTTTTAAAAAATGGTTTAGTAACATTGAATTTAGCTTCTTTAGACCATAACAGTTAGTATGACTCCAAAAAAATGTGTCTTTATTCTCCATTTCCAACTTCTCCTATTCTCTGACTCCTCTTCTCACCTGCAGAGCATTGATGCTTGAATCCCACAAAATGTGTTGAGGCTGCCTCTGCACCTGGCACACACCGAGCGCCCTCCTCTCTCTCAGACACGTCACGCGTAGGGATCTTCAGTCAGACTTTAGCTCCCATCACTCCACCAAACTAGCTCTTACCAATGTGAGCCATAACTTCCACCTTTCGGATACCAACAACCACTTGTTTCGTTTCATTTGGCTCGACTCAGCAGGATTTTATAGAGTTGATGACATGATGACTCCTGCTTGAAACACTTTCTTTGCTTGGCTTCTAGGACATCCCCTCTTCCTCTTTTTTTTCTTTCTCACTCTTTGTTTGTGTTCATTCTTTGCTGCCTCACCTTTATCTCTCTGACCTGTATGTATTGGAATTCTCCAGAGCTCAGTCCTTAGACTGCTTTTCTTTTCTATCCATACTAATTCCCTAGATGATCTCATTTAATCCTTCTTATTTAAACATATTTTTGTTGAAGAATTCCTAGTTTATATCTCTGGCAACAGTACTACCTTGAACTCCAGACTCCCATGTTCATCTGCCTATTCAAAATCTCCACTTGAATGTTGTGACAGATTATATCTTACAGAAATGGTAACAAGCAATATTTCCAATCTCACACACTCTACCGGAACCTTGCCACTCCCTCATCCAGAGGTGGTGTCTATTTCTTCTCCACTTAAACATGCATACGCCTTTGTGATTGCCTCCATGATAGAACGTGGCCTAATTGACACTGTGTAACTTCCAAAGGTGGGTCATAAAAGGCGATCCATGATTTGCCTTTGTGTATCTCATTATGATTGTCCATGAAACCCAACCACCATGTTGTGAGGAAGCCTATGCCACATGAAGAGGTCACCTGCTAGTGCTCTAGCCAATACTCACAGGCAAGATTCCTGTTGACAGTATATAAGTATCAGACATGTGAATAAGTGAAGTTTTAGATCATTCTAGCCCCCCATTTTGAACCACCCCAGTTAACACAGTGGAACAGAGGTCGACTGTCCCCATTAAGCCATACCAAATCGCAGACTCTTGAGCAAAACAAATGCTATTACTGTTTCTGTTCTAAGCCACTAAGTGATGGGTTGTTTGTTGCCTAAAAGTAGATAAGTGAAACAAACAGGTCTTAAGCAGCTCAAACCTAATTTGCATCAAACAGAATTCCTATTTTACCTTCCATCCCACATACCTGGCTTTCCATAATCTTCCCCATCTTAGTGGTAACTCCATCCTTCCAGCCACTCAGGCCAACATCAGTGGAGTCGCTCTTGATTCCACTTTCTTTCACATCCCACACCCAAACTGCAAGCAAAACATGTTAGCATTTCCTTCTAAATCTATCCAATATTCAATCCCTTCTCATTACCTCCACTGATAGCAAATTGTCCAAATCACCATCATCTCTCATCTCAGCTTTGCAACTGCTTTCACCTTTGTTCCCAGATAGTCTCTTCTCAACACAGAAAAAAGTGATCATTTAGAAAGTTAGGTCATATCCTGTCACTGCTCTATTCAAAACTGTCCAGTGGCTCCACACTTCACTGACAGTAACAGGTACGTCCCACCTGTAATGAACAACGTCCTGCACCATCTACAATTCCCTCACTCTCATCTACTTCCCTGATCTCATCTTACACTATGCTTCCCCTCCATCACTCTGCCTCACCACACAGACCTGGTTGATGTCCTTTGAACACTCTAGGAATGGTCCTTCCTCAGGGCTTTTGTATATGATCTTTCCTCTACTTGGAAAACTCTTGATTTTAAGTCTCTGCACATTTATTATTGTTTCAGTGGCAACCATACAGAAAATAACATTTCCCCATCCCCTCCCCAGTGCTCTCTAGATTCACATTACTCTGCTTTAGTTTTCCCTGGAGCACATAAACATATGTTTTGCTTATTCATTTACATTCGCTCCCCCCTTCCCCACCAGAATATATGTTCCACAAAAAAAGGACTTTGTATTAATTGGTACTCTATTCCTAGAGCTTTGGATTAGTGCCCAGCACATTAGTAGGTACTCAACAAGTATTTGCTAAATGAACAAAAAGAGACATGTACTATGCATTTGTGTGTGTGTGAAACATGGTTGTTTTCAAAATTATTTAAATCTAATAATAACCCTATCAAGGTGATGATGTTATTGCCATTTTATAGAAGTGAAAACTCAAGAGGAAAAATGAGTACTGAAAAATGTAGTTGAGTGGATAATGCCCAGAAAAAGCGTTCAGATGGCGTGAATGCTAGTCTCTGCCCCATCAGTCACCACTTACATGCTGCTTGCCAAGTAAAGTCAACCTTTTAGAATCTGTAACCTCATTGGTAATCTGACCATAAAACCTTTCCTGTCTACATACTATTTTGTGAGGAGCAAATTGAATAATAGATGCTATAAAGTTTTCCCAATTTCAATAGCAGTGTATAAACGTATGTGCCATTATTATTCTCAAAACATAACAAAAACATATCTTTACACAAATGAACACTCTACCATTTTTGGACCTTCTCCCATCTCTCTTCCATGGTGTTCATGATCTGTCTTTGCCTACTTGTTTTCCTATCTCCAAAGTGCAAATCCTTTCTTCAAGCACAATTTTTAATCGAGTCCTCCCTGACCATCAATTTCTCTGCCCTCTGAATGAATAGTCTGTGCTCTGTAGGATGTGGGTAATTAAAATAACACCAGTTGCCAAATATATCTCCCTAATGCCAGTCACCTATCATTACCTGGTGATTTATATTTTAATTACCTTATCTTAGACTGTCAGCCCAATAGGGAGATATTTTTTCAGCTCTTTTGTGTAGGAAAGGTCCTAGGACTCTTTTTGCGATTTAGTAAAGATTAAATCATAATAAGACTCTTCCTGATGTCCATAGTATTAGAAGAAGGATTTCAATATACTGATGTGAAAACCACAGAAAAATATAAAACTCTTGCCCTGAAAAGCTGGTAGAGTTTTTGTGAGGTTCAAAGGCTCTAATGCAGTTGAAATTACTGTGAAAACTTTATAATCCATTTTAAATGTAAATGGAAATAATAATAATAACAATAGTGAAATGTGTTCATAGTCACTACATATTCATGTCTAACCAGGAAAAGATGAGTGACTGTCAAAAAAGTTAAAGGAATTTTGTTTCCCTTTTAGGGAGATCGTTCTTTTGATATGTCCTGAGACACATCTATGTTTCAGTTGCTAAGCCTAAACTGATGAGGACTGCTAGAAGCCACAGTTTATTTCATGATTTTTTTCAAACTGAGATAGCCTGAGGGATATTGAAGGGTGTTAATAGATACACTTTCTTCATCTTTTATAGAATAAAGAATCTGCTTGATATAAAACTTCAATCACAAAACCTTCAGGCTGGAATAGCCCTCTAGAGACAGTTCAGCCCATTACCCTACTTGGCAGGAGAATTTCAGTTCAGACTGTGCCTAAACAAAGAAAAGTCAGATGGTTTGGGCCATTGAAAAAGCATGTTACATATAATTGTGTGATAAATCAGAATATATCAATGAGATGGTAGAGAAATACACTGGAAGCGATTCACTCAGTGCTCAAGCATCAGAGTTAAGGCCGTCTTGACTATCTTTGGAATTCTCTCACAAACACTGTTGGGAGTTGTTGCCCTCAGAAGTTATCTTTTAGAACTTGGACTCTAGAGTTAGACTTCCTGGATTGCAATCATGGCTATTCCACTTAGTAGCTGTGATTTTGAGCAAGGTATTTAACTTCTCTAAACCTCACTTCCTCCACCTTAAAAATGTGGATATTAATCATATCTACCTAATAGGATTGTTGTGAGGATTGAAAGAGTTAATATATTTGAAGTGCTTAGCAAATATTTAGTAGGTGATCAAAAATATATGTTGAATAAAGAAATGAATAAAATGTGTTGTTTCCATTGTGGTTTTTTGTTAGTTTTTAATAGAAAAACAAAAACAGTCTGATACGAGCTTCCTTATACTTGTTACCTGGTGCAAGTATTTAACTAGGGCCTATACCTAGAAGTGGAATTGTGGGGCTATATGTTCTGTTTATCTGCCCCTTTACTAGATAATGCCAAAATGTTTTCCGACATTGTTGTTGTACTAATCTAAATCCCTATCAGTAATGCATGAGTTTGCCTTGCATCACATCTTGTCGTTTTTAATTTTTAGGTTTGGAAAGATGTCTTATTGTGGTTTTTAATTTGCATTTTTCAGTGGCTACTGTTGTTGATTTGAACACTTTATAAAAAATGTTTACTGACATCTTCTGTGAAATACGGGTGTCTCCAGTACATTTAAAATTTTATATCAGGAAGAATTTCATTTGTATTTGAGATTTAATATTCATTGAATTTCAAGAGTGGACTCCATACAGTTGATACAATAGTAAAAGAAACAGAAAAAAAAGGACCTTCCTATAGAGCCAGCATTTATGTTGAGGGAAAAGACAATAAGTAATATTGATAAGTAAATCATAATTACCCCAAAATATATAAAACATAGCATATTAATGCAATGGAATATTATACAGCAGTAAAAATAACAGCCATATATATATATAAATCTTTAAAACAATATTTAGTGGGAAAAGAAAGTCCAGAAAAGTGTATACAATTCTATTTTATTTAACAGATCAGGCAAAACCAATCAGCATATATATTTTTGGAGTAGGTATCACATATACATTCAGATCATAAAGTTAGCAAGGGAGTGCTTAATGCAAACTCAGGACGGTGGTTACTTCTGGATTGGAAGGAAAAAAATATGCAATTGAGAACGGACACACAAGGTTTTCAAATGTGCTGCTAATGCGCTATTTCTTAGGCTTAAAAGTGGGTACATAAATGTCCATGTATTCAAGTTATTTTTTTTTCTTTAATTTATATTTAATTGGAGTATAATTGCTTTACAATGTTGTGTTAGTTTTTGCTGTACAGTGAAGTGAATCAGCTATATGTATACATACATCCCCTCCCTCTTGGACCCCCCCCATCCCACCCACCTAGGTCATCACAGAGCATCAAGCTGAGCTCCCTGCGCTATACAGCAGGTTTCAGCTAGCTATCTATTTTACACATGGTAGTGTATTTATGTCAAACCTAATCTCCCAATTCATCCCACCCTCCCCTTACCCCACTGTGTCCAAACGTCCATTCTCTATGTCTGTCTTTCTGTTCCGGCCCTGCAAATAGGTTTCTCTGTACCATTTTTCTAGATTTCACATATATGCATTAATGTTTGATATTTGTTTTTCTCGTTCTGACTTACTTCACTCTGTATGACAGACTCTAGGTCCATCCACTTCACTACAAATAACTCAGTTTCCTTCCTTTGTATGACTCAGTAATATTCCATTGTATATATGTGCCACATCTTCTTTATCCATTAATCTGTCGATGGACATTTAGGTTGTTTCCATGTGTTGGCTATTATAAATAGTGCTGCAATGAATATTGGGGTACATGTGTCTTTTTTTATTTTAAACATCTTTATTGGAGTATAATTGCTTTACAATGGTGTGTTAGTTTCTGCTTTATAACAAAGTGAATCAGTTATACATATACATATGTTCCCATATCTCTTCCCTCTTGCATCTCCCTCCCTCCCACCCTCCCTATCCGCCCCCTCTAGGTGGTCATAAAGCACCGAGCTGATCTCCCTGTGCTATGTGGCTGTTTCCCACTAGCTATCTATTTTACGTTTGGTAGTGTATATATGTCCATGCCGCTCTCTCACTTTGTCACAGCTTACCCTTCCCCCTCCCTGTATCCTCAAGTCCATTCTCTAGGAGGTCTGTGTCTTTATTCCCGTCTTGCCCCTAGGTTCTTCATTACCATATTTTTTTTAAGATTCCATATATATGTGTTAGCATACGGTATTTGTTTTTCTCTTTCTGACTTACTTCACTCTGACAGACTCTAGGTCCATCCACCTCACTACAAATAACTCAATTTCGTTTCATTTTATGGCTGAGTAATGTTCCATTGTATATATGTGCCACATCTTCTTTATCCATTCATATGTCGGTGGACACTTAGGTTGCTTCCATGTCCTGGCTATTGTAAATAGAGCTGCAATGAACATTGTGGTACATGGCTATTTTTGGATTATGGTTATATCAGGGTATATGCCCAGTAGTGGGATTGCTGGGTCGTATGGTGGTTCTATTTATAGTTTTATAAGGAACCTCCATACTGTTCTCCATAGTGGCTGTATCAATTTACATTCCCCCAACAGTGCAAGAGGGTTCCCTATTCTCCACACCCTCTCCAGCAATTATTGTTTGTAAATTTTTTGAGGATGGCCATTCTGACCAGTGTAAGATGATACCCCATTGTAGTTTTGATTTGCATTTCTCTCTGATTAATAATGTTGAGCATCCTTTCAGGTGTTTGTTGGCAATCTGTGTATCTTCTTTGGAGAAATGTCTATTTAGGACTTCGGCCCATTTTTGGATTGGGTTGTTTGTTTTTCTGATATTGAGCTGCATGAGCTGCTTGTAAATTTTGGAGATTAATCCATTGTCAGTTGCTTTGTTGGCAAATATTTTCTCCTAATCTGAGGGCTGTCTTCTCGTCTTGTCTATGGTTTCCTTTGATGTGCAAAAGCTTTGAAGTTTCATTAGGTCGCATTGTTTATTTTTGTTTTTATTTCCATTTCTCTAGGAGGTGGGTCAAAAAGGATCTTACTGTGATTTATGTCATAGAGTGTTCTTCCTATGATTTCCTCTAAGGGTTTGATAGTGTCTGGCCTTACATTAAGGTCCTTAATCCATTTTGAGTTTATTTTTGTGTATGGTGTTAGGGAGTGTTCTAATTTCATTCTTTTACATGTAGCTGTCCAGTTTTCCCAGCACCACTTATTGAAGAGGCTGTCTTTTCTCCACTCTGTATTCTTGCCTCCTTTATCAAACACAAAGTGACCAAATGTGCATGGGTTTATCTCTGGGCTTTCTGTCCTGTTCCATTGATGTATATTTCTGGTTTTGTGCCAGTACCGTACTGTCTTGATTGCTATCACTTTGTAGTATAGTCTGAAGTCAGGGAGCCTGATTCCTCCAGCTCCGTTTTTCTTCCTGAAGATTGCTTTGGCTATTCGGGATCTTTTGTGTTTCAATACAAATTGTGAAATTTTTGGTTCTAGTTCTGTGAAAGATGCCATTGGTAGTTTGATAGGGATTGCATTGAATCTGTAGATTGCTTTGGGTAGTAGAGTCATTTTCACAATATTGATTCTTCCAATCCAAGAACATGGTGTATCTCTCCATCTATTTGTATCATCTTTAATTTATTTCATCAGTGTCTTACAATTTTCTGCATACAGGGCTTTTGTCTCCTTAGGTAGGTTTATTCCTATGTATTTTATTCTTTTTGTTACAATGGTAAATGGGAGTGTTTTCTTAATTTCACTTTCAGATTTTTCATCATTACTGTATAGGAACGCAAGAGATTTCTCTGCATTAACTTTGTATCCTGCTACTTTACCAAATTAATTGATTAGCTCTAGTAGTTTTCTGGTAGCATATTTAGGATTCTCTATGTATAGTATCATGTCATCTGCAAACAGTGACAGCTTTACTTCTTCTTTTCTGATTTGGATCCCTTTTATTTCTTTTTCTTCTCTGATTGCTTTGGCTAAATCTTCCAAAACTATGCTGAATAATAGTGGTGAGAGTGGGCAACCTTGTCTTGTTCCTGATCTTAGTGGAAATGGTTTCACTTTTTCACCATTGAGGATGATGTTGGCTGTGGGTTTGTCATATATGGCCTTTATGATGCTGAGGAAAGTTCCCTCTATGCCTACTTTCTGTAGGGTTTTTATCATAAATGGGTGTTGAATTTTGTCGAAAGCTTTCTCTGCATCTGTTGAGATGATCATATGGTTTTTCTCCTTCAATTTGTTAATATGGTGTATCACATTGATTGATTTGCGTATATTGAAGAATCCTTGCATTCCTGGGATAAACCCCACTTGATCATGGTGTATGATCCTTTTAATGTGCTGTTGGATTCTGTTTGCTAGTATTTTGTTGAGGATTTTTGCATGTATGTTCATCAGTGATATTGGCCTGTAGTTTTCTTTCTTTGAGACATCTTTGTCTGGTTTTGATATCAGGGTGATGGTGGCCTCGTAAAATGAGTTTGGGAGTGTTCCTCCGTTGGGTGTATTTTGGAAGAGTTTGAGAAGGATAGGTGTTAGCTCTTCTCTAAATGTTTCATAGAATTCGCCTGTGAAGCCATCTGCTCCTGGGCGTTTCTTTGTTGGAAGATTTTTAATCACAGTTTCAATTTCAGTGCTTGTGATTGGTCTGTTCATATTTTCTATTTCTTCCTTGTTCAGTCTCGGCAGGTTGTGCATTTCTAAGAATCTGTCCATTTCTTCCAGGTTGTCCATTTTATTGGCATAGAGTTGCTTGTAGTAATCTCTCATGATCGTTTGTATATCTGCAGTGTCAGTGGTTACTTCTCCTTTTTCCTTTCTAATTCTATGGATTTGAGTCTTCTCCCTTTTTTTCTTGATGAGTCTGGCTAATGGTTTATCAATTTTGTTTATCTTCTCAAACAACCAGCTTTTAGTTTTATTGATCTTTGCTATCGTTTCCTTCATTTCTTTTTCATTTATTTCTGATCTGATCTTTATGATTTCTTTCCTTCTGCTAACTTTGGGGTTTTTTGTTCTTCTTTCTCTAATTGCTTTAGGTGTAAGGTTAGGTTGTTTATTTGAGATGTTTCTTGTTCTTGAGGTAGGATTCTATTGCTATAATCTTCCCTCTTAGATCTGCTTTTGCTGCATCCCATAGGTTTGGGTCGTCCTGTTTTCATTGTCCTTTGTTTTTAGGTATTTTTTGATTTCCCCTTTGATTTCTTCAGTGATCTCTTGGTTATTGTGTATTGTTTCGCCTCCATGTGCTTGTATTTTTTACAGATTTTTTCCTGTAATTGATACCTAGTCTCATAGCACTGTTTTCGGAAAAGATACTTGATACAATTTCAATTTTCTTAAATTTACTAAGGCTTGATTTGTGACCCAGGATATGATCTATCCTGGAGAATGTTCCATGAGCACTTTAAAAGAATGTGTATTCTGTTGTTTTTGGATGGAATGTCCTATAAATATCAATTAAGTCCATCTTGTTTAACGTATCATTTAAAGCTTGTGTTTCCTTATTTATTTTCATTTTGGATGATCTGTCCATTGGTGAAAGTGGGGTGTTAAAGTCCCCTACTATGATCGTGTTACTGTCGATTTCTCCTTTTATGGCTGTTAGTATTTGCCTTATGTATTGAGGTGCTCCTATGTTGGGTGCATAAATATTTACAATTGTTATATCTTCTTCTTGGATTGATCCCTTGATCATTATGTAGTGTCCTTCTTTGTCTCTTGTAATAGTCTTTGTTTTAAAGTCTATTTTGTCTGATATTAGAATTGCTACTCCAGTGCTGTTTTGATTTCCATTTGCATGGAATATCTTTTTCTATCCCCTCACTTTCAGTCTGTATGTGTCCCTAGGTCTGAGGTGGGTCTCCTGTAGACAGCATATATACAGGTCTTGGTTTTATATCCATTCAACCAGTCTATGTCTTTTTGTTTGAGCATTCAGTCCATTTACATTTAAGGTAATTATCGATATGTATGTTCCTATTACCATTTTCTTAATTGGTTTGGGTTTGTTATTGTAGGTTTTCTCCTTGTCTTGTGTTTCCTGCCTAGAAAAGTTCTTTTAGCATTTGTTGTAAAGCTGGTTTGGTGGTGCTGAATTCTCTTAGCTTTTGCTTGTCTGTAAAGTTTTTAATTTCTCTGCCAAATCTGAATGAAATCCTTGCTGGGTAGAGTAATCTTGGTTGTAGGTTTTTCTCCTTCATCACTTTAAATATATCCTGCTACTCCCTTCTGGCTTTCAGAGTTTCTGCTGAAAGATCAGGTGTTATCCTTATGGGGATTCCCTTGTGTGTTATTTGTTGTTTTTCCCTTGCTGCTTTTAATATTTTTTCTTTGTATTTAATTTTTCATAGTTTGATTAATATGTGTCTTGGCATGTTTGTCCTTGGATTTATCCTGTATGGGACTCTCTGTGCTTCCTCTACTTGATTAACTATTTCCTTTCCCGTATTAGGGAAGTTTTCAACTATAATCTCTTCAAATATTTTCTCAGACCCTTTCTTTTTCTCTTCTTCTTCTGGGACCCTTATAATTCGAATGTTGGTGCATTTAATGTTGTCCCAGAGTTCTCTGAGACTGTCCTCAATTCTTTCCATTCTTTTTTCTGTATTCTGCTCTTCAGTAGTTATTTCCACTATTTTATCTTCCAGATCACTTATCTGTTCTTCTGCCTCAGTTATTCTGCTCTTGGTCCCTTCTAGAGAATTGTTAATTTCATTTATTGTGTTGTCCATCACTGTTTGTTTGCTCTTTAGTTCTTCTACGTCCTTGTTAAAGGTTTCTTGTATTTTCTCCATTGTATTTCCAAGATTTTGGATCATCTTTACTATCATTATTCTGAATTCTTTTTCAGGTCAACTGCCTATTTCCTCTTCATTTGTCAGGTCTTTTGGTTTTTATCTTTCTCCTTCATCTGCTGTGTGTTTCTCTGTCTTCTCATTTTGCTTAACTTACTGTGTTTGGGGTCTCCTTTTTGCAGGCTTTAGGTTCGTAGTTCCCATTGTTTTTGGTGTCTTATCGCAGTGGCTAAGGTTGGTTCAGTGGGTTGTGTAGGCTTCCTGGTAGAGGGCACTAGTGCCTGTGTTCTGGTGGATGAGGCTGGATCTTCTTTTTCTGGTGGGCAGGTCCACGTCTGGTGGTGTGTTTTGGGGTGTCTGTGGCCTTATTATGGGTTTAGGCAGCCTCTGTGCTAATGGATGGTGTTGTGTTCCTGTCTTGCTAGTTGTTTGGCATAGGGTGTCCAGCCCTGTAGCTTGTTTATCGTTTAGTGGAGCTGGGTCTTGGCGTTGTGATGGAGATCTCTGGGAGATTTTCGCCATTTGATATTACATGGAGCTGGGAGGTCTCTTGTGGACCAGTGTCCTGAACTTGGCTGTCCCACCTCAAAGGCACAGCCCTGACGCCTGGCTGGAGCACCAAGAGCCTGTCATCTACACGGCTCAGAATAAAAGGGAGACAAAAATGAAAGAAAGAAAGAAGAAGATAAAATAAAATAAAATAAAGTAAAATAAAAATAAAGTTCTTAAAATAAAAAATAATTATTAAAAAAAAATGTTTTTTAAAATAATAAAAAAAAGAAAGAAAGAAAGAGGAGAGCAACCAAACCAGAAAACAAATCCACCAGTGATAACAAGTGCTAAAAACTATACTTAAGAAAAAAAAAAAAAAAAAAAGGACAGACAGAACCCTAGGACAAATTGTAAAAGCAAAGCTATACAGACAAAATCATACAGAGAAGCATACACATACATACTCACAAAAAGAGAAAAAGGGAAATATATATATATATCGTTGCTCCCAAAGTCCACCTCCTCAATTTGGCATGATTTGTTGTCTATTCAGGTATTCCACAGATGCAGGGTATGTCAAGTTGATTGTGGAGATTTAATCCGCTGCTCCTAAGGCTGCTGGGAGAAATTTCGCTTTCTCTTCTTTGTTCCTACATCTCCCGGGATTCAGCTTTGGATTTGGCCCCACCTCTGCGTGTAGGTCGCCTGAGGGCGTCTGTTCCCCGCCCAGACAGGACGGGGTTAAAGGAGCAGCTGCTTCTGGGGCTCTGGCTCACTCAGGCGGGGGGAGGGAGGGGTACGGAGGAGGCGGGGCGAGCCTGCGGCGGCAGAGGCGTCGTGACGTTGTACCAGCCCGAGGCGCGCTGTGCGTTCTCCCGGGAAAGTTGTCCCTGGATCACGGGACCCTGGCAGTGGCGGGCTGCACAGGCTCCCGGGAGGGGCGGTGTGGAGAGTGACCTGTGCTCGCACACAGGCTTCTTGGTGGTGGCAGCAGCAGCCTTAGCGTCTCATGCCCGTCTCTGGGGTCCACGCTGAGCGCCGCGGCTCGCGCCCATCTCTGGAGCTCGTTTAAGCGGCGCTCTGAATCCCCTCTCCTCGCGCACCAGGAAACAAAGAGGCAAGAAAAAGTCTCTTGCCTCTTCG
Source organism: Balaenoptera acutorostrata (assembly GCF_949987535.1). Lineage (NCBI taxonomy): Eukaryota > Metazoa > Chordata > Mammalia > Artiodactyla > Balaenopteridae > Balaenoptera > Balaenoptera acutorostrata. The sequence goes on along the minus strand of NC_080085.1, from coordinate 123,273,047 downwards.
GCAGCTCCAGACCTTTTCCCGGACTCCCTCCGGGCTAGCTGTGGTGCGCTAACCCCTTCAGGCTGTGTTCACGCCGCCAACCCCAGTCCTCTCCCTGGGATCCAACCGAAGCCTCAGCTCCCAGCCCCGCCCACCCTGGCGGCTGAGCAGACAAGCCTCTTGGGCTGGTGAGTGCTGTTCGGCACTGATCCTCCGTGTGGGAATCTGTCCGCTTTGCCCTCCGCACCCCTGTGGCTGTGCTCTCCTCCGTGGCTCCGAAGCTCCCCCTCCGCCACCCGCAGTCTCCACCCGCGAAGGGGCTTCCTAGTGTGTGGACACCTTTCCTCCTTCACAGCTCCCTCCCACTGGTGCAGGCCCCGTCCCTATTCTTTTGTCTCTGTGTTTTCTTTTTTCTTTTGCCCTACCCAGGTACGTGAGGAGTTTCTTGCTTTTTGGGAGGTCTGAGGTCTTCTGCCAGCATTCAGTAGGTGTTCTATAGGAGTTGTTCCACATGTAGATGTATTTCTGATGTATTTGTGGGGAGGAAGGTGATCTCCACGTCTTACTCTTCCGCCATCTTGAAGCTCCCCACTCCATGTGTCTTTTTGGATTATGGTTTTCTCTGGGTATATGCCCAGTAGTGGGATTGCTGGGTCATATGTTAGTTCTACTTCTAGTTTTTTAAGGAACCTCCATACTGTTTTCCACAGTGGCTGTATCAATTTACATACTCACCAACAGTGCAAGAGGGTTCCCTTTTCTCCACACCCTCACCAGCACTTATTGTTTGTAGATTTTTTGATGATGGCCATTCTGACTGGTGTGAGGTGATACCTCACTGTAGTTTTGATTTGCATTTCTCTAATAATTCGTGTTGTTGAGCATCTTTTCATGTGTCTCTTGGCCATATGTATGTTTTCTTTGCTGAAATGTCTATTTAGGTCTTCTGCCCATTTTTTGATTGGGTTGTTTGTTTTTATCATATTGAGCTACATGAGCTGCTTGTAAATCTGGGAGATTAATCATTTGCCAGTTGCTTCATTTGCAAATATTTTCTCCAATTCTAAGGTTTGTCTTTTTATCTTGTATATGGTTTCCTTTGCTGTGCAAAAGCTTTTAAGTTTCATTAGGTTCCATTTGCTTATTTTTGTTTTTATTTCCATTTCTCTAGGAGGTGGGTCAAAAAGGATCTTGCTGTGATTTATGTCATAGAGTGTTCTGCCTATGTTTTCCTCTAAGAGTTTGATAGTATCTGGCCTTACATTTCGGTGTTTAATCCATTTTGAGTTTATTTTGTGTGTGGTGTATGGTGGAAATGTTCTAATTTCATTCTTTTACATGTAGCTGTCCATTTTCCCCAGCACCATTTATTGAAGAGACTGTCTTTTCTCCATTGTATATTCTTACCTCCTGTGTCATAGGTTAGGTGACCATAGGTGTGTGCGTTTATCTCTGGGCTTTCTGTCCTTAACCATTGATCTATATTTCTGTTTTTTCGCCAGTACCATACTGTCTGGATTACTGTACCTTTGTAGTAAATTTTTTTTTTTTTTGGCTGCAATGGTTGTTAGCTGCAGCCCATGGGATCTTTTGTTGTGGCACTCAGGCTTCTCTGTAGTTGTAGTGTGAGGGTTTTCTCTCACTAGTTGTGGTGCGTGGGTTTTCTCTCTCTAATTGTGGTGTGTTGGCTCCAGGGCACATGGGCTCTGTAGTTATTGCGCATGGGTTTAGTTGCCCTGAGACATGTGTGACCTTAGTTCCCCCACTAAGGATCTAACCCACGTCCCCTGCATTGGAAAGCGGGTTCTTTACCACTGGACCACCAGGGAAGTCCCACCTTGTAGTGTAGTCTGAAGTCAGGGAGCCTGATTCCTCCAGCTCCGTTTTTCTTTCTCAAGATTGCTTTGGCTATTCGGGGTCTTTTGTGTTTCCATGCAAATTGTAAAATTTTTTGTTCTAATTCTGTGAAAAATGCCATTGGTAATTTGATCGGGATTGCATTAAACCTGTGGATTGCTTTCGGTAGTATAGTCATTTTCACATTGTTGATTCTTCCAGTCCCAGAGTATGGTATATCTCTCCATCTGTTTGTGTCATCTTTGATGTCTTTCATCGGTGTTTTATAGTTTTCTGAGAACAGGTCTTTTGCCTCCTTAGGTGGGTTTATTCCTAGGTATTTTATTCTTTTTGTTGGGATGATAAATGGGATTGCTTCCTTAATTTCTCTTTCTGATCTTTCATTGTTAGTATATAAGAATGCAAGAGATTTCTGTGCATTAATTTTGTATCCTGCAACCGTACCAAATTCATTGATTAGCTCTAGTAGTTTTCTGGTGGCATCTTTAGGATTTTCTGTGTATAGTATCATGTCATCTGCAAACAGTGACAGTTTTACTTCTTCTTTTCCAATTTGTATTCCTTTTATTTCTTTTTCTTCTCTAATTGCTGTGGCTAAGACTTCCAATACTATGTTGAATAATAGTGGTGAGAGTGGACAACCTTGTCTTGTTCTTGATCTTAGAGGAAATGCTTTCAGTTTTTCACCATTGAGAATGATGCTTGCTGTGGGTTTGTCACATATGGCCATTATTATGTTGAGGTAGTTTCCCTCTATGCCCACTTTCTGGAGAGTTTTTATCATAAATGGGTGTTGAATTTTGTCAAAAGCTTTTTCTGCATCTATTGAGATGATCATATGTTTTTCATTCTTCAGTTTGTTAATGTCCATGTATTCAAGTTATTTTTAAACTGTATATATGCTATATGTACCTCTTATATCCTTGATAAATTCATAAATAAAAAATAATGAAAGTATTCAAGAACAGATCAAAATATGTGGCAAATTTCTGACTTGTTTTAAGTAGTGTTGGGATATTGACTGGATATTAAAACAAAACCAATGTATATCTTTACCTCATTCAAAACACCAAAATAAGATGTGTTTAAGGTTCAAATCATAAGGTTATAACTTTCAAGTTATTAGATTTAGATTTTTCATGCTCCCAAAATCCAAATAGTGCAAGAGGGAATCAGTAGGTATTGATGCATTTAAGGTCAAGATAGACAAGCTTGCTATTTTAAAAGGCAACATGGTGTATGTGCCAAAGAGCAGCCTGGCCTGTTATTTTGTAGGAATAGGAAGTCATGCTTTATGAAGAGGAAATGTATTAGTACCTAAAGCAGCTCAGCTGTATATGCTGGCATTAAGTGTGTGATGTATTTTAAATTTAGAATCATTCTGCTGCACTGGATCCTTTCTTACCACCCAAATAAAGGTAACAAATGAAAAATAGCTAGCTATACAGACTGACTACTGAGATTCTGTCTCTCTTAACCAGACCAAAAAATAACAAATAAAACCTCTTTCTGGTTTTTTATTTTAAATGTTTAATCTTAAGGAATTGTGCATTTTCATGTAACTAGATAGGAGAACCTATTAATTTAAGGCAATAGGTGGAAATCTAGATAAGTTTGGGTGTAATTATCTCAGTTAGAATATGCAACTGTAAGGTGTATTATCCTATGTATGTAGTATTTCCATGAATTATATACCTGCATTGAGAGCAAGGCATATCTCTTATCCAAGGCTCTTTTTATAAGGGAAATGTATTATATATACCTTTGTATGACTCAGCGTAAAGGAAACATTTTCCTAGACTTGAAGCAAGAGACAGTGCTTGAGGTAATAGGACATGTGAACTTGTTGATTGTAGATATGACATGTCAACATGCTCATAACCTTTAACTTCTATTAAAACAACTATTATCTAGTCATTCTTTACATTTTCCAAATGTCTTCTGATTAACCTAGAAATTTCAGAATTCTTTTCAAAGTCAATATTGGACTTTATTTATCACATGCAATACAAGTTTGAAATGTTCCCTCATGGGCTCATTAAATTCATCTTCAACTGCTTTCTGAATCTTTTTGTTGAAATATGTACAACATTTCAAAGTAAAGTCAAACTAGCAGAAATAGCAAAGTATAGAGTAGTAGTGAAGTCCAGTTTTCTATAATTCAGTGAAGGTCAAGAAACCTTGTCTTCTTTCAAGAAAACTCTGTGACTTTATAAATGTGGTGACATAATGCAAGACAGTCAGTCATTCCAGGAATGTCCAGCACTGGGATTTTCTAGACAGGAACTGGGCAGTTTCCTCAGTACAATTTCTGGAAAATGGAGCTTCAGGAGATTGCCAGTATGGAATGTTGTATTATTTTACACAATGATCATTTGAAGTGGTTAAGAATATTGGTCACTTGTAAGAATGGAAAATGTTTCAATTCTCCAATTTCACACAAGATTATATGGTATCGACTGATATGAAAAGTGGTATGGATTAGACCAAGGGTCAACAAACTTTTTCTGTAAAGGTCTAGATGATAAATCTGTCCAGCTTTGTGAGCTATAACATCTTTGTCACAACTATTTAACTCCGTCAGTATAGCACAAAAACAGCCATAGAAAATATGTAAATGACAGATGTGGCTGCAGTTCAATAAAACTGTATTTAATAAAACAGGTGGCAGGCCAGATTTGGCCCACGTACCATGATGTGCCAACCCCTGGACTAACCCATAATAGTAGAAAAAATCCAAACTCAGAGTATCCAGACCCAGGAGAAGATAGAATTCAATAAAAATGACAGGAGTAAAAATCATTAATGATTGTGGCCAGGTATCATGAGTGGAAAAGAAGCATTTTTACAAATCTGCACACTTCCCACTCTTACATATGGAATTCAAGCCCCCAACTAGGTACAATGTAAAAATAATTGTAATCTATTATTTATGATGCATGAGGAATGGAAAATAAGCTCTGATATCCTGGGTCAAAGCTTGGCAGCCATATGAATATGTACTGTCTATTACTAAGTGTTCATAATAAATAGCTGTAGAGATTGAGAGGCCCCCAGTCAAAACAAAGAACAGAAAAGACTGAGGCTAATTAAATCATAAAGAAAAGTAAAAATTATGCAGAGACTCATTATGTTGTGGTAAATCTATTCTACTAAAATTTAGAAAAAGAGTTTCAACACATGGATGGCTCATCCTTTATAATAGGCTCTATTTAGAGAGATAAACCATGATCCTTATAATACCCTTTGTTATTTGTGAAAAGTTCACATTTCAAAGCACAGAAGGGGACCTCAAAGGGTTGTATTGTTCAGCCTTTTATCTACAGGCAGGATTAATTAGGGTAATAGCTAGCATGTATCTAGTGCCTACTGTGTGCCAGGCATTTTCCACATAATATCTCTCCAATCTTCAAATGTTTTGAATCACAACTCTGCTGCTTACTACCTTTGTCACCCTGGTCAATGAAATCAGTCTCTCTGGACTGCTGTTTCTGAATGGGATCCTATGGAGTCAGCCAGTCCCCATGCTATAGAAGTCCAGGTAAAGAGGCTGGAGAAAAACATGTCATTTCCTTTTGAAAAGTTGTTTTCAGGGACTTAGAAACTATATTAACTAAGAATAAAATAGAGAAATATGCTAAAGCTAGAAAACCTGTTGAAATGGTGTACAAAAGTTGACCTTAAATATATGCCTGAATTGGAATGCCATGTGACCTAGGGTTGGTCTTGGAGACCTGACACCGCTTGCCTACAATGGCTACCAGCGAGGGTGGGGAGAAAGAAAAAAGAAGATAAATAGTATTTTCTTCCTCCTATGCTTGACATAACAGGCTATAGAAGTGCAAGGGCCATGTTATCTCACATAACCTTTAAAATCTTTCACTGTCTTCTCTGGGCTTAAGTGTTCAGGATATGCTAATGAGTTCCATTCAAGGATTCAGCTCCTTCAATATTTCTTCTCTAACATCACCCAAGTATCACCTTTACTTTGTATTCTCCTGTCCTCTCACCTATAATGAAGAGTGTGTGAACTGTACCACAGCATTGAACATGTGATTATTTACCACTTAGATATTTGCTCTAGTTTCATGTACTACTAGTTTCATATCCCTGGCATTATGTTCCCACAAGATAGGGACCGTGACTTCTGCTTCTTCTGGGTTCCCAGTGCTTGACTCTCTGCTTGGCAAAAAGTTGGTGTTCAAGTGAAGCTTTCATTATGTCCTTCATGTGTTCTAGGTCAGACATTGTGTTAGGCGCTAGGAACATAGTGTGGTGCAGAAATAGACATAATTTTTGCTGTCATGGATAGTGCTTACATTCTAGCAGGGAGATGGGCATTCAATAATCACACAGATGAATTTAAAATTGCAGAGTGACAAATGTTATGAGGTAGGGATGTTAAGGACAGACGATAATATGTCCCTGATCTTCAGGAGCTTCTAGTCTAAGTCATGTCAACAGACAATCACAAGACACAGTGATAAGTGGAGGGTTGAGGAAAGCATGGGGTGCTGCAGGGTTCCAGAGGGAAGGCACCAAACACGCTGGAGGCCAGGGAAGGCTGTCAGAGAAAGGAATGCTTTAGATGACTTTGGAAAATATGAGCAGAAATAAACTACATGGAGTTGGAGAAAGGAATTTCAGGCAGAGGGGAGAGCATGGGCAAAGGGTTGTAGATCAGAAATCACATGACTCGTGGCAGGGGTGGGGGGAGATGCAATCATTTCAAAGTTGTGAGTGAATGACCTGGAAGGATGGAGCTGAGAGAAGATGCTGCTGGAGAGAAAGAGAACAGACTGGGGGTCAGGGGGAGCTCCCTCTATATCCTGAGGTTCTGCAGAGAAAGAGGAAATTGTAAAGACTTTAAAACAAATGAGGTACGATCCGTTTTGACTGTTTAGGTAAATTATGATGGCAACTTTATGAAAGTTGAATTTAATGTAAGAAATGCTTAAAGTGGAAAGATCTGTGAAGAGCCAGTTGCAGCGTCCTACACAGAAGACAATGAGGGCTGCTCAAGTGGCAAACACAGTAGAAATATAGAAGCTGTGCAATATGACAGCACAAACTACTGAGGTCAAATGTACAGGATTTTGTGATTGATTGCTTGAGTGACATGGAGGATGGGGTCGGGGAGAGAAGGGGTGAGAGAGAAGGGGAGTGAGAGGAGAAGAGTCAGAGAGAGACGGGGAGAGAGAGAGAGAGAGACAGAGAGACAGAGAGAGGGAGAGGGAGGGAGAGAGGAGGAGGAGAGGAGGGGAGGGGAGAGAGAAAGAAGGAAGGGAGAGGGGTAAGGGTAAGGGAAAGTAGGAGTGAGAGTTCAAGAACATTGGATGAGGTTCCAGAGAGGTATAATGTAGCAGATAAAAGCTCAGGCTTTGAAAAGAGACCACCTTGATTTACAGTCCAGCTGTGCCAATTATTTTATGTGTGAACTTGGGTAAGACATTTAATGTTCCTTTGCCTCAGTCTCCTTGTCTGTAAAAGGGAGATAATACTATCTACCTCATAGGCTTGCTATTGAGACTGAATGAGTTAATGAATATAAAATTCTCAGAACCGTGGCTCTCAATAAGTACTATATAAATGTTAACTTATTATTCCTTTAGGAGAGAAAATGTGCTTGTTCAGGTTTGAGTATGCTGAGATTTAGATGCCTGTGGGATATCCATGTGACAATGACCAGATCTGTTTTTGCTCACCACTATACCCCTCCATTCCTAGCAAAGTGCCTGATTCATAGTAAGCACTTAAGTTATATAATTTCAGACAAATAGATAAATGAATGAGTGCATAAGATATATAACAGGCAGCTAGATATACATCTGAAACCCATGGAAAATCTAGGGATGGAGGTAATAGATGTGGTATTGTGGGCTATGGGTCAGGCTGAGACTTCCAAGGAAATTCCTGTAGGATGAGGAAAGCACAAGACAAAGGATGGAACCCTACATGTGTTATTTCAAGCTGCTATAACAAAGTACCATAGACTAAGTGATTTATAAACAACAGACATTTCTCACAGTTCTGGAGGCTAAAGTCTGACATTAGGGCACCAGTATGGTCAGGTCCTGGTGAGGGTCCTCTTCCAGGTTGCAGACTGCTGACTTTACATTATCTTCACATGGCAGAAAGAGCAAGAGAGCTCTCTGGGGTCCCTCTTATAAGGGCACTAATCCCATCATGAGGGTTCCACCCTCATGACCTAATCACCTTCCACAGACCCTCACCTCCTAATACCATCACATTGGTGGTGGGGGGTGTATACTTTCAACATATGAATTTTGGGGGAACACAAAGTTTCAGTCCATACACTATGAGACAGTAGCATTTATGGGTCAGAGAGAGCAGGAGAAAAGGAGAATAGAGGATCAATAAAAATCAGATAAAAACCAGGTTAATGTGGTATCCAGAAGATAAAAGAAAGTTTCTGTGATAAAGAGATCCACAATGTCAAGTGCTGCAACATCTTTTAGTATGTTAGACTGTAAATTTTCGACCCATATTTTGCCCCCCACCACCTAGCAGATTTGATCCCAATCTCCTCTATGCTACATCTACATACCATACATATGCTTACTCCTTCCACGTAAACTGCATGGGTGTCTAACTTCCTTCACTAGATTTTGAGTGACTTGAAGGATCTTCCCTTGTTTTATTCACCTGTATGTCCCTGGTGTCAAGCACAGTGCTTGGAATATAATAGAGAGCTGGTTGAAAGCATCTTAAATGAATTATGTTCACTTTATGTCAATAGACTAAATTGTCTCTGGGACATGATTTTCTAAAGGAAAAATAAATAGCACTATTATTTATGCATTTACTAATTCTTACAAAACTGAATGGGTGAAAGGAGGAGTCCAAAACTAAAGGGACAATATGTCATGCACTGTATTGACATTCTGTTCTCACTTGTTCATCCTACTGGTCTTTGGGCATGTGCTGTCCCGTTTTAATAAGTTTCAGAAGGGTTCGATTTAAAAATCATGAACCTGGTGAAAACTAGCATGTGAACAACTTATTTGAATTTGACAGACACTCCATCAAGAAGCATTTAATAGGTATACTCACCAGTGACCTTTCAGACTCAAAGAAGGTAATATTTCTTCCCTTAGTGGCAAAATTATACCCTAAGAATAGCTTACTCACTGGTGGTTTCTGTTAATATCCCTATTTTTCATGCCCTCTATTAGATTTTGATAACCCTATGGCCAGGATTCATGTCTTGTTCATCTTTATATCCTGATCGCCTAACACAGTAACTGACAGCTAGTAGGTTCTTGGTAAATGTTCATTGAATTAGTTATTAGCTTTAAACCACTCATTAGGTATGTGAATTTAATGCAAAGGTAAGAAATGGTGCAATTTTAAATATCAGCCTTACTTTAGAATACCCTCTTCTCAGTAGTATAGAAGAGAAGAAAGCTGTGAGGTTGTTAACTTCAAGTTTATGAAAAAACCAAACAACATGTTCACTTAAGTGCCTATGTAGGCTCATAGCAAGATGGAGGAACAAAGGAACTACTGGTGAAAATGTGTTTTAAAAATGCATATATGGTGAGATATCTATGCAATGCTCTTAAACGAGATCTTGTAACTAATACTTCCTGACCAACAACTCCGGCTTGAGCTGAGTGGTAGGGTTAGGGTTAGGGTTAGGTAGATGTATGAGGTTCTTGAAATGACTCAGTAGTTTTTGAAAGGAAGCTTATATGATTAGTAGATTTTATTCTTAAAAAATCCATCAGAATGAATATAAGTAATAATGATCTGAATGAATCCAGCAAGAATTTGACTCATTTTAGCTGAATTTATGAAAACAATTGAGTCCTATAATAATCAGTGTTTAAATCTAAATGATACTGGTTGAATGAGGAAGACCAATAACTCACAGTTAACATTTTATATTTAAATTAATATACAATGAAATATATTTTTGATATACACTTCTATGGGTTTTAACACATGCATAGATTTGTGTAACCACCAGCATAATCAGGATAAAGAACAGTGCCCTCACCTCCAAAACCCCCTCATGCTCCCCCTTTGCAGTTACATCCTCCTCTTACTCCTACCCTCTGGCAATCATTGATCTGTTCTCCATCACTATAGCTTCAAGAATATATATTCAAGAATATTCTATATATTCAGGAATCCTATATAGCTGGAATCATGTGTGCTTTCTTTTGAGGTTGGCTTTGTTCACTCAGCATGACTCCTCTGATATCTATCCAAATTGTTGCATACATGTGTATCAATAGTTCATTTTTTTGCTGCTGTGTAGTATTTTTGTTGTATATACTATGCTCTGTTTATCCATTTACCCCTTAAAAGTCATTTGGAATATTTCTACTGTTTGTAAATTATAAGTAGAGCTTCTATAAATATTTGTGTGCAGGAATTTATGTGAACATAATTTTTTTCTTTAGGGTAAATATCTTGCAATGAAATATCTGAGTTGTATGATAAATTCACGTTCAACTTTTTATAAGCTGCCAAACTGTTTTCCTTAGTGGCTGTATCATTTTGCGTTCCCACCAGCTATAAATGAAAAGTCCAGTTTCTCCACACCCTCACCAGTATTTGTCATAACTTTTTTTAACATCTTTATTGGAGTATAGTTGCTTTACAATGTTGTGTTAGTTTCTGCTGTATAACAAAGTGAATCAGCTATATGTATACATATATCTCCATATCCCCTCCCTCTTTTTTTTTTTAACATCTTTATTGGAGTATAATTGCTTTACAATGGTGTGTTAGTTTCTGCTTTATAACAAAGTGAATCAGCTATACATATACATATATCCCCATATCTCCTCCCTCTTGTGTCTCCCTCCCACCCTCCCTATCCCATCCCTCTAGATGGTCACAAAGCACTGAGCTGATCTCCCTGTGACATGTGGCTGCTTCCCCCTAGCTATCTATTTTACATTTGTAGTGTATATAGGTCAATGCTACTCTCTCACTTCGTCCCAGCTTACCCTTCCCCCTCCCCGTGTCCTCAAGTCCTTTCTCTACATCTGCGTCTTTATTCCTGTCCTGCCCCTAGGTTCATCAGAACCTTTTTTTTTTCTTAGATTCCATATATATGTGTTAGCATATGGTATTTGTTTTTCTCTTTCTGACTTACTTCACTCTGTATGACAGACTCTAGGTCCATCCACCTCACTACAAATAACTCAATTTCATTTCTTTTTTATGGCTGAGTAATACTCCATTGTATATATGTGCCACATCTTCTTTACCATTCATCTGTCAATGGACACTTAGTTTGCTTCCCATAATTTTTAACTGTAGGTATTCTAATATGTGTGTAAGACTATCTCATCATGGTTTTAATTTGCATTTCCCTTATGGCTAATGACGTTGAACATATTTTCAAGTGCTTATGTTTCAGCTTTTCTCTTTGGCGAATTGTTCCTTCAAGTGTTTTGCCTGTTTGTTAATTTTCTTTCTTACTGTTGAGCATAGTGAGTTCTTTATGTATTTTGGATACAAGTCCTTTGTCATATGTATGTGATACATTTTTCTGTAGCTTGCCTTTTAATTGTTTTAACAGTATTTTTCTCAGAGCAATAGTTTTTAATTTTAATGATGTCCAATTTAGCATTTTTTCTTCTAAGGATCTTGCATATATTGTCATCCCTAAAAACTCTTAGCTTAACCATAAGTCATAAAGATTTCCTATTATGTTTTGTTTTAGAGATTTTATAGTTTAACATTTTATATTTTAGCCTATGAGTTAATTTTTATATAAAGTGTAGGGTTCATGGTTTGCATATGGGTTTGTCATATTTCCAACACCATTTTTGAAAAGTATCCTTTCTCCATCGAAATGTTTTTGTATATTTGTAGAAAAATCAATTGTCACATTTTTGTGGGCCTATACTGTCAAAAATAAACAAAGCCAGACATTAAAGAGGTAAGGACAGATTTTATTCAGTAATGTACTACTGAAATAGGGAAAAGAGCCCAGCACAAACTTAGCTTGATTTGTATAGAGGTGACTAGGCATTTTAAAGAGAGAGCGAGGGACCAGGGAAGGGGTGAGTTGGGGCTGAGTAGAGTGAGGGAAGTTAAAAATTATAAAAAGTGCACAGGGAGGGATTGGTCTGTGTGATACCCCTCTGGGTTTGCTAACTGATGCTCATTGAAGTTAGGCTTCTACTCTCCCACAGAGGCTGGGAGACAGAGGCTCTATCTTCAGGTGTTGGCTAGAATAAGTAGTAAATTTGGGGGCTGTCTTGAGTTTTCTCATGCAGGCACTTTAAGGGGTCTAGGGTCATCCTAGGGATGTGGCCTTGAGCTATTAGAAACCATGTTAGTATTTGTTCAAGTCTTATATACCAAGGTTGAGGCCTAATGGAGAAGAAGTGCTCAAAGGAGACTGACTAGAGTTTGGTCAAGGAGAGAGAATCTTTGTCAATACTGAACACTTCCTTCCGCTCCTTTGATCTATGTGTCTTTCCCTTTACCAATATCATGCTGTATTGGTTACTATAGTTTTATATCAAGTCTTATAGTAGAGTCGTATGCATCCTCCAACTTTATTCTTCTTTTTAAAAGTATTTTGGTTCTTCTGTTTCCCTTGTCTTCCATATAATGTTATTGTTAAGAACTCAGCTGAACTAGAGAGAGATGAATTATCAGGTGTTGGAGTAATTGATTAAAACAACAACCAAAATGAGAGTAGCAGTCCAAATCTTTAATCACTTGCTGTGATAGTATAAGCAAGGAGCTAAACTTCCCCATGTTCTATTGTCCCCCATGGTAAGGATGGGCTTGATAGCAATAGGAGCACTCCCTCCGTTGTAAGAGACAAGAGGGAAGACAGGCAAAACGGGCACAGAAAGTAGAGAGGCAGCTTGATATGTTTGATTGTGGACTGGTAAGATTTCTGGCTTTTATTTTCTCAATAAAATATGAAGTTAAGTCATTAGCTCAGTGAGATATTATAAGACACTTGAGGAGATTCAGTGTTAAAAAGTTGATTTAAAGATTAATAAAATAAATCCATAAGGCAAGTACAGTAGGATATTCAGCCAGTATGGGGTGTCCATTTGAGTTGTATGCATATACTGTCCAACATGTTTTATCCATAAAATGAATATGGATTCTTTAAAAATACAAACAGACTCACACTAAACATACACTTTACAATTTACTTTTAAAAAAGACTCAGTGCATTTCAGACATTCTTTTCCCAAGACATTATATATAGATTTACCACATTCATTTGGTAGCTGCATTGTATTCTGTAGTATGGCTTCATTATAATTTATTTAGCCAATGAAAAATTTCCAAAATTTAAGTTTAACTCTATAACCATTTTCTGGAGGCAGGGAAGATGGGAAAAAAATTGAGAATGCAAGTATTACTCTGGTGATGTGGTTCATTTGGCAATAACAAAAATAATTCATCTATTCAATATTTCAAGCATTCTTTCATTTTAGAAAACTACTTAATGCATGCATACTATGTGCCACTTGGACAAGAGTTAGCTCCAGAATGTGAAATAATTGCTTTATGTCTGAAAGAATCAAGAGAATATGAGACCACATTGAAATAAGCTCTTAAAGTAAAGGGGATTACAATCTTTCTACATGGTTGCTAATTAAGTTTCACCTAATTGTGGCCAGATTTGTTTCCTACTGGAGAGACCCTCAGAATCTTTTTTTCCCTTCTTAAATGTTGGATCTTTTTCACTGCTTTTTATTGAACATTCCTAGAGATTTTCAAGGAACACTCCGGTGGTGATGAGCAAAGATGTACTTGAGTCAAAGTTCTGAAATCTTACATCTGTGCCTTTTTTGCATAGTCATCCCTTTTTTTTTTTTTTAAGTTGGATTCAGTCTTTAATCTATCCTCTTTTGTTTTTAATTTTTCTTTCTTTCTTTCTTTCTTTCTTTCTTTCTTTCTTTGGCTGTGTTGGGTCTTCGTTTCTGTGCGAGGGCTTTCTCTAGTTGCGGTGAGCAGGGGCCACTCCTCATCATGGCACGCAGGCCTCTCACTATCGCAGCCTCTCTTGTTGCAGAGCACAGGCTCCAGATGCGCAGGCTCAGTAGTTGTGGTGCACGGGCCTAGTTGCTCCGCGGCATGTGGGATCCTCCCAGACCAGGGCTCGAACCCGCGTCCCCCGCATCGGTAGCCCAGCATTCTTAGCAGCACTGCCCTCCTTATACCAAAAAAAAAAAAAAAAAGTCAATGTCTAAATATAGAGCTGAAATTAGGATGTATGCTTTCCAATTCTTGACTCACTCCATCATTTGCTTGCTGTGGGGACTGCAGGGAACTGCTTGACCTCTCGGTTTCCTTTGGTTCAGTGAAGGCAATAATTCTTGCCTTGCCTTCCAGATGTAGGTGAGTAATTAATGGTTGTGGAGTCCTTTGAAACTCAAAAAGGAAGCTGCAAAGGCTAGTCCCTCACAGAACTCACATCGGTTTTTGAAGTAATTTACAGGGGAAAATAAATAGTTCAGATGCGGGATAGAAAACTATGAGAGCTAACACAATTTCATCCACAAATTCACAAGAAGATGCTGAAGGAGACAGGAAGCTATTTAGTCCTGCCTTTCCCCCTCTTCCCCTCCTGTGCACTCTCTTTTAGACTCCTCCCTGACACCTCACCTGAACTAGTGATGAGTGAGTTGCCCTTGAAAAGGAGCGGGGCTTTGGAGTCGGAAAGACCCAGACACACACCTGATTCTACCACTTTCCCACTATGAGAACTAGGGCACATGACTTGTTACATGTTTCACCTTTCTCTGTGCTTCAGTTTCCTTATTTTGTACAACAGCAATTACCTTTACACCACAGAACTGTCAATGAGAATTACATACACGCACACACATGTGCATGCGTGTATTGAGCCTAGGGCAGCCTTGGGTTGCACGGGATGTCCATTCCCTTCCACTTTTTGGAAAGGAGGTGGAAGGACAGGCCTTGTGGCAAAGCAGTGTCAGCTGCCCTGGTGACAGTTGACAGCCCCGACCAGATACTTCCGAGCCAGGTAGAGCAGACAGACTTTGGGTTAGGCTTAGTGCACTTGCCTGAGTGAGTGAGTGTTCCCCTATGACTTTCAACCACATGAAAAGAAGTGTCTCACACCAGACCAAGTTCCCTTATTCTGCAGGCAGAAGCAATATCAACCATGTCCTAAACAAAGGAGAGCACTATATATCTTCTAAAACAGAGATATTCTTTGTTGAGCTCTAGAAACTAAGACAATAAACGTGAGGATCCTCTGGAGGACAGAGCATCAGGGTCCATGGTGTCTGAGAAGACCACCTTTCTCAGGGAAGAAAGGACGCATATAAGTGGACAACAATTTCCAAGATAGCAAAGCCACAGATGATAAGGATGTGCACATTTTCAGGACTTTTTGAAGGTTTTAGTGTAGAGTCCTCAGGGCAATTAATTATCCCTCAGTGTATCATCTGAGTCTTCTGAGAGCAGGGGGCGATTGAGCTGAGCCTCTGGAATGCTGCTCTGTTCGCAGATCAGGGCTGCGCTCAGGGAATTAGTTTTGATAATGTCACATGTAGCAGAGAAACATTTCATTTTCTAATCATATTATATAAGAAGACAAATATGTAATATCAACCAAAAGGAAAAAAAAGATTCCTGTGGTCATTTGCAAGAGAACTAATAAAAATATGGCAACTTTTATGCATAGCTCATTTATGACTGTTGTAAGTTACTAAAGCAATATTTTGTACTACCAAAAATGTCTAAAAAGGTCAAATCCTGGGGTCCAATGGTAATGCTTATTTTAGTGCTATATCATATTATAGGTATTTGTGAATGTGGCTGTTTTCTTCACTAGAATTTGGCATGAGAACATGTATTATTTATTTCTATATTCCTCTAATACATCTCATGGTACTTAATATTAGAGTGTCTCAAATTCTAGCACAAAAGATTATGTTTTGAAAACATATTAAAAGAATTATCATTAGAAAAGTTTTAAAATTCCATAAATATAAAACACAATGATTGCTAAATCTTAATATATTTAGGGGAGAATATTTAACTGACCAGAATAAAAAAAATGAAGTAACTGAAAATTGAAACACACATTCTATTAAATTAATATTTTAAAGGAATTATCAGAGGACTCAACAGGCTTGAGTATGGACATGTAGGGTTCCATTGAAACATATGGTGATAATGGGACAGAATCAGAAAGAAAAGAACTCAATGATTACACAAAACATTTAAAATATTTCTTTTTTTGTTTATAAGAGTTATATATGATTTGCATAGAAATTATTCAAAAATAAAAATATGTTAAAAGTATAGTAAAAAATGGATTTCCTACTTAAAGGTAAACCTTTCCTTTGTTTTAGTACAGTACCTTCTGACACCTTAATCTTAGACTTCCAATCTCCAGAGAACTGTGAGGAATAAACTTCCATTGTTTGTTACCTAGTCTGTGATATTTTTTATGGCAACTTGAGCAGACTAATACAGCAATTTGCATGGTATGAGATTATGATTTTAGCTGTACTTTTAGTAATATATTTGGCTTTCTATTGTAAAAAGAAATATACTTATTTGCATTTTTTTGATAACTCCTAAACTTAAGTATTTGAATATAAAGCATTTGCACTTGTTTTTATGTGAGTTGGCTGCTACTAGTCTCCTTTTTCATTCCTAGTTATATTTTAGAGTTTTTTTTTTTAACTTTCATGTCTTTGTAAATTAATAAGAGTTTTAAGCCTTGTAACATCTTAAGATCTTTGCGAAGATTTTCCCAGTTTGCTCGCCTGCTCTCTCTCTCACTCTAAATACACACACACACACACAAACACACACACACACACACGTATAAAGAACTTTTCAAAGTATTTAAATGTCAATATTATTTATCATTTTTACATAAGAAAGATATGTAACTACGTATTTTATAATTTTATATTTCATTTTGTGTATTAAGAAACTCTTTAAACCTTCCAGAATTTAGTTATGGTTTAGTTTGCTAAGTAAGTAATGTAATTTTTCTATTATAATTTATTGACTAATCTGTCTCCTATAGATTGGACTTTGCTACCTTTATCATGTCACAAATTGGAATACATGCTATGGTTAGTTTCTGAAATATTAACTAGTATAGTGTTTTTGTTTTCTTTTGTTGTTAAGGTCTTTATATTTTTGGAGCAGTTTTAGGTTCACAACAAAATTGAGAGAAAGTTACAGAGATTTCTCATATAGCCCCTGTCCCCACATATACATAGCTCCCCCCTTTATCAGCATCCCCACCAGAGTGGGACATTTGTTACAATTGATGAACCTACATTGACACATTATTCTCACCCAAAGTCCATAGTTTACATTACGGTTCACTCTTGGTGTTGTACGTTAAATGGGTTTGGATAAATGTATAATGATATGTATCCACCATTATAGTGTCATACAAAATCCTTTCACTGCCCTACATATCCTCTGTGTGTCCTCACCTAGTCATCTTTTCCTGTGATTTTAACCTCTGACAAACACTGATCTTTTTACTATCTCCATAGTTTTCCTTTTCCAGAATGTCATATAGTTGGAACCATACAGTACGTAGCCTTTTCAGACTGGCTTCTTTCACCTTAGTAATATTCATTTAAGGTCCTTCAGTGTCTTTTTATGGTTTGATAGCTCATTTCTTGTTAAGGCTGAATTAATATTCTATTGTCTGGATGTATCACAGCTTCTTTAATCCATTCACCTACTGAAGGACATCTTGGTTGCTTCTATGCTTTGGCAGTTATGAAGAAAGCTGCTATAAATATCTGTGTGCAGGTTTTTGTGTGGATATATGAGCTCTCAACTCCTTTGGGCAGATACCAGGGAGCATGATTGCTAGATCATATGGTAAGAGTATGTTTGATTTATAAGAAACCACTAAACCGTCTTGGCTGTACCATTTTGCATTCCCACCAGCAATGAATGAGAGCTCCTGTTGCTCCACATCCTCGCCAGTGTTTGGTATTATCAGTGTTCTGGGTATTGGCCATCCTAATAGGTGTATAGTGGTATGTCATTGTTGTTTGAATTTGCATTTCCCTGATGACATGTAGGGTGGAGCACCTTTTCATATGCTTATTTGCCATCTGTGTATCTTCTTCATTAAAGCATCTGTTAAGGTCTTTGGCCCGTTTTTTAATCAAGTTGTTTTCTTATTGTTGAGTTTTAACTGTTCTTCGTATACTTCGGATACCAGTCCTTCATCAGATGTATCTTTGCACAGACACATACTGTATCCCAGTCTGTGGCTTGTCTTCTAATTTTCTTGACATTGTTTTTCACAGAGCAGAAGTTTATAATTTTAATGAAGTCTAGCTTATCAATTGTTTATTTTATAGATCGCATCTTCGATGTTGTATCTTAAAAGTCATTGCTGTACTCAAGTTCATCTAGGTGTTCTCCTATATTATCTTCTAGGAGTTTTACACTTTTGCATTTTAAATTTAGGTCTATGATCCATGTTGAATAAATTTGTGTGAAGGGTGTAAGGTTTGTCTGTGTTTAATGTCTGGGTTTAGTTTAATGAATTGTTGTTCCAACCTCAGCCTTTTTTACCACATCTGCTTCTCTAGTTTCCGTATAGTCCTTTTACTCCACCTACAATTATTCTATTTCATTTATTTCCATAATTGATTCCTCCCTGGTACCTATCCCTGTACGCTCTCATAAGCCCTAGCTTGTTACAACATTCATGAACAGCTCTAGTTTATGTGGGATCTTTTCATTGTTTCTTTAGGGGTTACCTGTGATGCTAGAGACACCAAGATAAATAAGATATATTCCCTGTCACCAAAGTGGTAAATCCACAGACATATAATTTCAACTTGTTTTGAGGGCCATTGTAGAGAAATGTCCATAATGTATTAGAGCACAAAAGTTGTGTGTATAATTTCATAGGGCAATCATGGGGAAAACAGCTGGGGGGGGTCATTTCAAGCAAAGGGAACAACATATGCAAAGGCATTGGGGCATCTGTGGAGAAGAGAGTGAATATCTGTGTGTGGAACTGAGGGATTTTGGCAAAGATTGTAGATTAGGAGAGATGGAAAAACTTTTGGGGCCAATACTTATGAGTTTTGATTCTATCTGATGTAAAATAGTTGTGGTGACAGTATTGGAACTGGGGGCAGAGGTAGAGGGGTTAAGATGTTTAAGCAGATAGTGGCACAATCAGATACATGTTTTACAAAAATGGATGCATGGATGTATGGAAGGATGAATGAATGAATGAATAAACAAACAAATATCTTCCAAAAAGAGATAATTCAAGCACTGTTTCCCCGCAGAATTTTCTATAGATTAGGGCACTGATTACCCTTCTTTCTTGCTATACAATAACCTGTATATGGGGTCCAAGTCTTGGAATTATATGATCATTCAAGGCATTGACAGATATCACAGACATTTAGAAGAAGTTCCATGCATGAGAGTTCAACAGTAACTGCCCAGATGTGACTGTTTTGATGTAGAGAACTGATATTTCATACAGCAAGTCTATTTAAATCAAATGATGACAATTTTAAGAAATTAAATTTCAAGGGAAGTGTGAGCATCAGATGGCCTTCATTGTGAAGTTCTGTAGAGGGACCCAGATGGACTCCTAACAGAAAGATGCAACATATTATTACCAACAGCAACTCAGGCATTGGCTTGGATAATTGCTGACTACTGAGCCTTTTTAAAAAGTAACCTGGACTGAATCTGGGAATTGTAGATTAGGCATCTGACTTTGATATCACTAAGAGTGGATAAGGAAAATCTCTAACAAGCACCTTGTTCAGTATAAATTTTAGGACCTGCCACTATCTTTTCCACTAGAGTAAGTCACGTCTAACACAAAAAAAGCTCTTGGAACAGAGCGAAATTAAACTACAGTCCAAAGAAACAGTCAGTGAGTAAGTTTTCTGTAAAACATTATATAACTTTTGCAATTGTATTTTAAAAGGCTTTCAAAGAAATGTGGCAATTATACTTGTTCTTATCTTTCCCTTGTTATTCACATGGCAAAGTACTGCACTTTATCTTGAAACAATTAAAATTTAGAAAATGACCCAAAGTAGATACATTCTTAAATCCCTAAAACAATATTGCTTGCAGGGTCCCAAAACCCTCAGACTACAGGTAAGTTAACTAAAAGCCAGAGAGGAGAAGTGATTTGCACAATGTCGTATATTACCAGAGACAGTTCTCATTATCATATGCCATTGATAATATCCTGACTGTTTTCCAGGCACTGTGCCAAGATACTTTAAAGTATATTATCTCATTGTTAACTCCATCACACACAGAGAATGAAGACTTAAAAGAGGCTTACCTTGCCCAAGGTAACACAGGTTTTCAAGATGTAGACCTGGGATTCAAACTTGGGTTTGTCTTATTTCCGGGCCTCTGCTGTTATCTAGGATGATATATCTCTTGCCCAGACCAGACTAGTATTATTTCCTTGACTATATCTCCCCCACGTCACCACTGATTGATTTTAGTTATTGAATTATGAGAAACACAAAAACTATCTGGGTTTACACACTTAACTCAAAAAAATCACATCTAGAGTATGTGAAGGAAGTAACACAAATCTATAGGCTGTGTTGAAAAAAATCAGCCAATTTTCCTTCTTTGGTTTTGAGATAGTTCTGCCAACAAAAGTGCTTCCACCTGTCGTTTGAAAACCTGGATGAATAAGTGAAAAACATTACATCACAGTAATACCCATATAGTTTCCTAAGTGGCCAAACAGGAGGGAAGATGCAACCAGTTTATGAAATGGGTTGAACATGCTCTTTCCTGCCTCTTCCAACATTATGGACACATCCCATGGTTTTTCAGTTATTTTGAGCTATAACAACACCTTGATCTTATGTAATACAATCAAAACTAAATGACATATGTAGCTCTGATTCAGGGCATGATATCTTTGCATAAATTTGCTCTTTCCGCTACCTACTTTTTCTCTCCAGCCTTTATACTGTAGCTAGAGTGGTATGTTAACAACGTAAATCTGATCCTATTCCTATCTATCTTTAAACCTCTTCAGTGGCTCACTCATATTCTTCAGTATATAGTCCAGGCACCCTGGTTTAGTTAACACTGCATTAAATATAACCCCCAAGCTTAGTGGCTTAAAAACATATGTTATCTTATGATTTTATGGGTTGCTTGGGCAATTCTGTTGGTCTAACCTGGGCTCATTCCTATGGCTGCATTCAGCTGCTGGATCAACCTGAGGCTGGGCTCAGATAGGAAGGCTGAGATCACTTGACCTTATTCCTTGTGGTCTTTCGTCCTTAAGGAAGCTGGACCTAGAATTGCTTCAAAACCAGTGCTACTACTGGGGACTGTTTGGCTGTTCATGAAAACTGAAAGAGAAAAGATGTAACCATATAGGCCTAAACTATGAAATAAGATGGTGGTTCTCCAAGAAACTTGAGTATGCTTCAGAATCACCAGGAGGGCTTGATTAACTCCAGATTGATGAACTAACTCTACCTTCAGAGTGTCTTAGTCAGTCTGGGTAGGGCCAAAAATAGGCATGTCTAACAAGTTCCTGGGTGAGTCTGATGCAGCTTGTTTGGGGACAATATTCTACAGACCTCTAAATGAAGACATAAAAGCTCCACGAGTGAGTGTGATGCTAGCAAATTGCATTTTCCTGAAGAACTGTGGCAGAAGTGCTTTGCTTTTGTCACCCATTGCAGCAGAACACAGGACTTCAAATCTGACCCTTGGACTTTTTTCCCCTATCATTTATTTCTGTGTCTCCAACACCTATCCTACACCTAAGTTGATCAGGAAATATGTGTTGTACTGAGCTACATGTTCTATCTACCCTAATAAGGACACTACTATTACTTATATCTAATACCATCCGTAATGGAGAGGTCATTCAGAGAAATAAGGGAAAAGATGTTAATCAGCAGGAGTAAGGGAAAGAATTTGTGTGTGTGTGTGTGTGTGTGTGTGTGTGTGTGTACATTTATGTTGGGGGATTCAGGAGGGTTTGATAAGATAGGAGCTTCAAGATTCCTACACTGTTTGTTTGTTAACACCAGACACCTTTAATGGAACCTCTCTGCTAATACACATGGAAGCCAGAAACTTGCCTGAGAGCTTATCCACTATCTCTTGGTAGCTACCTACTTGAGGAAGCCCAGTTTATGTAAGTAATTTATGCCACTACAGGTACTGCTTAGGGTGCACGCTTGCTTCTCCCTTTGCTTAAGCTCATTCTGTTACAGGAGTGGAGTGTTTCATTCCCCAGTTTGCTCCTTGTCATACTGACCAGGGTTCTTGGCATTCCCCAGTCAACAGAAATTAACTAGAGGCCAGACAATAAATTCAGGCAAGGCTTTATTGGGGCCCCTGCGCCGGCTGCAGGAGCGAGCAAAAATAAGTAACAGCTTCCCTTGCTCGGCTCCCCGAGGGGGGGGATGGAGAGCTGGTTCCTTATATGGGGTGAGGGTAGGGGTGTGGCCAGGGGTCGGGATGGAGGGGTGGCTTAGGTGGTTTGCCCACCCCTTTGTGGTGTTGAGTGCAGCGGGGCGCGAGCAGTTCCAGGCTTTTGCTCCCAACACCCAGTTTTTGCTCCCGGCTCTTCAGAAATGGCAGTTGGGTTTTTTTTGTCTTTTGTATCTTTTGGGTCCAGAATTTGCCCCAACTGGAAATGCACACAGTTATTTTTAGTCCCATATAGTTTCTTTGTATTTTTTAGCTCCAGGAGAGGTGTGTCCAGGTGCAAGCTTTGCTGCACTGCAGCAAAGGGTCCCAGGTCCCAGGCCTGTCTCACTTGGATTCATTCTTTCATTAAAGGTCAGAAGCAAGCTAGTTTCAAATGTCAATAGATGTTTAAAATATTTCATTTCAGCAAGAATTTCCCCCCTGATCTTAACTATCAAATACTGAGCAAATTTTCTGGCTGTGTGCTGAAGTCATGGCCACTCCCCCGGGATCTTACACTCTCACTGATAAGAATTTGGTAGATCAAGCTATAGAAGAGTTAATTAAACAACTAAGTAAGAGCTGCTAGGAGACACAACTAACTGCACATCATGCACTTAATGACTGGTGATATTGTGGGTGTGAACAGATAATTAGAGTTTACTGTGATTCAAGGTGCACCTTTGCCAGTTATCTTCCTAAGATTCAGAGCTTCACATTCAAATACTTTCCTCTTTAATATTCACACCGACACCAATGCTTGATAGGTAAGGAAATGCATGTTTGTCCTTTTTCCTTGGTGAGAACTGTTTCTACCTTAATTAATCTTTATTTTCCCCTCTACAATTTGATATACACACCATTACTAGTTTAATGGCAATACTTATTATTATTAATAAGTATTATTATTAATACTTACATATTTTCCTATAAAATAGGTTAGAAGATAAAGGTCACAAAGCATGCATTTGTATCAATATTCTGTCACTCATTTACAATTACACTAAAATGTAAAATTATTTTCTCATTTTCATTTTATTTAAGATAGTTGATATTCTTTCATTATTAGTATTTGGGTCAGATGATTTCTTTTAGCTGTCATTTTAAAAATGCATAAGGCTAAATTAAAAGTTGCAAAGACTTTGGGGATGATAATCTATGTGAGATGTGATTAAAAACTTTAATCATAACATTTTCATCAACACTTTTGCTAGATATGTTATGAACAACATACACTAATTCTACACTATGTGACATTTACCTTTACTATTATACATTATTGTCTGCAAATAACATTCACAAAGAAATTATGTAGTTGGACAGCATATATGGCAAATAATTCCTATTAAATATCATTGTTAAAGATCAACTGGTTGGGAGACATGGAATCTTCAAGAAGATTTCAAATTACAAATTTGAGTTTCCCAATAGAAAAGTGGTCCCCTACTCCAATGATCACCGTCTTTTTTTTAAATTAATACCTATTTTATTACTTTTGCCTGATATAGCCATATCTTGAAATACTTTACAAACATATCACATTAATTCATTATGTCTTGATTAGGAGAAAAAGGAAAAGCAAATTAATCAAAGACCTAGCTAACTGCCATTAAACACTTCTGATCAGCATAAAGCAGCTTGTTAAGCATCCTTCACGGATAGAAAAGTAACAACAGTTGTGCAGTGGAAAGAGCCGGGGTTTCAGGATCAGAGAACCCTGGATTCATTTCTTTGTTCCTACAGATACATACACAAATGTGTGATCTGAGGCAGGTTGCCTTACTTCTGAGCCTTAGTTCCTTTACCTGTAACATGACGATAGGAATTTATTTGTCATAGGTAAGAAATGGGAATTACATTTAGCTTGGGGCATGGCACATAAACACTAAATGACTGGAAACTATTACCTTTATTATTGATCCAAACAAGCATTTACTTTCTCTGAGCATCATTTTATTCTCCTTTAATATTGAATTCATAACACCCCCTTGTTGGGTAGTTAGGAAGATTAGTAATGCCTTATGAAAATAATCTACTTTATACTTGGCACATATTAGGTACTCATTAACCATAGCAACCATGTTGTTTTACTACTAGTATCTTAGTTGAACTTCGTTCATTTAAGAAACATTTATTGAGTATCTGCTCCAAGTCATATTGTGCTTCTTCTTTGTTGCTAACATGGTCTTTTTATTACGGTTGGAGGAGAGATATTCTATAATTGGCTTAATTCCATTATATTACTTTTATTTTTTTATTTTTTACATATACATGTATCTATTCTTTTTCAAATTCTTTTCCCGTTTAGGTTATTACAGAATATTGAGCAGAGTTCCTTACACTATACAGTAGGTCCTTGTTGGTTATCTATTTTAAATATAGCAGTGTGTACATGTCAATATATTACTTTTAAAGCCATAGTTTACATTTAAAATCTTGGTATAATAATCAGATGATCCCAATAAAATTTAGAGGATGCTGTCAGTGCCCTGCCCTGTCACTGGGAGGTGCATTTTTCCCTCCAGCTTCTGTGAGTGCTTACTGCTCACAGCTGACCCCTTTCTCCAGTGAATTCCTGTCTGCCACACAGAAGCCACCTCAAGCTTACACTCCCAGGTAACCCACAGCTAAGAATGGACCCGCTACATACAAGAAACTCACTTAAGGTGGGGCTATTTCTGAGATGCAGTTTGTGTTCCTGAGCTCCCCTTGGGATCATGCTGAATCTACTCTAAATCTGAGACCGTATTCTTGTTTAGCAACTTCCTCTGCCCTATCCTACTTCTCGTATTCCCTTTTTTTTTCTGAGAATATTTCCTCAATAATCACTACCTCTAGGACACCCAACCTAAGGCCACCAGCTAACAATTAAGGAAGTTACTGATACGCTATTCAGGCTCCTGATGGCATTACATGCATGATGTCATTTACCCTGGAGAACAATCTTATGTGGTATATAACATTACCTCCATTTTACAGGAGAGGAAACTGAGTTAGAAGTCTCTCTCCCCAAGTTCATGGCATTAATAGGTGGCAAAACTGGAATTTGATGAATTAATTCTATCCGTAGAACAAAGGAGAATAGTAATGAACAAGAAGCAGTTCCTGCCCTCAAAAGGATGTGCACCCCCAAATCGGTAATGAACTTCAATTTTAGAGAGTCTTGTTCCTAGTGTCAGAAGCAAACACTTTGATAGTAACTAGACATATTGTGAGGAGCACTTCACAGTATATACGAATGTTGAATCACTGTGTTGTACACATGAAACTAATATACAAATATCATTGTATGTCAATTATACTTCAATTAAAAAATACTTGTATTCTCCATATAGAAGGCAAGTAGTCTATAAACGTTGTTACTATAATTTTATGGATCTATTTCTGGATTTCCTGTTTTATTCCATTGATTTGTGAGTTTATCCTTTCAGCAAACCCACGCTGTCTTAATTTCTGTAGCCTCGTAGTAAATTCTGAACTTAGGTATTCTAAGTCCTCCAACTGTGTTCTTTTTTTGAAATAGTTTTGGCTTTTCTAATTGTTTTGCCTTTCCATAGAAATTTTAGAATCATTTTGCTGATATCTATTTTTAAAAGCCTGCCAAGATTTTTATTGGGGTTGCTTTAAACAAATAGATCTGATTGGGGAGAAGTGATATCTTCTTTGATTTTTTTTTTTTTTTTTTTTTTGTCGATATTTAGTAGTTTTCAGCATACAGACTCTGCTCATGTTTTGTAAAGTACAAACCTGAGTAATTTTGGGGGTGTTATTGTCATGGTATTTTTGTTTGTTTTTAATACCAAGTTCCAATTATTCATTGCTGGTAAGTAGAAACATAGTTGATTTTTGTATATTGATTTTGTATTATATGCTCTTGAAAAGGTTACTTTGCTACTTCTAGGAGCTTTTGGGTAGATTCTTTAAGAGTTTCTATTTATACAAGCATGTCATCTGCAAAGAGGGACAGTTCTATTTCTTCCTTTCCAAGGTGTATTCCCGTCGCTTTATTGATTGATTGATTGCCATAATGCACTACCTAAGACTTCTAGTAAATTCTTGAATAAGAGTGCTGAAAGAGGACATCTTTGCATTATTCATGAATTTAGGGAGAAGCATTCAGTTTTTTTAAACCATTAAGTTATATGTTTATATTAGGATTTTGTACATGCCCTTAATCAGTTTGAAGAATTTCCCCTTTACTCCTAGTTGGCTGGGTATCTTTACTTCTAACCCATTGATGTGATCGTATGGCTTTTCTTCTTGAGTCTATTAATATGATTACTTACATTGGCTGCATTTTCCAATACTGAACCAAGTTGTATTCCTGGGATAAATCACATTTGGTCATGATGTGTTATCCTTTTTCTATATTGCTGAATTTAATTGCTAATATTTTGTGGAAGATTTTTGCAACTGTTGTCCTAAGGGATATTGTTCTATAATTTTCTTTTCTTTAAATGTCTTTGTCTGGGTTTACTAGTGGAATTCTGGCCTCATAGTATGAGTTTGGAAGTTTTCCCTCCTATTCTACTTCTGGAGGAGATTGTGTAGAATTGGTTTTATGTCTTCAATAAATGTTTGGTAGAATTTGTCAGAGAGACTGTGTGTGCTTGAGATTTCCTTTTTTTGGAAGGTTTCAACTATTAATTAATTTATAAAATAAATGTAGAACTATTCAGGCTACCTATTTTCTACTGAGTGAATTTTGGTATTTTGTGTTTTTCAAGGAATTGGACTATTTCATCCAAGTTGTCAAATTTGTGGACATAGAATTGTCCCTAGTATTATTCTTTTAATATCTGGGGTATCAATAGTAATGGCCCCTCTTTCATCTGTAATATTAATAACTTGTGTCTTTTCCTATTTTTGTCATTCTGGCTAAAGGCATCAATTTTTTCCCCAGAGAACCAGTTTTTGCTTTTTCTTGCTTTGATTTTTCATTGTTTTATACGTCAATTTAATTGATACTTCCTCTCATCTTCTGTTATTTCCTTCCTTTGACTTGTTTTCTTTTAATTTAATGTTTTTCTTCCTCTAGTTTCTTAAAGTAGAAACTTAAAATCACTGATATTTTTTGCATTTTATTTCTTTTATCATACAAGCATTCAACGCTATATGTTTTTAAGTACCACATTAATTGTATCAACAAATTTTCATATGTTGTATTTTTATTTTCCTTTATTCACTTTAGACTTCCATTAAAACCTCCTCTTTTGTTATGATTTCTAGTTTAATTTTGTTAAGGTACAAGAGCATACTTTATATCATCTTTATTCTTTTAAATCTGTTAAGATTTGTTTTGTAGTCCAGAATACTGTGTATCTTGCAAATTTTGATAAGCATTTGAGAAGACTATGCATTCTGTTGTCATTAGGTAGACTGTTCTATAAATATTCACTATGCCAATTTGGTTGATCATGTTGTTCAGATCGTGTATATCCTTACTGATTTCTTCCTACTTACTCTATCAATTAATGTGTGTGGACCATGGAAGTTTCCAACTATAATTTTGGATATGTCTGTTATGTCTTTCTTTTTTATCAGGTTGCTTTATGTAAATGGAAGCTCTATTAGGTGAATACACATTCAGAATTATTGGGGAATTCTTGGAAAATTGACCTCTGTATCACTATGTAATGTCTCTATTTTTCTCTAATAAATATCATTTAAATTAAGGCCTAATATGTCTGATATCAATATAGCTATTCTAGCTTTCTTTTGGTTAGTATTGTGTGGTATATCTTTTTCCATCCTTTTATTTTTTAACCTATCTATATCTTTATGTTTCAAGTGGGTTGCTTGTGGGCAGCTTAATTTGGACCTCGCTTTTTCATCTTACCTTATACTTGTTTTTTAATTGGCAAGTTTAAGCCATTTACATTTAATGTGATTATTGATGTGATTGGATTGAAACTTATCATCTTGCTAGCTGTTTTGATTTGTACTATCTTTTTAAAAAATTGTACTAAAAAAGACATGTTTATTATTTAATTTTTAATCCCTATTGACTTATTCATATCTCTTTAAAAAATTTAGCGGTTCACCCAGAATTTGCAATATACAACATTTATAAAATCAGGGTTAACTTTCATATGATATTATACTACTTCACATGTAATGAAAGGAATTTATTACACTATATTCTCTACTCCTATTTTCCATCCTCTATGTTCATGTTTTCAAACATGTCACTTTTACATATGCTATAAACATACTATATTTTGCTGCTATTTTGGCTTTAAATAGCCAACTATCTTTTAGAGTAAATAAAATAGGAAAAATGTAATCTTATTTTACTTTCATTATTTTTTCTAGCTTGCTTAGTTTCTAAAGAGTACTGTTTTAATTCCTGTTCTTCTATATGTAATATTTTTTTTTAATCTGACTGCCTTTAATATTTTCCTTTTGTCTTTCTTTTTAGCAATTTTAAAATGATTAGGTGTATGAGTGTGTGTGTGTGTGTGTGTGTGTGTGTGTGTATTCTATTTGGTTTTTTCTAAGCTTCTTAGATATGGGCTTTTTTTCATGTCATTAACTTTATAAAATTCTTAGACTATATTTTTCAAATACTTTTTATTCCCCATTTTTTCTCTCTTTTCTCTTTTCATGATTCCAAATATGCATATGTCCCACAGCTCTTGGATGATCTGTTCTGTTTTCTTTGTTCCATAGTCTGTTCATGTTTCAGTTTGTATAATTTCTATAAATCTATCTTCAAGTTCACTGATTCTTACCTTGATTGTGTTGTATCTAGTGATGTTAGTGTGTTTTTAATTTCTAGCTTTGACAATTCATTCTTTCTTATCAGTTCCATTTTCTCTCATGAAATTACCCATCTGATGTACATGTTGTCCAACTTTTTCTTTAGAAATTTTAGCATATCATAATAGTTATTTTAAATTCCCTTTCAGATGCTTCCAAAACCTGTGTGATATATGTTTCTGTTTCTGATGATTTCTTTATATCTTGGGAATGTTTTTTGGTTTGTTTCTTTGTTTTTGTTTGTTTGTTTTTGTTTTTTTTGGGGGGGGGGGTTTGGTGGGGTTTTTTTGTTTGTTTTCCAGCCAGCTAACTTGGGTAACACAGTAAAGACTGAGGTAACGTCATTTTATGCCTGAAAAGAGGGATGCATTTTCTTCTACTAGGTCTTAATTATGGGAATTTGAGTTAACATAGATACGAGTTTGGGATATACTGTTGCTATACCTATATTCATTGCACCACAGGCTTCAAATACCTTCACAAAACCTATGTTTTGGGTGGGGGTTGGTTTGCCAGAAAACTTATTTTTCAATATTTATTTCAAACTCAAAGTCTTTTCTTTGCATTATGCCTCAGAGAGTTATGTCTCTTGCAAATTACTTACTATTCAATACTTATCTTGGCATCTTGGTGGTAGGGGGCAGGGGTGGTGAATCAAGGCAAATGACAGTATTCAAAGGCATTTAAGAAGTATAAAAAATAAATAAATAAATAAATATTTTTTTAAAAAGTATAAATGACAGGACTTGGTGATAGGGTAGATGTGGGACTAAAGAGAGGGCCGGAAGAAGAAAGCAGAGACTGGCAAGTCTGAAATATGCAGGACAGACTGGCAGGTTGGAAATTCTGGAAGGAGTGGATGTTGCGGTTTTGAGTCTAAAGGCAGTAGGGAGGCAGAATTACTTCTTCAAGGGACTTCAGTCTTTTCCCTTAAGGCCTTCAACTGAGTAGATGAGGCCCACCCACATTATGGAGGGCAATCTGCTTTACTCAAAGTGTACTGACAAATGTTAACACATCTAAAAAGTAGCTTCACAGTAATATCTAGGCTATTGTTTCTAGTTGGTCAGACATCTTGGAGCCTTACCAAGTTGACATAAATTTAATCATCACAAATTTTCAAAGGGGTTTTTTTAGACTTACAAGTATTACTTAAGTGTTTCATTTTTGAGTAATTGTAAATGACATTGCATTTTTAATTTCAGTACCCATGGGTTTTTTT
The DNA here is from genome assembly GCF_949987535.1 of Balaenoptera acutorostrata. Lineage (NCBI taxonomy): Eukaryota > Metazoa > Chordata > Mammalia > Artiodactyla > Balaenopteridae > Balaenoptera > Balaenoptera acutorostrata. Next base: position 123,242,779 of record NC_080085.1, on the reverse strand, counting down.
CTGTAGAATAGAGAAATATTTTTGTATGTTTTCTATGTTTGTATTTTTTTTTTCAAACATCTTTATTGAAGTATAATTGCCTTACAATAGTGTGTTAGCATCTGCTTTATAACAAAGTGAATCTGTTATACATATACAATATGTTCCCATTTCTCTTCCCTCCTGCATCTCCCTCCCTCCCACCCTCCCCATCCCACCCCTCTAGGTGGTCACAAAGCACCGAGCTGATCTCCCTGTGCTATGCGGCTGCTTCCCACTAGCTATCTATTTTACATTTGGTAGTGTATATATGTCCATGACACTCTCTTACCCTGTCACATCTCACCCCACCCCCTCCCCATATCCTCAAGTCCATTCTCTAGTAGGTCTGTGTCTTTATTCCCGTCTTGCCACTAGGTTCTTCCTGGCCTTTTTTTTTTTTTTTTTTTTCCCTTAGATTCCATATATATGTGTTAGCATACTGTATTTGTTTTTCTCTTTCTGACTTACTTCACTCTGTATGACAGACTCTAACTCCATCCACCTCATTACAAATACCTCCATTTCATTTCTTTTTATGGCTGAGTAATATTCCATTGTATATATGTGCCACATCTTCTTCATCCATTCATCTGTCGATGGACATTTAGGTTGCTTCCATGTCCTGGCTATTGTAAATAGAGCTGCAATGAACATTTTGGTACATGACTCTTTTTGACCTATGGTTTTCTCAGGGTATATGCCCACTAGTGGGATTGCTGGGTCGTATGGTAGTTCTATTTGTAGTTTTTTAAGGAACCTCCATACTGTTCTCCATAGTGGCTGTATCAATTTACATTCCCACCAACAGTGCAAGAGTGTTCCCTTTCCTCCACACCCTCTCCAGCATTTATTGTTTCTAGATTTTTTGATGATGGCCATTCTGACCGGTGTGAGATGATATCTCATTGTAGTTTTGATTTGCATTTCTCTAATGATTAATGATGTTGAGCATTCTTTCATGTGTCTGTAGGCCATCTGTATATCTTCTTTGGAGAAATGTCTATTTAGATCTTCTGCCCATTTTTGGATTGGGTTGTTCGTTTTTTTGTTATTGAGCTGCATGAGCTGCTTGTAAATCTTGGAGATTAATCCTTTGTCAGTTGCTTCATTTGCAAATATTTTCTCCCATTCTGAGGGTTGTCTTTTGGTCTTGTTTATGGTTTCCTTTGCTGTGCAAAAGCTTTTCAGTTTCATTAGGTCCCATTTGTTTATTTGTGTTCTTATTTCCATTTCTCTGGGAGCTGGGTCAAAAAGAATCTTGCTGTGATGTATGTCATAGAGTGTTCTGCCTATGTTTTCCTCTAAGAGTTTGATAGTGTCTGCCCTTACACTTAGGTCTTTAATCCATTTTGAGTTTATTTTTGTGCATGGTGTCAGGGAGTGTTCTAGTTTCATACTTTTACATGTTCCTGTCCAATTTTCCCAGCACCACTTATTGAAGAGGCTGTCTTTTCTCCACTGTATATGCTTGCCTCCTTTATCAAAGATAAGTTGACCATATGTGTGTGGGTTTATCTCTGGGCTTTCTATCCTGTTCCATTGATCTATATTTCTGTTTTTGTGCCAATACCAAACTGTCTTGATTACTGAAGCTTTGTAATATAGTCTGAAGTCAGGGAGCCTGATTCCCCCAGCTCCATTTTTCGTTCTCAAGATTGCTTTGGCTATTCGGGGTCTTTTGTGTTTCCATACAAATTGTGAAATTTTTTGTTCTAGTTCTGTGAAAAATGCCAGTGGTAGTTTGATAGGGATTGCATTGAATCTGTAGATTGCTTTGGGTAGTAGAGACATTTTCACAATGTTGATTCTTCCAATCCAGGAACATGGTATATCTCTCCATCTATTTGTATCATCTTTAATTTCTTTCATCAGTGTCTTATAATTTTCTGCATACAGGTCTTTTGTCTCCTTAGGTAGGTTTATTCCTAGATATTTTATTCTTTTTGTTGCAATGGTAAATGGGAGTGTTTTCTTAATTTCACTTTCAGATTTTTCGTCATTAGTGTATAGAAATGCAAGAGATTTCTGTGCATTAATTTTGTATCCTGCTACTTTACCAAATTCATTGATTAGCTCTAGGAGTTTTCTGGTAGCATCTTTAGGATTCTCTATGTATAGTATCATGTCATCTGCAAATAGTGACAGCTTTACTTCTTCTTTTCCGATTTGGATTCCTTTTATTTCTTTGTCTTCTCTGATTGCTGTGGCTAGGACTTCCAGAACTATGTTGAATAATAGTGGTGAGAGTGGGCAACCTTGTCTTGTTCCTGATCTTAGTGGAAATGGTTTCAGTTTTTCACCATTGAGGACAATGTTGGCTGTGGGTTTGTCATATATGGCCTTTATTATGTTGAGGAAAGTTCCCTCTATGCCTACTTTCTGCAGGGCTTTTATCATAAATGGGTGTTGAATTTTGTCAAAAGCTTTCTCTGCATCTATTGAGATGATCATATGGTTTTTCTCCTTCAATTTGTTAATATGGTGTATCACATTGATTGATTTGCGTATATTGAAGAATCCTTGCATTCCTGGGATAAACCCCACTTGATCATGGTGTATGATCCTTTTAATGTGCTGTTGGATTCTGTTTGCTAGTATTTTGTTGAGGATTTTTGCATCTATGTTCATCAGTGATATTGGCCTGTAGTTTTCTTTCTTTGTGACATCTTTGTCTGGTTTTGGTATCAGGGTGATGGTGGCCTCGTAGAATGAGTTGGGGAGTGTTCCTCCCTCTGCAATATTTTGGAAGAGTTTGAGAAGGATAGGTGTTAGCTCTTCTCTAAATGTTTGATAGAATTCGCCTGTGAAGCCATCTGGTCCTGGGCTTTTGTTTGTTGGAAGGTTTTTAATCACAGTTTCAATTTCAGTGCTTGTGATTGGTCTGTTCATATTTTCTATTTCTTCCTGGTTCAGTCTCGGCAGTTTGTGCATTTCTAAGAATCTGTCCATTTCTTCCAGGTTGTCCATTTTATTGGCATAGAGTTGCTTGTAGTAATCTCTCATGATCTTTTGTATTTCTGCAGTGTCAGTGGTTACTTCTCCTTTTTCATTTCTAATTCTATTGATCTGAGTCTTCTCCCTTTTTCTCTTGATGAGTCTGGCTAATGGTTTATCAATTTTGTTTATCTTCTCAAAGAACCAGCTTTTAGTTTCATTGATTTTTGCTATTGTTTCCTTCATTTCTTTTTCATTTATTTCTGACCTGATCTTTATAATTTCTTTCCTTCTGCTGGCTTTGGGGTTTTTTTGTTCTTCTTTCTCTAATTGCTTTAGGTGCAAGGTTAGGTTGTTTATTCGAGATGTTGCCTGTTTCTTGAGGTAGGCTTGTATTGCTATAAACTTCCCTCTTAGCACTGCTTTTGCTGTGTCCCATAGGTTTTGGGTCGTCGTGTCTCCATTATCATTTGTTTCTAGGTATTTTTTGATTTCCCCTTTGATTTCTTCAGTAATCACTTCGTTATTAAGTAATGTATTGTGTAGCCTCCATGTGTTTGTATTTTTTACAGATCTTTTCCTGTAATTGATATCTAGTCTCATAGCGTTGTGGTCGGAAAAGATACTTGATACGATTTCAATTTTCTTAAATTTACCAAGGCTTGATTTGTGACCCAAGATATGATCTATCCTGGAGAATGTTCCATGAGCACTTGAGAAAAATGTGTATTCTGTTGTTTTTGGGTGGAATGTCCTATAAATATCAATTAAGTCCATATTGTTTAATGTATCATTTAAAGCTTGTGTTTCCTTATTTATTTTCATTTTGGATGATCTGTCCATTGGTGAAAGTGGGGTGTTAAAGTCCCCTACTATGATTGTGTTGCTGTCAATTTCCCCTTTTATGGCTGTTAGTATTTGCCTTATGTATTGAGGTGCTCCTATGTTAGGTGCATAAATATTTACAATTGTTATACCTTCCTCTTGGATCGATCCCTTGATCATTATATAGTGTCCTTCTTTGTCTCTTGTAATAGTCTTTATTTTAAAGTCTATTTTGTCTGATATGAGAATTGCTACTCCAGCTTTCTTTTGATTTCCATTTGCATGGAATATCTTTTTCCATCCCCTCACTTTCAGTCTGTATGTGTCTCTAGGTCTGAAGTGGGTCTCTTGTAGACAGCATATATATGGGTCTTGTTTTTGTATCCATTCAGCCAGCCTGTGTCTTTTGGTGGGAGCATTTAATCCATTTACATTCAAGGTAATTATCGATATGTATGTTCCTATTCCCATTTTCTTAAATGTATTGGGTTTGTTATTGTAGGTGTTTTCCTTCTCTTGTGTTTCTTGCCTAGAGAAGTTCCTTTAGCATTTGTTGTAAAGCTGGTTTGGTGGTGCTGAACTCTCTCAGCTTTTGCTTGTCTGTAAAGGTTTTAATTTCTCCATCGAATCTGAATGAGATCCTTGCTGGGTAGAGTAATCTTGGTTGTAGGTTTTTCTCCTTCATGACTTTAAGTATATCCTGCCACTCCCTTCTGGCTTGCAGAGTTGCTGCTGAGAGATCAGATGTTAACCTTATGGGGATTCCCTTGTGTGTTATTTGTTTTTTTTCCCTTGCTGCCTTTAATATGTTTTCCTTATATTTAATTTTTGACAGTTTGATTAATATGTGTCTTGGCGTGTTCCTCCTTGGGTTTATCCTGTATGGGACTCTCTGTGCTTCCAGGACTTGATTAACTATTTCCTTTCCCATATTAGGGAAGTTTTCAACTATAATCTCTTCAAAAATTTTCTCAGTCCCTTTCTTTTTCTCTTCTTCTTCTGGTACCCCTATAATTCGAATGTTGGCACGTTTAATGTTGTCCCAGAGGTCCCTGAGACTGTCCTCAGTTCTTTTCATTCTTTTTTCTTTATCCTGCTCTGTAGTAGTTATTTCCACCATTTTATCTTCCAGGTCACTTATCCTTTCTTCTGCCTCAGTTATTCTACTATTGATCCCATCTAGAGTATTTTTAATTTCATTTATTGTGTTTTTCATCATTGCTTGGTTCCTCTTTAGTTCTTCTACATCCTTGTTAAATGTTTCTTGCATTTTGTCTATTCTGTTTCCAAGATTTTGGATCATCCTTACTATCATTATTCTGAATTCTTTTTCAGGTAGACTACCTATTTCCTCTTCATTTGTTAAGTCCAGTGTGTTTTGAGCCTGCTCCTTCATCTGCTGTGTGTTTTTCTGTCGTCTCATTTTGCCTATCTTACTGTGTTTGGGGTCTCCTTTTCACAGGCAGCAGGTTCGTAGTTCCCGTTGTTTTTGGTATCTGTCCCCAGCGGCTAAGGTTGGTTCAGTGGGTTGTGTAGGCTTCCTGGTGGAGGGAACTAGTGCCTGAGTTCTGTTGGATGAGGCTAGATCTTGTCTTTCTGGTGGGCACGTCCACGTCTGGTGGTGTATTTTGTGGTGTCTGTGGCCTTATTATGATTTTAGGCAGCCTCTCTGCCAATGGATGGGGTTGTGTTCCTGTCTAGCTAGTTGTTTGGCATAGGATGTCCAGCACTGTAGCTTGCCGGTCGTCGAGTGAAGCTGGGTCTTGATGTTGAGATGGAGATCTCTGGGAGATTTTTGCCGTTTGGTATTACGTGGAGCTGGGAGGTCTCTTGTGGACCAGTGTTCTGAAGTTGGCTCTCCCACCTCAGAGGCACGGCCCTGATGCCTGGCTGGAGCACCAAGAGCCTTTCGTCCACACGGCTCAGAGTAAAAGGGAGAAAAAATAGAAAGAAAGAAAGAAAGAGGCTATAATATAGTGAAGTAAAATAAAGCTATTGTAAAGCAAAGCTATACAGACAAAATCTCACCCAGAAGCATATACATATACACTCACAAAAAAAAGGAAAAGGGGAAAAATTAATATCTCCTGCTCCCAGAGTCCACCTCCTGAATTTGGGATGATTCGTTGTCTATTCAGGTATTCAGCAGATGCAGGCACCTCACGTTGTTTGTGGAGTTTTAATCTGCTGCTTCCGAGGCTGCTGGGAGAGATTTCCCCTTCTCTTCCCTGTTCGCACAGCTCCTGGGGTTCAGCTTTGGATTTGGACCCGCCTCTGCGTGTAGGTCGCCTGAGGGCGTCTGTTCCCCGCCCAGACAGGACGGGGTTAAAGGAGCAGCTGCTTCGGGGGCTCTGGCTCACTCAGGCGGGGGGAGGGAGGGGTACGGAGGAGGCGGGGCGAGCCTGCGGCGGCCGAGGCCGGCGTGACGTTGCACCAGCTCGAGGCGCGCAGCGCGTTCTCCCGGGGATGTTGTCCCCGGATCCCAGGACCCTGGCAGTGGCGGGCTGCACAGGCTCCCGGGAGGGGAGGTGTGGAGAGTGACCTGTGCTCACACACAGGCTTTTTGGAGGCGGCAGCAGCAGCCCCAGCGTCTCACGCCCGTCTCTGGGGTCCGCGCTGATCGCCGTGGCTTGCGCCCTTCTCTGGAGTTCGTTTAGGCGGCGCTCTGAATCCCCTCTCCTTGCGCGCAGCGAAACAAAGAGGCAAGAAAAAGTCTCTTGCCTCTTCGGCAGCTGCAGACCTTTTCCCGGTCTCCCTCCCGGCTAGCTGTGGTGCGCCAACCCCTTCAGGCTGTGTTCACGCCGCCAGCCCCAGTCCTCTCCCTGCGATCCGACCGCAGCCCGAGCCTCAGCTCCCAGCCCTGCCCGCCCCGGCGGGGGAGCAGACAAGCCTCTCGGGCTGGTGAGCGCCGCTCGGCGCCGAGCCTCTGTGCGGGAGTCTCTCCGATTTTCCCTCTGCGCCCCTGTTGCTGTGGGATCCGCGCTGATAGCCGCGGCTCGCGCCCTTCTCTGGAGTTCGTTTAGGCGGCGCTCTGAATCCCCTCTCCTTGCCCGCCGCGAAACAAAGAGGCAAGAAAAAGTCTCTTGCCTCTTCGGCAGCTGCAGACTTTTTCCTGGACTTCTTCCGGGCTAGCTGTGGTGCGCTAACCCCTTCAGGCTGTGTTCACGCCGCCAGCCCCAGTCCTCTCCCTGCGATCCGACCGCAGCCCGAGCCTCAGCTCCCAGCCCCCTATGTTTGTATTTTTAATGCTTATTTTATATCCTGTAACCTTGCTGACCATACTTACTGTTCTAATTTTTTTTGTTTTGTTTTATTTTGATGTATGTTTGTTTTTTTCTGCACATAGGGACAATTTTATATCTTCCTGTCCAATCTATATGCCATTCATTACTTTTTCATGTTGCATTGTCTAGAATACCTGATACTATTTTGAATAACACTGGGGAGAGGGAATATCCTTGCCTTTTTCCCAGTTGTAGGGATAAAAAATTCAGTTTTTCAACATTAATCTTAATGTTAGCTTAAGATTTTAAAAAATGAGATATAATTCATATACCATAAAATTCACTCATCTAATGTGTACATTGTAATTTAACCACAGGGTTGTGTAATCATAACTACTATATAATTCCAGAGTATTTCATTACTTTAAAAGGAAACTTTGTGCCCATTAGTAGTTACTCTCCATTCTGCCTTCCCTAAAAACCCTGGAAACCAGTAATCTACTTTTTGTCTCTATGCATTTGCATATTCTAAAGATTTCATATAAGTGTAATTATATAATATTTGGAATTTTGTGCCTAACTTCATTTACTTGGCATAATGTTTTCAAGGTTCACCTATGTTGTAGCATGTATTGGTATTTTATTGCATTTTATGGTTGAATAGTATTCCAATATATGGATATACCATTTTGTTTTCTATTTATGATGTGATGCACATTTGGTTAGTTTCCACTTTCTGTTTTCTTTTTGTTTTGTTAAGTCTCCTTTAAATATTTGGTAGAACTCTCCAGTGTAACCATCTGAGCCTGAAAGTCCCTTTTTTGAGTAGTTTTAAATTATGAATTCAATATCCTTAATGTTTAGAGAGCTATTCAAATTATTTCATTTTCATGAGTTGTGGTAGTTTTTACTTTTTTGCAGAATTAATCCATTTCATATAAGTTGTCAAATTTATATTTTCATATTCTTTTACTATATCTTTGATGTTTTCCATTCTGTAGTGATGTTTTTCATTCTGTAGTGATATCACTTGTTTCCTTACTTATGTTTATAATTAGTGTCTGATGAATATTTTCACTGGGCATAGGATTCTGGGTTGACAGTTCTTTTTTCTCAGCACTTGAAAAATTTTATGCCACATCTTTCCAGCCTACTTCGTTTCTGATGAGAAATCCACTGTCATTTAGTTTTTTTCTCTATACTTATGGTGTCCTTTTTCTCTGGCTGCTTTGAAATTTTATTCTTTGTCTTACATTTTTAGAAGTTTGACTATAACGTAAATTTATTTGGCTTAATCTAACTTGAGATTTGCTCACCTTTTTGATTCTGTAGGCTTATTTATGGTTTTTGCCAAATTTGGGAACTTAGACTGCCCTTTTCTTCTCTGCTCCAAGTCTCTGATGACATGAATATTCTATCTTTTGTTGTGGTTTTTGAGGCTCTGTTTACTTTTTAGTCTATTTTCTCTCTGTTGTTCATATTGATTAATTTGTATTGTTCTGTATTCATGTTCACTGATTGTTTTATCTGTTCCCTCCATTCTGCTGTTGAGCCCATTTGTTGATTTTTTTAAATACAATTTTAAAGGTTACAGTCCATTTACAGTTATTCAAAATATTGCCTATATCCCCCGTGTTGTACAATATATCCTTGTAGCCTATCTTACACCCAAAAGTTTGTACCTCCCACTCCCCCACCCATTTATTGCCCCTCCCCCCACTGGTAACCACTAGTTTGTTCTCTATATCTGTGAGTCTGCTTCTTTTTTGTTCTATTCACTAGTTTGTTGTAATTTTAGATTCTACATATAAATGATATCATACATTTGTTTTTCTCTGTCTGACTTATTTCACTTAGCATAATGCCTTCCAAGTCCATCCATGTTGCTGCAAATGGCAAAATTTTATTCTTTTTTATGGCTGAGTAGTATTCCATTGCGTGTGTGTGTGTGTGTGTGTGTGTGTGTGTGTATACACACTACATTTTCTTTATCCGTTCATCTGCTGATGGACACTTATATTGCTTTTTTATTTATTTTATTTTTTTAATTGTAAAATTTCTGTTTGGTCCTTTATATCCTCTATTTCTTTAATGAGACTTTTAAGTTTTTCATTTGTTTCAGTGTGTTTATAAATTTTTGTTGAAGCATTTTTATAACAGCTGCTTTAAAATATTTGTCAGATAATTCTAGCATTTCTGTCCTTGTAGTGATGATATCCATTGATTGTATTTCTTTTCATTTAAGTTGAAATTCTCCTAGTTCTTCATATGATGCATGAGTTTTGATTGAAATATTGGTATCTTGTATATTATGTTGTGAGACTCTGGATCTTATTTAAACCTTTTTTAATTGGCTTTCTTTGACACTGCTCTGGCAGGAAAAGGTGGGGGCACTGTCTCCTTATTGCCAGGTGTGCATAGACATACAGGTTGCTTATTCAACCTCCACTGCCAACTGAGGAGGGAAGGTATTTTTGGGTAAGAGTGGGAGTTTAAATTGGTCACTAGGTCTCTACTGATACTTCCCTGGCTTGGGAATTAGAGTGCCTTATTACTGCTCCCCATGTGACCTCTGCTAACAACACTGAAGGGATGTGGTTCATTGCCTCTGGGTAATGGTAAAAGTCCCTACACTCCTGTGTTGAAAACACCCCTGAAAGGAGTTGCGGAGCCTTGTTACTGCCAATTGCGAATATAAGACCGTACTTTCAATGTATTCTCCACTGACAATGCAGAGGCTGGAGGTCAGTACCACCTGGTAAGGTTAGAAATCCTAGTTGGCTCCTTGGCCTTTTCTGACACCACACCTACCCACATGTTGGGGCACCCTGTTACAGCCTGGTCAGGGTAGAAGCCTCGGATCCCTACTCAGCCTCTGGTGACATGGGTGGGGGTAGGGACAGGTGGTTTTTTGTTTGTTTGTTTGTTTTTGAGGGCAGTGATGGCTTGCTGCTGTAGAGTGGTTATTTTATAAAAGTTACCTTCCTAGGCTATCTCTTTCCTGGTCCCTGTATTACAAAGAGCAGAATTTGTTTGAGCTCTTATTGTCTGTGCCTATTGTCATTTCCAAGTTGCTGGATTCTTCAGCTGCAAGTCTAGGATGTATGAGGAATAGAAACAATGAAACCTAGGGAACTCCTTGCCATATTGTTCCTTGGATCCTGAGCTCCCTAGCTAGTCTGGTTTTTTCCTATCTTTCAAATGTTCTTATGTTTGTTTTATATAATACCCAACACTTTTAGTTGTATTTAGCAGAAGAAAGAGGCAAAATTATATCTATTTCATCTTCCAGAGGAGGGAGTGACTTTCATATACATTTTAAAATTTAATTTTGACAACTACTTCAAGTTAACAGTTCACATGACAATTATTTAGGTGAGAAAATTGAGACCCAGAGCATTTATTTTTTATTTTTTATTTTTTTTAACATCTTTATTGGAGTATAATTGCTTTACAATGGTGTGTTAGTTTCTGCTGTATAACAAAGTGAATCAGCTATACATATACATATGTTCCCATATCTCTTCCCTCTTGCGTCTCCCTCCCTCCCACCCTCCCTATCCCACCCCTCTAGGTGGTCACAAAGCACCGAGCTGATCCCCCTGTGCTATGCGGCTGCTTCCCACTAGCTATCTATTTTACGTTTGGTAGTGTATATATGTCCATGCCACTCTCTCACTTTGTCACAGCTTACCCTTCCCCCTCCCCATGTCCTCAAGTACATTCTCTAGCAGGTCTGCATCTTTATTCCCATCTTGCCCCTAGGTTCTTCATGACCATATATATATATATATATATATATATATATATATATATATATATATATATATATATATATATATATATATATATATATATATTTTAGATTCCATATATGTGTGTTAGCATATGATATTTGCTTTTCTCTTTCTGACTTACTTCACTCTGTATGACAGACTCTAGGTCCATCCACCTCACTACAAATAACTCAATTTCGTTTCTTTTTATGGCTGAGTAATATTCCATTGTATATATGTGCCACATCTTCTTTATCCATTCATCTGTCGATAGACACTTAGGTTGGTTCCGTGTCCTGGCTATTGTAAATAGAGCTGCAATGAGCATCGTGGTACATGAGTCATTTTGAATTATGGTTTTCTCAGGGTATATGCCCAGTAGTGGGATTGCTGGGTTGTATGGTAGTTCTATTTTTAGTTTTTTAAGGAACCTCAGAGCATTTAAATAAGTTCATTTCAGTTGTTGAATCACTGACATTTACGTACACCCTTTGCCAAGACACCTGTCATTCTCATTTTATGATCTTAACTTCTACAATGTAATTTATTTTCCTTCAGTTTCTTTATATTAAGACTGTGTATCAGATTTCTTGGTATCTCATACATTGCTTAGTGGGCCTATGCATATATTAAGTATTTAATAAATACTTGCTGGAAAAACACAATGAGAATGCATTCTTATACCTTTGTTATTATTTCTGATTAATTTTATTAATCATTTTATTCTGGATTATCGGTAAACCTTTCCTTTACTTTTATAGCTTACCCATAGCCTGATACTAATATGTGGTTTAGGAGGCTATTACCAGGGCACCCATGAGGCCCCACAAGGAAAGTAGTGCCTATTTTAAAACTGGATGTCTATGCAATTCAAAGTCCCTTTGAAATTTTGTAGATCTTCAAATCAGGGCAGACCTGAAATGGTATTTTTGGAAGTAAAGATTTGTGAGCCTCTTCTTGGTTCACAGCAACTCAATTCAGCTTCACCCATCACCTTGAAGTCAGCCCTTCAACAATCACAGGCACTAATAGCATTTTCTTCCTTTCATTGATTTTTTCAAACTGAATGCACAGCCTTCCTCTGACTGGCACATGCTATTGTGCCATGCTGCAGTTCTTCCTAGCCCTCTCTATTACCCTGTGTAATGCTGCTCAAATCCCTAATTACCCTTCTGGATACTGCTATGGCAGCTAATAAAACGATTTTGCAGGCTCAGATTGCCATGATTCTTCAGCAGCTACATATTCTTCCACTGTTGCTATGTCAGTTTCAACATATGTTCACTGTTACACCTGTTGTTTCTAGTACAAGTATCTTTCATTTTTCTCTATTATGCTTTACAATTTTTTACCTGAACTTATTTCAGAATGAGAATTCAATCAAAGTGACACATTAACATGCCTTAAGCTTGAAAACATTTTGATCATATACTTAAAAGTGCACCTCAATTCAGATTGAATAAGTATGGTTTATTTTGTAAAACTATAGAAAACAGCCCTGTTGATTTTTATGAGTCACAGGGAACAAACTCTACAGAAATATATAATTATGTTGACAATGATGGAGCAAGATAATATGGGACTTTGACCTATCATGACAGGTGGTCCTGGAGGTGGCCTAATCTTGACATCTTGAATATAGTGCTATCTTATGTTGGTGAACCAGTTAACAAATTTCCAGGTACACTGTCTTCTGCCCCACTAGGATCTTAACCATACTTATAGTAAATGTTAAGGTATTTTGAAAAATGCTTTACAAGCATTATTTTATTTAATCCTCATATGAACTCTATGTTATAAATACTATCATTACCCCATCCCAAATTAAAGCAACTCATAGAGTAAGAACTTATATAGATAGTAAAGGACATACCCAGGGTTCAACACCAAGTCCATCTAACTTAAATTCTAAGCCCATGCTATTAAGTATATATTGTACCACCTCTCATCATCCTGAGTACATTGTTATTTGCTTTGCCTCAGTCACGTGTTCAGGACTGTGCTGAAATCAAAGCATCAGCAGAATTTAAGTGGTGGTAGGAAGAGCATAGCAGCAGCATTCCTCACCAGTTACAAGATATAAAGGTAAATATAGTAATAATTTTTTTTAAAAAATGAGTATGTAAATTAATTTTGTAGGTATTCTAAATATTAATAATTTAGTGTCCAGGAATTTTAATCACTGTACTACTCATTGGACTGGTACCTGGTGCTGTAATATTAGGAAGTCATTCTTTACAGCACACTGATAGACTGACTATGAGAAACTGACTATGATAGACTGACTATGAGAAACACTTTCTCACTATGAGAAAGTGTTCAAATCTTTGAAAATATGCCCTACTGAACTAAGTACATCTAGATTCTTGTAGGTTTGAGACTCTTCATATTCCTTATATCTGCTTCCATAAAAGCCTTAGTTATCCTTTGCTTTCTCATTTCTTTTTTTAAAATTTTTTAATTTAATTTTATTTCTTTATATAGCAGGTTCTCATTAGTCATCAATTCTATACACATCAGTGTATACATGTCAATCCCAATTGCCCAATTCATCACACCACCATCCTCACCCCCCGGCAGCTTTCCCCCCTTGGTGTCCATAGGTTTGTTCTCTACATCTGTGTCTCAACTTCTGCCCTACAAACCGGTTCATCTGTACCATTTTTCTAGGTTCCACATACATGCGTTAATATACGATATTTGTTTTTCTCTTTCTGACTTACTTCACTCTGTATGAAGATCCATCCACGTCTAGATCCATCCACGTCTCAACAAATGACCCAATTTCGTTCCTTTTTATGGCTGAGTAATATTCCACTGTATATATGTACCACATCTTCTTTATCCATTCATCTGTCGATGGGCATTTAGGTTGCTTCCATGACCTGGCTAGTGTAAATAGTGCTGCAATGAACATTGGGGTGCATGAGTCTTTTTGAATTATGGTTTTCTCTGGGTATATGCCCAGTACTGGGATTGCTGCATCATATGGTAATTCTATTTTTAGATTTATAAGGAGCCTCCATACTGTTCTCCATAGTGGCTGTATCAATTTACATTCACACCAACAGTGCAAGAGGGTTCCCTTTTCTCCACACCCTCTCCAGCATTTGTTGTTTGTAGATTTTCTGATGATGCCCATTCTAACTGGTGTGAGGTGATACCTCACTGTAGTTTTGATTTGCATTTCTCTGATAATTAGTGATGTTGAGCATCTTTTCATGTGCTTCTTGGCCATCTGTATGTCTTCTTTGGAGAAATGTCTATTTAGGTCTTCTGCCCATTTTTGGATTGGGTTGTTTGTTTCTTTAATATTGAGCTGAATGGGCTGCTTATATATTTTGGAGATTAATCCTTTGTCCGTTGATTCATTTGCAAATATTTTCTTCCATTCTGAGGGTTGTCTTTTCACCTTGTTTATGGTTTCCTTTGCTGTGCAAAAGCTTTTAAGTTTCCTTAGGTCCCATTTGTTTATTTTTGTTTTTATTTCCATTACTCTAGGATGTGGATCAGAAAAGATCTTGCTGTGATTTATGTCAAAGAGTGTTCTTCCTATGTTTTCCTCTAAGAGTTTTATAGTGTCTGGTCTTACATTTAGGTCTCTAATCGATTTTGAGTTTATTTTTCTGTATGGTGTTAGGGAGTGTTCTAATTTCATTCTTTTACGTGTAGCTGTCCAGTTTTCCCAGCATCACTTATTGAAGAGGCTGTCTTTTCTCCATTGTATATCCTTGCCTCCTTTGTCATAGTTTAGTTGACCATAGGGGTGTGGGTTTATCTCTGGGTTTTCTATCTTGTTCCATTGATCTATGTTTCTGTTTTTGTGCCAGTACCATGTTGTCTTGATTACTGTAGCTTTGTAGTATAGTCTGAAGTCAGGGAGTCTGATTCCTCCAGCTCCATTTTTTCCCTCAAGATTGCTTGGGCTATTTGGGGGCTTTTGTGTCTCCATACAAATTTTAAGATTTTTTGTTCTAGTTCCATAAAAAATGCCATTGGTAATTTGATAGGGATTGCATTGAATCTGTAGATTGCTTTGGGTAGTATAGTCATTTTCATGATATTGATTCTTCCAATCCAAGAACATGGTATATCTCTCCATCTTTTGGTATCATCTTTAATTTCTTTCATCAGTGTCTTATAGTTTTCTGCATACAGGTCTATTGTCTCCCTAGATAGGTTTATTCCTAGGTATTTTATTCTTTTTGTTGCAATGGTAAATGGGAGTGTTTCCATAATTTCTCTTTCAGATTTTTCATCATTAGTGTATAGGAATGCAAGAGATTTCTCTGCATTAATTTTGTATCCTGCAACTTTACCAAGTTCATTGATTAGCTCTAGTAGTTTCCTGGTGGCATCTTTAGGATTCTCTATGTCTAGTATCATGTCATATGCAAACAGTGACAGTTTTAATTCTTCTTTTCCAATTTGTATTCCTTTTATTTCTTTTTCTTCTCTGATTGCCGTGGCTAGGACTTCCAAAACTATGTTGAATAATAGTGGTGAGAGTGGACATCCTTGTCTTGTTCCTGATCTTAGAGGAAATGCTTTCAGTTTTTCACCATTGAGAATGATGTTTGCTGTGGGTTTGTCATAATGGCCTTTATTATGTTGACGTAGGTTCCCTCTATGCCCACTTTCTGGAGAGTTTTTATCATAAACGGGTGTTGAATTTTGTCAAAAGCTTTTTCTGCATCTATTGAGATGATCATATGGTTTTTATTCTTCAATTTGTTAATATGGTGTATCACATTGACTGATTTGCATATATTGAAGAATCCTTGCATCCCTAGGATAAACCCCACCTGATCATGCTGTATGATCCTTTTAATGTGTTGTTGGATTCTGTTTGCTAGTATTTTGTTGAGGATTTTTGCATCTATATTCATCAGTGATACTGGTCTGTAATTTTCTTTTTTTGTAGTATCTTTGTCTGGTTTTGGTATCAGGGTGATGGTGGCCTCATAGAATGAGTTTGGGAGTGTTCCTCCCTCTGCAATTTTTTGGAAGAGTTTGAGAAGGATAGGTGTTAGCTCTTCTCTAAATGTTTGATGGAATTCGCTTGTGAAGCCATCTGGTCCTGGGCTTTTGTTTGTTGGAAGATTTTTAATCACAGTTTCAATTTCATTCCTTGTGATTGGTCTGTTCATATTTTCTGTTTCTTCCTGGTTCAGTCTTGGAAGGTTATACCTTTCTAAGAATTTGTCCATTTCTTCCAGGTTGTCCATTTTGTTGGCATAGAGTTGCTTGTAGTAGTCTCTTAGGATGCTTTGTGTTTCTGCGGTGTCTGTTGTAACTTCTCCTTTTTCATTTCTAATTTTATTGATTTGAGTCCTCTCCCTCTTTTTCTTGATGAGTCTGGCTAATGCTTTATCAATTTTGTTTATCTTCTCAAAGACCAGCTTTTAGTTTTATTGATCTTTGCTATTGTTTTCTTTATTTCTATTTCATTTATTTCTGCTCTGATCTTTATTATTTCCTTCCTTATGCTAACTTTGGGTTTTGTTTGTTCTTCTTTCTCTAGTTGCTTTAGGTGTAAGTTTAGATTGTTTATTTGAGATGTTTCTTGTTTCTTGAGGTAGGCTTGTATAGCTATAAATTTCCCTCTTAGAACTGCTTTTGCTGCATCCCACAGGTTTTGGCTCGTCATGTTTTCATTGTCATTTGTCTCTAGGTATTTTTTGATTTCCTCTTTGATTTCTTCAGTGATCTCTTGGTTATTTAGTATCGTACTGTTTAGCCTCCATGTGTTTGTGTTTTTTACGTTATTTTCCCTGTAATTCATTTCTAATCTCATAGTGTTGTTGTAAGAAAAGATGCTTGATATGATTTCAATTTTCTTAAATTTACTGAGGCTTGGTTTGTGACCCAAGATGTGATCTATCCTGGAGAATGTTCTGTGCACACTTGAAAGTGTAATCTGCTGTTTTTGGATGGAATGTCCAATAAATATCAATTAAATCTATCTGGTCTATTGTGTCATTTAAAACTTCTGTTTCCTTATTTATTTTCATTTTGGATGATCTGTCCATTGGTGTAAGTGAGGTGTTAACATCCCCCACTATTATTCTGTTACTGTCGATTTACTCTTTTATAGCTGTTAGCAGTTGCCTTATGTATTGAGGTACTCCTATGTTGGGTGCATATATATATTTATAATTGTTATATCTTCTTCTTGGGTTGATCCCTTGATCATTATGTAGTGTCCTTCCTTGTCTCTTGTAACATTCTTTATTTCAAATTCTATTTTATCTGATATGAGTATGGCTACTCCAACTTTCTTTTGATTTCCATTTGCATGGAATATCTTTTTCCATCCCCTCACTTTCAGTCTGTATGTGTCCCTAGGTCTAAAGTGGGTCTCTTGTATACAGCATATATATGGGTCTTGTTTTTGTATCCATTCAGCAAGCATGTGTCTTTTGGTTGGAGCATTTAATCCATTCACGTTTAAGGTAATTATCGATATGTAGGTTCCTATGACCAGTTTCTTAATTGTTTTGGGTTTGTTTTTGTAGGTCCTTTTCTTCTCTTGTGTTTCCCACGTAGAGAAGTTCCTTTAGCATTTGTTGTAGAGCTGGTTTGGTGGTGCTGAATCCTCTTAGCTTTTGCTTGTCTGTAAAGCTTTTGATTTCTCCATCAAATCTAAATGAGATCCTTGCCGGGTAGAGTAATCTTGGTTGTAGGTTCTTCCCTTTCATCACTTTAAGTATATCATGCCACTCCCTTCTGGCTTGTAGAGTTTCTGCTGAGAAATCAGCTGTTAACCTTATGGGAGTTCCCTTCTATGTTATTTGTCATTTTTCCCTTGCTGCCTTCAGTAATTTTTGTCTTTAATTTTTGCCAATTTGATTACTATGTGTCTCAGTGTGTTTCTCCTTGGGTTTATCCTGTATGGGACTCACTGCACTTCCTGGACTTGGGTGGCTATTTCCTTTCCCATGTTAGGGAAGTTTTCGACTATAATCTCTTCAAATATTTTCTCTGGTCCTTTCTCTCTCTCTTCTCTTTCTGGGACCCCTATAATGTGAATGCTGTTGCATTTAATGTTGTCCCAGAGGTCTCTTAGGCTGTCTTCATTTCTTTTCATTCTTTTTTCTTTATTCTGTTCTGCAGCACTGAATTCCATCACTCTGTCTTCCAGGTCACTTATCCGTTCTTCTGCCTCAGTTATTCTGCTATTGATTCCTTCTAGTGTAGTTTTCATTTCAGTTATTGTATTGTTCATCTGTTTGTTTGTTCTTTAATTCTTCTAGGTTTTTTTAAACATTTCTTGCATCTTCTCTATCTTTGCCTCCATTCTTTGCCTCCATTCTTTTTCCAAGGTCCTGGATCATCTTCACTATCATTATTCTGAATTCTTTTTCTGAAAGGTTGCCTATCTATCTCCACTTCATTTAGTTGTTTTTCTGGGTTTTTATCTTGTTCCTTCATCTGGTACATAGCCCTCTGCCTTTTCATCTTGTCTGTCTTTCTGTGAATGTGGTTTTTGTTCCACAGGCTGCAGGATTGTAGTTCTTCTTGCTTCTCACTTTCTCCTTTCTAACATGACAGTTAAGTTATCTAACAGACTACTTGCTTTGTCGGGGTCAATGGTACTCATATCCTAATGGATAAAGGTCATCCTCATTCAAGCATCATTTTACCAATTTCAGTTTCTATGGAAGGCTGATGTGAGGAAGATTTTGGGAAGAACCCAAAAATTATATCCTTTATGTTACTGCCAATCTTTTTTATTCTTTGGACAGGGCCTGTTGACAGTTCAGAACAATTTAGGCAATATTTGAATTTATAGTTTGAAAATGAAGATTCATTTCAAGGCATTGGCCAGGAGAGTTGGATAATGTGAACCACCTGGCCAGTAGTCCTTTACTCCTCCAGTTTTGACTCTTGGACATAACATATATGGATTTTTGATTATTAATGGGAATTAGGTAAATGAGCAAAGAAAACAAATATACATGATGTACAAACTTCATTTGAAACCAAAGGTTCAATTTCCTCTCCCTCTATTCTTTATCAGGATGGTTATAATTTCTCTGAATGGTTAGAGTAGACTTTCTGCTCTTTAATTTTCTCTTCTCACCGCCTAGTGAAGACCACAATGAGTCCTCTAAGTGGCCAAAAGGCAGCCATGGAGAATAAGGGAGCACACAATCTGAATTACTGGTCTTCAGATAATTAAGCATTGACTATTCATTTTTTATCTGATGTTTTAATTACCACTTTTATTTCAGAACTTACTTTCCTATAATTTTTGTTGTATAACCAAATAATCATCATGGTAGAATTGTTCTTTATCCTCATTTAACTTCCTATTGTATATGATGGTGTTATTCGTAAATATGATACTGTTCCAGTAAACATAGATTTTAATTCCCATATTTAAAATAAGTTAGTGTTTCATGTGTCTTTTTTTACCTGTTTTATTTTGCAGGGTATATCATAAGATAGTATTGATGCTTTTGATCTTCTTGCTGTCTAGGGATCTGGTACAAAGGTAAATAAATAAAAGTGTGGGTGGAAGAAGGCATAAAACGCTAGAGACTCAGAAGTTCAAAACAGGGGAAGATTAACTTTCTATCTATATAAATAGACATAGAAGTTCACATCTGGGGATTCTTTTTTTTTTTTTTAAAGATTTATTGATTGATTGATTGATTACTATGTTGGGTCTTCGTTTCTGTGCTAGGGCTTCCCGTAGTTGCGGCAAGCGGGGGCTACTCTTCATCGCGGTGTGCGGGCCTCTCACTATTATGGCCTCTTTTGTTGCGGAGCACAGGCTCCAGATGCGCAGGCTCAGTAGTTGTGGCTCACGGGCCTAGTTGCTCCGTGGCATGTGGGATCTTCCCAGGCCAGGGCGCGAACCCGTGTCCCCTGCATTAGCAGGCAGATTCTCAACCACTGCGCCGCCAGGGAAGCCCCATCTGGGGATTCTTACCTTTTACTTTTCAGAGAATCTAACAGATAATTCATTCTTAGTTTTCATCATATATTCTGTTCATAAGAATTAAAGAACATGGACTTTTGATATATATTAAGCAGATATTTACTAAAAACCTAGTGTATTACAGGTGCTATGGGAATACAATTGGACTACAACTTTTCTGTTCAAAATATATTCAAAAATAGGGAGGGAGGAAAATATACACATAAAAAGACTAAAAAAATAAAAACATACAAGGCCAAATATATATACATCAATGAAAATCAGTTATATATACATCAATGGAAATTACATATAATGAGTAGTCTTTCACTTCAAGCATGGGAGAAAAGGTTTTATGAAGGTCCCTGCCACTACAAAACAACTAATTCTATGTGAAATTGTTTTCAGGATACATTGCAGTTCTTAGGTGAGGGAGTTCTCCTAGGTCTCTTCCCACCAAATAATATGAGCTGAGCTCAGTATATGAAGTGCTGAACAGCAAGTAAATAAAAAAGAAAGGCTGTCTTGAGGAAAGATGCTGATACCAGCAACACAAGGGGGACACAAATATTCAGTCTATAGCACATTTTGATTATTAATTGATAAAAAGGAATAAACAATAAAATCAACACAATTAATTTGGAAACTTCAAATACTGAAGTCAAATTCTTCAAATTCCACCTTTTCTTTTATTCTCCTTTAACAAACTTTTTGACACATAGTCATCAAAACACAGGAGGGAGTTTAAAAAATTGTAGAAAGCTGGGGATAACTGAAAGTGGCTAATTTTACAGCTGTCCTTAGATAAACATAAAAGTTATGGGCAACTTGCATGGATCATTTGTTTAATTGTCTACTATAATCTTTAAATCAACATTTATCTTGAAGACAAGGGAGCAAGATTTACAGCAAGATTGCACAGCCTTATAATTGGACTTGATATGAATATAAAGTAACAGTTTTGTATTCACACAGTTCAATTCCCAAGTGTGGGATTTAGTAAGACTGTATTTTTTAAAGAAAAAGTATCTATGTTGTTTTATTGCCAAAATGAGAGAAATTGCAGAAAATGATTTGTCTTATTTGCTTTGGGGGCTCGAGAACTCCATCAAATTTTTTACTTCTTATGCAGACAAAAATATAGTCTAAGTCTTTGTTTTAAAAAAAATGCATAAAGAGAATTTATCTTCCAGAGGTTGGAGTGGACTTAATATTTTAATATTCTTTGAAAGCAACATTAATTTCCTGGGGATATTTTTATGCACCCACCTGATTCGCTGGCTGAAATCTCTA
Organism: Balaenoptera acutorostrata; assembly: GCF_949987535.1. Taxonomy (NCBI): domain Eukaryota; kingdom Metazoa; phylum Chordata; class Mammalia; order Artiodactyla; family Balaenopteridae; genus Balaenoptera; species Balaenoptera acutorostrata. The sequence goes on along the minus strand of NC_080085.1, from coordinate 123,221,777 downwards.
ATGTTTAAGTATTTTCTGCTTTCTCAACCAAGATAATACTTTTTAAGCTACTTTTGCTTTGTTTCTAATAACAATGTAATATGGAATTTCTGAGTACATTTTCTACAATAAAATAGTATTAATGAAGATATTCATTAGGAAATTGTGAGAATTATCATCGGATGGTTAATGTTTGTGGTTTGAATTATATAGTTTCTTTGGATAATGTAAGACCCACTAAAATGCACTCTTCCACTTCTTTTTTTAGAATTTGGTGTGTGCTTTTGTTTTGTTTTTTACTGAAGTAGTTGATTTACAATATTGTGTTAATTTCAGGTGTACAGCATAGTGATTTGAGTTTGTTTTTTTTTTTGCAGATTCCATTATAGGTTATTATAAGATATTGGGTATGATTCCCTGCGCTATACAGTAAAGCCTTGTTGCTTATCTATTTCATACTATATGATATAATTTATATGTAGAATCTAAACAATGATACAAATGAATCTATATGCACTCTTCCACTTTTTCCCCAAATTTTAACTCCAGAGGTCAACAGAGGAAGATCCAATCCTCTTGACCCTTTTACTCTGAACATTTCTATTATTGTCATGTGTAGTTACATTCAAAATATCTGAAGACGTGATTCCTGGTGCAAGTTTTTACTTTTACTTTTTCTTCATCTTAAACATGCTAAAATTATGACTGGCAAAATACCTAGTAAAGGAGTTAGAAGAAAAAATTCTGGTTTTAGTTCTGCAGAGAGGTCCCTCTGCCCTTCCTTAGAAAGTAAGTCATGGTCGTTGTCATCAAGGAACTTATCTGGTTTTCCTTAGGGCTTGGCTAGCACAGACAGGATTTCAGTGAATGAATATAAAGGTATAAATTAATTAATTGTATTGTTATTATTGAGACTTTATATTTCATATGTCAGTTATATGTGGAATCTAAAAACTACAACAAACTAGTGAATATAACAAAAAGGAAACAGACTCACAGATATAGAGAACAAACTAGTTGTTACCAGTGGGAGGAGGAAAGGGTGAGGGGAAAGATAGGGGGAGGGGGATTAAGAGGTACAAACTACTATGTATAAAATAAGCTATAAGGTTATATTGTACAACATGGAGAATATAGCCAATATTTTATAATAACTGTAAATGGAGTATAACCTTTAAAAATTGTGAATCACTAGGTTCTACACCTGTAACATATTGTACATCAACTATATCTCAATTTAAAAAACAGAACATTGCAAAGGGTATGAAAAGATCAAATTCCTTTTATCACATATGTATTTAGATTTGATTTGCTATCTATCTAACTGGTTTAACCAGATTTTCAAAAGAACAAACATGTGGTTAATCTACCATCAGTCATGAAGGGGAATGTATATGCATACCCAGTAGTGTTAGGTATCGCATCACTTCAAAACATACCCCCTAATTATGGCCTCAAGCCCCTAGTATTTTCTCTTGCCATCCTATCCCTTATGAATATCATTTATTCCCGTGCCTTCTGTCAACATTTCTATGTAGTGGATTCCAAAGCTCTGACCTAGTTGTTCTTCTCACGTGTCTATTTGTCTCTCATTCCTAATTTCCTACTAGACATTTCTAACTGTAAATCCTGACAGAACCTCCTTGTATCATGCATACAACCACATTTCATATTTTGCCTTGTCCATTTCAGTTCCTCTTCTTTATTTCCTATTTTCATTAAGGCCACTACCAGCTTCCAAGGCACAAATTTTTTTTTTTTTTTTAGTGTTTCCATAGTGAGCACTTTAATTAATTTTTCCATGGAGTACCATCTTTCTTTCATTTTTTCTTTTTTAACATCTTTATTGGAGTATAATTGCTTTACAATGTTGTGTTAGTTTCTGCTGTATAACAAAGTGAATCAGCTATATGTATACATATATCCCCATATCCCCTCCCTCTTGCATCTCCTCCCACCTTCCCTATCCCACCCCTCTAGGTGGTCACAAAGCACCGAGCTGATCTCCCTGTGCAATGTGGCTGATTCCCACTAGCTATCTATTTTATATTTGGTAGTGTATTTATGTCCATGCCACTCTCTCACTTCGTCCCAGCTTCCCCTTCCCCCTCCCCCGTGTCCTCAAGTCCATTACTATGTCTGCGTCCTTATTCCTGTCCTGCCCCTAGGTTCTTCAGCACCCTTTTTTTTTTTTTTTTAGATTCCATATATATGTGTTAGCATACGGTATTTATTTTTGTCTTTCTGACTTACTTCACTCTGTATGACAGACTCCAGGTCCATCCACCTCACTACAAATAACTCAATTTCGTTTCTTCTTATGGCTGAGTAGTATTCCATTGTATATATGTGCTACATCTTCTTTATCCATTCATCTGTCGATGGACACTTAGGTTGCTTCCATGTCCTGGCTATTGTAAATAGAACTGCAATGAACACTGTGGTACATGACTCTTTTTGAATTATGGTTTTCTCAGGGTATATGCCCAGGAGTGGGATTGCTGGGTCATATGGTAGTTCTATTTTTAGTTTTTTAAGGAACCTCCATATTGTTCTCCATAGAAAATCACACATATTTTAAAGCTAAGACACATCCTTGATTCTTCTTTCTCTCAGTTATCTTTTTTCCAGTCTTCTACCAAAACTCATCTTTTCTTCCTTCCAAATACCCATGATACCATCCATGTTCTTTGCTTTTCTATTACCAACACCCCTTCTAATTTTTGTCTAGATTACTGGAATTACTGTCTTTATCCTCACCTTCTACAAACATGTAGCAGCATTTTATTTGTTGGCAGCTTTATTGCCTATGTCATTGCTGTATCAATCAGGGTTCACCAGAAAAACAGAACCAATAGGATAGATAGATGGATCGATCAATAGACAGATAGATCAATAGATAGAAGGAGATTTATTATGATGAATTGGCTCATGCTATTATGGAATCTGAGACAGTCCACCTTCTGCCATCTGCAAGCTGGAGGCCCAGGAAAGCCAGTGGTGTACATCCAGTCCAAAGATAAATAATGAAAAAACAAAACCTACTATGGCATTAATTGGTATCCTGTACTTTGTTGGAGCAATCTGTAATATGTTGGGGAAGGATATATTTTCCCCTGATGAGATTTCATAAACTATTATGCAAATTTATTTTATAGCATTTGAGGAAAAATACAATTTTAGACACAATACATTATACTGTTAAAAAGTAGTAAAAATAAACAAATTTACCACTAACCTAAGGACATGAATCATATGAAATATTTATAAATCACATTTTGTAACCTTTAATAATATCAAACCAAATCCGGTGGTTTTAAATTAGATTTCAATCCAGTGTTCTACTCTTCAAACAATACTAGATATAGCCAGCCTTCACTATCAAGGGTACTTTTAAATAACTATGCTCCTCATAAAATGCCTTCTTCAGAGAGGAACCTTGTTTCATGTTGTCTATAATAAACAAGATGAACTGCAATGTTATTTTCTTTCTCTTAACTACATCATCAGCTGTTTTGATTTATATTTCTCTCATAAAATATTATTATCAAGCAAAATAAAGCACAAAACCCTTTTTCTTGTTTTACAAGCAAGACAAAGTCTAGCTTTTAGACTGTAGGTTGTTAGACAATTTGACTTCCTTTTCCTTCTATTTTTCTTTCTTATTTTTCCCCTGTCTATATTAGGAGTATTCTGAAATACACATCCAATCTGCATTTTTTTTTCAGTTGGTCTCTTTCCTTGACAGTCAGAAACAGGCTGTGCTGTGTGCCGTGAGTTATGGCAAAATTTCCAAAGAGACTTTGCCTAGTGGAGGCCCCTCAATAGTCTGACTCTTTCTTTTCAATTAAAATAAAAAAATTATAGGGTGACCTTGCAGGGCAAAAATCATTGTATATATTTGGAGCTATCTTTCGGATTTTAAATCCAAAGATGTTCCTGAATACTTTTGTATTTAATTTTATTTAAAAACTTGCAATTTTAGATAAATAGATTGGCAACAAAGACGGACCAACAAAGGAACAGCTTCTTCCCTTAATAGTAAATTATTAGCTTTTAAAGAAAATTGCCTCCTTTACCCTGCTTTAAAATATGCGGTCTTTATTGATTGATAGCACATTTTGTCTTTAATGCCATGTAGTATCCTATATGTTATCTGTTTGCTTCCCTTCCCATTGATTCCAAAGCACAGCAACCAAGGTAACATTAAAGGGAATGATGCTTACATTGGAATATTCTTTATTTACTCAGAGTCCCAAATCACCATTCTACGCCTTAGATAAGCCATACTGGTGTTACCAAGTACAATTGCTAGCACTGTTATTTTAGCAAAGTCAATATTATGTTTCCCAGAAATCACAATATAGAGAGCCAAGTATATCTATCTCTGCATATAAATAAAATAGTCATAGTGGATCATGGCCAGAGGAGAGCAACTAAATAGGGAGCCTGCAGGAAATTGTATTCCAAGATAGGTAGTTGAAGTGACTTAAGTGGCTTAACCTGAGGACAAGACAACAGATCAGTATCTTTAGGAGACTGACACGCTGCCTACTGGGCTAGTGAGGCAACTCTGATCAGTATCTTTAAAATCGGAAGAGCTTGCATGGTTAAGAAAACCCCAAAGGTAAAAGCAGTGTGATGAATTGGGAAGTGTCCAGCTTTGGAGTGTGGCAAACTTCACTCGGAATCCTGTTTCTTCCTGACTGTGTGATTGGGCAAATGGTTAACTCATCTCTCTGCACCTTCATTTCCTCATCTGACAAATGGAAGTGATAAAACTGATGTCACATGACTGTTGTGAAGATGAATACCAATCACTTGCATAAAGCACCTAGCGGAGGGCCTAGCGTTAACTAAGAAAGTAGTCGGTGTTTGAATGTCCACGAGCAAAGGGAGGAAGGAGGGCTCTTTCTGGGCTGAGAGTAGGAACTGCGCATGGGACAAAGGGGAAAAAATACTATAATACCCTCAGTGAAGCCACGTTGGAGACCTAGGAACTAAACCAGAGCATCAAATCAAAGAGCAAAGAGGCTAGAAAAGCTCTCTTAGTAGTGATCCTGCAAAAGGGGATAGGCAAGATGGAATGAATGCATAGTTTGAATGAACAAGAAGTTGAAGCCTGGTGAGACTGTGGATCAGTGGCGCCCACTGTAGAAGGGAGCATTTCACAGGGTCTCTGTGCCACAGCAGTGGACGGGGAAAAACTGTTTTGAGGGCCAAGTTTGTTGACACACTTGATAAATGCTAACTATTATTAACATTCTGAAAATAATTCTTTATATTAATACAAATGGGTAGGCACTTTAGGAGAGTTTGCTCAAATATAAGGGACTAATTTATTGATATTGATTGACCCATCCAATCTTTGAAGTCTACTCAAACCTACTTATTAAAAGCTTCCTCATCATGCAAAACCCTACTCTGCTGCAGTCTTCTAGTAACTGTGGGCAAAATTTTGTGTTTGGGTCTGAATTTAATACATAATGGGCTCACATTCACTAATCTACCTTTTAAAACTGATTCCCAGTGATTTTCTTACTTCTGAAACCTCTGCTTCATTCACGCTAATTTCTAAGTTCACTTGGCATGTTTCTATCTCTAATGTTTTTTTTCATATAATGTGTCATCTACATTAAATCCTACACCAAGCATCAAGACCGAGCTCAAATCCTAGTTTAGATACAGTCACCTCTGGACTGTTAGAAAACTTGTTAGTTTAAAATATTTCTGAATTATTCATATGCTGTATTTTGATATGTATAACATCACTTTCTTAAAATATTGTATAATATTTCTAATGATCAGAGACTCAGAATTTATGTATCCCTGTCCCCCACCCCCATTTCTCCATGTTATAGCAGCATATGATACATTCTCAATAAATATTTATCATACTGAATCAAGTTACTTTAATAAACAAGTGAGTTTTATATTATTTTTCCCAGTTTAAAGATCAGAAAAATAAGTCTTGGGGAGGTTTAGTGGCATGCCCAATTCACACCGAGTTGTTAAGTCACCTACAGCTTATACAATTGGCTGTCAGCATTCCAGGAGCCAAATACATGAGTAATATTAGGAGACCAACTCTTTCTTATGTGGACTTTGTTTTTTTTTTTTTTTTTTCCAAACATCTTTATTGAAGTATAATTGCCTTACAATAGTGTGTTAGCATCTGCTTTATAACAAAGTGAATCTGTTATATATATACAATATGTTCCCATTTCTCTTCCCTCCTGCATCTCCCTCCCTCCCACCCTCCCCATCCCACCCCTCTAGGTGGTCACAAAGCACCGAGCTGATCTCCCTGTGCTATGCGGCTGCTTCCCACTAGCTATCTATTTTACATTTGGTAGTGTATATATGTCCATGACACTCTCTTACCCTGTCACATCTCACCCCACCCCCTCCCCATATCCTCAAGTCCATTCTCTAGTAGGTCTGTGTCTTTATTCCCGTCTTGCCACTAGGTTCTTCATGGCCTTTTTTTTTTTTTTTTCCCTTAGATTCCATATATATGTGTTAGCATACTGTATTTGTTTTTCTCTTTCTGACTTACTTCACTCTGTATGACAGACTCTAACTCCATCCACCTCATTACAAATACCTCCATTTCATTTCTTTTTATGGCTGAGTAATATTCCATTGTATATATGTGCCACATCTTCTTTATCCATTCATCTGTCGATGGACATTTAGGTTGCTTCCATGTCCTGGCTATTGTAAATAGAGCTGCAATGAACATTTTGGTACATGACTCTTTTTGACCTATGGTTTTCTCAGGGTATATGCCCAGTAGTGGGATTGCTGGGTCGTATGGTAGTTCTATTTGTAGTTTTTTAAGGAACCTCCATACTGTTCTCCATAGTGGCTGTATCAATTTACATTCCCACCAACAGTGCAAGAGTGTTCCCTTTCCTCCACACCCTCTCCAGCATTTATTGTTTCTAGATTTTTTGATGATGGCCATTCTGACCGGTGTGAGATGATATCTCATTGTAGTTTTGATTTGCATTTCTCTAATGATTAATGATGTTGAGCATTCTTTCATGTGTCTGTAGGCCATCTGTATATCTTCTTTGGAGAAATGTCTATTTAGATCTTCTGCCCATTTTTGGATTGGGTTGTTCGTTTTTTTGTTATTGAGCTGCATGAGCTGCTTGTAAATCTTGGAGATTAATCCTTTGTCAGTTGCTTCATTTGCAAATATTTTCTCCCATTCTGAGGGTTGTCTTTTGGTCTTGTTTATGGTTTCCTTTGCTGTGCAAAAGCTTTTCAGTTTCATTAGGTCCCATTTGTTTATTTGTGTTCTTATTTCCATTTCTCTGGGAGCTGGGTCAAAAAGAATCTTGCTGTGATGTATGTCATAGAGTGTTCTGCCTATGTTTTCCTCTAAGAGTTTGATAGTGTCTGCCCTTACACTTAGGTCTTTAATCCATTTTGAGTTTATTTTTGTGCATGGTGTCAGGGAGTGTTCTAGTTTCATACTTTTACATGTTCCTGTCCAATTTTCCCAGCACCACTTATTGAAGAGGCTGTCTTTTCTCCACTGTATATGCTTGCCTCCTTTATCAAAGATAAGTTGACCATATGTGTGTGGGTTTATCTCTGGGCTTTCTATCCTGTTCCATTGATCTATATTTCTGTTTTTGTGCCAATACCAAACTGTCTTGATTACTGAAGCTTTGTAATATAGTCTGAAGTCAGGGAGCCTGATTCCCCCAGCTCCATTTTTCGTTCTCAAGATTGCTTTGGCTATTCGGGGTCTTTTGTGTTTCCATACAAATTGTGAAATTTTTTGTTCTAGTTCTGTGAAAAATGCCAGTGGTAGTTTGATAGGGATTGCATTGAATCTGTAGATTGCTTTGGGTAGTAGAGACATTTTCACAATGTTGATTCTTCCAATCCAGGAACATGGTATATCTCTCCATCTATTTGTATCATCTTTAATTTCTTTCATCAGTGTCTTATAATTTTCTGCATACAGGTCTTTTGTCTCCTTAGGTAGGTTTATTCCTAGATATTTTATTCTTTTTGTTGCAATGGTAAATGGGAGTGTTTTCTTAATTTCACTTTCAGATTTTTCGTCATTAGTGTATAGAAATGCAAGAGATTTCTGTGCATTAATTTTGTATCCTGCTACTTTACCAAATTCATTGATTAGCTCTAGGAGTTTTCTGGTAGCATCTTTAGGATTCTCTATGTATAGTATCATGTCATCTGCAAATAGTGACAGCTTTACTTCTTCTTTTCCGATTTGGATTCCTTTTATTTCTTTGTCTTCTCTGATTGCTGTGGCTAGGACTTCCAGAACTATGTTGAATAATAGTGGTGAGAGTGGGCAACCTTGTCTTGTTCCTGATCTTAGTGGAAATGGTTTCAGTTTTTCACCATTGAGGACAATGTTGGCTGTGGGTTTGTCATATATGGCCTTTATTATGTTGAGGAAAGTTCCCTCTATGCCTACTTTCTGCAGGGCTTTTATCATAAATGGGTGTTGAATTTTGTCGAAAGCTTTCTCTGCATCTATTGAGATGATCATATGGTTTTTCTCCTTCAATTTGTTAATATGGTGTATCACATTGATTGATTTGCGTATATTGAAGAATCCTTGCATTCCTGGGATAAACCCCACTTGATCATGGTGTATGATCCTTTTAATGTGCTGTTGGATTCTGTTTGCTAGTATTTTGTTGAGGATTTTTGCATCTATGTTCATCAGTGATATTGGCCTGTAGTTTTCTTTCTTTGTGACATCTTTGTCTGGTTTTGGTATCAGGGTGATGGTGGCCTCGTAGAATGAGTTGGGGAGTGTTCCTCCCTCTGCAATATTTTGGAAGAGTTTGAGAAGGATAGGTGTTAGCTCTTCTCTAAATGTTTGATAGAATTCACCTGTGAAGCCATCTGGTCCTGGGCTTTTGTTTGTTGGAAGGTTTTTAATCACAGTTTCAATTTCAGTGCTTGTGATTGGCCTGTTCATATTTTCTATTTCTTCCTGGTTCAGTCTCGGCAGTTTGTGCATTTCTAAGAATCTGTCCATTTCTTCCAGGTTGTCCATTTTATTGGCATAGAGTTGCTTGTAGTAATCTCTCATGATCTTTTGTATTTCTGCAGTGTCAGTGGTTACTTCTCCTTTTTCATTTCTAATTCTATTGATCTGAGTCTTCTCCCTTTTTCTCTTGATGAGTCTGGCTAATGGTTTATCAATTTTGTTTATCTTCTCAAAGAACCAGCTTTTAGTTTCATTGATTTTTGCTATTGTTTCCTTCATTTCTTTTTCATTTATTTCTGACCTGATCTTTATAATTTCTTTCCCTCTGCTGGCTTTGGGGTTTTTTTGTTCTTCTTTCTCTAATTGCTTTAGGTGCAAGGTTAGGTTGTTTATTCGAGATGTTTCCTGTTTCTTGAGGTAGGCTTGTATTGCTATAAACTTCCCTCTTAGCACTGCTTTTGCTGTGTCCCATAGGTTTTGGGTCGTCGTGTCTCCATTGTCATTTGTTTCTAGGTATTTTTTGATTTCCCCTTTGATTTCTTCAGTAATCACTTCGTTATTAAGTAATGTATTGTGTAGCCTCCATGTGTTTGTATTTTTTACAGATCTTTTCCTGTAATTGATATCTAGTCTCATAGCGTTGTGGTCGGAAAAGATACTTGATACGATTTCAATTTTCTTAAATTTACCAAGGCTTGATTTGTGACCCAAGATATGATCTATCCTGGAGAATGTTCCATGAGCACTTGAGAAAAATGTGTATTCTGTTGTTTTTGGGTGGAGTGTCCTATAAATATCAATTAAGTCCATATTGTTTAATGTATCATTTAAAGCTTGTGTTTCCTTATTTATTTTCATTTTGGATGATCTGTCCATTGGTGAAAGTGGGGTGTTAAAGTCCCCTACTATGATTGTGTTGCTGTCAATTTCCCCTTTCATGGCTGTTAGTATTTGCCTTATGTATTGAGGTGCTCCTATGTTGGGTGCATAAATATTTACAATTGTTATACCTTCCTCTTGGATCGATCCCTTGATCATTATATAGTGTCCTTCTTTGTCTCTTGTAATAGTCTTTATTTTAAAGTCTATTTTGTCTGATATGAGAATTGCTACTCCAGCTTTCTTTTGATTTCCATTTGCATGGAATATCTTTTTCCATCCCCTCACTTTCAGTCTGTATGTATCCCTAGGTCTGAAGTGGGTCTCTTGTAGACAGCATATGTATGGGTCTTGTTTTTGTATCCATTCAGCCAGCCTGTGTCTTTTGGTGGGAGCATTTAATCCATTTACATTCAAGGTAATTATCGATATGTATGTTCCTATTCCCATTTTCTTAAATGTATTGGGTTTGTTATTGTAGGTGTTTTCCTTCTCTTGTGTTTCTTGCCTAGAGAATTTCCTTTAGCATTTGTTGTAAAGCTGGTTTGGTGGTGCTGAACTCTCTCAGCTTTTGCTTGTCTGTAAAGGTTTTAATTTCTCCATCGAATCTGAATGAGATCCTTGCTGGGTAGAGTAATCTTGGTTGTAGGTTTTTCTCCTTCATGACTTTAAGTATATCCTGCCACTCCCTTCTGGCTTGCAGAGTTGCTGCTGAGAGATCAGATGTTAACCTTATGGGGATTCCCTTGTGTGTTATTTGTTTTTTTTCCCTTGCTGCCTTTAATATGTTTTCCTTATATTTAATTTTTGACAGTTTGATTAATATGTGTCTTGGCGTGTTCCTCCTTGGGTTTATCCTGTATGGGACTCTCTGTGCTTCCAGGACTTGATTAACTATTTCCTTTCCCATATTAGGGAAGTTTTCAACTATAATCTCTTCAAAAATTTTCTCAGTCCCTTTCTTTTTCTCTTCTTCTTCTGGTACCCCTATAATTCGAATGTTGGCACGTTTAATGTTGTCCCAGAGGTCCCTGAGACTGTCCTCAGTTCTTTTCATTCTTTTTTCTTTATCCTGCTCTGTAGTAGTTATTTCCACCATTTTATCTTCCAGGTCACTTATCCTTTCTTCTGCCTCAGTTATTCTACTATTGATCCCATCTAGAGTATTTTTAATTTCATTTATTGTGTTTTTCATCATTGCTTGGTTCCTCTTTAGTTCTTCTACATCCTTGTTAAATGTTTCTTGCATTTTGTCTATTCTGTTTCCAAGATTTTGGATCATCCTTACTATCATTATTCTGAATTCTTTTTCAGGTAGACTACCTATTTCCTCTTCATTTGTTAAGTCCAGTGTGTTTTGAGCCTGCTCCTTCATCTGCTGTGTGTTTTTCTGTCGTCTCATTTTGCCTATCTTACTGTGTTTGGGGTCTCCTTTTCACAGGCTGCAGGTTCGTAGTTCCCGTTGTTTTTGGTATCTGTCCCCAGCGGCTAAGGTTGGTTCAGTGGGTTGTGTAGGCTTCCTGGTGGAGGGAACTAGTGCCTGAGTTCTGTTGGATGAGGCTAGATCTTGTCTTTCTGGTGGGCACGTCCACGTCTGGTGGTGTATTTTGTGGTGTCTGTGGCCTTATTATGATTTTAGGCAGCCTCTCTGCCAATGGATGGGGTTGTGTTCCTGTCTAGCTAGTTGTTTGGCATAGGATGTCCAGCACTGTAGCTTGCCGGTCGTCGAGTGAAGCTGGGTCTTGATGTTGAGATGGAGATCTCTGGGAGATTTTTGCCGTTTGGTATTACGTGGAGCTGGGAGGTCTCTTGTGGACCAGTGTTCTGAAGTTGGCTCTCCCACCTCAGAGGCACGGCCCTGATGCCTGGCTGGAGCACCAAGAGCCTTTCGTCCACACGGCTCAGAGTAAAAGGGAGAAAAAATAGAAAGAAAGAAAGAAAGAGGCTATAATATAGTGAAGTAAAATAAAGCTATTGTAAAGCAAAGCTATACAGACAAAATCTCACCCAGAAGCATATACATATACACTCACAAAAAAAAGGAAAAGGGGAAAAATTAATATCTCCTGCTCCCAGAGTCCACCTCCTGAATTTGGGATGATTCGTTGTCTATTCACGTATTCAGCAGATGCAGGCACATCAAGTTGATTGTGGAGCTTTAATCCGCTGCTTCTGAGGCTGCTGGGAGAGATTTCCCCTTCTCTTCCCTGTTCGCACAGCTCCTGGGGTTCAGCTTTGGATTTGGACCCGCCTCTGCGTGTAGGTCGCCTGAGGGCGTCTGTTCCCCGCCCAGACTGGAGTGGACTTTGTTTTAATCTCACTGATTTTAGCCCTGTGCCTCTTTCCTTCTGCAATTGGGCAGGAGTTGATGAATACTAGTTTATTAAACTCGGTGATGCATTACTGCCAGAACAAAGAGAAGTTTGTTCTGGGGCCATTTAATTTATTTAAAGAGAACCCTTGCTTTTAAAAATTTTCCTAGCCGTATGTGCTTGGCTATGGTGAATATCATAATTTAAGGAAAAAGTAAAAGAATGTTTGACTGATCAGGTGGCATGTTTACTATTAATTTCCCAGTCATCCAACCCTCAATATCAGAGTCATGAGCTTCTCTGGGGTTCTACAGGATGAGATCCTTGTGCACATGAGTTTCTATGCTTCAGCTTCTCCTTCTCTGCTTCCCCAGACCCCATCCTCCAAAACTTTCCATCTGCAATAAATCTGTTAATGTCTCTTGCCTACTAATGGGTTTTAGTGTTCATCCTCATTTTCATGTGGTCATATTTGGAAGATGAGATAAAGAGGTTTGGTCATTCTGCCATCTTTAACCATCTGCGGATTAGTGACATTGAACCAAAAAAGTTTTGAAACCACTGTGACCAACCTTTGCTCAAACTATTCACCCTCTTCTTAGTGCGTTCCCTCAGTTTATTCAATCAGTATTTAATTTCTTTAAAATCCACACTAAGTCTAATGCCTTCCAAAAAATAGAATTCAGTTTTCCCTGTGGAGACCTAATGTCTCTATTCCTCCAAATCCCACAGCATGTTTTCTCAACGTCTATTACAGCATTTACAATCATTGGCTTTATTACTGGAATCATTTATATATCTCTGACTCCCCAGTTAGACTGCAAGTTCCAGGACACGGGGGTCCATGCCTTTTTAATCTTTATATTCCCAATGGCGTTTTGCCCATAGGAGGTAATAAATGTTTGCTCAATTGAAGTAAGTTACTTTATTCTACTTGTTATTCTTTATTTCATTTATTTATGTCTAATAAGTGATTTAATTTGTTTATTTTTATAATTAAAAACACAAATGTAATCTTTCTTAGGAGTTCTGCGTTTTCTAAATCTAATGTTCTATGCCTAAACTCCTATGTCTGTTAAGTTACCTAAATAAGTAAAATCAAAACACATTATGGCAGAAAGGGAAATAAAGGCCATTGTTTGTACATAATAATTCAGCACAGACATTGGAATTAGACCAGCATTCTAATCTGGCTCCAGCTCTTACTTGCTGTGTGACCTAGGGCAAGTCATTGTACTTCTCTGAACTTTAGTTTCTTCATTGGTAATATGAGCATAATAATACCTCCTTCTTGAAGTTATCAAGATTAAATGACTTTGCTAATTATAATTTTTCAAGTTCTAAACAAATTCTAGTTGTTATTGTTCGCATGAAACGTGACATGGTAAAGGGCATTCTTAGTCACCTCCCTGTTCTCAACCCCCGGCACAGGGCCTGCCACATAGTAGGTACTTACTATATATTTGTTGAACAAAGAAATGTGGAGGATGAAAAAAAGGAGACAAAGAAGGTGGGAAAGAACTAAATTATATATTTATTCCAGATCTTAAACAATAATGGACATTCCACTATCTGTAAGAAGGTAAATTCTACAATATTATCATGTTTAGAAGTAATTTTCTCTATAGCATGGTATGAAGGTCTATTCTGTCCTAATGCATGAGTTCATATTCATCAAACAACAGGAACGATGTTTACAATAGATGTCAAGTGCATAGTAAGCAGATCTAGCATTCTCTGTGTTCCCTGAGACATACAGATTCACACGTGTTCTCAATCTATAAGCTGAATTCATATGTAAAAGATAAAAATGAAGCTGCATTTTTTTCTTTCTTTTCCACTCTCTTAACAACCCTAGCTCTGGAGAAAATAGGCAAGAAGAATGATTTGAACCCCACCATATTCTCTATTTCAGTGCTGTGCTATAACCATTTTACTTTATCAATTACTTTATCAGTTTTGAAACCCCACTGAGGCATGACAAGACAGTTAGATGAAGGGAATAGCAGTTTGGAAAAGCTCACTTGGTGGTCAAGCAGCAGACAATGGAGAGATGCATGGTGTGGCTGTAAAACCTCTAGAGTATTTCTGGTTCAGAGACCTCCAAAGAAAGAGGACTTGAGAGCTGAGAAGAAAACCAGTGTTAGGGCCTTAAAGACATAAGGCAGTCATGCATCAAAAAACAGCTTGGGGAGTCAGACATTCTGCTGCTTACTATCTGAGTGTCTTTGGAGAGGTGACTTTAAAATCTCAACCCCTCAGTTTCCTCTTCTGACAAACGTGCTGATAATCCTTACTTTTCAGGAGACTCTTAAGGGTGAGCTAATATAGGGGAGATCGTCTGGTGCATACTTCATGCATATTACTTTTCTTTTTTCCTTTTAGAGTTGGAAAGACCCTTGGGAAAGACAAACTAATGGCTGCAATTGGGTCTATCAGCCGATTTTATCTGCAAAACAGTTAAGTATGTAGTGTCTTTTCTAGAGAAAGAAAAGTTGGAGAAATTCACACAGTGAAGCAGCAGAAATTCTAGGATTTAATTATGCTTCTGCAAGTTCTTATAAGGAGATTCAGTGTGTGTTAGAAGGCAGCCTCCTCATCATGTCTTGATAAAGTCAGGTTTAAAATGAGCTATAATTAGCTCAGTCACTCAGTAAAATTTGGGGATGCCAAGCTCAAGCCTAAATTTAATACTTGAACTAGTCTTCTGTGTTTGAACATGAAGTGCTAAATTATAATTCATTATCAAGAAGTAGGGGGAAAAGTATGAAACTTGCTTTGTGAGTTCATTCATTTAAGATATACCTGAGTTGGGCAGCATCCTTTGTAATATGGTGTTTCTTAATGCCTTGTGCATAATTGTTAGAAAAAAAGGAATTATCAATCTAAAATAATAAAAAAGTTATTACTAAAAAATCATGCAGTTAACCATGGCCTATGGTTGAAAGCTGGCTCCTTAGCCCACAAGATCCAGAGCAGAGCTAGTGGAAGCATACTGAAAATGCAAGCAAATCACCTTATTTCCTGAGCTTGCAATTTGAGCCACAAAGTTAAACCCAGTTAGAAATGTCACAAACGCCATCAACAATTTGGGAAAAGCAAACTGGTCATATGTGTGAAAAGCTTCAAATTACTGACGTCATTTGATCGAATAATTCAATGTCTAAGAAGCTACCTAAAGAAATAATCAGAAACATAAAAAATAACTAATCTACCAAAATTTTCACTACAACATTATTCATAATAGCAAATTTGGAAATTACTTAGATATTCAACAGAACAATGGTTAAAGAACCTGTGATATCCATATTACAGTCTTTTACATAGTCATCACAATATTATTTAGAAAGAATTCCCAATGACCTGGAAAATACTCATTATGTAATATTAGGTCAAAAACAGCAGGCTATGAAGTTTTAATGATATATAAATGTTGTGTGTGTATGCGCATATGTGTGTATGTGCATACTTCTATGTATACATTATAAAAAGACTGGAAATAAAGGCTCCAAAATATGATTGAGCTTAACAACTAAATTTTACTTATTATTGTGAGCATATGTATATTTTTAAGTTTACAGTAAATAGCTATTACTTTTGTAATCAGAAAAACACAAAATTGTTTATAACGGTATTTTTAGGAAGCTCTCCTGTAATATCCTCATGTAAAAGTATCTGTGAGACACAAACTTAGAATACATTTTGTTGAATAAATATTCAAGTAAGTCCACACTCTACTACTAGTAGGTAAAGAGTTGGAGCACCTGGAAGCTGCCTCATAAATAATCATTCTCCTCTTGGTGAATCTTCCCTGGTCTGGTGCAGTTCAATAATTCTTGTCATATGTTCTATTTGGCAGCTGCTCATCTGCCTCACGCTACCTAGGTCACTGACATTCATGCTTCTAATGGTACAGCATAAACGGAAAAGAATACTACAAGCCTGGGTCACAGTTTTAACCAAAACCTAAAACAAGAAATGTGGATGGTCGATGCGGAAGATGGCGGAAGAGTAAGACGCGGAGATCACATTCCTTCCCACAGATACAGTAGAAATACATCTACACGTGGAACTGCTCCTACAGAACACCCACTGAACGCTGGCAGAAAACGTCCGACCTCCAAAAAGGCAAGAAACTCCTCCCGTACTTGGGTAGGGCAAAAGAAAAAAGAAATAACAGAGACAAAAGAATAGGGACGGCACCTGCACCAGTGAGAGGGAGCCGTGAAGGAGGAAAGGTTTCCATGCACTAGGAGCCCCTTCGCGGGCGGAGACTGCGGGTGGCGGAGGGGGGAAGCTTCGGAGCCACGGAGGAGAGCGCAGCCACAGGGGTGCGGAGGGCAAAGCGGAGAGGTTCCCGCACAGAGGCTCGGCGCTGAGCGGCGCTCACCAGCCCGAGAGGCTTGTCTGCTCCCCCGCCGGGGCGGGCGGGGCTGGGAGCTGAGGCTCGGGCTGCGGTCGGATCGCAGGGAGAGGACTGGGGCTGGCGGCGTGAACACAGCCTGAAGGGGTTGGCGCACCACAGCTAGCCCGGAGGGAGACCGGGAAAAGGTCTGCAGCTGCCGAAGAGGCAAGAGACTTTTTCTTCCCTCTTTGTTTCGCTGCGCGCAAGGAGAGGGGATTCAGAGCGCCGCCTAAACGAACTCCAGAGAAGGGCGCAAGCCACGGCGATCAGCGCGGACCCCAGAGACGGGCGTGAGACGCTGGGGCTGCTGCCGCCGCCTCCAAAAAGCCTGTGTGTGAGCACAGGTCACTCTCCACACCTCCCCTCCCGGGAGCCTGTGCAGCCCGCCACTGCCAGGGTCCCGGGATCCGGGGACAACATCCCCGGGAGAACGCACTGCGCGCCTCGAGCTGGTGCAACGTCACGCCGGCCTCGGCCGCCGCAGGCTCGCCCCGCCTCCTCCGTACCCCTCCCTCCCCGCGGCCTGGGTGAGCCAGAGCCCCCGAAGCAGCTGCTCCTTTAACCCCGTCCTGTCTGGGCGGAGAACAGACGCCCTCAGGCGACCTACACGCAGAGGAGGGTCCAAATCCAAAGCTGAACCCCAGGAGCTGTGCGAACAGGGAAGAGAAGGGGAAATCTCTCCCAGCAGCCTCAGAAGCAGCGGATTAAAGCTCCACAAACAACTTGATGTGCCTGCATCTGTTGAATACCTGAACAGACAACGAATCATCCCAAATTCAGGAGGTGGACTCTGGGAGCAGGAGATATTAATTTTTCCCCTTTTCCTTTTTTTTGTGAGTGTATATGTATATGCTTCTGGGTGAGATTTTGTCTGTATAGCTTTGCTTTACAATAGCTTTATTTTACTTCACTATATTATAGCCTCTTTCTTTCTTTCTTTCTATTTTTTCTCCCTTTTACTCTGAGCTGTGTGGACGAAAGGCTCTTGGTGCTCCAGCCAGGCATCAGGGCCGTGCCTCTGAGGTGGGAGAGCCAACTTCAGAACACTGGTCCACAAGAGACCTCCCAGCTCCACGTAATACCAAACGGCAAAAATCTCCCAGAGATCTCCATCTCAACATCAAGACCCAGCTTCACTCAACGACCAGCAAGCTACAGTGCTGGACACCCTATGCCAAACAACTAGCTAGACAGGAACACAACCCCATCCATTAGCAGAGAGGCTGCCTAAAATCAAAATAAGGCCACAGACGCCCCAAAATACACCACCAGACGTGGACGTGCCCACCAGAAAGACAAGATCTAGCCTCATCCAACAGAACTCAGGCACTAGTTCCCTCCACCAGGAAGCCTACACAACCCACTGAACCAACCTTAGCCACTGGGGACAGATACCAAAAACAACGGGAACTACGAACCTGCAGCCTGTGAAAAGGAGACCCCAAACACAGTAAGATAGGCAAAATGAGACGACAGAAAAACACAGAGCAGATGAAGGAGCAGGCTCAAAACACACTGGACTTAACAAATGAAAAGGAAATAGGTAGTCTACCTGAAAAAGAATTCAGAATAATGATAGTAAGGATGATCCAAAATCTTGGAAATAGAATAGACAAAATGCAAGAAATATTTAACAAGGATGTAGAAGAACTAAAGAGGAACCAAGCAATGATGAAAAACACAATAAATGAAATTAAAAATACTCTAGATGGGATCAATAGTAGAATAACTGAGGCAGAAGAAAGGATAAGTGACCTGGAAGATAAAATGGTGGAAATAACTACTACAGAGCAGGATAAAGAAAAAAGAATGAAAAGAACTGAGGACAGTCTCAGGGACCTCTGGGACAACATTAAACGTGCCAACATTCGAATTATAGGGGTACCAGAAGAAGAAGAGAAAAAGAAAGGGACTGAGAAAATTTTTGAAGAGATTATAGTTGAAAACTTCCCTAATATGGGAAAGGAAATAGTTAATCAAGTCCTGGAAGCACAGAGAGTCCCATACAGGATAAACCCAAGGAGGAACACGCCAAGACACATATTAATCAAACTGTCAAAAATTAAATATAAGGAAAACATATTAAAGGCAGCAAGGGAAAAAAAACAAATAACACACAAGGGAATCCCCATAAGGTTAACATCTGATCTCTCAGCAGCAACTCTGCAAGCCAGAAGGGAGTGGCAGGATATACTTAAAGTCATGAAGGAGAAAAACCTACAACCAAGATTACTCTACCCAGCAAGGATCTCATTCAGATTCGATGGAGAAATTAAAACCTTTACAGACAAGCAAAAGCTGAGAGAGTTCAGCACCACCAAACCAGCTTTACAACAAATGCTAAAGGAAATTCTCTAGGCAAGAAACACAAGAGAAGGAAAACACCTACAATAACAAACCCAATACATTTAAGAAAATGGGAATAGGAACATACATATCGATAATTACCTTGAATGTAAATGGATTAAATGCTCCCACCAAAAGACACAGGCTGGCTGAATGGATACAAAAACAAGACCCATATATATGCTGTCTACAAGAGACCCACTTCAGACCTAGGGACACATACAGACTGAAAGTGAGGGGATGGAAAAAGATATTCCATGCAAATGGAAATCAAAAGAAAGCTGGAGTAGCAATTCTCATATCAGACAAAATAGACTTTAAAATAAAGACTATTACAAGAGACAAAGAAGGACACTATATAATGATCAAGGGATCGATCCAAGAGGAAGGTATAACAATTGTAAATATTTATGCACCTAACATAGGAGCACCTCAATACATAAGGCAAATACTAACAGCCATAAAAGGGGAAATTGACAGCAACACAATCATAGTAGGGGACTTTAACACCCCACTTTCACCAATGGACAGATCATCCAAAATGAAAATAAATAAGGAAACACAAGCTTTAAATGATACATTAAACAATATGGACTTAATTGATATTTATAGGACATTCCACCCAAAAACAACAGAATACACATTTTTCTCAAGTGCTCATGGAACATTCTCCAGGATAGATCATATCTTGGGTCACAAATCAAGCCTTGGTAAATTTAAGAAAATTGAAATCATATCAAGTATCTTTTCCGACCACAACGCTATGAGACTAGATATCAATTACAGGAAAAGATCTGTAAAAAATACAAACACATGGAGGCTACACAATACATTACTTAATAACGAAGTGATTACTGAAGAAATCAAAGGGGAAATCAAAAAATACCTAGAAACAAATGACAATGGAGACACGACGACCCAAAACCTATGGGACACAGCAAAAGCAGTGCTAAGAGGGAAGTTTATAGCAATACAAGCCTACCTCAAGAAACAGGCAACATCTCGAATAAACAACCTAACCTTGCACCTAAAGCAATTAGAGAAAGAAGAACAAAAAAACCCCAAAGCCAGCAGAAGGAAAGAAATTATAAAGATCAGGTCAGAAATAAATGAAAAAGAAATGAAGGAAACAATAGCAAAAATCAATGAAACTAAAAGCTGGTTCTTTGAGAAGATAAACAAAATTGATAAACCATTAGCCAGACTCATGAAGAGAAAAAGGGAGAAGACTCAGATCAATAGAATTAGAAATGAAAAAGGAGAAGTAACCACTGACACTGCAGAAATACAAAAGATCATGAGAGATTACTACAAGCAACTCTATGCCAATAAAATGGACAACCTGGAAGAAATGGACAGATTCTTAGAAATGCACAAACTGCCGAGACTGAACCAGGAAGAAATAGAAAATATGAACAGGCCAATCACAAGCACTGAAATTGAAACTGTGATTAAAAACCTTCCAACAAACAAAAGCCCAGGACCAGATGGCTTCACAGGTGAATTCTATCAAACATTTAGAGAAGAGCTAACACCTATCCTTCTCAAACTCTTCCAAAATATTGCAGAGGGAGGAACACTCCCCAACTCATTCTACGAGGCCACCATCACCCTGATACCAAAACCAGACAAAGATGTCACAAAGAAAGAAAACTACAGGCCAATATCACTGATGAACATAGATGCAAAAATCCTCAACAAAATACTAGCAAACAGAATCCAACAGCACATTAAAAGGATCATACACCATGATCAAGTGGGGTTTATCCCAGGAATGCAAGGATTCTTCAATATACGCAAATCAATCAATGTGATACACCATATTAACAAATTGAAGGAGAAAAACCATATGATCATCTCAATAGATGCAGAGAAAGCTTTTGACAAAATTCAACACCCATTTATGATAAAAGCCCTGCAGAAAGTCGGCATAGAGGGAACTTTCCTCAACATAATAAAGGCCATATATGACAAACCCACAGCCAACATTGTCCTCAATGGTGAAAAACTGAAACCATTTCCACTAAGATCAGGAACAAGACAAGGTTGCCCACTCTCACCACTATTATTCAACATAGTTCTGGAAGTCCTAGCCACAGCAATCAGAGAAGACAAAGAAATAAAAGGAATCCAAATCGGAAAAGAAGAAGTAAAGCTGTCACTATTTGCAGATGACATGATACTATACATAGAGAATCCTAAAGATGCTACCAGAAAACTCCTAGAGCTAATCAATGAATTTGGTAAAGTAGCAGGATACAAAATTAATGCACAGAAATCTCTTGCAGTTCTATACACTAATGACGAAAAATCTGAAAGTGAAATTAAGAAAACACTCCCATTTACCATTGCAACAAAAAGAATAAAATATCTAGGAATAAACCTACCTAAGGAGACAAAAGACCTGTATGCAGAAAATTATAAGACACTGATGAAAGAAATTAAAGATGATACAAATAGATGGAGAGATATACCATGTTCCTGGATTGGAAGAATCAACATTGTGAAAATGTCTCTACTACCCAAAGCAATCTACAGATTCAATGCAATCCCTATCAAACTACCACTGGCATTTTTCACAGAACTAGAACAAAAAATTTCACAATTTGTATGGAAACACAAAAGACCCCGAATAGCCAAAGCAATCTTGAGAACGAAAAATGGAGCTGGGGGAATCAGGCTCCCTGACTTCAGACTATATTACAAAGCTTCAGTAATCAAGACAGTTTGGTATTGGCACAAAAACAGAAATATAGATCAATGGAACAGGATAGAAAGCCCAGAGATAAACCCACACACATATGGTCAACTTATCTTTGATAAAGGAGGCAAGCATATACAGTGGAGAAAAGACAGCCTCTTCAATAAGTGGTGCTGGGAAAATTGGACAGGAACATGTAAAAGTATGAAATTAGAACACTCCCTGACACCATGCACAAAAATAAACTCAAAATGGATTAAAGACCTAAGTGTAAGGGCAGACACTATCAAACTCTTAGAGGAAAACATAGGCAGAACACTCTATGACATACATCACAGCAAGATTCTTTTTGACCCAGCTCCCAGAGAAATGGAAATAAGAACACAAATAAACAAATGGGACCTAATGAAACTGAAAAGCTTTTGCACAGCAAAGGAAACCATAAACAAGACCAAAAGACAACCCTCAGAATGGGAGAAAATATTTGCAAATGAAGCAACTGACAAAGGATTAATCTCCAAGATTTACAAGCAGCTCATGCAGCTCAATAACAAAAAAACGAACAACCCAATCCAAAAATGGGCAGAAGATCTAAATAGACATTTCTCCAAAGAAGATATACAGATGGCCTACAGACACATGAAAGAATGCTCAACATCATTAATCATTAGAGAAATGCAAATCAAAACTACAATGAGATATCATCTCACACCGGTCAGAATGGCCATCATCAAAAAATCTAGAAACAATAAATGCTGGAGAGGGTGTGGAGGAAAGGGAACACTCTTGCACTGTTGGTGGGAATGTAAATTGATACAGCCACTATGGAGAACAGTATGGAGGTTCCTTAAAAAACTACAAATAGAACTACCATACGACCCAGCAATCCCACTAGTGGGCATATACCCTGAGAAAACCATAGGTCAAAAAGAGTCATGTACCAAAATGTTCATTGCAGCTCTATTTACAATAGCCAGGACATGGAAGCAACCTAAATGTCCATCGACAGATGAATGGATAAAGAAGATGTGGCACATATATACAATGGAATATTACTCAGCCATAAAAAGAAATGAAATGGAGGTATTTGTAATGAGGTGGATGGAGTTAGAGTCTGTCATACAGAGTGAAGTAAGTCAGAAAGAGAAAAACAAATACAGTATGCTAACACATATATATGGAATCTAAGGGAAAAAAAAAAAAAAGGCCATGAAGAACCTAGTGGCAAGACGGGAATAAAGACACAGACCTACTAGAGAATAGACTTGAGGATATGGGGAGGGGGTGGGGTGAGATGTGACAGGGTAAGAGAGTGTCATGGACATATATACACTACCAAATGTAAAATAGATAGCTAGTGGGAAGCAGCCGCATAGCACAGGGAGATCAGCTCGGTGCTTTGTGACCACCTAGAGGGGTGGGATGGGGAGGGTGGGAGGGAGGGAGATGCAAGAGGGAAGAGAAATAGGAACATATTGTATATGTATAACTGATTCACTTTGTTATAAAGCAGATGCTAACACACTATTGTAAGGCAAATATACTTCAATAAAGATGTTTAAAAAAAAAAAAACCTAAAACAAACAAAACACTGACAAAATGTATGTCAAAATATACTTCACAATGCAGTGTTTTCTTATTTTAAACATTATTATTGTATTATTGAAATCCATGTTACTGTGACTGAGATCACTCTATTAAAATGAAAAATTTAACAGGTTTCAAAAGGTTGTATAGTTTGGGCAGACTTGAGATAAGCCCAGTATGAATTTGGAAACATGGGTTCTATTTGTGGTTCAGAGTAGTTATATATTCTTAGACTGTCACTTCTCTTGGAGCTGGTTTCCCTATCTGGAAAAATAGGGGTTGGAGACCATGAATGCTAAATCACCTCTCCCCCCATGCCATGTTCCCCCTGGATATTAGAAATTCAAGGCTTAGAAATTTGAGATCATGGAATCCAATGTTTTCAGTGTCATAAAAGTTTCATAAGCTAAAGTTTTCATTCCTCTTGCAAACAGGCTGACTACTGTACTGTATATCAAGGGCCAAAATGAGTTGTGAATAAAAGTTTGACTCAGTGGTGCTTCATCTGGATGAATTATAAGCCTCAAAGAACCTAACTGTAGCAAATTAATCAAGAAGCATATTCATTGTCTATGTATGCCTTTTTGAAACTGAGTTTCTCTAGTGCACTTGAAAGGTGACCATCGTTCACTTGTGAAGCTGACATATTTGTTCTTAGTATAAGAACATGCATTTTGGATGTAGGCCAAGTTAAATTATTCCTCCTAGAAAATACCCCTTTCACTGCAAATGACAAATTCTTCCCTAAAACAAATCACTGTATTCACACGCCTGCTTATTGTAAATTATTTCAGTATTGTCCCCAGTCCATCACTTGCTTTTAGTTTAAAAATGGAATATTTTTAGTCAAGGAAAAAAAATACTTAGAAGGAAAGATAGGATATATATTTCTCTTCTCACCATGAATGAAGCTGGGCTATCTTCCAGGTATTTCTCATTTGGTTTGGGAGACAACTTTAAAATCTATACAAAGCTAATTACTATGTATTGTGAAACCATAACACACAACCAAGGATAAAGGAAAAAGTGGGAATCCATAGAGGACCTCATAGTACAGATGGACACATGCATCTTTGAGGAAAACTGTGACACAACCACTTATACAAGGTCATAGAGGTTATTCATTAAAATCTTTACCTTGTAAATGAACCCCAGCCTAGATTTAATGCTTGGATTATTTGTATGCACAGGCACTCAATCATTATCCACTTTCTAGAATTATAATTTATTTCTGCTTATTATTGCATGGAAGTATCAATCAGGACTAGCCAAACTAATTCCTAAAATGCAACTGAAAGTAGCTATAATTAAACTGATTAGAATACAAATTTCAATGATCATCTTTCATATAGAAAATGGAAATTTTGTACTACGCACACTTTTCCCACATTCAATATTCACACATTCATTCATCTACTCATTTCACAAATACAGTGAAATGCGGACATTGTTTGTCACAGTCTATGTCTATGCATGTGTCTGTGATTACACACTTACACTTATCTGAAGCATAGAAATTTAAGAACTTAGGAAAGTCTAAGAGTTATGAGACGCTAGTTTTAGTCTTGGCACTTAAACACATTGTATTTCCTAAAGAAGGCCCATGAAATTTCTCTTTTACAATTTGACACACTCCAATCAAGAGGTGGAGTGTAATTTCCCTTCCTTTCAAACCAGGTAGGTGATATAACTTCCTTGTAATTGCTAAAAATGTAGCAGAATGTATGGTCTGTGACTTCCAAGGCTTGTTCAGAAAAGGTCAGACATCTTCCGCCTGGTTCTCTTTGAACCCTCTGGGGGAGCGAACCACAGTAAAAGAAGCGTTATTTTCCTGAGACTAACATATTGGAGGGGCTACATGTAGACATTTTGGTCAAAAGTCCCAGCTGATCCCAGGTATCTTCCAGTCATCCCTTCTAAGGTGTCAAGAATGTGAGTAAAGCAGTCCTGGACCTACAGACCATGGCTTCCTCCAGCTGAGTACAACTAACTGACCGCAGTCAATGCCATGAAGAGCAGAAGAATTATCCAGCTGAGACCTACCTAAATTCCTTAACTATAGTATATGTAAAATGTAATAAAATAGTTGTGGTTTTAAGCCACTCAGTTTTAAGGTAGTTAGCTTCACAGCAGTAGTAACTGGGATAGATGTAAAACTTAATAGCTATGTAACTGTTGAAAAGTTACCCATTTCTTTTTCTCATTTGTAAAATGACAATACCGATATAGATCCTTCCCAACCAGCATGAAATAACAAGAGAGGATAATAGCTGTGGGAGTGCATTATGATGTGACATAATGGTAAAGCATTATCTCTATCCATCCATCCATCCATCCAATGTAAAAGTCAGTCTGGTGTTTCTAACATTCAAAACACTATAATCCTCTACATTATACGGAGATGGCCAAATGGTTTTAAGGCATGTACTTTGTTATCTAAGGTACAACCTCAGTCCCAGTTGGAGGCTACATTTTGCGAACTCTCCTTCTTCTGAACAAATATATTAATTATCGCCACAGTTCAGGTACTTCAGGTTTCCCTGAGTCACATGGACTGAGCACTGAAATCTCCTTTATATGACTGTTTCTAACAAAGTACAATTAGAGGTGTCATTTTAGCACCTGTTTTCCTCAAGCCCACATTTCTCTTTCATCCTCTCAGCAAGTTGAATACCAATTTAGTCTCATTTCTTCACCCTTCCTTCACCCAATACTTTTTGGGTCAAGAAATCAAAGTTTCAAATGAGGTAAGTGTAGTGCTACCACGTTTAATCCTCAGAGCTAGTTGGTGCCTCTAATATAGCCTGGGCTGTACTGCCCTGCCTCTAGGTTTCAGTCTTCCAGAGTTTCAGTAACTTCATTGTGGATATTTTCTTAAGCCATCTTTCCATGGCCACTCTAAGGGACACATTAGATGTGTTTTCAAAGTGACTTTCCAAGCTGAATCCCAGGCAGGTTACTAGGTTCTTTTGCCTGAGTTCTTCTAAGTGTGAAAATGTCAATATTCACTTTTCCATTACAAGAAAAAACTCAACACATACTATGCCATGCCTGCTAATGTTTTCTTTCTCCTGTTAGTGATATGGATATATAGAAATTCACACTGTCCGAGTTCTTTTATCTCTCTCTGATATTCAGTGAGATATCCTGGTGGTGGCTACAAGCTGAACCTTTATAAAAACTGAGAAAAAAAAAACTGAACCTTTGATCACACATCTCTAATAAGGAAGCAAATTCTAGGCTGTAATACTGAATTTGCATACACCTCTCTGAGGTCAAAGTTCGTTTGGAGGGCAAGTTCATATAGGTATACACCTCATTAAGAAAACATGGTGTTTGAAAATCTGGATTTATGGAATGGGGAAAATTGAGGAAGTGGGATGAAGTTATTCTCTTTTTTGAAGTTTTATCTATATTATTTCTTTAAATACTGATCCACAGGTGCATATTTATTTATTCTTTTGAAGTATAGTTGATTTACAATGTTGTGTTAATTTCTGCTGTACAGCAAAGTGACTCAGTTACACACATATATACAGTCTTTTTATATTCTTTTCCATTATGGTTTATCGCAGGATATTAAATATAGTTCCCTGTGCTATACAGTAGGACCTTGTTGTCTATCCATTCTATGTGTTAATAGTTTGTATCTACTAACCCTAACCCCAAACTCCCAGTCCATCCCTCTTCCACCCCCATACCCCTTGGCAACCACAAGTCTCTTCTCTATGTCTGTGAGTCTGTTTCTGTTTCGTAGATAGATTCATTTGTGCCATGTTTTAGATTCCATATAAGTGATATCATATATTTGTCTTTCTCTGTCTGACTTACTTCACTTAGTATGATAATCTCTAGGTCCACCCATATTGCTGCAAATGGCATTATTTCATTCTTTTTTTATGGCTGAGTAGTATTCCATTGTATATATGTACCACATCTTCTTTATCCATTTATCTGTTCATGGACATTTAGGTTGTTTCCATGTCTTGGCTATTGTGAATAGTGCTGCTATGAACATAGGGGTGCGTGTATCTTTTTGAATTATAGTTTTGTCACGGGCATATTTTAAATGCAACATTAGTTACAAAATGTGTATGTACACATAGAAATTTTCAGAATTATATATTTTGCAGAGTAGGTTGTATATGTATAAATTATAACTAGATACAGTATTGCTTCAGGACAGAAAACTAAAGAAATGGGTAAGTAGTACCTTACTCACTGCCTATTTTGTGCAAGAAATAATGCTAGGGACATCATATGCATTCTTCGTGTTGATATTAAAGAAATTCTACCAAAGGGGAGGGGGGAGGGAGGGACAAATTAGGACTATGGGATTAATAGACACAAACTACTATACATAAAATAGATACGCAACAAGGATTTACTGTATAGCACCGGGAATTACATGCAATATCTTGTAATAAACTATAATGGACTACGTATAATATGCAAAAAAACCCCAAAAGTGAGTTGCTATGCTGTACACCTGAAGCTAACATAATATTGTAAATCAACTGTGCTTTAAGAAAAATTTTATTATCCCCATTTTAAAGATAGGGAAACTGAGGCTCAAATTAATTAAGTAAATTATCCAAGTTTGCTCAGTTGGTAAAGGGTGAAATGATTTAAATTATAATTCAGCTTCATATTGCCTGTGTAGCCTTTGTCTTCCATTACTTCCCATGCTCTACCCTTTATGCTCCAACCACATTGAATAGTTTGAGGTGTACATGTTTCTAACTTGCTACCTTTGCTCACAAAGTTCTCTCCTTCCGGGATGCTGTTACTCCCATTTCTACACATCATATGTAGCCCCACCCAGATAGCTGTCTTTCTTGAAGACTTTTTCAACATCCTCAATCGGAACTGTCTCATTTTCCTGTGTTCTCATGGCATTTTGTGACGCTTTCTCATAATGCCTTGTATGTTATCTATGTTCATGTCTTAGCTTCCCAGCCAACCAGCTTTCAATAATAATACTCAGTTCTGTTAGTGCATTAAAGATACATCACATGTTCCCATTCATTTTCTCTTTAAAGGAAAACTCTCCTAGTGACTGGTAGTTGTGAACTCATTTCTAGTGCTTAACATGAGAGTTCAATTTTTAAACTAAAATATTACGATCCATTTTTGTTTAATTCACCATAGAATATACTCTTTTCTAGAGAGTTGTATTCTAAAATCAACAAAAATTCTCCCTCCATATCTATTTGTACCTATCAGTTCATCTACTTCTTTAATAGAATTTCAGTCAGCTGTGACTTTCTGGAACATTAGTTAATATATTAATTTAAAGTTCAGCAATTTGTGAGTATCTACAAAGTCCACAATAGGTCATGATTAACACTTAAATGATGGCTTATGAACGTGGGCAACCAATCTCAGCATCTGCATTTCTGCTGGGCTTTACTATTCTCTCCTCCTTGTTTTGACACCTATGCTATAATTCCCATAAACTAAACTGTGATTTTCTTGCAGCAAAAATGACTCCAAAAGAAAGTTAGCTGATATTTCTCTTGATAAAAGGAGGGAGGGAGCAAACAGTGAAGTCTAAGGAAGTGACAGTCCTTAGAAAGAACAAAAAAAAAGCAATAAAAATGTGCCTAAATTAAAGAGAGGAAGAATAAATTTTATGGTAGCTCACATGAAATCAACAAGGCCACCAACCATATGCTCTATATAGAAACAAGAAAAATATAATTTCTCTATTTAATTTGCCGAAAACACTGCTCGTGAAGTGCTAGATAAAACATTATGAGCCTGAAAGATTTATCTACTTTTTAAAGGAATATTGCATTGCATTGCATGGGGAGAAACATATAGTGGTATGTGTCAACTAAGCGTTTCATGAAGCTCTTAAGACTTAGCTCTTAATCCCCAAAAGTTGTCAAACATAATCTTTCATTGTTATGACACATCTATTTACGTATCATCAAACTGCATTTAAACAGGGTAAAGTGACAAGGTCTGGATTCCATGAGATTTCAGTATTCAATGTAGAAAAAGCTCAGTTTATTTTGACTTTTTGAGGCTTACTTTCACTTACTTGTGAGTTATTGATCTGCAAGTTTTATTTGCCTCCTCTAATTCTCTATACATTAGGAATTAATATTTTTGTTTGCTGTGAGCATTTTTCATTCACAATTTTCTGAGGCGTTCCAACTATTGAAACTATCTTTTTCAATTATGTAAAGAAAACAATGAATTTAAAGCACTATTCTAGCTTAGCTGTCTCTTCTACTATTTTTGACTCATCTAGAATTACTTTTAAGTGAATTTTCTTGAGCATATGTATTGCCTTCAGACATATTTTCAGTGAAAGACCTAAGCAAGTGTCTTTTTTAACTTCTTCATTCTTTAACTTCTAGTCAGTCACTGCCCAGTAACCTACATTCATTTTCCGGTTAAGTAACAAAAATGTCCTCCGGACTATATAACTTTAAGAGAAACTGTTGATTTCTAATTACATATTGAATTTTGCCACCATACAAGTTACAGAAAACCAGAGGAATTATGTTTGCACAAAGCTTGTATCGGAAGTAATATTTTTATGTTTGCCATGGTGAGTTATTTTATTGATTTTACAGCACTGTATCTTTTATTCCTTATAATATGAAGTTGGTGATTTGGTTAAATCTGAAAAGTTAACTCTGTAATCTGGAAAAAGTCTGTTTAAATATCTTAAAGAGGATGAGGAAGAACCACAATTTAGAACACTGTAGCTTCTTATTCCTAGGACTAGTGTATGAATATGAGTGTGTGTGTGTGTGTGTGTGTGTGTGTGTGTGTGTTTATAACAGGTAAATGAAATTAATTCCTTAGTTCATAGTAGATTTAACATCTACTACATGCAAATAATTATTCTATGTTTTTAGATACAGTGATGACTAAGATATGGTCCTGGTTCAAAAAGAATTTACAGTCTGTTTATTGTCCTGGCTTAGACATCTCTTCTGAGCTCAAGACACCTATACTGGACAACACTGTCGACTTAAAAAAATGCACAACGTGAGAGTTGCGAGTTAAGTTTTATTTGGGGCAAAATGAGGACTGGAACCTGGGAGACAGCATCCCAGATAGCTCTGAGAAACTGCTCCAAAGGGGCAGGGCGGAAGGCCAGTATATATCTGATTTTGGTGAAGGGGGAGTACATGCAATAGAGCACATATTTTTTTACAGAAGGTTTCAGCTCGTCTCGTGCAGGTTACTGCTAGTCACGAGAAGCAGATGTCACCATGAAGGTTTTTAGTGCTTTTCTAGATATGAGGAGATGCAAGAATTGGGCTCATAAAATCAGCTCCTGAAATTGTCTAACTATCTGAAGAGCTGTTCTGCCAGTTTTTCCCAGAGCACAGAGTGCCTCATTTCTGCTCTCCACCCTGAACTGATTTCAGGGGGTGTTGAAAGTCAGCAGCTGCAGCAGCACATGATTTAATCCTTGTAGGGGTAGATGGCAAGTGCCAATGGAAAATGCCAATTTGTAGTTGACAACACCTAACACAATGCCTGACACATAATAGACACTGAATAAATATTTGTGTTATGAATACTTCTCCTTTTCAGGGGCCTTAAATACTAAAGTTCTTTTGGACACAGACTTCTTCTCCCTCTGTGATCTCTTCTACTCCCATACTTCAGTGGCCAATATATGCTGACAACCTTCTCAATTTATTTCTCTAGCCTGAAATTCTATTCCAAATTTCAGATCTGTCTATCCCACTCTACATCTGTAAATGGATGCCTCAGGGGCTCTTCAAATTCAAGATTCCCATTAGGGAACTCATGAGCTTCAAACCCAGCCTTCTGTAGCCCCACTATAAACTTGGTATGTCCTCATTTGTTCCTAATCTTAGTAAACAGTATCACCATTCACTCAGCTACAAGGCCACCATTGCAAAGAGACCCTAATGAGGCCTAATACCTACTTCCGGGTATTCACATCTTTTTATAAGTCCCTCTCCTTGAGTATGGGCAGGACCTGCGACTTGCTTCTAACCAAAAGAACATGACAAAAGTGATGGATGTCACTCCTGTGATAATGTCACATCATATGACTCCATCTTGGTAGCCAACTCACTATAGAAAATCTCCTTGCTTTCTTGATGTAGTAAGTGGCCACGTTGGGAAGGCCCATGTGGCAAGGAACTGTGGGCAGCCTCTGGGAACATGGTGCATTATTGGTACAGTGAGAGTAAGTTAGAGCATAGAGAGTATTGGATAGAAGAGATTATGGGAAAAGAGCCTGGAAAGGTGGTTTAAGGCTAGATTGTGAAAGACATTATCCTGCCAAGTGAACGACAATTTGTTACTGTGACAACAAAGTAGTTAACTCATTCAATAAATGCTTGTTCCATGCTTACTAACTGCAATCAATTTTCTAGTCACTAGAGATACAGCTGAGAACAAAACCCCTGGCTTCAGAAGCTTATATTTGTAGGCAGAGAGTCACTGAATGGTTAAAGCAGGGTATATGTGAGGTCACATTTGGATGTTAAAAGAAAAACTAAAAAGAAAGATTAAATGACAAATATCATATGATATCGCTTATATGTGGAATCTAAAAAAACGGTACAAATGAACTTATTTACAAAACAGAAATAGAGTTACAGATGTAGAAAATAAACTTATTGTTACCGGGGGGTGAAGGAGGGATAAATTGGGATATTGGGATTGACATATACACACTACTATATATAAAATAGATAACTAATAAGGACCTACTGTATAGCACAGGGAAGTCTACTCAATACTCTGTAATGACCTATATGGGAAAAGAATCTAAGAAAGAGTGGATATATGTATATGTATAACTGAATCAATTTGCTGTACACCTGAAACTAACACAACATTGTAAATCAACTATACTCCAATAAAAAAAAAAAAAGAAAGAACGATTAAAATAGGAGAGAGTGGAGGCAGGGAGAACTGGAACCCAATTCTGGAAAATTGTTAACTAATAAAAAAATATAGAAAATACCAGATAGGAAGGAGAAGGGTGAACATGGCAGGGCAGAAAGTATAGCTGCTTACTACAAGTGAACACAACACTAGGCACGCAGTAGGGCACTGAATGACTGTTGATGTGAACCCGGCTTTTGGCTTCATTCTAACGTTTTCCTACTCCCAGCCAGGTGGGGCTAAGCTACTTGGATCTGGGTCCATTAATGTGCATTCTATGATTGGTCTTTTTAAACAGGTAAAGTCTGGTTCTTTAATTTGACAGCTCCTTCTCTGAGGTGGTAGTTTTGTTTTTTTTTTTAAACATTTAATGTTGCTATCCATTTATTTATTTTTTTAGAGATAACATACATGTTTAATTTAATTAATTTATTTATTTATTTTTGGCTGTGTTGGGTCTTCGTTTCTGTGCGAGGGCTTTCTCTAGTTGCGGCGAGCGGGGACCACTCTTCATCACGGTGCGCGGGCCTCTCACTGTTGCGGCCTCTCTTGTTGCGGGGCACAGGCTCCAGACGCGCAGGCTCAGTAATTGTGGCTCACGGGCCCAGTTGCTCCGCAGCATGTGGGATCTTCCCAGACCAGGGCTCGAGCCCGTGTCCCCTGCATTGGCAGGCAGATTCTCAACCACTGTACCGCCAGAGAAGCCCGAGGTGGTAGTTTTTAATCCAAGAATATGTTGGCCATGTGTTGGCATTATTAGAACAGTAGCCCTTCTGCCACTTGGAAATACAATCTGCTTCTGAGAGTAGCTGCTTGTCTTCATTGAAAAAAATGACTTTATCTGAATTTTACACTTTTCCTACTTGACTCTGGGTTTTCATTCTCTATCTGCTGCTGATGAACTTATCCTTATTTGGAAGAGCTCTTTTGAATTTTTGCAGGATCATATTTAAGGCAGAGTAACATTTTCAAAGCAAGTTACATATACTTCAATGAGCTTTTCAGACTATACTTTAAGAAAAGAATATGTGAGCCTAAATTTAAGGGTAAAGGTAGTTTGCCATTTTTCCCTTACTCATATGTATCATCAATGTCCCAAAATTTAGATCAGGACTGGGAAGTGAAAATGGGATGAGAGAGCATTCTAATGGAGAAGATTAGCATACTTACAAGTAATTAACACCATATAAGAACTTACGTAGCAAACAATATAGTTATCTTACTAAACTGCATGCAGCCACCTTAAAATTTGGAGCCCACAGTAAAATTAAATTTGGGTTGCTTCTCAGCATTGGCATTGACAGGTTCATTTCTTTTTAATGATGCCTTAATCTAAAGTGGTTTTGTGAACTGAATTTATGTGCTGCTACTAGGCTAATAATACACAATACATATATTTAAAATTTTTTTATTTTATTTATTTTTTTTATACAGCAGGTTCTTATTAGTTATCTATTTTATACATATTAGTGTATATATGTCAATCCCAATCTCCCAATTCATCACACCACCACCCCCCCCCTCCACTTTCCCCCCTTGGTGTCCATACGTTTGTTCTCTACATTTGTGTCTCTATTTCTGCCCTGCAAACCGGTTCATCTGTACCATTTTTCTAGATTCCACATATATGTATTAATATATGATATTTGTTTTTCTCTGACTTACTTCACTCTGTATGACAGTCTCTAGATCCATCCATGGCTCTACAAATGACCCAATTTCGTTCCTTTTTATGGCTAAGTAATATATCATTGTATATATGTAACACATCTTTTTTTTCTAACATCTTTATATTAGAGTATAATTGCTTTACAATGGTGTGTCAGTTTCTGCTTTATAACAAAGTTAATCATTTATACATATACATATGTCCCCATATCTCTTCCCTCTTGCATCTCCCTCCCTCCCACCCTCCTTATCCCACCCCTCTAGGTGGTCACAAAGCACCGAGCTGATCTCCCTGTGCTATGTGGCTGCTTCCCACTAGCTATCTATTTTACGTTTGGTAGTGTATATATGTCCATGCCACTCTCTCACTTCGTCCCAGCTTACCCTTCCCCCTCCCCATATCCTCAAGTCCATTCTCTAGTAGGTCTGCATTTTTATTCCCATCTTGACCCTAGGTTCTTCTGACCTTTTTTTTTTTATATTCCATATATATGCGTTAGCATACGGTATTTGTTTTTCTCTTTCTGACTTACATCACTCTGTATGACAGTCTCTAGGTCCATCCACCTCACAACAAATAACTCAGTTTCGTTCCTTTTTATGGCTGAGTAATATTCCATCATATATATGTGCCACATCTTCTTTATCCATTCATCTGTCAATGGGCATTTAGGTTGCATCCATGACCTGGCTATTGTAAATAGTGCTGCAATGAACATTGGGGTGCATGTGTCTTTTTGAATTATGGTTTTCTCTGGGTATATGCCCAGTAGTGGGATTGCTGCGTCATATGGTAATTCTATTTTTAGATTTATAAGGAGCCTCCATACTGTTCTCCATAGTGGCTGTATCAATTTACATTCCCACCAACAGTGCAAGATGGTTCCCTTTTCTCCATAACCTCTCCAGCATTTGTTGTTTGTAGAGTTTCTGATGATGCCCGTTCTAACCGGTGTGAGGTGATACCTCATTGTAGTTTTGATTTGTATTTCTCCAACAATTAGTGATATTGATCAGCTTTTCATGTGCTTCTTGGTCATCTGTATGTCTCCTTTGAGGAAGGTCTATTTAGGTCTTCTACCCATTTTTTGATTGGGTTGTTTGTTTTTTTTAATATTTAGCTGCATGAGCTGTTTATATAGTTTGGAGATTAATCCTGTGTCCATTGATTCATTTGCAAATATTTTCTCCCATTCTGAGGCGTCTTGTTTATAGTTTCCTTTGCTTTGAAAAAGCTTTTAAGTTTCATTAGGTCCGATTTGTTTATTTTGGTTTTTATTTCCATTACTCCACGAGGTGGATCAAAAAAGACCTTGCTGTGATTTATGTCAAGGAGTGTTCTTCCTATGTTTTCCTCTAAGAGTTTTAGAGTGTCCAGTCTTACATTTAGGTCTCTAATCCATTTTGAGTTTATTTTTGTGTATTGTGTTAGGGAGTGTTCTAATTTCATTCCTTTACAAGTAGCTGTCCAGTTTTCCCAGCACCACTTATTGAAGAGACTGTCTTTTCTCCATTGTATATCCTTGCCTCCTTTGTCATAGATGAGTTGACCATAGATGCATGGGTTTATCTCTGAGCTTTCTATCCTGTTCCATTGATCTATATTTCTGTTTTTGTGCCAATACCATATTGCCTTGATTACCATAGCTTTGTAGTATAGTCTGAAGTCAGGGAGTCTGATTCCTCCAGCTCCATTTTTTTCTCTCCAGACTGCTTTGGCTATTCGGGGTCTTTTGTGTATCCATACAAATTTTAAGATTTTTCGTTCTAGTTCTGTAAAAAATGCCACTGGCAATTTGATAGGGATTGCATTGAATCTGTAGATGGCTTTGGGTGGTATAGTCATTTTCACAATGTTGATTCTTCCAATAAAAGAACATGGTACATCTCTCCATCTGTTTCTATCATCTTTAATTTCTTTTATCAGTGTCTTATAGTTTTCTGAACACAGGTGTTTTACCTCCTTAGGTAAGTTTATTCCTAGGTATTTTATTCTTTTTGTTGCAATGGTGAATCGGATTATTTCCTTAATTTCTCTTTCTGATCTTTCATTGTTTGTGTATAGGAATGCAACAGATTTCTGTCCATTAATTTTATACCCTGCTACTTTACCAAATTCATTGATTAGTTCTCATAGTTTTCTGGTGGCATCTTTAGGATTCTCTATGTATAGTATCATGTCATCTGCAAACAGTGACAGTTTTACTTCTTCTTTTCCAATTTGTATTCCTTTTATTTCTTTCTCTTCACTGATCGCTGTGGCTAGGACTTCCAAAACTATATTGAATAATAGTGGTGAGAGTGGACATCCTTGTCTTGTTCCTGATCTTAGAGGAAATGCTTTCAGTTTTTCACCATTGAGAATGATTTCCTGTTGGTTTGTCATATATGGCCTTTATTATGTTGAGGTAGGTTTCCTCTGTGCCAACTTTCTGGAGAATTTTTATCATAAATTGGTGTTGAATTTTGTCGAAAGCTTTTTCTGCATCTATTGAGATGATCATATGGTTTTTATTCTTCAATTTGTTAATATGGTGTATCACATTGATTGATTTGTATATATTGAAGAATCCTTGCATCCCTGGGATAAACCCCACTTGATCATGGTGTATGATCCTTTTAATGTGCTGTTGGATTCTGTTTACTAGTATTTTGTTGAGGATTTTTGCATCTATATTCATCAGTGATATTGGTCTGTAATTTTCTTTTTTTTGTAGTATCTTTGTCTGGTTTTGGTATCAGGGTGATAGTGGCCTCATAGAATGAATTTGGGAGTGTTCCTTCCTCTGCAATTTTTTGGAAGAGTTTGAGAAGGATGGGTGTTAGCTCTTCTCTACATGTTTGATAGAATTCATCTGTGAAGCCATCTGGTCCTGGACTTTTGTTTGTTGGAAGATTTTTAAGCACAGTTTCAATTTCATTACTTGTGACTGGTCTGTTCATATTTTCTATTTCTTCCTGGTTCAGTCTTGGAAGGTTATACCTTTCTATGAATTTGTCCATTTCTTCCCGGTTATCCAATTATTGGCATAGAGTTGCTTATAGTAGTCTCTTTTGATGCTTTGTATTTCTGCGGTGTCCATTGTAATTTCTCCTTTTCCATTTCTAATTTTATTGAATAGAGTCCTCTCCCTCTTTTTCTTGATGAGTCTGGCTAAAGGTTTATCAATTTTGTTTTTCTTCTCAAGGAAACAGCTTTTAGTTTTATTGATGTTTGCTATTGTTTTCTTTCTTTGTTTTTATTTCATTTATTTCTGGTCTGATCTTTATGGTTTCTTTCCTTCTACTAACTTTGGGGTTTGCTTTTTCTTCTTTCTCTGGTTCCTTTAGGTGTAAGGTTAGATTGTTTACTTGAGATTTTTCTTGTTTCTTGAGGTAGGCTTGTATTGCTATAAACTTCCCTCTTAGAACTGCTTTTGCTGCATCCCACAGGTTTTGGATAGTTGTGTTTTTGTTGTAATTTGTCTCTAGGTATTTTCTTATTTCCTCTTGGATTTCTTCAGTGATCTTTTGGGTGTTCAGTAACGTATTGTTTAGCCACCATGTGTTTGTGTTTTTTACGTTTTTTTCCCCTGTAACTGATTTCTAATCTCATAGCGTTATGGTCGGAAAAGATGCTTGATATGATTTCAATTTTCTTAAATTTACCGAGGCTTGACTTGTGACCCAAGATGTGATCTATCCAGGAGAATGTTCCACGCGCACTTGAGAAGAAAGTTTAATCTGCTGTTTTTGGATGGAATTCCTATAAATATCAATTAAATCTATCTGATCTATTGTGTCATTTAAAACTTGTGTTTCCTTATTAATTTTCTGTCTGGATGATCTGTCCATTGGTGTAAGTGAGGTGTTAAAGTCCCTCACTATTATCGTGTTACTGTCGATTTCCTCTTTTATAGCTGTTAGCACTTGCCTTATGTATTGAGGTGTGCCTATGTTGGGTGCATGTGTATGTGTATGTGTGTGTGTGTGTGTGTGTGTGTGTGTGTGTGTGTATAAATTATTTATTTTAAAGTGAGAATTTTTTTTAAATTTTATT
Source organism: Balaenoptera acutorostrata (assembly GCF_949987535.1). NCBI lineage: Eukaryota > Metazoa > Chordata > Mammalia > Artiodactyla > Balaenopteridae > Balaenoptera > Balaenoptera acutorostrata. The sequence continues at coordinate 123,183,968 of NC_080085.1, read as the reverse complement.
TATTTATTTATTTATTTTTTGGCTGCATTGGCTCTTCATTGCTGCATGCAGGCATTCTCTAGTCATGGCAAGCGGGGGCTACAGTTCCTTTTGGTGCACAGGCTTCTCATTGCAGTGGCTTCTCTTTGTTGTGGACCACGGGCTCTTGGTGCGTGGGCTTTGTTGCTCCACGGCATGTGGGATCTTCCCAGACCAGGGATCGAACCCATGTCCCCTGCATGGGCAGGTGGATTCTTAACCACTGCACTACCAGGGAAGTCCACATATATATTTATAATTGTTATATCTTCTTCTTGTATTGATCCCTTGATCATTATGGAGTGTCCTTCCTTGTCTCTTGCAACATTCTTTATTTTAAAGTCTATTTTATCTGATATGAATATTGCTACTCCAGCTTTCTTCTGATTTCAATATGCATGGAATATAATTTTCCATCCCCTCACTTTCAGTCTGTATGTGTCCCTAGGTCTGAAGTGGGTCACCTATAGACAGCATATATATGGGTCTTGTTTTTGTATACATTCAGTGATCCTGTGTCTTTTGGCCGGAGCATTTATTCCATTCAACTTTAAGGTAATTATCGATATGTATGTTCCTGTTACCATTTTCTTAATTGTTATCGGTTTGTTTTTGTAGGTCCTTTTCTTCTCTTGTGTTTCCCACTTAAAGAAGTTCCTTTAGCATTTGCTGTAGAGCTGGTTTGCTGGTGCTGAATTCTCTTAGCTTTTCTTGTCTGTAAAGCTTTTGATTTCTCCATCTTATCTGAATGAGATCCTTGCTGGGTAGAGTAATCTTGGTTGTAGGTTCTTCCCTTTCATCACTTTAAGTATATCATGCCACTCCATTCTGGCTTGTAGAGTTTCTGCTGAGAAATCAGCTGTTTACCTTATGAGAGTTCCCTTGTATGTTATCTGTCATTTTTCCCTTGTTGCTCTCAATAAGTTTTCTTTGTCTTTAATTGTTGTCAACTTGATTACTATGTGTCTCGGCGTGTTTCTCATTGGGTTTATCCTGCCTGGGACTCTCTGCACTTCCTGGACTTGGGTGGCTATTTCCTTTCCCATGTTAGGGACGTTTTCAACTATAATCTATTCAAATATTTTCTCGGGTCCTTTCTCTCTCTCTCTTCTCCTTCTGGGACCCCTATAATGTGAATGTTGTTGCATTTACAGTTGTCCCAGAGGTCAACTAATATTATTATGTTACTGTCGATTTCCCCTTTTATGGCTGTTAGCATTTGCCTTATGTATTGAGGTGTTCCTATGTTGGGTGCATAAATATTTACAATTGTTATATCTTCTTCTTGGATTGATCCCTTGATCATTATGTAATGTAGTGTCCTTCTTTGTCTCTTGTAATAGTCTTTCTTTTAAAGTCTATTTTGTCTGATATGAGAATTGCTATTCCAGCTTTCTTTTGATTTCCATTTGCATGGAATATCTTTTTCCATCCCCTCACTTTCAGTCTGTATGTGTCCCTAGGTCTGAAGTGGGTCTCTTATAGACAGCATATATATGGGTCTTGTTTTTGTATCCATTCAGCCAGTCTATGTCTTTTGGTTGGAGCATTTAATCCATTTACATTTAAGGTAATTATCACTATGTAAGTTCCTATTACCATTTTCTTAATCGTTTTGGGTTTTTTATTGTAGGTCTTTCTTTCCCTTCTCTTGTGTTTCCTACCTAGAGAAATTCCTTTAGCATTTGTTGTAAAGCTGGTTTGGTGGTGCTGAATTCTGTTAGCTTTTGCTTGTCTGTAAAGGATTTAATTTCTCCATCAAATCTGAATGAGATCCTTGCTGGGTAGAGTAATCTTGTTTGTAGGTTTTTCTCTTTCATCCCTTTAAATATGTCCTGCCACACCGTTCTGGCTTGCAGAGTTTCTGCTGAAAGATCAGCTGTTAATCTTATGGGGATTCCTTTGTATGTTATTTGTTGCTTGTCCCTTGCTGCTTTTAATATTTTGTCTTCGTATTTAATTTTTGACAGTGTGACTAATATGTGTCTTGGCATGTTTGTCCTTGGATTTATCCTGTATGGGACTCTCTGTGCTTCCTGGACTTGATTATTTTCTGTCCCATATTAGGGAAGTTTTCAACTATAATCTCTTCATATATTTTCTCAGTCCCTTTCTTTCTCTCTTCTTCTTCTGAGACTCCTGTAATTCAAATGTTGGAGCGTTTAATGTTGTCTCAGAGGTCTCTGAGACTGTCCTCAATTCTCTTCATTCTTTTTTCTTTATTCTGCTCTACAGGAGTTATTTCCACTATTTTATCTTCCAGGTCACTTATCCGTTCTTCTGCCTCAGTTGTTCTTCTGCCTCAGTTTTTCTTCTATTGATCCCTTCTAGAGGATTTTTAATTCCATTTATTGTGTTGTTCATCATTGTTTGTTTGCTCTTTAGTGCTTCTAGGTCCTTGTTAAACGTTTCTTGTATTTCCTCCATTCTATTTCCAAGATTTTGGATCATCTTTACTATCATTACTCTGAATTCTTTTTCAGGGAGACTGCCTATTTCCTCTTCATTTGTTTGGTCTGGTGGGATTTTGCCTTGCTCCTTCATCTGCTGTGTTTTTCTCTGTCTTCTCATTTTGCTTAACTTACTGTGTTTGGGGTCTCCTTTTCGCAGGCTGCAGGTTTGTAGTTCCCGTTGTTTTTGGTGTCTGCCCGCAGTGGGTAAAGTTGGCTCACTGGGTTGTGTAGGCTTCCTGGTGGAGGGGACTGGTGCCTGTGTTCTGGTGAATGAGGCTGGATCTTTTCTTTCTGATGGGCAGGACTGTGTCCAGTGGTGTGTTTTGGAGTGTCTCTGAACTTATTATCATTTTAGGCAGCCTCTCTGCTAATGGGTGGGGTTGTTTTCCTGTCTTGCTAGTTGTTTGGCATGGGGTGTCCAGCACTGGAGTTTGCTGGTTATTGAGTGGGTCTGGGTCTTAGCATTGAGATGGAGGTCTCTGGGAGAGCTCTCGCCGATTGATATTATGTGGGGCTGGGAGGTCTCTGGTGGACCAATGTCCTGAACTCAGCTCTCCCACCTCAGAGGCACAGGGCGGACACCCAGCTGGAGCATGAAGACCCTATCAGCCACACGGCTCAGAAGAAAAGGGAGAAAAATAAATATATAAATAAATAAAATACAGTAAAGTAAAAAAGTTATTAAAATAAAAAAAAGTAATAAAAAAGAAGAAAGAAAGAAGAGAGCAACCAAACCAATAAACAAATCCACCAGTGATAAGAAGCGCTAAAAACTATAACATAAAAAGCAAAAAAAAGGACAGACAGAACCCTAGGACAAATAGTAAAAGCAAACATATACAGACAAAATCACACAAAGAAGCATACACATACAGACTCATATAAAGAGAAAAAGGAAAATATATATATATACATTAAAAAAAAGGAAGAGAGCAACCAAATCAGTAACCCAATCTACCAATGATAATAACTCTAGATACTAAACTAAGATAAACATAAAACCAGAAACAAAATAGATGCAGAAAGCAAACCCCAAGTCTACATTGCTCCCAAAGTCCACTGCCTCAAGTTTGGGATGATTCGTTGTCTATTCAGGTATTCCACAAATGCAAGGTACATCAAGTTCATTGTGGAGATTTAATTCTCTGCTCCTGAGGCTGCTCAGAGAAAATTCTCTTTCTCTTCTTTGTTCGCACAGCTCCTGGGGTTCAGCTTTGGATTTGGCCCTGCCTCTGCATGTAGGTCGCCCTCTGGCGTCTTTTGGGCATTCTGAAGTCTTCTGCCAGGGTTCAGTAGGTGTTCTGTAGGAGTTTTTCCACATGTAGATGTATTTCTGATGTATTTGTGGGGAGGAAGGTGATCTCCACGTGTTACTCCTCCACCATCTTGAAGGTCCCCCCAGCATTCCTCTTTTGAGTTTTATTTTACAAAATGAGTTGGATCCAGATGTGCTGAATTGTCTGCACTCATTCAAGTTCTCTTTTTCTCTCATTATCCTTGTCACTGTGAAGTAAACGTTATAAAATATTCCTCTGTATATAGTTACTATTATCCTCTTCCTAGATTATTATTTCCTAAACTAGTATCCTCCATAGGCAGGAGGTCCCATGGCCATATATTACTGTATCCCTGAATACTGAAATTTTTTTTCTACATTTTATCATATTTGAAATTTTTTTTTTTACATTTTATCATATTTGAAATCAAGATTCATTTATTCCTTCAGACAAAAAATATTACTGCCCTTGTGGAAGTTATATTTGGAGGACAGAGGGGAATACAATATAAAACAAAGAAATTATATAGTATGTTTGATAGTAATAAGTCCAAAAGAAGGACAAAACAGGATAAAAGTAACAGTGGACCTCACTGGTAAAGAGACTTTGGGAAAACAGTCTTGAAAAAAGTGAGAGAGTGAATCATGCACTTATCTAGGGCAAACATATTCTAGGCAAAGTGGACAACCAATGAAAGGCTGTGAAGCAGGAGGGTGCCTGGTGGGTTGGAAGAATTGACGTGCAATGAGACCAATGAGCCTAGGAGTGTGCAAGGAGGAAAGTAGTAGCAGAGATCAGAGAGGTAAATGCAGACATAAAACTAAGGAAGCAGCAGGAAATCTTGACATCAAGGGCAGGAAACTGTAGACATGAAACTAAGGCAGAGGCAGGAAATACTGACATCAAGGCTGGTGAAATATTTGGTATGTGTGCATCCAATTAACCATGGACAATTTGTGCAGGCAATGGGATTAACTAATTTGACTGTCTTTGTTGATCAAAGTAACCTGTTATTGGGACTTCCCTGGTGGCACAGTGGTTGAGAATCTGCCTGCCACTGCAGGGGACACAGGTTAGATTCCTGGTCCAGGAAGATCCCACGTGCCACGGAGCAACTAAGCCTGTGTGCCACAACTACTGAGCCCATGCGCCACAACTACTGGAGCCTGCGTGCCTAGAGCCTGTGCTCCACAAGAGAAGCCACCACAAATGAGAAGCCCATGCACCGCAACAAAGACTAGCCCCCGCTTGTCACAACTAGAGAAAACCCTCGCGTAGCAACAAAGACCCAATGCAGCCAAAAAAAAAAAAAAGTAACCTGCTATTTAATGTTTTATTCTACAGATAGAGCTGAAGACTTCAAGTTAGTACTGGTATAATAAATCAGAAACATATGCCATGGTATAATTCTCTGTTTGCAGAGTTAAGCTTAGGATGACATTGTATTAAAGGGTGGGCAGAAGAGGGGCTTCCATGTTTTTTTTTAATTCCCACCAGAAAAAAAAAGCCTTTTCAATAAGATACCAACACATCAACATGACTTGTTGAACAATGAAGAAATGAATATGTCAAACTGTCACATCTTCATATAGATGAAATATACATGCTGTCTTTAAATTCAATTATTTGAAATGAATTTTTTAAAAATTGTTACGGTATAGTTGAAATGAATTGTGTTAAGTAAATATATCTATGTAGATATATTAGTAGATAATCAAGCTTTGCAAACATCAGTTGCAAGAAATTAGAGCCATATTCATCTTCCCTATTACTTCTGGGTCCAGTAATTCTTTTTTTTTTTTTTTAAGTTTATTTATTTATTTATTTATGGCTGTGTTGGGTCTTCATTTCTGTGCGAGGGCTTTCTCTAGTGGCAAGTGGAGGCCACTCTTCATCGCGGTGCATGGGCCTCTCACCGTCGCGGCCTCTCTTGTTGCGGAGCACAGGCTCCAGATGCGCAGGCTCAGTAATTGTGGCTCACGGGCCCAGTTGCTCTGCGGCATGTGGGATCTTCCCAGACCAGGGCTCGAACCCATGTCCCCTGCATTGGCAGGCAGACTCTCAACCACTGCGCCACCAGGGAAGCCCAGGGTCCAGTAATTCTTATACACTAAAAAAGATTTGGGCTTATGCTCCAGAACCTGAAAATGGACCCAAATACTGTTTACACTTAATTTACTCATTTTGCTCTAGTTTATACCAAACCTCAGATTAAACAGTAGTAAAACTTCATTTCTTTAATCATTTTATAAAAACACATTGACTTAATCAAATTTGCCTTTCCTTTGCATTGCACAATGTTCAAGTCTTACTCTACCATTTGGATTGCCTAAACTCGTTAATGAAAAGAGGAGCTCTCTGATGCAAGCTTTCACAATCAGATATTTAAAGTGATGTGTTTAAAAACACAGAACAAAGAAATTATATATTAAGTACTCATTTCTCAATGATTTAATAATGGCTGGGTTGAACCATGGGGGCAGAATAGTATCTTGTGATCGTCTATGTTATGTTTTTGCCTTGAAGTTAGATAACTTGGGTTTGGTTACAGCTCAGTTATTCACTGGCTTTGAGCCACTACTTCCCAACTGTAAAATAAGAGGTTACACTAGCACAATTATTTGAAAACTATTTTCTAAGAGATGAAAAGAAGATACTACAAGGGCTGCCGCTGGGGTTAGGGTAGGGGTGGGATGAACGGGGTACACAGCTCTTCTAAGAACATCTGTTATATATATTGAGATTCTTTGTAAGATTTCACTGGAAGGAAGTTTTCCAGTGTGAAAATTATTTAACAATTGTTGTATTGGGGCAGTGTTCATCAAACATTTTTGCTTTCCTAGACCATAAAAAAACTTTTAATATACTTACTCCCTCAAAAAGTTATATATTAAAAGCTAAAAACATTCACTGTATGTTTAAATGGTACTTTTAGAGCATATTACAAATATTAAATTTTAAAAATAAAAGTACTTCGTCATCTTTTTAAATTCATCCGATAGTATCTATATATCAAACAACTGGGTACACACCATTATCCATTAAAATGGACTTGAACAATCTATAACTGTCAGAAATTTAACATTGTTCCTTTTTGTCTTGTAACTCATATAGCTATTTCCACAATATTTTATACTAGTGTAATATATTTTATGTTTAAACCTTTTATGGAACATAAGATCATATTTCTTGGGCACAAAAATATATATATACATAAAAATGTTCATTCAAACATTTCCTGTGACCATACATTCCTATGGATTAAAAAAATTCAGGATTGAGTTATCATTACACTTATTTAGTAGTATCCAATTGATCAAAATAAAAAAACATTACACATTTGAATGAAGTATTAAAAACAAAGTTAATATTTCTTAGAAATCTATTTCTTAAATGCATTGGACAAGAATAATTTTTGCAATGAGTTTATTTGCCCCTAGATAAATATTTTTGTGCTAAAATTAAGTTCATTCATGGAGAACTTTTGTTCTGCGTGTGGTGTTTGGGTTTGCATATATGTTAGGCCTGGAAACTTATTTGTGACAATTACAAGATGGGAAAGGAGTTTTATTTTAGTAATGTCTCATACTCATTTGATCTCTGACTTATCTGGCAAAAATGTATAAGCTGTTAACTGGTTTAGGTCTTCCTTCAATGGGCTTGAAAGAATTGGAAGCCACATGAATGGCAAAGAATGTGTCACCAAGTTATAGTTTGATTCACATTCTCAACAGTTACAACAGTGTTTGTTAGGGACAAGTTGAGAGCACTGCCGTTCTTTCATAAAGTGGAAACAGGAGGATTGGGACAAGAAACAGGGGAAAGGACAGGACAACCTGCTTGGACGCTGCTTCCAAGCAGATCAGTTTCCGAAAGATGACATGTAGAAGTTAGGGAACTGAAAATACTTTCTCTTAGAACTTGCCACATCCAAGTACCCCTTAAAAACTCTTCATGGACCTCTATACACATATATGGATGCCCTAGTATAAAAACCACTGCTCTGGAGGATCTCTTGGGTCTCCTCACATTTTATCATTTGTGATCTCTTGTAGTTTATCATATTATGCATTAGAAACCTAAAATCCCTTTGTAATGGAGAAGCAAGAAGGAAACACGTAGATTTCGCGAATGCAAAATATGCCTCACCCTTTCATATTTTTCTTTTGTATTTACATCAGATTAAACCTCTCTAAATAACGGTATCTCCCAAATCAGTTATTGTTCTTCTCATGTGTATCCGATTGAAAAGCAAACTTGAAAACTGAGTTTTACAGTTGACTTGTAACTAGATCCAGAGCAAATCAGCCCTGTTTAATGCCTCTTGCCTACTGATAAATTGAATTGACTTGAGCAGAAACGCATTAAAATGTAACATGAGAAGAATATAGGAAGGGAGGAAAAGTGGCGTGATAATTACCATAGAGACATTATATCGACCCTGCTATTAGTTTTTCATGTCACTAGCAAAACTGAGAAGCAAGCTCTTTAGAGTAAATACAATGACTTATTTTTATGTTACGATTATATTGTTCTAGTTTAGAAGAGAAGCATGACACAGCTACATGAATTCAGTGTGAAGCTCTTCTTTAGGTAATTAACTACATCAGTGACACACTATTTTCAAATAACAAGGAACATATACAATTTTCACCTGAGGGCTCCAGACATTTGGCTTCCTCAAATCAAGACTATAGTGATGGTCATATGAACTTATCTACCAAACATAAACAGACTCACAGACATAGAGAACAGACTTGCGGTTGCCAAGGGGGAGGGATGGAGTGGGAGTTTGGGATTAGCAGATGCAAACTGGTATATATAGGATGGATAAACAGCAAGGTCCTACTGAATAGCACAGGGAACTATATTCAATATCCTGTGATAAACCATAATGGAAAATAATAGAAAAAAAGAATATATATATGTATAAGTGAATTACTTTGCTGTACAGCAGTAATTAACACAACATTGTAAATCAACTATACTTCACTTTAAAAAAAAAAAGACTATAGTGATGGGGACTAATTAACCCATTAGTGCAGGGTGGCCCACTGGTCTGTCCTTGGATATCTTGAGCAGCATGAAGAGTCTTTTACTGCCCATGTAAATATACAATGACATCACCATGAAATGTGGTATCTGGTTTCCACTGTCAGACTTGGAGGTTTACTGGCATAATGCATGCAGGCAGAATGACTGCCTAATGTTCTTGGGTCCTAGTAAGTTTTTAAGGAAGGTTTGATGAATATTTGTGGAAGGAAAAAGGAAAGGAGGAAGAAAAGCATTCTATATATTTTTAAAGAAACCTAGTAGATGATGGCCATTCTGACTGGTGTGAGGTGATACCTCATTGTAGTTTTGATTTGCATTTCTCTAATGGTTAATGATGTTGAGCATTCTTTCATGTGTTTGTTGGCAATCTGTATATCTTCTTTGGAGAAATGTCTATTTAGGTCTTCTGTCCATTTTTGGATTGGGTTGTTTGTTTTATTTGATATTGAACTGCATGAGCTGCTTGTAAAGTTTGGAGATTAATCCTTTGTAAGTTGCTTCATTTGCAAATATTTTCTCCCATTCTGAGGGTTGTCTTTTCATCTTACATCCACTATGGAGAACATTATGGAGGTTCCTTAAAAACCTAAAAATAGAACTACCATACGACCCAGCAATCCCACTACTGGGCATATACCCTGAGAAAACCATAATTCAAAACGAGTCATGTACCACAATGTTCATTGCAGTTCTATTTACAATAGCCAGGTCATGGAAGCAACCTAAGTGTCCATCAACAGAGGAATGGATAAAGAAGATGTGGCACATATATACAATGCAATATTACTCAGCCATAAAAAGAAACGAAATTGAGTTATTTGTAGTGAGGTGGATGGACCTAGAGTCTGTCATACAGAGTGAAGTAAGTCAGAAAGAGAAAAACAAATACCATATGCTAACACATATATATGGAATTTAAAAAAAAAAGGTTCTGAAGAACCTAGGGGCAGGACAGGAATAAAGACACAGACTTAGAGAATGGATCTGAGAACATGGGGAGTGGGAAGGGTAAGCTGGGATGAAGTGAGAGAGTGGCATGGACTTATATACACTACTAAATGTAAAATAGATAGCTAGTGGGAAGCAGCCGCATAGCACAGGGAGATCAGCTCGGTGCTTTGTGACCACCTAGAGGGGTGGGATAGGGAGGGTGGGAGGGAGGGAGATGCAAGAGGGAAGAGATATGGGGACATATGTATATGTATAACTGATTCACTTTGTTATTAAGCAGAAACTAACACATCATTGTCAAGCAATTATACTCCAATAAAGATGTTAAAAAGAAAAAAGAAACCTAGTAGAGCATATAGACATAAATGAGTGGAATCATTCATAATAGAATGTACTGAAAGATTTTTGTAATTCACATATTTTGTATGTATATTTATGTATGTCTGTATATATACATATACATCTGAGTATATATGTATATGTGTCTATACATACAAACACATACATATGTATACATATATACATATAGAGAGAGTGTGTATATATATATATATATATACACAGAGAGAGAGAGAGAGAGAGGATTACAATGAAAATGTGTGCAGGTGCAATTTAAAGCTGTGAAGAGCCATGCAAGTGTGGGGTGTCCTTTTATTGGGAGCACACACCAGTTGTTTCTTGAGAGAGACACAGGATATAACTATACCCTGGAATTATAGTCAAAGGCCACAGAACCTTTGGTCAAAAGTGTGGTTCTTGGAATTAGACGGAGCTGTGTTGGTACCCCAGCCTCATCACTTACTGGCTGTGAGACCTTGCGCAAGGTATTTAACTTCTATGTGCCTCAGTTGTCTCATTTGTGCAAAGGGCATAATAAGAGTTCCTAAAGCAGCAGGATGTTGTGAAAAGTGCATGATCCAGTGTGTGTACAATATTCCTTACTAAAGATTTATGGATGTAACAATACAGGTCAATATTCCTTCAATTAATCTTTACTAAAAAGATCTTAGGGGATTGGAGAAGATGGCGGAAGAGTAAGACGCGGAGATCACCTTCCTTCCCACAGATACAGTAGAAATACATCTACACGTGGAACTGCTCCTACAGAACACCCACTGAACGCTGGCAGAAAACGTCCGACCTCCAAAAAGGCAAGAAACTCCCCCCGTACTTGGGTAGGGCAAAAGAAAAAAGAAATAACAGAGACAAAAGAATAGGGACGGCACCTGCACCAGTGGGAGGGAGCTGTGAAGGAGGAAAGGTTTCCACGCACTAGGAAGCCCCTTCGCGGGCAGAGACTGCGGGTGGCGGAGGGGGGAAGCTTTGGAGCCACGGAGGAGAGCGCAGCCACAGAGGTGCGGAGGGCAAAGCGGAGAGGTTCCCGCACGGAGGATCAGTGCCGACCAGCACTCACCAGCCCGAGAGGCTTGTCTGCTCACCCGCCGGGGCGGGCGGGGCTGGGAGCTGAGGCTCGGCTTCGGTCGGATCGCAGGGAGAGGACTGGGGCTGGCGGCGTGAACACAGCCTGAAGGGGTTGGCGCACCACAGCTAGCCGGGAGGGAGTCCGGGAAAAAGTCTGCAGCTGCCGGAGAGGCAAGAGACTTTTTCTTGCCTCTTTGTTTCGCTGCGCGCAAGGAGAGGGGATTCAGAGCGCCGCCTAAACGAACTCCAGAGAAGGGCGCGAGCCGCGGCGATCAGCGCGGACCCCAGAGACGGGCGTGAGATGCTGGGGCTGCTGCTGCCGCCTCCAAAAAGCCTGTGTGTGAGCACAGGTCACTCTCCACACCGCCCCTCCCGGTAGCCTGTGCAGCCCGCCACTACCAGGGTCCCGGGATCCGGGGACAACATCCCCGGGAGAACGCACTGCGCGCCTCGGGCTGGTACAACGTCACGCCGGCCTCGGCCGCCGCAGGCTCACCCCGCCTCCTCTGTACCCCTCCCTCCCCGCGGCCTGGGTGAGCCAGAGCCCCCGAAGCAGCTGCTCCTTTAACCCCGTCCGGTCTGGGCGGGGAACAGACGCCCTCAGGCGACCTACACGCAGAGGAGGGTCCAAATCCAAAGCTGAACCCCAGGAGCTGTGCGAACAGGGAAGAGAAGGGGAAATCTCTCCCAGCAGCCTCAGAAGCAGCGGATTAAAACTCCACAAACAACTTGATGTACCTGCATCTGTTGAATACCTGAACAGACAACGAATCAGCCCAAAGTCAGGAGGTGGACTCTGGGAGCAGGAGATATTAATTTTTCCCCTTTTCCTTTTTTTTGTGAGTGTATATGTATATGCTTCTGGGTGAGATTTTGTCTGTATAGCTTTGCTTTACAATAGCTTTATTTTACTTCACTATATTATAGCCTCTTTCTTTCTTTCTTTCTATTTTTTCTCCCTTTTACTCTGAGCTGTGTGGACGAAAGGCTCTTGGTGCTCCAGCCAGGCATCAGGGCCGTGCCTCTGAGGTGGGAGAGCCAACTTCAGAACACTGGTCCACAAGAGACCTCCCAGCTCCACGTAATACCAAACGGCAAAAATCTCCCAGAGATCTCCATCTCAACATCAAGACCCAGCTTCACTCAACGACCAGCAAGCTACAGTGCTGGACACCCTATGCCAAACAACTAGCTAGACAGGAACACAACCCCATCCATTGGCAGAGAGGCTGCCTAAAATCATAATAAGGCCACAGACACACCAAAATACACCACCAGACGTGGACGTGCCCACCAGAAAGACAAGATCTAGCCTCATCCACCAGAACTCAGGCACTAGTTCCCTCCACCAGGAAGCCTACACAACCCACTGAACCAACCTTAGCCACTGGGGACAGATACCAAAAACAACGGGAACTACGAACCTGCAGCCTGTGAAAAGGAGACCCCAAACACAGTAAGATAGGCAAAATGAGACGACAGAAAAACACACAGCAGATGAAGGAGCAGGCTCAAAACACACTGGACTTAACAAATGAAGAGGAAATAGGTAGTCTACCTGAAAAAGAATTCAGAATAATGATAGTAAGGATGATCCAAAATCTTGGAAATAGAATAGACAAAATGCAAGAAACATTTAACAAGGATGTAGAAGAACTAAAGAGGAACCAAGCAATGATGAAGAACACAATAAATGAAATTAAAAATACTCTAGATGGGATCAATAGTAGAATAACTGAGGCAGAAGAAAGGATAAGTGACCTGGAAGATAAAATGGTGGAAATAACTACTACAGAGCAGGATAAAGAAAAAAGAATGAAAAGAACTGAGGACAGTCTCAGGGACCTCTGGGACAACATTAAACGCTCCAACATTCGAATTATAGGGGTACCAGAAGAAGAAGAGAAAAAGAAAGGGACTGAGAAAATTTTTGAAGAGATTATAGTTGAAAACTTCCCTAATATGGGAAAGGAAATAGTGAATCAAGTCCTGGAAGCACAGAGAGTCCCATACAGGATAAACCCAAGGAGGAACACGCCAAGACACATATTAATCAAACTGTCAAAAATTAAATATAAGGAAAACATATTAAAGGCAGCAAGGGAAAAAAAACAAATAACACACAAGGGACTCCCCATAAGGTTAACATCTGATCTCTCAGCAGAAACTCTGCAAGCCAGAAGGGAGTGGCAGGATATACTTAAAGTCATGAAGGAGAAAAACCTACAACCAAGATTACTCTACCCAGCAAGGATCTCATTCAGATTCGATGGAGAAATTAAAACCTTTACAGACAAGCAAAAGCTGAGAGAGTTCAGCACCACCAAACCAGCTTTACAACAAATGCTAAAGGAAATTCTCTAGGCAAGAAACACAAGAGAAGGAAAACACCTACAATAACAAACCCAATACATTTAAGAAAATGGGAATAGGAACATACATATCGATAATTACCTTGAATGTAAATGGATTAAATGCTCCCACCAAAAGACACAGGCTGGCTGAATGGATACAAAAACAAGACCCATATATATGCTGTCTACAAGAGACCCACTTCAGACCTAGAGACACATACAGACTGAAAGTGAGGGGATGGAAAAAGATATTCCATGCAAATGGAAATCAAAAGAAAGCTGGAGTAGCAATTCTCATATCAGACAAAATAGACTTTAAAATAAAGACTATTACAAGAGACAAAGAAGGACACTATATAATGATCAAGGGATCGATCCAAGAGGAAGGTATAACAATTGTAAATATTTATGCACCCAACATAGGAGCACCTCAATACATAAGGCAAATACTAACAGCCATAAAAGGGGAAATTGACAGCAACACAATCATAGTAGGGGACTTTAACACCCCACTTTCACCAATGGACAGATCATCCAAAATGAAAATAAATAAGAAAACACAAGCTTTAAATGATACATTAAATAATATGGACTTAATTGATATTTATAGGACATTCCACCCAAAAACAACAGAATACACATTTTTCTCAAGTGCTCATGGAACATTCTCCAGGATAGATCATATCTTGGGTCACAAATCAAGCCTTGGTAAATTTAAGAAAATTGAAATCGTATCAAGTATCTTTTCCGACCACAACGCTATGAGACTAGATATCAATTACAGGAAAAGATCTGTAAAAAATACAAACACATGGAGGCTACACAATACATTACTTAATAACGAAGTGATTACTGAAGAAATCAAAGGGGAAATCAAAAAATACCTAGAAACAAATGACAATGGAGACACGACGACCCAAAACCTATGGGACGCAGCAAAAGCAGTGCTAAGAGGGAAGTTTATAGCAATACAAGCCTACCTCAAGAAACAGGAAACATCTCGAATAAACAACCTAACCTTGCACCTAAAGCAATTAGAGAAAGAAGAACAAAAAAACCCCAAAGCCAGCAGAAGGAAAGAAATTATAAAGATCAGGTCAGAAATAAATGAAAAAGAAATGAAGGAAACAATAGCAAAAATCAATGAAACTAAAAGCTGGTTCTTTGAGAAGATAAACAAAATTGATAAACCATTAGCCAGACTCATGAAGAGAAAAAGGGAGAAGACTCAGATCAATAGAATTAGAAATGAAAAAGGAGAAGTAACCACTGACACTGCAGAAATACAAAAGATCATGAGAGATTACTACAAGCAACTCTATGCCAATAAAATGGACAACCTGGAAGAAATGGACAGATTCTTAGAAATGCACAAACTGCCGAGCCTGAACCAGGAAGAAATAGAAAATATGAACAGACCAATCACAAGCACTGAAATTGAAACTGTGATTAAAAATCTTCCAACAAACAAAAGCCCAGGACCAGATGGCTTCACAGGCGAATTCTATCAAACATTTAGAGAAGAGCTAACACCTATCCTTCTCAAACTCTTCCAAAATATTGCAGAGGGAGGAACACTCCCCAACTCATTCTACGAGGCCACCATCACCCTGATACCAAAACCAGACAAAGATGTCACAAAGAAAGAAAACTACAGGCCAATATCACTGATGAACATAGATGCAAAAATCCTCAACAAAATACTAGCAAACAGAATCCAACAGCACATTAAAAGGATCATACACCATGATCAAGTGGGGTTTATCCCAGGAATGCAAGGATTCTTCAATATACGCAAATCAATCAATGTGATACACCATATTAACAAATTGAAGGAGAAAAACCATATGATCATCTCAATAGATGCAGAGAAAGCTTTCGACAAAATTCAACACCCATTTATGATAAAAGCCCTGCAGAAAGTAGGCATAGAGGGAACTTTCCTCAACATAATAAAGGCCATATACGACAAACCCACAGCCAACATTGTCCTCAATGGTGAAAAACTGAAACCATTTCCACTAAGATCAGGAACAAGACAAGGTTGCCCACTCTCACCACTATTATTCAACATAGTTTTGGAAGTGTTAGCCACAGCAATCAGAGAAGACAAAGAAATAAAAGGAATCCAAATCGGAAAAGAAGAAGTAAAGCTGTCACTATTTGCAGATGACATGATACTATACATAGAGAATCCTAAAGATGCTACCAGAAAACTCCTAGAGCTAATCAATGAATTTGGTAAAGTAGCAGGATACAAAATTAATGCACAGAAATCTCTTGCACTTCTATACACTAATGATGAAAAATCTGAAAGTGAAATTAAGAAAACACTCCCATTTACCATTGCAACAAAAAGAATAAAATATCTAGGAATAAACCTACCTAAGGAGACAAAAGACCTGTATGCAGAAAATTATAAGACACTGATGAAAGAAATTAAAGATGATACAAATAGATGGAGAGATATACCATGTTCCTGGATTGGAAGAATCAACATTGTGAAAATGACTCTACTACCCAAAGCAATCTACAGATTCAATGCAATCCCTATCAAACTACCACTGGCATTTTTCACAGAACTAGAACAAAAAATTTCACAATTTGTATGGAAACACAAAAGACCCCGAATAGCCAAAGCAATCTTGAGAACGAAAAATGGAGCTGGGGGAATCAGGCTCCCTGACTTCAGACTATATTACAAAGCTTCAGTAATCAAGACAGTTTGGTACTGGCACAAAAACAGAAATATAGATCAATGGAACAGGATAGAAAGCCCAGAGATAAACCCACACACATATGGTCAACTTATCTTTGATAAAGGAGGCAAGCATATACAGTGGAGAAAAGACAGCCTCTTCAATAAGTGGTGCTGGGAAAATTGGACAGGAACATGTAAAAGTATGAAATTAGAACACTCCCTGACACCATGCACAAAAATAAACTCAAAATGGATTAAAGACCTAAGTGTAAGGGCAGACACTATCAAACTCTTAGAGGAAAACATAGGCAGAACACTCTATGACATACATCACAGCAAGATTCTTTTTGACCCAGCTCCCAGAGAAATGGAAATAAGAACACAAATAAACAAATGGGACCTAATGAAACTGAAAAGCTTTTGCACAGCAAAGGAAACCATAAACAAGACCAAAAGACAACCCTCAGAATGGGAGAAAATATTTGCAAATGAAGCAACTGACAAAGGATTAATCTCCAAGATTTACAAGCAGCTCATGCAGCTCAATAACAAAAAAACGAACAACCCAATCCAAAAATGGGCAGAAGATCTAAATAGACATTTCTCCAAAGAAGATATACAGATGGCCTACAGACACATGAAAGAATGCTCAACATCATTAATCATTAGAGAAATGCAAATCAAAACTACAATGAGATATCATCTCCCACCGGTCAGAATGGCCATCATCAAAAAATCTAGAAACAATAAATGCTGGAGAGGGTGTGGAGGAAAGGGAACACTCTTGCACTGTTGGTGGGAATGTAAATTGATACAGCCACTATGGAGAACAGTATGGAGGTTCCTTAAAAAACTACAAATAGAACTACCATACGACCCAGCAATCCCACTAGTGGGCATATACCCTGAGAAAACCATAGGTCAAAAAGAGTCATGTACCAAAATGTTCATTGCAGCTCTATTTACAATAGCCAGGACATGGAAGCAACCTAAATGTCCATCGACAGATGAATGGATAAAGAAGATGTGGCACATATATACAATGGAATATTACTCAGCCATAAAAAGAAATGAAATGGAGGTATTTGTAATGAGGTGGATGGAGTTAGAGTCTGTCATACAGAGTGAAGTAAGTCAGAAAGAGAAAAACAAATACAGTATGCTAACACATATATACGGAATCTAAGGGGAAAAAAAAAAAAAGGCCATGAAGAACCTAGTGACAAGACGGGAATAAAGACACAGACCTACTAGAGAATGGACTTGAGGATATGGGGAGGGGGTGGGGTGAGATGTGACAGGGTAAGAGAGTGTCATGGACATATATACACTACCAAATGTAAAATAGATAACTAGTGGGAAGCAGCCGCATAGCACAGGGAGATCAGCTCGGTGCTTTGTGACCACCTAGAGGGGTGGGATGGGGAGGGTGGGAGGGAGGGAGATGCAAGAGGGAAGAGAAATGGGAACATATTGTATATGTGTAACTGATTCACTTTGTTATAAAGCAGAAGCTAACACACTATTGTAAGGCAATTATACTTCAATAAAGATGTTTAAAAAAAAAAAAGATCTTAAAGAAATGTCCCATTTGTTCAGGTTGCAGAGCTGTGTGGTAATAAGGATAACACAGGTTTTGAGTATGATAAATCTGAATTGATATCCTAAATCTGCTACTTTCTCAGATTTCTCTCTGTAAAATAGGATAATATATAATCACTGACTCATATTTAGCAGTGACAACATGCCACTGTTCCAAGAGCTTTACATGTATTTGCACATTTAATCCTCATAGCAACCCCATGGAATCGATGCAGTATCGTTACTTCTCTTAACTACTCATTGAAGTTGTGGTCATTACCCTAATCTCACAATTGAGACACTAACTTAGAGTTTTCATAAATGGTACTAGATTTTCAACTTCTTGAGGCCTTGAATCCTGTGCAAGGTATCAAAAAGTCCTTGGAAACTATGACATAGTAAATAAACATATGGTAAGTTGAGTCAGGAAGATGACTGTCAGAAACCAAGCCTGCAAAAATTGACAATGGTTTGGCGAGCATGGCTTGGATACTCTAATAATACTTCAGAAAACCTAGAGCTCCTGAGAATGACGATGGGGTAAAGTATGTAGGAGGGTAGACTCCTCAGTTTAGTGGTTGATGAATATACAGGCCTTTTTAAGGGAACTGAGCGGTTCTACTTGCAGCCTGTTGCAGGAGGATAAATTGAACCATTTGAAATCTATGGAAAGTGTACAGAAATGTACTCTAGAAATCTGACTGCTAGAAGTTCAGGCCTTAGGCACTTTCTCTTATAAAAAAAATTAACAAACCTATTGACATTCATCTATTAGACTAAGAAGGAAAAAAAGAAACCGTAAAGCTGGCAATATTTCTAAGTTTGATTGACTTTTTCTTATGAGGAAAAAAATGTAAAAAAAAAAAAAAAAGGATTTACACTTCTCCAAACAAAATACACGAAGAATACATATGATGTGGTGGAACCTTGAATTGACCTCTTTATTGTCACCAAAGCACCAGGGAAAAACAATGTATTTCTTGGGTTGGATGTTAGAAATAGGTATGTCTGCTTTTAATACAGGTATGCTTCTTCTGTGTAAAGATGATTCATATCAGTTTGGGCTAATTCATGCTTTATAATTTAACATATATTTTCAAGAATTGTCTGAGTGGTCCAAGCAGAACGTTGCTGTGGTTGTTGCTGTTGCTGTTTTTGTTGTATTCATTTCCAGTTTTTGGAGGAAGAAATTGAGCCTGCAGAGAGATGAACTGACCTAGTTACAGACATAAGCTAGTATTTAGTGACATGAGACCTATTTGCATAGAAAGGTAACATGAGACACATTTCCTTGTTCGCTGTGACTAAATTCAATAACCAAAGATCATGATGTCAGTAATCCCATACTTGGATTTAGATTAAACATAAATGGATTAGGCTGGCAACAAGAAGGGCCACTTCTAAATGGCATCACTGGATCTGTCACAACATGGTTTATACAGAAATATTTGGGAGTTTTGTAATATATCAATATAATCTATATACACCACCCATTCAGATGACCAGATTAATTATGCAAAGGCCCGGTTTTGTTGATACTATTTACTAATTTAACTGTAGGATATGATCTGTTAGGCCTTGTTATTTGTAGATGCCTCTTCCTTGTTTCTGTTCTGCCTCCTCTAATTACCTCCTCCTTACTTAATGTAGTTACATTTTCTATTCATTCATTTATTCAACAAATATTTATTCAATGCTTACAATATACTAAGCACTGTCCTGTGTTCTGAGGACCCAGTAGTGAAAAGACCAACATGGTTCTTTTCCGTGTTGAGAACAAAGTCTGGTGGAGGAGGCACCTGAAAGGCCTTGCTGATGGATTGCATGTGGGAGCTAAGGAAGGTTGAGGAGTCATGGGCGACTCCCAGGCTTCTGACTTGGGCAGCTGGGTGGATGGTGCTGCTATTCACTGACAGCAGATGTTTTTTTGTTGTTGCTTTGGTGTTCTTCTGGCTTGACAAGGGGAAAGTGATAAATTACATTTTAGGTGTGTTGAGCTTCAGGGGCTTCTGGGCCACCTAAGGGGAAATGTCCAGTCAGCAGTTGGTTATACAGGCCTGTATCTGTTTAATCTCTCTGAATCCCATCCCTCCCTTCTCGAGGACCTTAATCTATTGTTTATCCCCTCTCTGTGTTTTAAGTTCTTTCTGTAAATTTGTTCTTCATCTTTAGTATGAAACATACTTCACACACTTAAAAAACAAAGGGACACACATCTCCAATCCTGGCATCTCCATATACTACCTGTTTCCCATCATTAAGTCATTCATTCAATTAATAGTTATTGAACATATATTGAACATTTTGCAGGTTACTGGACATAAAAGTGGTAAATAAGATCAGCAAGAGCCCTGTCTTTCTACAGGCAGTGAACAGATAACACATATGTCACATATTATAAGGAAAAGTATAAGGTATTCAAAGAAAAATATAATAGGAAGACCTAATCTAGACCGAGAAGTCATGAAAACCTGGAGAAAGTGATATTTAGATGAGACCTACAGGATGAGTAAGATCTGGCCAAGAGAAGAGCATGGAGACTGTTCAGGGTTAAAACAGAGTTGAAGACTGTAGGAAGATTTGTCAAGACTCAAAGATAGGAAAGATCATAAGCCTTTAGGGGGACTAAAATTGGTCTATAGTAGATGGAATGGAGATTCCATATGGTTAAATCCAACAGAAAGAAGTGGGAGGTAAGATTTAAAAAATGCTTTCAGTTATTTGGAAAGTATTTTTTCAGTGCCTCCTATAAGCTAAATGCTCTTCCAGGCACTGAGGATTTAGCAGTGACTAAGACAAAGAATCCTGCCCTCATGAAGCTGCAATTCTAGTGAAGAGAGAAAGAAGGTTAAAGGGTAGTGTGGGAAGTCCTGGACAGATCATACAGAGTCTTATGATTTTGTAATTAATCCTAAGGGCAATAAGAGGACATTATAACATGTTAAACAGTGAAATTACAAGATCAGTTGTATGTTTTAAAGACATCACAATGGCTAAAATGTGATAAAGATGAATGAGTTGGAGGGATCAAAAGTGGAGACAGGAGATGAGAGGAGACTGTTAATCATCAGGTAAGAGATCCCAGTATCCTGGGGTACAGTTGGAATGGAGAAAAGTAGATGACTAGATATTTATTTTTGAGGTAGAATCAGCAAGCCTTTGTAACTGTCAGGATGTGTGGAGGGGAGGTGAAGTAAGGTAGAATCTAGAGTCACTTCTGTATTTTTGTATTGTGAGCCTGGTGGACAGCGGTATGATTTACTAAGATCAGGAACACTGAGGAAGAATAGGTTTGGGGCATAGCTATGATCAGTTGCAGACATTATAAGTGTGAGATATCAAGGAAACAGTCAAGCAAAAGGTGTCAATAGACAATTGCACATATCAAAAGTGGAACCATGCGAGCTGCCCCCCCCCCCGCCCCGAGTGGAGGCAATAAATTGGTGCATGGTCTCTAGGGGATTTGTAAGCAGTAATAAAATTGACTAAAACGGATCTGCTTCTTATTATTGCCATGTGCTAGTAATACTAAGCAATTCCAGAGACAAAATACTCTTCTCTACTGGAGCTGACTCTTCCCATCACCCGCCCTACTCCTTCCTTGGTACACCACTGCAGTTGGGTATGGACGCACATGTAGGAGAGCAAAGTCTGAGCCAGAGATAATTCTTTGGGATTCATCAGCATGTGGGTAATAATAAAATCATGGGAATACAGGGACTATGCAGAGATATCCAATATTGAGAAGACCATAGCGAAGAGCCAGAGCCTTGAGAATGATGATATTTAAGGCGTTAGCCTAGAAAGGAGTACCAAAGGAACTGGGAAGTATTTTCTCGAGAGGTGGTGGAAAATATCAGAAGTGAGTGACATTATAGAAGCCAAAAGAAGAGAGTATTTAAATATGGAGTGGTCAAATGTCAGGTAAGATGAGGATCAAGAAATGTATGATCTATATTCAACGTTAATTGAGCCCTCAACACGTGTTTGGGGTCACAACAAAGAATAAAACACATTCTCACCCCTGAGAATTTTACAGACAAGTGAGAAAAACAGGTTACATTGCAATATAGAAAGCAATATAACAAGTGTTACGAGAAAGCCATGTAAAATGTTTTCTTGGGAGAAACTAGATTGGAAACAGAAGAGAAGAATGGGGGCAGGGGTTGTGCCAGAGATGGCTTTATGGGAAAGGAGATATTCATTCGTGGTGAGCCTTGAAGAATGAAGCAGCGTTTGGCAGATGAGAAGAGAGAACAGGATATTCAAGGCAAAGGAATGTGCAAATTCATGGAAATATGCAAAAGTGTGTTGCTTTCAGTAAATGATTGCTTGGAGTGCATGTGAAGAAGCAGCAGAAGACTGAAAATAAGTCAGAATTACCTTGTGAGATGTCGTGTGCCACGTGAAGAAGATTTGAAAATTTTTTTAACTGTATAAAATAGGGACCAAGGTTGTACAATCCATGACTGCACAGGTATTTTATTCACATATCTCACCTGCTTTCTAAAATAATTTGAACTGGTTATCATTGTTTCATTTTAAAATGTAATATTAAAATCAAAATATATATCTATATGCAAAATGCTTATAATTTCATAAAAAGTTCACTTTCTAAAGCACTTTCAAATTTATCTCACTCCATGAATTCATCAAATACTTTAAAAAAGTATTCCCTGCCTTCTACATGCTTCTAAAGATCCCACAAATCTTAGGTCTCATGATTGTTCCTGTTCAGGAACCATCGACTTTGATCATGAAATACTGCACATGTTCAAGAACAACATTGGCCTCAAATGGGTACCTGGGTGCCTATTAGAGGCAATATTTGGTACAACTCATTTATATTCATGTTGCATTCTTTCCAAAAGATGCAGTATCTCTTCTATCTGAAGTTTCCCCATTCTAAATTACCACCATGGTGTATTTTCTTTGACTCCAGATTGTTTTTATCCTCTGATAGTTTGCAGGAATCTGAGTGAATTTGCCCATCTGCTTTGGGAAGATTTTCCCAGGTTGTAACTTTTGGGTAACTGCTATTAATATAGAAACTGGATTTCTCGGGTCTCATGCTGATTAGCCTGTCAAACGTATTACAGTTGAATTAGTACATGTTCATCCATTATCAACTATAGTCATATTTGAATTATCACAATTCCAAGAGTCAGTTTTATCTATTGACACAAATATCAAAGCCTCAGTCAAGAAAAGACCATTAGTAACCTTTTGATGGTGAGTAAATGTGGTGAGTTAGTTGATCAGCTCTTCCCCTTCAAAATTCTTAGCAAATATCCCTGGTTGACAGTTAAACTTTTGGACACTATAACCGAAAAAGGCTTTTCAATGTATATATGTGCAGTTTTTCTCTCCTGAAGTGGAATGCTTTAGTAACAAATATGGCAAGGGTATAAGCGTTGCATGTGTATGCTATCGCATTCCTCAAATAGTATTGTTACTCTCCTATTATTAGCAAAAGAAATGGAAATCCAAGAATGTCTAGACATTAACTTCAACCATTCTATGTTATCTGAATGAAGGTACTATACACGACTACATCTATTTTTTGCATCTCCACTGAATCCACTTCATTTCAGTTTTTACCAAACACATGGACCCTGACAAAAATACACGGGAAACCCCATTAGAAATGCAATGATAAATGAATGCACGTCCTGTGGTCATTTACCTTTAGACGAGCAGGCCACAGAGAATCTCAGAGGACTGGCAGACTCTCCTCAAGTAGTTCACAAGGCTAATTGTTGACTTAAATGGACTATATGTAGATAAATTAGCACAATCCACAAATAGTGGGAGACATGTCTCCATGGGTCTCTCCTTCTAGTCTTTTGATCAAGTGGCATTAACATCTTTGTTCCAGACTCTTCTCAAGGATGTCTGTATAGCAAACTGCCTTGGAAGATAGAGATAGATAGTGTCTCCCTCTAGGGCTGAGAATAGGTATGCTTCCTTAGCAGGATAATGAAATAATGTCATTCTCTGGGGCAAATGTTAGGCAGATTGGCCAGCAGCCCTTTTATAAGATTGTTTAAGCACAGCGTTCCTCAGTTATGACCCAGACCTGCTGTTTGTACACCATCCACCTGGTCCACTCTGTATCATCCCCATGGGACCTGTGGGGGTGGGCAAGAGGAACTAATGCACGTATGAAGCTCGTTCTGCCTGCTCTTCTGTTTGTTAACAAGTCCTTTGTCTCTGACGCAGGAATCTTATGCCTTCTGCTGGCATGTATGAAATAGTGGCAGGCTAACTTTTATCTTTCAAGCATGATAAAAACCCAGACGCTTCATAGTTCTTAACACCATTAATAAAAAACAACTCAAGTCAATGTTCTAATGACAGTAGGGCATCACAAATTAAAGTTCTGTGCAAATCAATAGACCAGGATAGTGGTGAATGAAGAGTCAGTCAAAATATTAGCAACATCTTAGATGCCTCTAAGTACAAGCTTATTAATGTTAAACTCATTATCAAACACTTGCATCTTATTGAATAAAGGTCACAAAATACACAAAGAAGTGTAGATTCTTCATATAGTGTCCTGGTATATTATTAGGTGGTAAGCTGTTTGGGCTTCCATTCCATAAAGGAACTGACATGCATTGGTTATAAGCACTGACTTGGCTATGTGTGCATAATGCCATTAAAATAACTAGCTAAAAATGGAAGTGTCCTTAAACAAGTAATCTGATGCCACGTTAATAAAACGTAGTGATATGATTGAAAACAACCTTTTAAAAAGGAAAATTTCAGATAAAACTTAATTTTGTGTACATGCCAGTAAATTTAAATTCTGTGACAATTTGTAGAGAATAAATTTACTACTGAATATGCTAAGATTATAAAATGTTAATTTTTTATAAAATGCTAATAATGCCCGATATTTACTGGTGGTATGATTATAAATAATTATTTCCTCACTCTTGCTTAATTCAATGTTAATATATTTCTTCTGGATACCTTTGTGGTTAACTTGTTAATTGTAACATTACCTAGACTTCTCTGTTCCTGGTGACCATTCAGAAATCTTGGCAGAGGCTGTGTTGTATATCTTTATGTTCCTCAGTATTCTGCATGTAGTAGGGGCTCAGAAATGTGACAAAGATATGGTGCAATGTTTTCAACTTCCATTGCTTCTAGAAAAAAGACGACTAACTTCCTTTTTTAAATAACAGCAGCAAACATATTTCTCAGCATAGGTGCTTCTGTGAAATTGCTTTAAACCATCCCCATGAAATTCAAAAGCCATTTGTTAGAAGGCTGCTCTATTTTTATGTTTATGATGTCTTTTATTCTGGGTAGAGCTTTACTATTTAAAAAATCAATATTCAGGAAAGTAACAGCCTCATGACTTTATTAACATTTTGTTCAACTTTTCCCCTCTAAGTAAACCATTTTCCAAATGATAATCTGTTCTATACTAACTATAATTTGGAAGAAATTTTTTCTTGTGATCATTCTTGTGTTGTAAATAGTAAAAACCTATAACTAGCACACAAATATATAACTTACAAGGCAGAAATATTAAACTTCAGCATTCTAATGGTTTTTGATATTTAAATTAACTTAGGATTCATCTTAGCACATTTGTTGCTCTCAGGGCTGTCACCTCCAAATTTCTCTATGTGAGTTGATTGATCTGATATAGACACCACATCATTTGGGAAGAACTCTGAACACATTGACTACAAGTATTAATGGAACCAGTGACAAAAAATTCCATGTCCACTCGAATATAAGTTCCACGATGGCAATGACCTTCTCTGGGTTTCTCTATCCTCATTGACTAGAATAGTTCAATAGAATGGATGTTCAATAAATAGTTATTTAATTAAACACAATGAATTAATCTTGTCATGAGTCTGATATGGCTATAAAGAAGGAAGTATTTTATGGAAGAGGTGGTCTGTGAGTCTAGCATTTGTATTTGTCACACTCTATCACATTCCCTGTTTTATTATATCTGTGAGTTACATCATTCCAAATAATTATTTATCCACTTATTTGTATATTATTTCTCTCCTCTACTAGATTACAAATTCTATGAGGAAAGGTACCATGTCTGTCTTGTACAGAAGTATGTTCTGGGCACCTCAAATAATGTCTAGCATATAGTAGATCCAATATATATCTGTTGAATGAGATGGTAAATTTTAATATGAACTTGGTATATCTATAAATTGTAAGACAAAAAAACAGAAAGGTATGAAAATTCCAATTGTTGGCATGGTGAGACAGACCCTCTAGAAGGACATCTGCATCTGTTCAGTGTGTGAGGCCAGGTTATGAAACTCACTTTTTATAATGAGCTAGAACCTGCTTATGAATCTTTAATATTTGTGGGGATTGAAGATTTCTATAGAATGCTGAATAATCTTGGTTTTGGAGGAAGTTAATTTAGTCCTCAAGGCAGAGAGATAACTACATGGGATTGATATATCCTAGCATTAAGGGACATTTTAAATGGAATGAGGTATAATCTGATCATTATTATTATATTTATACAGTTTTTTTTTATTATTAGTGGTAGTAATTGTAGTAGTTTTAGAAGTGATAGTGTCTGGCATATGGCAGACACCAAAAATAATTATCAAATGAATGAAAAGCCTGTCATGTTTAGATTTGCTGTCCTCCTTATTCTGAGATGTCTTCAGAACAAAATTTTCCAGTCCTCCCAAAATTCCTGAGTTAGATATACAGTGATTGGAACACCAGGATAATCTCTGAGAGGAGTCATGGAACTAATCTGTTCCAACTGTTTTCCAAGAGATAGATATCAATTTTTTTTGTACATAGACTTGACCTCACACACAGAACAAAGGCTCACAAACATTTCCACATGTTCATTACTCAGTTTCCATTTCATGTCAGGTGTTTCAAGAGATGTCAGGTGTTGGCTTCAGGAAGGGTATTTATTAAAGGGGAGCAGTATGTTGGAGGAAGGATCACAGTCTAGGAAATCAATGGTATGAGTTAAGCCAGAATTATTCAACTTATATGTGGCTGAAAAACATTTACCAAACTCATAATAATAAAACCATGATAATAAAACAGAATGCCAATTTAAGAATTTACAAGAGAAGTATATATTTGGCTCAAGAACTGGATCCAATTATCTGCACAGAGGCTTCCCTGCTGATATTCAAGGAGATAACTTTGTAGATATAATCACAATGTAGCTTATGGGGAGAGGAACACTTTTCTATAACAATAATATTTATTTTGCTCCCATCTTCCACCTAATTATGCACAAGATCCTGTCAGTTCCACCTCTGAAATGTATCTTGAAGTTTTTTATTCCATTCTTTTCTTTTTTCAGTTTTTAATTCACCACGTTTCTCCCTGAACTGAAGCAATGCCATTCTAACTGCTTTCTCTATCTTCACTCTTTCCTATCTTTAGTCTCATTCTTTTTTAATCCACTCTCCACACTACAGTCTAAAGAATCTCTCTGGTAATCAAGTCTGCTTGTATCACACCACACTAGCCCTCTTGAGCAAAACCTTCAATGACTCTTTGCTGCATTCCAGGAAGAAACAAAATACACACATATGCATGCACATGCACAGACACATACTTTTAAGCAGGATAACCAATCAGCCTTTATAATCAGCCCCAATCCACATTTCCATCTCCTTCTCCTAAAAAAATGTCCCCAAATAACCTACGCTGTCATGATTGCCTTAACATTTGCCAGTTCTACATTGTGCCAAGGTTTCCTTTCATCTGCTTATGCTGTTCCTGCATCATGGAGTGTCTTTCCACCCTTTACCTATAAAACACCTTTTTCATCAAGACCAAAGTCAAATGTCACTTCCTCTGTGAAATTTTCCTTGATCTACCTACTTGAAATTATTAATTCTCTCTATTTTCACAATACATATCCTATTAATACTATTTTGCACTTTTCTATTGTCTCTTTTATTATGTGGGTATGTCTGCATCCATTGTTATATCGTTAGCACCTTTAGGGCATCTTCCTCACCTTTGCATCTTCCTTACCTACCTTTGTATCCTACTGTCGTAGTCTGCTCAGGCCGCTTTAACAAAATACCTTAAACTGGGTGGCTTAAACAACAGGCATTTATTTCTCATGGTTCTGGATTATGAGACATGTAAGAGCAAGACGCTAGCATATTTTGTTTCTTATGAGAGTCCATTTCCTGGCGTGCAGATGGTCACCTTCTCACTGTGTCCTCACATGGTGGGGAGAGTGGAAGCTCTGGTGTCTCTTCCTTGTCTTATAAGGGTAATAATCTCATCATGGGTCCTAACCTCACACCCTCATCTAAACGTAATTACCTCCAAAAGGCCCCACCTCCTAATACTATAACACTGAGGGTTAGGGCTTCACCATATAATTTTTGGGAGGACACAAACATTCCATACATAACACCTACCCACTTGTCCCTACCCCCTTTAGTGTCTAGTAGAGTGCTGATACAGTGTTGAACATGTAATAGTCTTGGAAACTTGAAAATCAACCTTTCAGATATCCAACTGCTCTCAGATTTCTGACTGTGGTTGACCAGCAGTTCCCGCTACTAAACCCTGAGCCTACCAGGACATTTACGTAGAAAGTCCTCCTTTCCTCTAGGCTGCTCTCAGCCAGTGATGAAGTGCAGCAGGAATACTAATGCAGACCAACCTCTGGGACATTTGAGACTCCTCTGATGACTGACTTTGCCTCAAGGACTCTCCATTGGCCTTGCTGAACTTTCTTAGGACTGCTCTGTAAGTCTAAGACACATCCATGCAATCTTCCTTTCTTCCTTCTCTCCTTCACAAGGGTTAGACCTTTGTGTTGTCTGATGGTTCCTCTTGCATCTTCTCTCCATTTTCCCTCACAAGCAATACCCCTAAATTTTTCTTTTATGTGTAATACTCTCTTAGTGTCTGCTTTTCAGAACACCTTGAATAACACAATATGTTTCAATAAATCAAGGAATGGTGCATGCTGTCTCCTATCTCCCAGAAGCCTTGGTGCTACTCTCTGGCCATTCAAAGTCCTTAATATGATCATCAACCTAGACCTTCCTTCCTTTTCAGTACACTCCTATGTAATGACCTGAGAGCCTCTGGCATTATTGATCCTTTATTAATGCCAAACGCCATATATGGGTCTAGGACTAGTGACTAGTCACTTACTCATTCTTTTGTACTTATTTTTAAACAAGTAGCTGAGGAAATAAGATTTGTAGTGAACTGGTGACATTATCAAAAATTATAACCTTGCTTTATGTTTATATAAAACTTATCTCAAAATATTTCGTATCTGTCCTGACTTTGTGCTTGTTTTCAGCTACACTTTTTGAAGAGAAAACTTATTAGACGTAAAAATAACATCAGAAGAAGAGTAATATAGTGGCTGGGCCACTGAGCTTGTCACCATCTTTCTATTATTACCTGTCAATTGAATATTGGCAGTGTGACCAATAAAACAGAGTGTTCCAAGCAATGTCTAGATGTAGTTTCACATGAAACACATGTAAGAAAGGAGGGGAACGTTAACTCTAATAATCATGGAAATGTTTTTAAACTCTGATCTGTCAGCAAGAAGACAGGCAACAAGATCAACTCCTAGCTTGTAAATTACACTATCTGGTCCAGGGCTGGTACTTTACCCTCTCCCTCTCTCTTTTTCTTTTCTGTTCCTTTTTTGACCTCAGATGCAGAACAGTATATTAATCATAATCCTCAGGACATGGTACAAATTTTTTTTAAAATTATTTATTTATTTATTTATTTATGGCTGTGTTGGGTCTTCGTTTCTATGCGAGGACTTTCTCAAGTTGTGGCAAGCGGGGGCCACTCTTCATCGCGGTGCATGGGCCTCTCACTATCGCGGCCTCTCTTGTTGCGGAGCACAGGCTCCAGACGCGCAGGCTCAGTAGTTGTGGCTCACGGGCCTAGTTGCTCCGCGGCATGTGGGATCTTCCCAGACCAGGGCTCGAACCCGTGTCCCCTGCATTGGCAGGCAGATTCTCAACCACTGCCCCACCAGGGAAGCCCCGGTATTCTTTCATTATTGATCTGTGCAAGTTTACTGTCTTATTCTATCATTTTGTCATGGTTCCTGCCCCATCATCATAATGTTTCTAATATATCTCCTTGGATATGTATACGCCCTTGCAACATTGTATAATGTATATATCATAGTGGTTAAGAGTGAAGAATATGGAGCCAGATTGCTTCGGTTTAAACCGTGGCTCTTTCACTAAATAGCTATATAACCTTATAAAAACTGCTTAAACTCTTTGCTCTTCACTTTCCTAGTATTATTGTGTGGATTTAATGAACATGTGATACCCTTGGGAAAGCATCAGGCACATAGTAAGTCCACAATGAATGCTTGCTATTCTTCGTGTAAGCATGAATCTTTAAATGATATGAATGATAGTCCTATAGGTGTCATTGTATTTCTTTTTTCACTTAACACTATATTTGTACAATTTACCCATGAAGAAGCATGCACATCTAGTTTATTAGTTTGACTTGTTTAGAGCATGCCATGATACTCATCTATTACCTATTATATACATAATGGACACCTAGGTTGCCTTTAACTCTCAGATACCATAAACAAACAAAAAAATTCTAATATATCCATTGAGATTACATTCTGCCGCAATAAACAGAAACCAAATAGTGGTTCATTTCTTCCACAAAATATAAAGTCTATAGGTATTGATAGACGGCTTCAATCTTTTTAATGATTCTGCGTTAAAATATACTTTGTCGGACTTCCCTGGTGGCACACTGATTAAGAATCTGCCTGCCAATGCAGGGGACACAGGTTCGAGCCCTGGTCTGGGAAGATCACACACGCCACGGAGCAACTAAGCCTGGGCGCCACAACTACTGAGCCTGTGCTCTAGAGTCTATGAGCCACAACTACTGAGGCCATGTGCTGCAACTACTAAAGCCTGTGCACCTAGAGCCTGTGCTCTGCAACAAGAGAAGCCACCACAATGAGAAGCCTGTGCACTGCAATGAAGAGTAGCCCCTGCTCGCCACAACTAGAGAAAAGCCTGCACGCAGCAACAAACACCCAATGCAGACAAATTATATATATATATATATATATATATATATATATACACACACACACACACACACATGTATACATACACTTTGTCTACTGTTAATAGAGCTATACCAGCTTGCTTTATGTTGGCATACTTAGTGCTTGCTACACACACACACACACACATACATGTACACACACAGACATGTGTGGTGTGTATGCATGTGTTTAAGAATACATGCATATACTTTTTTTAACTGTTAACCTTATACTTTATGTGTGTATTTTATAAACAGCATGTGGTTGAATTTTTAGACACACCTTAAATTTTTTTGTCTTTTACCCAGGCATGTGGTCTGTTACCATTTGTTTTGATTGTTGCCTTACTGGAATTATTTCCACAATCTTAGCTTGTGCATTCTATTTGAGTTTTTAGATGCTTTTATTATTTCTCTTCCTTTCTTTTTATATTGTAATGGCTTCAGAGCCTCTTAAGTTTCATTTTTCCCTGCTGTTGCAACTTTTGGAAGTTTCACAGTCTACTTATACACTTTTAACAACTGTCCTTTATATCTTAATATGTAAATTTTAACATTGATAAACGTTACAGCTTTACTCTGAGAAAAATAAAAGAAGATCTTTGGAACACTATAATCACAAGCTTCCCTCCTTGTCGTTTTTGTTTTATTTTCTGGTGCTTATTTTTTTATTTTATTGGTTTCTTATACTTTAATTCTATATTTTAATTTTTCTTTTTTTTTTACAGTTGATTTAATTCTTTTTTTTAATCGAAGTACAGTTGATTTACAATGCTGTGTTAGTTTCAGGTGTACAGCAAATTGTTGTTATACATACATCCATTCATTTTCAGATTCATTTCCACTATAGTTTATTACAAGGTATTTAATATAGTACACTGTGCTATACAGTAGGTCCTTGTTATATATATTTTTTCACATCTTTACTGGAGTATAATTGCTTTACAATGGTGTGTTAGTTTCTGCTTTACAACAAAGTGAATCGGCTATACATAAACATATATCCCCATATCTCCTCCCTCCCACTCTCCCTATCCCACCCTGCTAGGTGGTCACAAAGCACTGAGCTGATCTCCCCGTGCTATGCGGCTGCTTCCCACAGGCTATCTATTTTACATATGGTAACACATATATGTCAATGCCACTCTCTCACTTTGTCCCAGCTTACCCTTCCCCCTCCCCATGTCCTTAAGTCCATTCTCTACATCCGTGTCTTTATTCCTGACCTGCCACTAGGTTCATCAGTACCACTTTTTAAAATTCCATATATATGTATTAGCATACGGTATTTGTTTTTCTCTCTCCGACTGACTTACTTCACTCTGTATGACAGACTCTTGGTCCCTCCACCTCATTACAAATAACTCAATTTCATTCCTTTTTATGGTTGAGTAATATTCCATTGTATATATGTGCCACATCTTCTTTATCCAATCATCTGTCAATGGACATTTAGGTTGCTTCCATGTCCTGGCTATTGTAAATACTGCTGCAATGAACATTGTGGTACATGACTCTTTTTGAATTATGGTTTTCTCAGGGTATATGCCCAGTAGTGGGATTGCTGGGTCATATGGCAGTTCTATTTTTAGTTTTTTAAGAAACCTCCATAATAATAATACCGGGGAGATTAACCAAGATGGCGGAGTAGAAGGATGTGCTCTCACTCCCTCTTGCGAGAGCACCAGAATCACAACTGGCTGCTGGACAATCATTGACAGGAAGACCCTGGACTTCACCAAGGAGGACACCCCACGTCCAAGGACAGAGGAGAAGCCACAGTGAGACGGTAGGAGGGGCGCAATCAGAGTAAAATCAAATCCCATAACTGCTGGGTGGGTGACTCACAGACTGGCGAACACTTATACCACAGAAGTCCACCCACTGGAGTGAAGGTTCTGAGCCCCACCTCAGGCTTCCCAACCTGGGGGTCCGGCAAAGGGAGGAGGAATTCCTAGAGAATCAGACTTTGAAGTCTAGTGGGAATTGATTGCAGGACTGTGACAGGACTGGGGGAAACAGAGACCCCACTCTTGGAGGGCACACACAAAGTAATGTGTGCATCGGGACCCAGGGGAAGGAGCAGTGACCCTGGGGGAGACTGAACCAGACGTACCTGCTGGTGTTGGGGGGTCTCCTGCAGAGGCGAGTGGTGGCTCTGTTTCACCGTGGGGATAAGGACACTGGCAGCAGAGGTCCTGGGAAGTTCTCCTTGGCGTGAGCCCTCCCAGAGTCTGCCATTAACCCCACCAAAGAGCACGGGTAGGCTCCAGTGTTGGGTTGCCTCAGGCAAAACAACCAACAGGGAGGGAACCCAGCCCCACCCATCAACAGTCAAGTGGATTAAGGTTTTACTGGGCTCTGATCGCCACAGCAACAGGGAGGGAACCCAGCCCCACCCATCAACAGTCAAGTGGATTAAGGTTTTACTGAGCTCTGACCGCCACA
This sequence comes from Balaenoptera acutorostrata, assembly GCF_949987535.1. NCBI lineage: Eukaryota > Metazoa > Chordata > Mammalia > Artiodactyla > Balaenopteridae > Balaenoptera > Balaenoptera acutorostrata. Next base: position 123,150,625 of record NC_080085.1, on the reverse strand, counting down.
GCAACAGTCAGCTCTACCCACCACCAGAGCCTCCCATCAAGCCTCTTAGATAGCCTCAACCACCAGAGGGCAGACAACAGAAGCAAGAAAAACTACAATCCTGCAGCCTGTGGACCAAAAACCACAGTTACAGAAAGACAGAGAAGATGAAAAGGCAGAGGGCTATGTACCAGATGAAGGAACAAGAAAAAACCCCAGAAAAACAACTAAATGAAGTGGAGATAGGCAACCTTCCAGAAAAAGAATTCAGAATAATGATAGTGAAGATGATCCAGGACCTCGGAATAAGAATGGAGGCAAAGATTGAGAAGATGCAAGAAATGATTAACAAAGACCTAGAAGAATTAAAGAACAAACAAACAGAGATGACCAATACAATAACTGAAATGAAAACTACACTAGAAGGAATCAATAGCAGAATAACTGAGGCAGAAGAACGGATAAGTGACCTGGAAGACAGAATGGTGGAATTCACTGCTGCGGAACAGACTAAAGAAAAAAGAATAAAAAGAAATGAAGACAGCCTAAGAGACCTCTGGGACAACATTAAACGCAACAACATTCGCATTATAGGGGTCCCAGAAGGAGAAGAGAGAGAGAAAGGACCAGAGAAAATATTTGAAGAGATTATAATCGAAAACTTCCCTAACATGGGAAAGGAAATAGCCACCCAAGTCCAGGAAGCGCAGAGAGTCCCATACAGAATAAACCCAAGGAGAAACACGCCGAGACACATAGTAATCAAAGTGGCAAAAATTAAAGACAAAGAAAAATTATTGAAAGCAGCAAGGGAAAAACGACAAATAACATACAAGGGAACCCCCATAAGGTTAACAGCTGATTTCTCAGCAGAAACTCTGCAAGCCAGAAGGGAGTGGCATGAAATACTTAAAGTGATGAAAGGGAAGAACCTACAACCAAGATTACTCTACCCAGCAAGGATCTCATTTAGATTTGATGGAGAAATCAAAAGCTTTACAGACAAGCAAGAGCTAAGAGAATTCAGCACCACCAAACCAGCTCTACAACAAATGCTAAAGGAACTTCTCTAAGTGGGAAACACAAGAGAAGAAAAGTACCTACAAAAACAAACCCAAAACAATTAAGAAAATGGTCATAGGAACATACATATCGATAATTACCTTAAACGTGAATGGATTAAATGCCCCAACCAAAAGACATAGACTGGCTGAATGGATACAAAAACAAGACCCATATATATGCTGTCTACAAGAGACCCACTTCAGACCTAGGGACACATACAGACTGAAAGTGAGGGGATGGAAAAAGATATTCCATGCAAATGGAAATCAAAAGAAAGCTGGAGTAGCTATACTCATATCAGATAAAATAGACTTTAAAATAAAGAATGTTACAAGAGACAAGGAAGGACACTACATAATGATCCAGGGATCAATCCAAGAAGAAGATATAACAATTATAAATATATATGCACCCAACATAGGAGCACCTCAATACATAAGGCAACTGCTAACAGCTATAAAAGAGGAAATCGACAGTAACACAATAATAGTGGGGGACTTTAACACCTCACTTACACCAATGGACAGATCATCCAAAATGAAAATAAATAAGGAAACAGAAGCTTTAAATGACACAATAGACCAGATAGATTTAATTGATATATATAGGACATTCCATCCAAAAACGGCAGATTACACGTTCTTCTCAAGTGCACACGGAACATTCTCCAGGATAGATCACATCTTGGGTCACAAATCAAGCCTCAGTAAATTTAAGAAAATTGAAATCATATCAAGCATCTTTTCTGACCACAACGCTATGAGATTAGAAATGAATTACAGGGAAAAAAACGTAAAAAAGACAAACACATGGAGGCTAAACAATACGTTACTAAATAACCAAGAGATCACTGAAGAAATCAAACAGGAAATAAAAAAATACCTAGAGACAAATGACAATGAAAACACGACGACCCAAAACCTATGGGATGCAGCAAAAGCGGTTCTAAGAGGGAAGTTTATAGCTATACAAGCCTACCTAAAGAAACAAGAAAAATCTCAAGTAAACAATCTAACTTTACACCTAAAGAAACTAGAGAAAGAAGAACAAACAAAACCCAAAGTTAGCAGAAGGAAAGAAATCATAAAGATCAGAGCAGAAATAAATGAAATAGAAACAAAGAAAACAATAGCAAAGATCAATAAAACTAAAAGTTGGTTCTTTGAGAAGATAAACAAAATTGATAAGCCATTAGCCAGACTCATCAAGAAAAAGAGGGAGAGGACTCAAATCAATAAAATCAGAAATGAAAAAGGAGAAGTTACAACAGACACCGCAGAAATACAAAACATCCTAAGAGACTACTACAAGCAACTTTATGCCAATAAAATGGACAACCTGGAAGAAATGGACAAATTCTTAGAAAGGTATAACCTTCCAAGACTGAACCAGGAAGAAACAGAAAATATCAACAGACCAATCACAAGTAATGAAATTGAAACTGTGATTAAAAATCTTCCAACAAACAAAAGTCCAGGACCAGATGGCTTCACAGGTGAATTCTATCAAACATTTAGAGAAGAGCTAACACCCATCCTTCTCAAACTCTTCCAAAAAATTGCAGAGGAAGGAACTCTCCCAAACTCATTCTATGAGGCCACCATCACCCTGATACCAAAACCAGACAAAGACACTACAAAAAAAGAAAATTACAGACCAATATCACTGATGAATATAGATGCAAAAATCCTCAACAAAATACTAGCAAACAGAATCCAACAACACATTAAAAGGATCATACACCACGATCAAGTGGGATTTATCCCAGGGATGCAAGGATTCTTCAATATACGCAAATCAATCAATGTGATACACCATATTAACAAATTGAAGAATAAAAACCATATGATCATCTCAATAGATGCAGAAAAAGCTTTTGACAAAATTCAACACCCATTTATGATAAAAACTCTCCAGAAAGTGGGCATAGAGGGAACCTACCTCAACATAATAAAGGCCATATATGACAAACCCACAGCAAACATCATTCTCAATGGTGAAAAACTGAAAGCATTTCCTCTAAGATCAGGAACGAGACAAGGATGTCCACTCTCACCACTATTATTCAACATAGTTCTGGAAGTCCTAGCCACGGCAATCAGAGAAGAAAAAGAAATAAAAGGAATACAAATTGGAAAAGAAGAAGTAAAACTGTCACTGTTTGCGGATGACATGATACTATACATAGAGAATCCTAAAACTGCCACCAGAAAACTGCTAGAGCTAATTAATGAATATGGTAAAGTTGCAGGTTACAAAATTAATGCACAGAAATCTCTTGCATTCCTATACACTAATGATGAAAAATCTGAAAGAGAAATTATGGAAACACTCCCATTTACCATTGCAACAAAAAGAATAAAATACCTAGGAATAAACCTACCTAGGGAGACAAAAGACCTGTATGCAGAAAACTATAAGACACTGATGAAAGAAATTAAAGATGATACCAACAGATGGAGAGATATACCATGTTCTTGGATTGGAAGAATCAACATTGTGAAAATGAGTATACTACCCAAAGCAATCTACAGATTCAATGCAATCCCTATCATTACCAATGGCATTTTTTACGGAGCTAGAACAAATCATCTTAAAATTTGTATGGAGACACAAAAGACCCCGAATAGCCAAAGCAGTCTTGAGGCAAAAAAATGGAGCTGGAGGAATCAGACTCCCTGACTTCAGACTATACTACAAAGCTACAGTAATCAAGACAATATGGTACTGGCACAAAAACAGAAACATAGATCAATGGAACAAGATAGAAAGCCCAGAGATTAACCCACGCACCTATGGTCAACTAATCTATGACAAAGGAGGCAAAGATATACAATGGAGAAAAGACAGTCTCTTCAATAAGTGGTGCTGGGAAAACTGGACAGCCACATGTAAAAGAATGAAATTAGAATACTCCCTAACACCATACACAAAAATAAACTCAAAATGGATTAGAGACCTAAATATAAGACTGGACACTATAAAACTCTTAGAGGAAAACATAGGAAGAACACTCTTTGACATAAATCACAGCAAGATCTTTTTCGATCCACCTCCTAGAGTAATGGAAATAAAAACAAAAATAAACAAGTGGGACCTAATGAAACTTCAAAGCTTTTGCACAGCAAAGGAAACCATAAACAAGACGAAAAGACAACCCTCAGAATGGGAGAAAATATTTGCAAATGAATCAACGGACAAAGGATTAATCTCCAAAATATATAAACAGCTCATTCAGCTCAATATCAAAGAAACAAACACCCCAATCCAAAAATGGGCAGAAGACCTAAATAGACATTTCTCCAAAGAAGACATACAGACGGCCACGAAGCACATGAAAAGATGCTCAACATCACTAATTATTAGAGAAATGCAAATCAAAACTACAATGAGGTATCACCTCACTCCTGTTAGAATGGGCATCATCAGAAAATCTACAAACAACAAATGCTGGAGAGGGTGTGGAGAAAAGGGAACCCTCTTGCACTGTTGGTGGGAATGTAAATTGATACAGCCACTATGGAGAACAATATGGAGGTTCCTTAAAAAACTAAAAATAGAATTACCATATGACCCAGCAATCCCACTACTGGGCATATACCCAGAGAAAACCGTAATTCAAAAAGACACGTGCACCCGAATGTTCATTGCAGCACTATTTACAATAGCCAGGTCATGGAAGCAACCTAAATGCCCATCAACAGACGAATGGATAAAGAAGTTGTGGTACATATATACGATGGAATATTATTCAGCCATAAAAAGGAACGAAATTGAGTCATTTGTTGAGAAGTGGATGGATCTAGAGACTGTCATACAGAGTGAAGTAAGTCAGAAAGAGAAAAACAAATATCGTATGTTAATGCATGTATGTGGAACGTAGAAAAACGGTACAGATGAGCCAGTTTGCAGGGCAGAAGTTGAGACACAGATGTAGAGAATGGACATATGGACACCAAGGGGGGAAAACTGCGATGAGGTGGGGATGGTGATGTGCTGAATTGGGCGATTGGGATTGACATGTATACACTGATGTGTATAAAACTGATGCCTAATAAGAACCTGCAGTATAAAAAAACAAACAAAACAACTAATACTAAACTTTCATTGGGTTATTTGTATGGAAATATGTTAATATAAATGTTTCAGACATTACATGAAATTTCTAAAAATCTTATATTTGTATTTGTATGGAAATATGTATGGAAATATGTTAATATAAATGTTTCAGACAGTACATGAAATTTCTAAAAATCTTATATTTGTATTTGTATGGAAATATGTATGGAAATATGTTAATATAAATGTTTCAGACATTACATGAAATTTCTAAAAATCTTATATTTGTATTTGTATGGGAATATGTATGGAAATATGTTAATATAAATGTTTCAGACATTACATGAAATTTCTAAAAATCTTATATTTGTATTTGTATGGAAATATGTATGGAAATATGTTAATATAAATGTTTCAGACATTACATGAAATTTCTAAAAATCTTATATTTGTATTTGTATGGAAATATGTATGGAAATATGTTAATATAAATGTTTCAGACATTACAGGAAACGTCTAAAAATCTTATATGTTCTGGTATAATGTTATAAGTAATAATCCTAGTTATTACTTTAAAATGTATATCTCAGAAATAACTAATTTTCTTGTCAACTGCATTATTATGAACTTTCATCAAATCTTTAACCATGGTCATTTTTAAGTCTTTTGTCATTTACAGACAGTTCTGGGTGTACTCTGATGATTTTGCAAATATGTTCCTATAAAAGAGTTTCATCTTCAAGAAATTCATGGAAAAGACTCTGACAAGTACAGGTTTCTGGTAACTGACTGTACTGCTGAACTGAATGAATAAGCATTTTCAGAACTCTAATGAAAAACTGATGAACTCATAAAAGTGCTAACAAAAGATCAAGATGAAAAAAAAGAAATTAATTACATGGGACTGAGTGAACTGATGAGGATGAGTATAATTTTTGTGACTTTCTGTCTGAATTAAAAAAAAAAAAATCCCACAAGGACTCAGAGGAAAAGAATATACAAATCAATTTTCACTGCAAAGTAAAGGAGCTGTTACAGTGGAGGATTACTGGACTGAATGTCAATGTTATGACATAGTATAAGTGTGTTTCATGTTTGGTAATTGCAATCATTGTTGCTTTTGTTGTGGTCATCCATGTACAATGCTTGGTGTCAGTCTATCTATCTCTTGTAAAAATAAAATACAGTGTGTGTGTGTGGAAAAAAAAAAAAAAAAAAAAAGAAACCTCCATACTGTTCTCCATAGTGGCTGTATCAATTTACATTCCCACCAACAATGAAGGAGGGTTCCCTTTTCTCCACACCCTCTCCAGCATTTACTGTTTGTAGATTTTTTGATGATGGCCATTCTGACCAGTGTGAGGTAATACCTTACTGTGGTTTTGATTTGCATTTCTCTAATGATCTGTGATGTTCAGCATCTTTTCATGCATTCGTTGCCCATCTGTATGTCTTCTTTGGAGAAATGTCTATTTAGGTCTTCTGCCCATTTTTGGACTGGGTTGTTTGTTTTTGTGATATTGAGCTGCATGGGCTGCTTGTATATTTTGGAGATTGATCCTTTGTCAGTTGCTTCGTTTGCAAATATTTTCTCCCATTCTGAGGGTTGTCTTTTTGTCTTGTTTATGGTTTCCTTTGCTGTGCAAAAGCTTTTAAGTTTCATTAGGTCCCATTTGTTTATTTTTGTTTTTATTTCCATTACTCTAGGAGGTGGGTCAAAAAAGATATTGCTGTGATTTATGTCAAAGAGTGTCCTTCCTATGTTTTCCTCTAAGAGTTTTATAGTGTCTAGCCTTACATTTAGGTCTCTAATCCATTTTGAGTTTATTTTTGTGTATGGTGTCAGGGAGTGTTCTAATTTCATTCTTTTATATGTAGCTGTCCAGTTTTCCCAGCACCATTTATTGAAGAGGCTGTCTTTTCTCTATTGTATATTCTTGCCTACTTTGTCAAAGATACGTGACCATAGGTGCATGGGTTTATCTCTGGGCTTTCTATCCTGTTCCATTGATGTATATTTCTGTTTTTGTGCCAGTACCATACTGTCTTGATTACTGTAGCTTTGTAGTATAGTCTGAAGTCAGGGAGCGTGATTCCTCCAGCTCCATTTTTCTTTCTCAATATTGCTTTGGCTATTTGGGATCTTCTGTGTTTCAATAAAAATTGTAAAATTTCTTCTTCTAGTTCTGTGAAAACTGCCATTGGTAATTTGATAGGGATTGCATTGAACCTGTAGATTGGCTTTGGATAGTAATTTTCACAATATTGATTCTTCCAACCCAGAAGCATGGTATATCTCTGCATCTGTTTATGTTATCTTTGATTTCTTTCATCAGTGTTTTATAGTTTTCTGAGTACAGGTCTTTTGCCTCCTTGGGTAGGTTTATTCCTACCTATTTTATTCTTTTTGTTGAAATGGTAAATGGGATTGTTTCCTTAATTTCTCTCTGTGATCTTTCATTGTTAGTGTATATGAATGAAAGATATTTTGTGCACTAATTTTGTATCCTGCAACCGTACCAAATTCATTGATTAGTTCTAGTAGTTTTCTGGTGGCATCTTTAGGATTTTCTATGTATAGTATCATGTCATCTGCAGCGACAGCCCTACTTCTTCTCCAATTTGTGTTCCTTTTATTTCTTTTTCTCTCTGATTCCTGTGGCTAGGACTTCCAATACTATGTTGAATAATAGTGGAGAGAGTGGATATCCTTGTCTTGTTCCTGATCTTAGAGGAAATGCTTCCAGTTTTTCACCACTGAGAATGATGTTTGCTGTGGGTTTGTCATATATGGCTTTTATTATGTTGAGGTAGGTTCCCTCTATGCCCACTTTCTGGAGAGGTTTTATCATAAATGGGTGTTGAATTTTGTCAAAAGCTTTTCCTGCATCTATTGAGATAATCATATGATTTTATTCTTTAATTTGTTAATATGGTGAGTCATATTGATTTTTTTGTGTATACTGAAGAATCTTTGCATCCCTGGGATAAATCCCACTTAATCATGGTGTATGATCCTTTTAATGTGTTGTTGGATTCTGTTTGCCAGTATTTAGTTGAGGATTTTTGCGTCTATGTTCATCAGTGATATTGCTCTATAATTGTCTTTTTTTTGTGATATCTTTGTCTGGTTTTGGTATGAGGGTGATGGTGGCCCCGTAGAACGAGTTTGGGAGTGTTCCTCCCTCCACAATTTTTTGGAAGAGTTTGAGAAGGAAATGTGTTAACTCTTTTCTAAATGTTTGATAGAATTCACCTGTGAAGCCATCTGGTCCTGGACTTTTGTTTGTTGGAAGATTTTTAATTACAGTTTCAATTTCATTACCTGTGATTGGTCTGTTTATATTTTCTAATTCTTCCTGGATCAACCTTGGAAGGTTTTATTTTTCCAAAAATTTGTCCAATTCTTTCAGGTTGTCCATTTTCTTGGCATATAGTTGCTTGTAATAGTCTCTTGTAACCTTTTGTATTTGTGTTGTCAGTTGTAATCTCTCCTTTTTCATTTCTAATTTTATTGATTTGAGTCCTCTCCTTTTTTTTCTTGATGAGTCTGGCTAAAGGTTTATCAATTTTGTTTATCTTCTCAGAGTACCAGGTTTTAGTTTTATTGATCTTTGCTATTTTTTACTTTGTTTCTATTTCATTTATTTCTGGTCTGATCTTTATGATTTCTTTCCTTCTGCTAACTTTGGGTTTCTTTTGTTCTTCTTTCTCTAATTGCTCTAGGTGTAAGGTTAGGTTGTTTATTTGAGATCTTTCTTGTTTCTTGAGGTGAGCTTGAATTGCTGTGAACTTCCCTCTTAAAACTGCTTTTGCTGTATCCCATAGGTTTTGCATCATTGTGTTTTCATTGTCATTTGTTTCTAGGTATCTTTTGATTTCCCCTTTGATTTCTTAGTGATCTGTTGGTTATTTAGCAGTGCACTGTTTAGCATCCATGTATTTGTGTTTTTTACTGTCTTCGTCCTGTAATTGATTTCTACTCTCATAGCACTGTGGTCAGAAAAGATGCTTGATGATTTCAATTTTCTTAAATTTTCCAAGGTTTGATTTGTGACCCAAAATGTGATCAATTCTGGAGAACGTTCCATGTGCATTTGAGAAGAAAGTGTATTCTTCCGCTTTTGGGTGGAATGTCCTAAAAATATCAATTAAGTCTATCTGGTCTATTGTGTCATTTAAAGCTTGTGTTTCCTTATTTATTTTCTGTCTGGACAATCTGTCTATTGGTGTAAGTGGGGGTGTTAAAGTCCCCCACTATTATTGTGTTACTGTCAGTTTCTCCTTTTATGGCTGTTAGCATATGCCTTATGTACTGAGGTGCTCCTATGTTGGGTGCATAAATAATTATAATTGTTATGTTTTCTTCTTGGATTGATCCCTTGTTCATTATGTAGTGTCCTTCCTTATCTCTTGTAACAGTCTTTATTTTAAACTCTATTATATCTGCTATGATTATTGCTACTCCAGCTTTCTTGTGATTTCCATTTGCATGGAATATCTTTTTCCATCCCCTCACTTTCAGTTTGTATGTCTCCCTAGGTTTGAAGTGGGTTTCTTGTAGACAGCATATATAAGGGTCTTGTTTTTGTATCCATTCAGCCTGTCTTTGTCTTTTGGTTGGAGCATTTAATCCATTTATGTTCAAGGTGATTATCGATATGTATGTAGGTTCATTTTCTTAATTGATTTGTGTTTTTGTGGGTCTTTTTCTTATCTTGTGGTTCCTGCTTGGGGAAGTTCCTTTAGCATTTGTTGTAAACCTGGTTTGGTGGTGCTGAATTCTCATAGCTTTCACTTGTCTGTAAAGGTTTTGATTTCTCCATCAAGTCTGAAAGAGATCCTTGCTGGGTAGAGTAATTTTATTGGTTGTAGGATTTTCCCTTTCATCACTTTAAATATGTCTTGCCACTCCCTTCTGACTTGCAGAGCTTCTGCTGAAAGATCAGCTTTTAACCTTATGGGGATTCCCTTGTATGTTATTTGTTGCTTTTCCCTTGCTGCTTTTAATAGTTTTTCTTTGTATTTAATTTTTGATAGTTTGATTAATATGTGTCTCAGCGTGTTTCTCTTTGGGTTTATCCTGTATGGGACTCTCTGCACTTCCTGGACTTGACTATTTCCTTTCCCATGTTTGTTAGGGAAGTTTTTGACCATAGTCTCTTCAAATATTTTCTCAGACCCGTTCTTTTTCTCTTCTTCTTCTGGGACCCCTATAATTCGAATGTTGGTGCATTTAATGTTGTCCCAGAGGTCTCTGAGACTGTCCTCAATTATTTTCATTCTTTTTTCTTTATTCTGCTCCCTGCCAGTTATTTCCACCATTTTATCTTCCAGGTCACTTATCCATTCTTCTGCCTCAGTTATTCTGCTATTGATTGCTTCTAGAGTATTTTTAATTTCAGTTGTTGTGCTGTTCATCACTGTTTGTTTGCTCTTTAGTTCTTCTAGATCTTTGTTAAATGTTTCTTGTATTTTCTCCATTCTGTTCCTGAGATTTTGGATCATCTTTACTATCAATCATTACTCTGAATTCTTTTTCAGGTGGGTTGCCTATTTCTTTTTCATTTATTTGGTCTTGTAGGTTTTTATCTTGCTCCTTCATCTGTAACATATTTTTTTGTCCTTTCATTTTTGTGTGTGTGTGTGATGGCTGAGGCTGTATTCCTGTCTTACTGGTTGTTTGGCCTGAGGCATCCAGCACTGGAGTTTGCAGGCAGTTGGATAGAGACGGGTCTTGATGCTGCAATGAGGACCTCTGGGGGACCTCACTCCAATTAATATTCCCTGGGGCCTGACGTTCTCTGTTAGTCCCGCTGCTGTAGGAGCTCCTCCCTTCCCCCAGCCACCCCTCAGGGGTGCCAGTCCCATAGGTCCGGCCTTTACTTTTGCTCACCCTTCCCTCCCTCCCATTCTCTTAGGACGTGCACAGCTGCAGGAGGCCTCGGTGGGCAGAGGATCAGGCCCAGGATCTCAGCAGGCTCCTGGGGGCCCATGTGGGCAGGGGAAACCTGGCCATGCTCCCTTTTGATCCTCTGCCCTCCCAATGGTCCCCCAGTTTCCCCCTTCAGGTGTGGGATCCCTTCCCTCCCCCAGCCGCCCCTCAGGAGCACCAGTCCCATCCCACCTCCACTTCTCCTCCCCCCTCACTCCCCCCCATGCCCCACATCCTACCCAGTCGCTGGGGGTTCCCCCCATCCCCTTAGGTATCCATGGTCCCCCACTGGTGCCTGCTAAGTGCCCTAGTTGTGCGGAGACGTGGATTTCGTGTCCTCCTAGTCCGCCATCTTGACTCCGCCCCCTTAATTTTTCACATTAAACATTCTTGTTATTGTAGGAACGCCCAAATTCATAAAACAAATACTAACAGACAGAAAGGGGTAAATTGATGGGAACACAATAATAGTAGGAGACTTCAACACCCCACCACATCAATGGACAGATCTTCTAGACAGAAAATCAGTAAGGCAACAGAGATCCTAAATGATACAATAGAACTGTTAGGCTTAATTGATATTCTCAGGGTAAAGGAATAAAAAAAAACAGGATACACATTCTTTTCAAGTGCAGATGGAACATTCTGTAGGCTTGACCACACACTAGGTCACAAAACAAGCCTCAACAAATTTAAGAGGACAGAAATTATCTCAAGGATCTTTTCTGACCACAAAGGCATGAAACTAGAAATCAACCCCAGAAAAAAAAAATGAGAAAAAAACAATTACATGGAGACTAAACAACATGCTACTAAAAAACGAATGGGTCAACAATGAAATCAAAGAGGAAATTAAAAAATACGTTGACACAAATGATAATGAAAACACAACCATACAAAAATCTATGGGATGCAGCAAAAGCAGTTATTCGAGGGAAGTTCATAGCTATATAGGCCTTCCTCAAAAAACAAGAAAAATCTCAAACAACCTAACCTACCACTTAAAAGAATTAGGAAAAAACAAACAAAACCTAAAGTCAGCAGAAGGAAGGAAATAATAAAGATCAGAGAGGAAATAAATAAAATAGAGATTTAAAAAACAATAGAAAAAGTCAATAAAACCAAGAGCTGGTTCTTTGAAAGGATAAACAAGATTCACAAACCTCTAGCCAGGCTCACCATGAAGAAAAGGGAAAGAAAAGAAATAAAGAAAATAAATGAAAAAGGAGACATAACCACTGATACTGCAGAAATACAAAAAACCGTAAGAGAATACTATGAACAATTATATGCCAACAAATTTGACAACCTAGAAGAAATGGACAAGTTACTAGAAACATACAGCCCACCAAAATTCAATCAAGAAGAAATAGATAATTTGAACAGACTGATCACTAGAAGTGAAATAGAACCTGTAATTTAAAAACTCCCTACAAATGAAAGTCCAGGACCAGATGGATTCACAGATAAATTCTACCAAACATACAAAATAACTTATATTGATCCGTCTCAAACTCCTCCAAAAAGTTGAAGAGTAGGGAACACTCTCAAGGACATTCTGTGAAGCCACCATCACCCTGATACCAAAACCAGACAGAGATACCACCAAAAAAGAAAATTATGCACCAATATATTTGATGAATACAGATGCAAAAATTCTCAACAAAATATTAGCAAACCGAATCCAACAACACTAAAAAAGATCATACACCATGACCAAGTGGGATTCATCCTAAGTTCACAAGGATGATGCAACATACTCAAATCAATGTGATACACCACATAAACAAAGACAAAAACCACATGATCATCTCAATAGATGCAGAAAAAGTATTTGACAAAATTCAATATCCATTCATGATAAAAACTCTTACCAAAGTGGGTATAGAGGGAACATATCTCAAAATAGTAAAAGCTATTTATGACAAACCCACAGCGAATATAATACTCAATGGTGAAAAGTTGAAAGCCTTCCCTCTAAAATCTGGAACAAGACAAGGATGCCCATTCTCAGCACTTCTCTTCAACATAGTATCGGAAGTCCTAGCCACAGGAGTCAGACAAGAAAAATAAAAGGTATCCAAATTGGAAGTGAAGAGGTAAAATTGCTGTTATATGCAGATGATATGATACTATATGTAGAAAACCCTAAAGACTCCACACAAAAGCTACTAGAACTGATAAATGAATTCAGGAAAGTAGCAGGATACAAGATTAACATATAGATTAACATGCATTTCTTTACACCAACAATGAAATATCAGAAAGGGAATGTAAAAAAAAAAACAGTACCTTTTAAAATCGTATCCCCAAAAATAAAATACTTAGGAATAAACCTCACCAAGGAAGTGAAAGACTTATATGCTGAGAACTATATAAAACATTAATAAAGGAAACTGAGTATGATTCAAAGAAATGAAAAGATATCCTATGCTCTTGGATTGGAAGAATAAATATTGTTAAATGGCCATACTACCCAAGGCAATCTACAGATTTAATGCAATCCCTATCAAATTACCCATGACCTTTTTCACAGAACTAGAGCAAATAATCCTAAAATTTATATGGAACCATAAAAGACCCAGAATGCCAAAGCAATCCTGAAGAAAAAGAACAAAGCAGGAGGCATAACATTCCAGGCATCAGACAATACTACAAAGCTACTAATCAAAACATCATGGCATTGGCACAAAAACAGACATATGGATCAATGGAACAGAATAGAGAGCCCAGAAATAAACCCACACACCTATGGTCAATTAATCTTCAACAAAGGAGGGAAGAATATACAATCTCTTGAGAATATATAGTCTCTTCAGCAAGTGGTGTTCAGAAAGTTGGACAGCCGCATGTAAATCAAAGAAGTTAGAACACACCCTCTCACCACACAGAAAAATAAACTCAAAATGGCTTAAAGGCTTAAACATAAGACATGACACCATAAAACTCCTAGAAGAGAACATAGGCAAAACATTCTCTGACGTAAATCATACCAATGTTTTCTTAGGTCTCCCAAGGCAATAGAAATAAAAACAAAAGTAAACACATGGGACCTAATCAAACTTACAAGCTTTTGCACAGCAAAGGAAACCATAAACAAAATGAAAAGACAACCTATAGAATGGGAGACAATATTTGCAAATGATGCGACCTACAAGGGCTAATTTCCAAAATATACAAACAGCTCATACAACTCAACAACAAAAAGACAAACAACTCAATTGAAAAATGGGCAGAAGACCTAAAGAGACATTTCTTCAAAGAAGAAATACATGAAAAGATGCTCAACATCACCAATTATTAGAGAAATGCAAATCAAAACTAAAATGAGGTACCACTTCATGCCAGTCAGAATGGTCATCATTTAAAAATTCTGCAAATAACAAATGCTGGAGAGGGTGTGGAGAAAAGGGAACCCTCCTACACTGTTGGTGGGAATGTAAGTTGGTGCAGCCAATATGGAAAACAGTATGGAGGTTCCTCAGAGAACTAAAAATAGAGTTGCCATATGATCCAGCAATCCCACTCCTGGGCATCTATCCAGACAAAACTATAATTCACAAAGATACATGCACCTCTATGTTCATAGCAGCACTGTTTACAATAGCCAGGATATGGAAACAATCTAAATGCCTATCGACAGATGAATGGATAAAGAAGATATGGTACATATATACAATGGAACACTACTCAGCCATAAAAAAGAATGAAATAATGCCATTTGCAGCAACATGGATGCAACTAGAGATTATCATACTAAGTGAAGTAAGTCAGACAGAGAAAGACAAATACCATATGATATCACTTATATGTGGAATGTAAAATATGACACAAATGAACCTATCTATGAAACAGAAACAGAATCAGGGACATAGAGAATAGACTGGTTGTTACCAAGAGTGAGGGATGGGGGAGGGATGGATTGGGAGTTTGGGATTAGCAGATGCAAACTATTATATACAGGATGGATAAACAACAAGGTCTTACTATATAGCACAGGGAACTATGTTCAATATCCTGTGATAAAGCATAATGGTAAAGAATATGAAAAAGAATGTCTATATATGTATAGCTGAGTCACTTTGCTGTACAGCAGTAATTAACACAACATTGTAATTCAACTATACATCAATAAAAAAATAAATAAATAAACATTGTTTTTGTTTTAGGCCGTCAGTGTCGCTTGAAATTTACCTACACATTTAATGATTTCTTTGTTCAATTAATTGTTTTCCACTTCTGTTTCTTTCCTCCTTCCCTACCTTCCACTGGAAACATCAAATGTTTTTTTTGCTGGTTTAAAAATTATAGATTCTCTTTTGAAATTTTAGTGGTTATTCCTAACTTACTAAGATGCATGCTAGTATTTTTTCCCATAAGCTTATTAACCTTATTTATAGTTGTGTCTACCTGGTGACCTTGGCATGCTCTCAGTTTCCTCTAAGCCCAGAATCTAACATAAATGTCATGCACATGAGAAGGCCTCAGTATTTGTTGGAATCATGTGTAATCTCTCCTCTAGTGTCTGAGTAAGTACTTGGCAAATTAACTCAGTATAGTTTAGAACGAGACAACACAATGGAAAGGGATTATTTGCTAAATACTTATTAGGAATTCTAGTATCGTTGCATCCTGACCCAGGCATCCTAGTGACCCTGTCTTCCAAAGACATCGAACATAACCCATCCTCAATATCCCTATCCTCATGGCACAATGGTCAGCTTTCTTACTGCCCTGTATTGGATACTAAATGGTCAAAGAAGCCAAATGAGGCAAGCACATCACCATTACAGACATGGGTCCCGTCTAACATGGCAGAGGGGAGAAACCCACCTACTAAGGAATGTAATCCAAGTACTTTGCTCATGTAATGAATTCCAGCTGAATAGTTCTTGGAAAATTTTTGAAAAGACTGGATTAGATAGTATCAGTGGACAGTATGAAAGTTCCCCATGAGAAGATCTCAATGGGAAGTTAAAGGAAATGGGGAAAGTTAGCTTATCTCATCCTCAGGAAATCTGGACTGAGATTCAAGGATATTAGGATTCCTTCCTTCTCTCTCTCTCTCTTTTT
This sequence comes from Balaenoptera acutorostrata, assembly GCF_949987535.1. Classification (NCBI taxonomy): domain Eukaryota; kingdom Metazoa; phylum Chordata; class Mammalia; order Artiodactyla; family Balaenopteridae; genus Balaenoptera; species Balaenoptera acutorostrata. The sequence goes on along the minus strand of NC_080085.1, from coordinate 123,134,514 downwards.
CTTTCTTTCTGTGCCTGCATTCTCTCTCTTTCTTTCCCTCCCTCTCTCTTGGATTTTTACTTCTTCAGTTTTTAATTAATAATGCTTGCCTCATATCTATGCCACAGAAAGATTAAGATTAATAAGTCATATTCAGCTACAAAAAGCACTTTCTGAGCCCTGAAAGATTTTCACCATTCCTCACCTCCAGGATCCTTTGTTGATTGCAGCCTTGGACACAGTCTGAGTGAACACTCACGTGCCCCATAGCCAAGCAGCAAGGGAACTGCCAAAGCAAGAGACTTCCCCCTGGGGCACTGCATACCCCGTGACCTAAGGGGCATTCAAGTGCCCCTGCTGTGCCCTTCCCCCTTTTCACACTTCAGAGGTGGACACTCTCCCATTTTCCTTGGGCCTCAGTGCTCCCTTCTATGTGTCAACAGAATAAGTTCCCCCACCATGTTTTCTTATAATTCTAGAAAATAATATTTTACATTTGTACGAACAGCTTTATAATGCTGTCATATTAGGGGAAACACTTCAAATGCTTTCGGTCAATCCATAGTCATATGCTTACTGTGCCTCTTTCCTTCTATTTTTTTCTTCTATTCATTTATTAATTTTCTTCCTCTCTCCTTCTTCCCTCTCTCTCTCCTCCCCCTCTCCCTTTCCTTCTTCTTTTCTCTCTTTGCTTCTTTTATTTTGTTCCATATATTTATTTTCTTCATAATAACAGACAATAAAATGTTAACATTTACTGCTTCTTCAGTTGTATTAACAACCATATTAGCAAAACTTCACATAGGCAGTATAAGTTAATCATCAAAAGAATTCTAGGCAGAAAATATCATTATCGTCATCATCAATCCTAATCTGCATATGTAGAAAATCAAGCTCAGAAAGTCAAATTCAAGAGAGTAAAAAATCAAGCTAAGTAACTTGCCAAAGGTCCAAACTCGTCACCAAACCCAGGCATGTGCAACTGCGAAGTCCTTGGTCTCAACGCCAAGATATCTACTCCTGATCTCTGAATCTCTTTTCTATCATATGCCATTTGTCATGTAGGTGGTATTTTAAGAACCAACTTGTGGTAGACATTTTTAATGTCAGCATGTCAACTGCATTTTCTATTTAATGTTTGTTAAGATTTCCTACAGATGGCCCCATTATTTTAGGTATCTCACACCCAACTGCAAGATAATGAGGAGGCTGATTTCAGCAAATGAATACATGTAAAATTTTTTTTCCTTATTATGTGTCTGTCAACTACAACAAATTATTCATGGTGCTACTTATAGCCTGACTTAGATTGAAAGTCCAGTTTGGGTGCCACAATCATGATGCTACTTAGAAATAGTATTTGAGGGTATGTTGTCACATGCCTCCGTGTCATTTTCCATAGAAGGTAGTCATTTCACAGAAACTATAGCCATAAGCATACACAGATTATAAGACGTTCTCAGTCAGGTTTGGCTTCCTTCCATGTTGGTGCCTCCAGGATTGCATATTTTTTAAAAATTCTGTGGTGTTGGGAGACATTCTAGAATGTTCCTTCTCCCACATCTACCATATCAAGTCTAGTAGTTTTTACTTCCTAAATTCATCTTTTCCTCTATATCCTAACTGCTATCACCCCATCCTAGGCCTCCTTGTCTCTCTCCTGGAATACCAAAATAGCTGCCTAGATAGTCTCTGGGTTTCTAGAATTGGACCTCTCCAGTCTGAACTCCACCCTCTAATCTGAAGACATTTTGAAGACCAGAGCTGATCTAATCTGTCTTCTGCTTAAAAGCCATCCAGTTTTCATAACAAGTTAACAAAAATATACCCAAATTCCTAAATATGACATACAAGGCTCTTAAAATATATCCCTGAACATTCATCTATCTCATTCCTTCCTTATATTAACTGTATGGAATGCCATCCTCAACCTCTCTCCCTGAGAGACTCCTGGAGTTTAAGCATTTTCTTTTTAAGTATTCCCTGATATTCCCAAGTTGAACTGACCACTTGCTATATTTTGTATATCCCATAACTTATAGTAAACTGTTATAGTAAACACTCTACTGAATACCATTTATTTGACTAAGTCAACATGAACTGTGGCCTCCAGTGTGTCTCCTGTAGAGTTTGTCTCTAGTGTACTGTGAGCTCCTTGAGGGCAAAGTGTAACTTATTGGCCTATTTACCTAGAGTCAAGCACAGAACTTTGTATATTAGTTAACCATTAGTAATGTTTATTGAATTTAAAGAAAAAGGTAGTATAACACAAAATCTAGAATAAAATACGACCTGACCCTAGTGCAACCAATAAAACCATCCCCAGAAACTACTGAAATACTCTCACATCTTTCATTTCTCTTTTCCTCTTTATCATCACTGCTACTTTCCTAATTTAAATTCTCATCATCTCTCACTTGGGTTATTGAAATAACCTGGATACTGATCTCCATCCAATTTTTCCACTCCTCCCCCAAACCATCCTCCACACTATCAGACTGATCATACCAAAACAACTTGCTGATTATGTCAGTCTCTGGCTTTCACACACTTAGGAGCTCTCCACTAGCCTTTGGATGAAGTTCAAACTTCTTAGCTTGATCTATAAAAAGCCCTTCAAAACTTGGCCACAGTGTATATTCCATAATCTCCTGTAACTCCTCCAAATATACAAACTCTTTCATAGCTCTGACTAGTATCCATGCAATTCTCTCTCCCTGGAATATTTGTAACTATTAACATCAACGATAAAAGCTTACTCATCCTTTAAAGACCAGTATAAATACCTCCTCCTCTCTCTTACTTTCTCTTACCATCTCCATTCACTTCACCCCACTCCAGAAGAATGAATCATTTATATACACATCCATTATACCATACATTGCATCATTGTATTTGTGTATGCATCTGTCTTTCTCACTGGACTGTAATCTACTTGAGAACAAGGGCTGTGGACTACCCATTTTTGTCTTTAAAGTGAAGTGCAGTACCTAGATGACAACTGGTAATTGGAGTTTGTGGCACGTTATATGCACCCAAACTATTCAGCAATGTATACTGTAATGTGGTGAGGGTACAGGGTATGTAAATATATATATATATATGATATATACCATATATATATATATGATATATACCATATATATATATATGATATATACCATATATATATGATATATACCATATATATATATAATATATATATACATATCCTGTGAAGTATCTATCTTGTACATAGAGTAAAATTAATGCTGAAATATTCCAAAGTATAGGCTATATCTTCCAATGTAGCTCAAAATTTATGATTATTAATTTCATGTAAATTGTCTTATCTAATTTATACCATATCTTGTAGACAAAGTACCATCTCAGAAAACCAGTTATGTGGCTGCTGAATGACACTGGATGGAATAAAAGTTTCATTTGTAAATGAACATTTTAATCATGAACACACTGCATATCCTGAAACATTTCTGCCTTTTTCTGTTAAAACTTGAATTAAGATGATAAATGTTGTCAATGGAATTGTAATCATTGATTTATTCAACGAGTATTTGTCAGTTACTAAATGGCAGGTACTCAGGTTTTGTGACAAAGCATAAATAAAACTACAATGGCCTCTGCCTTCTTAGAACCTATAATCCAGAGTGTAGAGTAACAATAAACAAACATACATTATTCAATAATAATTATAAAAATTTTTATGAAGGAGAAGTCCAGGGTGTTATGAATGTATGTAACATCTCTGAACCTCAATTTCCTCATTTGTAAATATTCACAGTACTTTTGACATAATAATAATAATACCAATTGCTATTTATAAAAACCCCTTCTATCTGTTTACTGTTCACAAATAGTTTCACATCATTCATACATTTATTCTTGCAACAAATATTTATTGAAAGTCTACTCTGCACAAGGGATTATCCGAAGCACAGTGAATATAATGGTAAAGCCTAACTATACATGTTAAATAATCATACAAGTATGATGAGCACTATGAAAAAGAAAGTCCTGCCAACACAGAATATGCACTATTTTAAAGGATGATGGTAAGTAAAAAGGGCAGTCACCAAATAGTGTGATAATTTAACATTGGCTACTTTAATAATGAGAGGTTTAAAAATACTTTCTAATGGTAATTTTTTTTTCTTTAATTAATATGTAGGCACCGCATGATTCCCTGGAAATCCTATATGCTCTAAAATCCCTTTCCCAATTAAAAGTCCCATTCCATCTGTTTACAGAACTCAGGTAGCTATTTGATAGAAAGCAATTTCAACAGATTAAACTATGGTATAAACAAATCAATTGTCAGCCCTTCCAGAGATAACTGTATTTTAAAATGATTATTTATACTTTCAAATTCCTATATCTCTAACTGTGATAGGTGTGGGTAGGAACATTTTGGAAGTCAGGAGACTCCCTAAGAACCCCCAAACCATGCCCAGAAGACAATCGCCTTTACTGCTGGCACAGGAGGGCAGTGCTTTAAAAGAAAGAGGGAAATCAATGTAAAAGAAATCCACATTATACATTTATTTTTACAAATTATTTCCAGAGTACCCTAGGTTCACCCATGAGTCCATTCTATCATCATAGTTGTGCACAATTGGAATTTATGGCATTGAAGAATGTCACAAGATCCACAAAGAATAATGACCTTGAAGCATTTCACGATCCACAAAGAAAACGGCAGTGATAATCCCTAGGCACTATTCAGCTACTTTGGAACAATTTTCAACAACAATGGCTGAGATACAATTGGGTTTTAGAGTAACTTTCAGCTAACCAAAAAATATTAAGTCAAACACCTGATTCCCCAAGCAGTCTAGATAACTGGGGTTTTATGGTACGTTAACATAAACGTTAGACAATTATTTCCTCCATATGTTTCCCTGTTTTAAAACCCCCAGCAAAAGTCTTTGTAGGAGCTCTTGAAAATGTTCCTGAAATTTTATCCCATTTCAGTGGCTCTTATCTAAATTGTCTTTGCTGATATTGTTGTCTTATATGGCGATCTTGTGTGCCAAGTATTTTTCTCGTTTCAACTGTGTCACAGTTTCTTTTTTATTTATTCAATTTAAAAACAAACTCTTCACATCATATCACAACTGATAATATCAGTTTGGCAATTAAAATATTGGCATTCTTTAACATTTAATGTGATTCATCCATTTTCGACTATTTTCAAAACTCAGTATAGTATGAGTAAGTCTTCCGTAGATACTAAAGAACAGTGTTCAATAAATTAACAACTTAGGATGCCTCACATTTATCAGCAAATCTGGTGAGTTGTATATCTGCCAAGGAGATGCTGGGTTATGAAATCAGCAACAACAGCTGTTGCAGCAATAGTACTTTTTCTTTTTTTCTAGTATATACTGAATAGCTGTTTTTCTCTTCAAAGGCAAAAACTGGACCAAAAAAATACAAGAATCAAATGAGAAAGAAAATTGTGGTTTTCAATCTGACATCTTTCACTTCTATCTTGGCATGCTTTCTTAATATTTAATATTGATGACATAATTTGTGGATATTATTAACACTGGTACCTAACCTTTTTGATTTGAGTTTCTTTCCAGAGCATAAAGGTTTTGGGAGTTTTAGACAGTTCTTAATATCAATTTGAGTATCTGGAAGCCTAACATATAAAACTTATATTTTCTATGTTTTGGCAAATTATTTTAACAAATTATTTTTAAGTAGAGTATGTATACTCTCTAGCTATTGTTATACTAATAATTAAAATTACACTAACAGCCTACCTTTTGAACGTTTAATGTCTTTTATTGCATTTGAAGATTTTGGGGAATTGGAAAGGGTTGCAAAGATGAGATTTATGGGAGGAGCTTCAAGATGGCAGAAGAGTAAGACGTGGAGATCACCTTCCTCCCCACAAACACATCAGAAATACATTTACATGTGGAACAACTCCTGCACAACAACTACTGAATGCTGGCAGAAGACATCAGACCTCCCAAAAGGAAAGAAACTCCCCACGTACCTGGGTAGGGCAAAAGAAAAAAGAAAAAACAGAGACAGAAGAATAGGGATGGGGCCTGCACCAGTGGGAGGGAGCTGTGAAGGAGGAAAGATTTCCACACACTGGGAAGCCCCTTTACTGGCGGAGAAGGGGGGTGGGCGAGGGGGAAGCTTCGGAGCCGTGGAGGAGAGCGCAGCCACAGGGGTGCGGAGGGGAAAGCGGAGAGATTCCCGCACAGAGGCTCGGTGCCGAGCAGCACTCACCAGCCCGAGAGGCTTGTCTGCTCCCCTGCCGGGGCGGGCAGGGCTGGGAGCTGAGGCTCGGGCTTCGGTCGGATCGCAGGGAGAGGACTGGGGTTGGCGGCGTGAACACAGCCTGAAGGGGTTAGTGTGCCACAGCTAGCCGGGAGGGAGTCCGGGAAAAAGTCTGCAGCTGCTGAAGAGGAAAGGGACTTTTTCTTACCTCTTTGTTTCACGGCGCGTGAGGAGAGGGGATTCAGAGTGCCGCCTAAACGAACTTCAGAGACGGGCGCGAGCTGCGGCCATCAGCGCGGACCCCAGAGACGGGCATGAGACGCTAAGGCTGCTGCTGCCGCCACCAAGAAGCCTGTGTGCGAGCACAGGTCACTCTCCACACTGCTCCTCCCGGGAGCCTGTGCAGCCCGCCACGGCCAGGGTCCCGTGATCCAGGGACAACTTCCCCAGGAGATCACACGGCGTGCCTCAGGCTGCTGCAACGTTACGCTGGCCTCTGATGCCGCAGGCTCGCCCCGCATCCATACCCCTCCCTCCCCCCGGCCTGAGTGAGCCAGGGCCCCCGAGTCAGCTGCTCCTTTAACCCTGTCCTGTCTGAGCGGAGAACAGACGCCCTCAGGTGACCTACAGGCAGAGGCAGGGCCAAATCCAAAGCTGAGCCCCAGGAGCTGTGCAAACAAAGAAGAGAAAGGGAAATCTCTCCCAGCAGCCTCAGAAGCAGCGGATTAAATCTCCACAATCAACTTGATGTGCCTGCATCTGCGGAATACCTGAAGAGACAACGAATCATCCCAAATTGAGGGGGTGGAATTTGGGAGCAACGATATATTTTTTTTTCCTTTTTCTCTTTTTGTGAAGGTGTATGTGTATGCTTCTGTGTGTGATTTTGTCTGTATAGCTTTGCTTTTACCATTTGTCCTATGGTTCTGTCCATCCGTTTCTGTGGGGGTTTTTTTTTTTTGGTATACTATTTAGTGCTTGTTATAATTGGTGGATTTGCTTTACGGTTTGGTTGCTCTCTTCTTTCTTTCTTTCTTTTTTTTTAAATTACTTTTTAATTTTTTTAATTTTTAATAATTATTTTTTATTTTAATAACTTTATTTTTTCTTCTTTCTTTCTATTTTTCTCCCTTTTATTCTGAGCCATGTGGATGACAAGGTCTTGGTGCTCCAGCCGGGCATCAGGCCTGTGCCTCTGAGGTGGGAGAGCCGAGTTCAGGACATTGGTCCACCAGAGACCTCCCAGCCTCACGTAATATCAATCAGCGGGAGCTTTCAAAGAGACCTCCATCTGAACGCTAAGACACAGCTCCACTCAACGACCAGCAAGCTACAGTGCTGGACACCCTATACCAAACAACTAGCAAGACAGGAACACAACCCCACACATTAGAGAGAGGCTGCCTAAAGTCATAATAAGTTCACAGACACCCCAAAACACACCACCGGATGCGGCCCTGCCCACCAGAAAGACAAGATCCAGCCTCATCCACCAGAACACAGGCAAGAGTCCCCTCCACCAGGAAGCCTACACAACACACTGAACCAACCTTAGCCACTGAGGACAGACACCAAAAGACAACGGGAACTACAAACCTGCAGCCTGCATAAAGGAGACCCCAAACACAGTAAGTTAAGCAAAATGAGAAAACAGAGAAACACACAGCAGATGAAGGACCAAGGTAAAAACACATCACACCAAACAAATGAAGAGGAAATAGGAAGTCTACCTGAAAAAGAATTCAGAGTATTGATAGTAAAGATGATCCAAAATATTGGAAAGAGAATGGAGAAAATACAAGAAACATTTCACAAGGACCTAGAAGAACTAAAGAGCAAACAAACAATGATGAACAACACAATAAATGAAATTAAAAATTCTCTAGAAGGAATCAATAGCAGAATAACTGAGGCAGAAGAACGGCTAAGTGACCTGGTGATAAAATAGTGGAAATAACTACCACAGAGCAGAATAAAGAAAAAAGAGTGAAAAGAATTGAGGACAGTCTCAGAGACCTCTGGGACAACATTAAATGCACCAAAATTCGAATTATAGAAGTCCCAGAAGAAGAAGAGAAAAACAAAGGGACTGAGAAAATATTCGAAGAGATTATAGTTGAAAAATTCCCTAATATGGGAAAGGAAATAGTTATTCAAGTCCACGAAACGCAGAGAGTCCCATACAGGATAAATAAAAGGAGAAACACACCAAGACATATTAATCAAACTATCAAAAATTAAATACAAAGAAAAAATATTAAAAGCAGCAAGGGAAAAACAAAAAATAACATACAAGGAATCCCCATAAGGTTACCAACTGATCTTTCAGCAGAAACTCTGCAAGCCAGAAAGGACTGGCAGGACATATTTAAAGGGATGAAGGGCAAAAACCTACAACCAAGATTACTCTACCCAGCAAGGATCATATTCAGATTCAATGGAGAAATTAAAACCTTTACAGACAAGCAAAAGCTAAGAGAATTCAGCACCACCAGACCAGCTTTACAACAAATGCTAAAGGAAGTTCTCTAGGCAGGAAACACAAGAGAAGGAGAAGACCTACAATAACAAACCCAAAACAATTAAGAAAATGGTAATAGGAACATACATATCAACAATTACTTTAAATGTAAATGGATTAAATGCTCCACCAAAAGACATAGATTGGCTGAATGGATACAAAAACAAGACCCATATATATGCTGTCTACAAGAAACCCACTTCAGACCTAGGGACACATACAGACAAAGTGAGGGGATGGGAAAAGATATTCCATGCAAATGGAAATCAAAGGCGAGCTGGAGTATCAATTCTCATATCAGAAAAAATAGACTTTAAAATAAAGACTATTAAAAGAGACAAAGAAGGACACTATATAATGATCAAGGGATCAATCTAAGAAGCATATATAACAATTGTAAATATTTATGCACCCAGCATAGGAGCACCTCAATACATAAGGCAAATGCTAACAGCCATAAACGTGGAAATCAACAGTAACACAATCATAGTAGGGGACTTTAACACCCCACTTTCAACAATGGACAGATCATCCAAAATGAAAATAAATAAGGAAACACAAGTTTTGAATGATATATTAAACAAGATCGACTTAATTGATATTTATAGGATATTTCCATCCAAAAACAACAGAATACACTTTCTTCTCAAGTGCTCATGGAACATTCTCCAGGATAGCTCATATCTTGGGTCACAAATCAAGCCTTGGTAAATTTAAGAAAACTGAAATCGTATCAAGTATCTTTTCCAACCACAACACTCACTATGAGACTAGATATCAATTACAAGAGAAAATCTGTAAAAAATACAAACACATGGAGGCTAAACAATACACTACTTAATAACCAAGAGATCACGGAAGAATTTAAAGAGGAAATCAAAAAATACCTAGAAACAAATGACAATGAAAACACGACGACCCAAAACCTATGGGATGCAGCAAAAGCAGTTCAATAGGGAAGTTTATAGCAATACAATCCTACCCCAAGAAACAAGAAACATCTAAAATAAACAACCTAACCTTACACCTAAAGCAATTACAGAAAGAAGAACAAAAAAAACCCAAAGTCAGCAGTAGGAAAGAAATCATAAAGATCAGATCAGAAATAAATGAAAAAGAAATGAAGGAAATGATAGCAAATATCAATAAAACTAAAAGCTAGTTCCTTGAGAAGATTAACAAAATTGATAAACCATTAGCCAGACTCATCAAGAAAAAAAGGGAGAAGACTCAAATCAATAGAATTAGAAATGAAAAATGAGAAGTAACAACTGACACTGCAGAAATACAAAGGATCATGAGAGATTACTACAAGCAACTATATGCCAATAAAATGGACAACCTGGAAGAAATGGACAAATTCTTAGAAAAGCACAACCTTCCGAGACTGAACCAGGAAGAAATAGAAAATATAAACAGACCAATCACAAGCACTGAAATTGAAACTGTGATTAAAAATCTTCCAACAAACCAAAGCCCAGGACCAGATGGCTTCACAGGCGAATTCTATCAAACATTGAGAGAAGAGCTAACACCTATCCTTCTCAAACTCTTCCAAAATATAGCAGAGGGAGGAACACTCCCAAACTCATTCTACAAGGACACCATCACCCAGATACCAAAACAAAAGATGTCACAAAGAAGGAAAACTGCAGACCAATATCACTGATGAACACAGATGCAAAAATTCTCAACAAAATACTAGCAAACAGAATCCAACAGCACATTAAACGGATCATACACCATGATCAAGTGGGGTTTATCCCAGGAATGCAAGGATTCTTCAATATACGCAAATCAATCAATGTGATACACCGTATTAACAAACTGAAGAATAAAAAGCATATGATCATCTCAAGAGATGCAGAAAAAGGTTTTGACAAAATTCAACATGCATTTATGATAAAAACCCTCCAGAAAATAGGCATAGAGGGAACTTACTTCAACATAATAAAAGCTAAATATGACAAACCCACAGCCAAAATCATCCTCAATGGTGAACAACATGAAACCATTTCCACTAAGATCAGGAACAAGACAAGGTTGCCCACTCTCAGCACTATTATTCAACATTGTTTTGGAAGTTTTAGCTGCAGCAATCAGAGAAGAGAAAGAAATAAAAGGAATCCAAATCGGAAAAGAAGCTGTCACTGTTTGCAGATGACATGATACTATACATAGAGAATCCTAAAGATGCTACCAGAAAACTACTAGAGGTAATCAATGACTTTGGTAAAGTAGCAGGATACAAAATTAATGCACAGAAATCTCTTGCATTCCTATGCATTAATGATGAAAAATATGAAAATGAAATTAAGGAAACACTCCCATTTACCAATGCAACAAAAAGAATAAAATATCTAGCAATAAACCTACCTAAGGAGACAAAAGACCTCTATACAGAAAACTATAAGACACTGATGAAAGAAATTAAAGATGATACAAATAGATGGAGAGATATACCATGTTCTTGGATTGGAAGAATCAACATTGTGAAAATGACTATTTTACCCAAAGCAATCTACAGATTCAATGCAATCCCTATCAAACTACCACTGGCATTTTTCACAGAACTAGAACAAAAAATTTCACAATTTGTATGGAAACACAAAAGACCCCGAATAGCCAAAGCAATCTTGAGAACGAAAAATGGAGCTGGAGGAATAAGGCTCCCTGACTTCAGACTATACTACAAAGCTACAGTAATCAAGACAGTATGGTACTGGCACAAAAACAGAAATATACATCAATGGAACAGGATAGAAAGCCCAGAGATAAACCCACGTACATATGGTCACCTTATCTTTGATAAAGGAGGCAAGCATATACAGTGGAGAAAAGACAGCCTCTTCAATAAGTGGTGCTGGGAAAACTGGACAGCTACATGTAAAAGTATGAAATTAGAACACTCCCTAACACCATACACAAAAATAAACCCAAAATGGATTAAAGACCTAAATGTAAGGCCAGACACTATCAAACTCTTAGAGGAAAACATAGGCAGAACACTCTATGACATAAATCACAGCAAGATCCTTTTTGACCCAGCTCCTAGAGAAATGGAAATAAAAACAAAAATAAACAAATGGGACCTAATGAAACTTCAAAGCTTTTGCACAGCAAAGGAATCCATAAACAACACGAGAAGATAACCCTCAGAATGGGAGAAAATATTTGCAAATGAAGCAACTGACAAAGGATTAATCTCCAAAATTTACAAGCAGCTCATGCAGCTCTCAGTATCAAAAAACCAAACAACCCAATCCAAAAATGGGCAGAAGACCTAAATAGACATTTCTCCAAAGAAGATATACAGATTGCCAACAAACACATGAAAGGATGCTCAACATCACTAATCATTAGAGAAATGCAAATCAAAACTACAATGAGATATCATCTCACAGCAGTCAGAATGGCCATCATCAAAAAAATCTACAAACAATAAATGCTTGAGAGGGTGTGCGGAAAAGGGAACCCTCTTGCACTGTTGGTGGGAATGTAAATTGATACAGCCACTATGGAGAACAGTATGGAGGTTCCTTAGAAAACTAAATATAGAACTACCATATGACCCAGCAATCCCACTCCTGGGCATATACAGTGAGAAAACCATAATTCAAAAAGAGTCATGTACCACAAGGTTCATTGCAGCTCTATTTACAATAGCCAGGACATGGAAGCAACCTAAGTGTCCATCAACAGATGAATGGATAAAGAAGATGTGGCACATATATACAATGGAATATTACTCAGCCATAAAAAGAAACGAAATTGAATTATTTGTAGTGAGGTGGAAGGACCTAGAGTCTGTCATACAGAGTGAAGTAAGTCAGAAAGAGAAAAACAAATACAGTATGCTAACACATATATATGGAATCTCAGGGGAAAAAAAAAAGGTCATGAAGAACCTAGGGGTAAGACGGGAATAAAGACACAGACCTACTAGAGAATGGACTTGAGGATATGGGAAAGGGGAAGGGTAAGTTGTGACAAAGTGAGAGAGTGGCATGGACATATATACACTACCAAACGTAAAATAGATAGCTAGTGGGAAGCAGCCGCATAGCACAGCGAGATCAGCTTGGTGCTTTGTGACCACCTAGAGGGGTGGGATAGGGAGGGTGGGAGGGAGGAAGATGCAAGAGGGAAGAGATATGGGAACATATGTATATGTATAACTGATTCACTTTGTTATTAATCAGAAACTAACACACACACACACACACAAAGAGATTTATGAATACTATTATTTCTGCTAACCAAAGAATATTCATATGTAATATAGCCTTTTTCAGCTTGATGTTTTTGTAATCCTGAAAGTGATATTTTATTTCCTTTTGTTCCCTGACATGCATGCATATAGTTATCCAAGAAAAAGTTTTTAACACCTATCCTTTGCAAAGTATTGCAGATAAAACAGATTAATCAGACATAGGCCCTGCCCTCAGGAAGCTTATAGTAGTCTAGTGAATCAGACCTGGAGTTTTAATTTAGATTACGTTAACTAGTAGATAAATGACCTTGGATAGTTAACATCTAGGATGAGCGTTCCTGTTCCTCTATAAAATAGGAATAATAATATTTCCCTCCTCAAAGAGTTACTGTGAAAATTAAATTAGATCACAGATATGAAGCACTACTCTCCTACACAATAAATGCTCAGTAAATAAGAGCTATTTGCTATTGTTGTTTCTGTCCTCCTCCTCCTCCTCTTCCTCCTTCTGCAACAGCAGAGGAAAACAGGGAAGCCAGAGAACGGGAAATAGGGAGGAATCAGGGATAACATTTCCAAGCAGGTGGTCTATCAAAATTGTGTAGAATTTGAACGTACGAACTTTGTAGCAAAGGACATTCCAGATAGAAGAAGCATTGTGCAAAAATGCCTGGAGTTACTGATTCAAACTTTGCTCAGAAAATCAGTGTGAATTCCATCTATGAAAACCAAATATCACTTCTGTGGCAACAATTCTTCTGTGTGTTTTGTGGGAGAGGAAGTTTGCTGAACATATTCTGTTCTCCTTTGATTCTAAGTTGAGGAACTCAGGAGAGCAGAACCAGTTACTTATAAGCAAAGACTTCCATTCCCGCAGTCATCAGTTCACTTTCTGGGAAAGAGGGTCTCCATACCTGCCAGAAACTGAGATCAGAGCAAAGGGAATGATCAACCAGATTTTGCTGTCTTCTACTTTTGGGAAATTTTTAAATTGTCAAACATCAATCACTGACGCCATTATGTGCCTTCAAACATATTCTGTAATGAAGATTATATAATTGTATCTCTGAGTATCAGTGCTAAAGTAGCAGTTATCTATGTTTCACCCCTGTTCTAATCTTCAGAGCGCTAAAAGGGATTTTATGGTTGACATAACGATTTCTTTGAAGAAGGAAGTTCACTTGGCCCCGAGGCCTTGCCAACATCAAAGAGCTTGGTCCAAATGGTTCCTTCATTGTGAACATAATATGATTCATTTGTTTTCCCCATCCTTCCTCCTGATTCTCCCCAATTGCTGAAATGGGATGTGCATGTTCTTTCATAAACACACAAACTTTCTTTATAATATATTCTATCAGCAAGCACTAGTTAAACTATTGGCTTCAAGGGTCTATAGAAGTGCATGAAATATAACATAAAATATTTAATAATGGTGATAAACTGCACAGTCTTTCTTCATAGTGATTTCAAAATTGAGGCCATGCATCTCAGACCTAAGAAGAATATTATGACAGCGATACTCAAAATAATGCACATTATTTTTAAAATGGGAAATGCAAAAAGGTGCTGAGGTTGGAAAAGTGTCCAATGAATTGGAAGATGAAACAAATATAGACAACTACCTGACTGGACCACAAATATACTTTCTTTCTCCTCATCACACTTTTTCCAAAGGACTATCTTTTCCTCCTCAATTTTATCACACATATACATTTACATTTTGCTGTTTCCCCAAAACCCTCATCCACTCTTTTATAAAAATAAATTTATTTATTTATTTTTGGCTGCATTGGGTCTTCATTGCCGTGCACAGGCTTTCTCTAGTTGCGGCAAGCAGGGGTACTCTTCATTGCGGTGCACGGGCTTCTCATTGCAGTGGCTTCTCTTCTTTGCAGAGCATGGGCTCTAGGCGCACAGGCTTCAGTAGTTGTGGCACGCAAGCTCAGTGGTTGTGGTGCACGGGCTTACTTGCTTCATGGCATGTGGGATCTTCCCGGACCAGAGCTCGAATCCGTGTCCCCTGCATTGGCAGGCGGATTCTTAACCACTGCGACACCAGGGAAGTCCCCCTTATCCACTCTTTATAGAAACAGAGATGTTCCAATTGTTATTCCTCATTGAGAATTGGAGTAAATTTCACTTCAGGACCTTGCCCTTGAAGGAGCTAAAATGACTTTTTTCCTTTTTTCTTTTCCCTTTTCCCTCATGAACCGCTGGGTTTATAAACTTTGAATCTAGTGTCCGTTTCTGGCCCAATGGATAATGCTTTGGTCCTTTTTCTAAACCCAGTCCAGGCTGCTCAAGTGCCTCAGATGCTTTCTGTGAATCTGGGTAGAGCTTTGCAGAACTGAGCTGAGCTCCTCATTGAAAAATGGATATTTTATAATTGTGGTTGTTTTACCGTTTCAATATAACCCTATAGCTATTACCTCTTAGACATTCTAAATCTTTGAATTGACTTTGTCTTTCCTTTTTATAGTTATAATACATTTTAAACATGTAGAAACATCCAGAGGGTAATATTACAAATACCCATTTAACTATCACCCAAATGTAAAGATTTTGCAACATTTGAGTCACAACTTTTTGTAATAAAACAATGCAGAAAGTTTAAGTCTAATTATACTCATTGTGACCTTTATATAGAAAGTACTGTATTTTATTCATATGAATATAATAGTTTACTAATAATATTAACATTTACTTTGGGCTTATGAGATGTCAGGCAGTATGCCTCTGTCCATCTATTGATCAACAGATTGTTTCCTTTTCCTTATTATTACAAAAATCCATATGTACATAAATATACACGTATATATATATGTATGTATATGTCTATGTGCACGTCATATATATTGTATTAGTTTGGTAGGGCTGCAATAACAAAATATCATAGACTATGTGGCTTAAACCACAGAAATTTATTTCTCACAGTTGTGGAGGCTAAAAGTCTGAGATGGAGGTGTCAGCAGGTTCGGTTTCTCCTGAGGCCTCTCTGCTTGGCTCGTATACGGCTGCCTTCTCAGTGTGTCCTCACATGGCCTTTTCTCTGTGCATGTGCAGCCCTGGTGTTCTCTCTGTGTCTGTATTTCCTCTTCTTATAAGGACAACAGGCCAGATTAGATTAGGGCCTACCCTAAGGGTCTCATTATAGCATAATCACCTCTTTGAAGATCCTGTCTCCAAATACAGTTACATTCTGAAATTACGGAGGTTAGAACTGCAACATACACATTTTGGGGGAACACAATTCAGCCCATAAGAGTTGTGATACAGTAGTCTTTTTTGTTTTTGTTTTACTTGCGGCATACGGGCTCTTAGTTGCGTCATGCGGGATCTAGTTCTCTGACCCGAGATCGAACCCGGGCTCCCTGCATTGGGAGCGTGGAGTCTTAACCACTGGACCACCAGGAAAGTCCCTGTGATACACTAGTTTTTGTGGTTGGTGGTTTGTTTCTTTTAGGGACTGTACCAGGGAATGGAATGGGATTGCTGACTCTTAGGGAATATATAACTTCAACTTTGTTAGGTATTGGCAAATTGCTCTTCAGATTGCTTCTTCGAATTTGTATGCCCACCAACAGGGTAACAGAGTCTGTTTTGTCCATTTCTTTCCCAAAACTTGGCATTGTCATACTTTAATTTTTGCCGCATTGGGGGGTATGAGATATATCATTTCTTAATTTTGCAGTTCTCTGTATATTAACAAATTTGCACCTGTTTCCTATGTTATTGGCCTTTCATGTTTCTTCTCCTGTGAACTACCTGTTCTTAGTCTTTAGCTATACTTCTATTTGCTTATTTGACTTTTTCTTCTTGCTTCATATTAATTCCTTTTTTTCTTCCAATTTTATTGAGATATATTTGACATACAGCACCATGTAAGTTCAAGGTGTACAGCATAATGATTTGACTCATATATCATGAAACTATGACCACAAGTTTAGTGAACATTTGCCATCTCATATATAAAAAAATAGAAATTTTTTCCCTTATGATGTGAGCTCTTAGTATTTATTCTGTTAACAACTTTCATATATAACATACAGCAGTGTTAATTCTATTTATCATGTTGTACATTACATCCCTAGTATTTATTTATCTTATAACTGGAAGTTTGTACCTTTTGACCACCTTCATCCCTTCATCCAATTCCCCGCCCCCACCCCCACCTACCTCTGGTACCACAACTCTGATCTCTTTTCTATGAGATTTTTTTCTTTTTGAAATATCATTGGGACTTCCCTGGTGGCTCAGTGGTTAAGAATCTGCCTGCCAATGCAGAGGACACGGGTTCGAGCCCTGGTCCTGGAGGATCCCACATGCTGCGGAGCAACTAAGCCCATGCGCCACAACTACTGAGCCTGTGCTCTAGAGCCCACGAGCCACAACTACTGAGTCCACGAGCCACAACTACTGAAGCCCGCATGCCTAGAGCCCGTGCTCCACAACAAGAGAAGCCATCGCAATGAGAAGCACACGTACCACAGCGAAGAGTAGCCCCCACTCACCACAACTAGAGAAAGCCCACGTGCAGCATCAAAGACCCGATGCAGCCAAAAAATAAATAAATTTATTTTAAAAATAAATATCATTGACCTACAACACTGTTAGTTCCTGTTACACAACATAGTGATTTAATATTTCTATACATTTCAAAATGATCACCATAAGTCGTTACAACATGTCACCAAAAATGTTACATAGTTTTTTACTATATTCCCCACACTGTACATTTCATAACTATGACTCATTTATTTTGCAACTTGAAGTTTATACTTCTCAATCTCCCTCTCCTATTTCTTTCCTCCCCCACCCCCCTTCCCCTCTGGCAACCAACTGTTTGTTCTCTGTATCTGTAACTCTATTTCTTTTTTATTATGTTTGTTCATTTGTATTAATTCTTTATGTTATTAGGGATGTTAATTATTTTCAGTTATGTAAGTTACAAATATCTTCTCCAAGTCAGTGCTTATAACTGAGCTTAGTTTATGATGGCTTTTGTCTTATAGAAAATTCCAATTTCAATATCAAATTGTTAGTCTGTTCATTTTCATTTGCGCCTTTTGTATCTTGCTTGCAAATCTTTCTCTGCTCAGGTATAATTAAGATATTCTCCTACACTTTATTCTACATTTCTTAAAATGTGTTTTTTTTTCTCTTTAAATTTATCTAGAATGAAGAGGTTATGGTGTTATTTTTAAACTCTCATTTTATGTTTCTACATTGATTGTAAGTTGTTTCAGCATAACTTATTTTGTAATCCATCTTTTCACGACTAATTTGCAATGCCACTTCTGCCATATACCAAATGCTCATATAACAGCTAACAACTGTTATACATATGTTATTTGTTAGTCATTGTATTTGCATTATATAGTATAATCCTTGAAACACTTGCATGAAGAAGGTATTATTTCCATTCTACAATTAAGGAAACTGATGTAAAAAAAGTCTAATATTTTCTCCAATGTCACAAAACCAGCAAGTGGGGGAGCCTGGAATTGAGCCCAAGCAGTTTGATTACCACTATTCAATGACACTTCTTTTATATATATATGAAATAGTTTCTGGAGTTTACATTTTTCCACTGGTTCACTTGATTATGCATGTGACAAATCACACACTTTTAATGATTTTTCCTCTTTAATATCTTCATATTGGTAGGGCAATCTTTCCCATCTCATGTTTTCTTCACAAGTATATCAATCATTCTTACCAATCTCGTTGTATTTAAACTCAGCTTCTTAAATTCCATTAAATCCTCCCTGAATTTTGTTGTAAGCACATTATACTGAAGATCATTTTTGAGAGAATTAACATCAGTATGATATCGAGACTTTTTACACACAAACATGCTAGGATCCTTATTTTTAAGGTCAATTTTCATTTTTAGGGTGCCTTTTTTCCTAAGACTATTTTTTAGAACAGTTTTAGAGGTTTATAACACAACTGAGAGGGAGGTACAGAGATTTCCCATATATCCCCTGCTGCCCTACACCTGCATAGCCTCCACCCTTATCAATATCATTCACCAGAATGGTATTTTTTTTTAAACAAGAATGAACCCACATTGATACATCATAATCACTTAAAGTCTGTAATTTACCTTAGGGTTCACTCTTAGTGTTTTACATTCTATTTAGTTGGGAAGGTCAAATTTTATGTCCTTCAAACTCAGCAGAGGCATATTTAAAAAATAAAATAAATGTGTGATTTGGAAGGTTTGGAAAACTGTCAATGCTCTCTCAGACATTACACCATATTGCTAGATCAGCAATACATTATTATTGATTTCACATGATAGTGTCAAGCTGAACTAACATTACAACATGGGATAGCATTGAAATTGATATACCTGAATAATTCAAGCTGTTATTATTCTAAGTCAGCCATTTTTTAAAAGCATAAGTATTTTAAAAATAAAGTTTCTTCTAAAATACCATATGATATCACTTATATACGAATCTTAAAAAATGATACTGGGGCTTCCCTGGTGGCGCAGTGGTTGAGAATCTGCCTGCCAACGCAGGGGACACGGGTTTGAGCCCTGGTCTGGGAAGATCCCACATGCCGCGGAGCGACTAGGCCCGTGAGCCACAACTACTGAGCCTGCGCGTCTGGAGCCTGTGCTCCGCAACAAGAGAGGCCGCAATAGTGAGAGGCCCACGCACCGCGATGAAGAGTGGCCCCCAATTGCCGCAACTAGAGAAAGCCCTCGCACAGAAACGAAGATCCAACACAGCAAAAAATAAATAAATAAGTAAATAAATTAAAAATTTTTTTAAAAAAAGGGAAAAACAAAACAAGTTTATTAAAAAAAAATGATACAAATGAACTTATTTACAAAACAGAAACAGACTCATGGACACAGAAAACAAACTTATGGTTCCCAAACGGGAAAGGGGGGGATAAATTAGGAGTTTGGGATTAACAGATACACACTACTATATATAAAATAAATAAACAACAAGGACCTACTGTATAGCACAGGGAACTATACTCAATATCTTGTAATAACCTATAATGGAAAAGAATCTGAAAAAATATACATACACACACATACATGTGTAACTAAATCAATTTGCTGTACACCTGAAACATTGTAAATCAACTATACTTCAATTATATATATATACATTATTATTTTTTTATTTTTTTATAAACATATGGGCTTCTAAAATTTTCAGCAATCCTCCAAATTTAAAACTTAAATTTTTATAAATACTGTATTGCATTTATGTCAAAGCCACCAGGATGATAGTTGAGAAACAAAATTTATAACCAAAAATTGGGAACATTAATTAAACAACACCTTCCATTGCTTGACCTCATCTTAGGATGATCAACTGAGGCAGCGAGAGTCTTGAACATTTTGTAAATATGTTCACTTATGAAGTGTACAGGGAGACTGAGCAAACTTGCAAGAACCAGAGTGAGAAAGTGACTCATTTTGTGAGAAAAGAAAAACATGTTTCCCTTTAGATTTTTTTTAAAACATCTTTATTAGAGTATAATTGCTTTACAATGGTGTGTCAGTTTCTGCTTTATAACAAAGTGAATCAGTTATACATACACATATGTCCCCATATCTCTTCCCTCTTGCATCTCCCTCCCTCCCACCCTCCCTATCCCACCCCTCTAGGTGGTCACAAAGCACCGAGCTGATCTCTCTGTGCTATGCAGCTGCTTCCCACTAGCTATCTATTTTATGTTTGGTAGTGTATATATGTCCATGCCACTCTCTCACTTTGTCCCAGCTTACCCTTCCCCTCCCCGTATCCTCAAGTCCATTCTCTAGTAGGTCTGCATCTTTACTCCCGTCTTGCCCCTAGGTTCTTCTGACCATTTTCTTTTTTTAAAAAAAAAATATATTGTAGATACATTGAAAGCAGTCTTAAAGCTCTGAGAAGAAAATTCAGAATACCTGCACTTGGGAAAAAATAATCTATTATCACTTCAGAGAAGGAAGACAGTAACCAAGACACAGCAGAATGACTAAGCTAGGCCCTAAGCAGTTTTCTGAACGAATACAAGATTGCTCTCACTACTCCCTAACATTTTTTTTTCTCATCCTCATTCAGCTACCCTTGTCCATCTTGTACCAGGTCAGCCATTCTGCCCTTCTTTTTGTAGGGTTAGAGTTGCCGATGAGTGGAAGTGAATAGCATGCCACTTCTAGGTCTGGACATTAAAACACCTCATGTGAATTTCTCTGTGCTCATTCCTCTTCCTAGGATCTAGAATACAGACATGCCTGCCATCCAACTTCAACTGTGCCAACGAGGACAATGACTGGAGACAACAGTAGAAAAATAAGAAGAAAGTAGCCGAAGTCTTTAAGGGACCAAATGGAACAGAGTAGCCTGCCTATCCATTACAGACTGCTTACTAAGAGAGAAATAAACATTTTTGGTCTTTAAGCCACTATAAATTGGGTCTCTCTGTCACAGAGGCGTAGTCTACCAAACATCATCAGAAGCCAGAAATGTGTCCAAGTTGTTTTGGACACATGAATTAAGTATAAGATCCTTAAAGCAATATCTCAAGTATTTTAAAAGCTTTCGTTTATCTCATGTCATTCTAGCCATTCACTAACAAGGAGCTCAGTTGAGTGGATTCAGAATTAGCTACATTTTAAAGATGGGGAACTGAGGCAAGAGAGAAAGCTTTTTTTTTTTTTTTTTTTTTTTTTTTTTTTTTAATTTTTTTTTAATTTATTTATGGCTGTGTTGGGTCTTCGTTTCTGTGCGAGGGCTTTCTCTAGTTGTGGCAAGCGGGGGCCACTCTTCATCGCGGTGCGCAGGCCTCTCACTATTGCGGCCTCTCTTGTTGTGGAGCACAGGTTCCAGATGCGCAGGCTCAGTAATTGTGGCTCACGGGCCCAGCCGCTCTGCGGCATGTGGGATCTTCCCAGACCAGGGCTCAAACCCGTGTCCTCTGCATTGGCAGGCGGATTCTCAACCACTGCGCCACCAGGGAAGCCCGAGAAAGCTTTTTAATCACAAAATTGTGCCAAAAGAATAAAAAATTAGAAACCCGTTGTATGACTCACAGCTCTGTCCTTATATAGAAATGTTATTCTATATAAAATGCTTATACACCATTACTGATTCATCATAAAATTCTGGATTATTTTGTGACAGAGAAAACCCTTGACAAGAGGTCAAAATCACCTTGTCTTTCCTCTTATATTCACCACGTGTGGTTCATATGCCCCACTCAAATAAATTTTACAAATGTATCTCTGCAATTGAATACTCTTTTCCCCATTAAACAACACTGTAATTTCCAAATACAGTAATTCCTCTCCAACAGTAAGGCTTAGTTGCCTGAACACATCCAATGCAGGAACATCAAGGCTAAAGAACATCAGATCATATAGAAAATATTCAGCCAAAGGGACCATGGTCATGACTGTAACCATGAAACCCGTTATCTTTTTGTTCAATAAAATCAATAAAGATATTATATTAATTAAAGAGAACATAAAACATATTTATATAACAAAGTAATAATAGTACCAAAAAATTTCCATTTATCACCACTTGCTTCCTAAACAGTCAGCTATGCTTTTTCCTATGAAGCTTAAAGAAATGAATTCCATCTGCCTTATTGTATATGAGGTATACAAAGACATTTTATCCTGTTTGCTTCACCATTCAAAAATATGGTGTCTTCTGTACTCCAAAAACTATAAGATGCTGATGAAAGAAATCAAAAAGGATGCAAACAGATGGAAAGATATACTGTGTTCTTGGATTGGAAGAATCCATATTGTCAAAATGACTATACTACCCAAGGCAATCTACAGATTCAATACAATCCCTATCAAATTACCAATGACATTTTTCACAGAACTAGAACAAAAAATTTATAATTAGTATGTAAACACAAAATACCCTGAATAGCCAAAGCAATCCTGAGAAAGACTGGAGGAGGAATCACACTCCCTGACTTCAGGCCATACTACAAAGCTACAGTCATCGAAACAGTATGGTACTGGCACAAAAACAGAAATACAGAACAATGGAACATAATAGAGAGCCCAGAAATAAACCCACACACCTATGGTCAATTAATCTATGACAAAGCAGGCAAGAATATATATAAAGGAGAAAAGACAGTCTCTTCAATAAGTGGTGCTGGGGAAACTGGACAGCTACATGTAAAAGAATGAAATTAGAACATTCTGTAACACCATATACAAAAATAAACTCAAAGTGGATTAAAGACTTAAATGTAAGGCTGAACACTATAAAACTCTTAGAGGAAAACTTAGAACACTCTTTGACATAAATTGTAGCCATATCTTTTTGGATCCATCGCTTAGAGTAATGGAAATAAAAACAAAAATAAACAAATGGGACCTAAAAATAACAAAAGTATTCTTTGATACTCTTCTTATCACTTTGTCCTGATCTATCCTTCTCATAATTTAGTAAGTTTATGCACATTAATTAGCTGGCTCCAATTCTTAAATCAATTAAACTATGCCCCACCACATCATGGTATAAAGAAATCTTAGCACAGACAAAAGGGAGCTTATTCTCTAGAATATTTTTGAGGCAATCCATACACTGGAGTCCATTACTTGAATTTCTCATCCAAGCTGCCCTTGATAGCAAATATCCTGCAGATATGCTGCACTGACTGGTTTCACCTCCTCTGCAGGTTTATGCTGGTCTATGGGGAGGGTCTTGTCTGCCTATCATGTATGTGATTTCTCTAGATTCGGACACTTTGAGGGTCTTGAGTTAAGTAAGAACTTGGGTCTTGTGTTTATGTTCTTTTTAAGGCAAAAACAAAGAAGCTACTTTTCAATCATAAAATACTGTTCTTTTATAGATTATGCTGTTTCAGAATTTCTGATGATTAAACTAAGTGGAAGCTTCCCTCTTGGGGAAAGTAAGTCTGTTAAGTAAATAAGTAGTTTTCAACAAATGGGAAAGACCACATTTATCATTGTTTATTGTGAAACATCATATATGACATTACTGTATCATATTAATATTATAAATTATGTATAATGTTGCATATACATATATTGTATATATGTATATATTGCATATATAACAAATATAACATTAAATATTATATATTATTATTTCATATGAGCTGCCATTTTTAATTTTTACTATTTGCTGGATATATTACCTAATTTACTCTTCACAGCAATACTAGGAAGAACACAGGCTGGTACTGTAATTAAAACGTTATATATTTCATCTTATTCATTTGTCACAATGAACTTTCAAGGTAGGAAATACTATTATTCCCATTCTTAGGAATAAGGAATCCGAGGTTCAGGAAAGTTAAGTAAGTTTTGCAAGGATTTCAGATTCTAAGTGTATGAGTCAGATATTGTAAACTATCTGACCCCAGAGCCTCTGTGATGAACCATCACGTTACTCTGTCCCTTCCAGCTCATAAATGGGACAAGGTTCTGCAAACTACATTGGCAGCATAAACAGTAAACATGAGGAGTTGTACAGCACAGTAGTTAAGAGAACACTTAGATCTGGGTTCATATTCCAGTTCTGACACTTAATAATAGTGTGATCTTGGGCAAAAGACTTTTTCAGCATTGGTTTCCTGACTGTCAAAAGTGGATAAAAATGACTACTTTGGGCTTCCCTGGTGGTGCAGTGGTTATGAATCTGCCTTCCAATGCAGGGTACACGGGTTCGAGCCCTGGTCCGGGAAGATCCCACATGCCCCGGAGCAACTAAGCCCATGTGCCACAACTACTGAGCCTGTGCTCTAGAGCCCACGAGCCACAACTACTGAAGCCCGCGCACCTAGAGCCCGTGCTCCGCAACAAAAGAAGCCACCACAGTGAGAAGCCTGCGCACCGCAACAGAGTAGCCCCTGCTCACCGCAACTAGAGAAAGCCTCTGTGCAGCAACGAAGACCCAATGCAGCCAAAAATAAATAAATAAAATAAATTTATTTTAAAAAATGACTACTTTACAGAACTATTTGGAATTGTAAATAAGATAAGGCCAGTTCAGCACTAAGTGGTTTGATACAGAGTGTACTAAGAGGTGGCTGTTAGTATTCCCGAGGTTCCCTTTTTGGAGGACAAGGCAAATCAGCACTAAAGTGATAATACACAATCACTACTTTACCCTCATTTATTCAGCTATTCATCAGATATTTCTCATAGACTTTCAAGAAATGAAAAGCAATGAAGTAGTGGTAACCAGAGCCCAGAACTAGCGAGTGTCCATTCCACTAACCAGCACAGCCTCTTGACCCTCTATATTCGCTACATACTCAGCACGCTATGTGTTCATTTCCCCAGCAATTTACTCTGTACCATGGACTGTGATATGTGTCGGAATGCAAAACTGAGGAGCATGCAGCCCCATCACTGAGGAACTCACAGATTAGCAGCAGGGCAAGACATACATATGAACAACTACACCTGATAGAGAACTGTTTTAACAGGAACATAATTCAATAAGAGCACAAAGGAGGGAGTGGTTAATTTGGGGAGACAGGGTAAGAAAGTCTTCAAGAAGAATTTATGAAGGGAACCCTCCTACACTGTTGGTGGGAATGTAAATTGGTGCAGCCACTATGGCAAACAGTATGGAGGTACCTCAAAAAACTAAAAATAGAGTTGCTCTATGATCCCACTATTGGGAGCAATCCCACTCCTGGGCATATATCCAGACAAGATGAAACTATAATTCGAAAAGATACATGCACCCCTATGTTCATAGCAGCACTATTTACAATAGCCAAGACATGGAAACAACCTAAATGTCTATGGACAGATGAATAAAGATGTGGCACACACACACACACACACACACACACACACACACACACACACACACACAGTGGAACATTACTCTTTCATAAAAAAGAATGGGGACTTCGCTGGTGGTGCAGTGGTTGGGAGTCCGCCTGCCAGTGCAGGGGATGAGAGTTTGAGCCCTGGTCCAGGAGGATCCCGCGTGCCGCGGAGCGGCTGGGCCCGTGCCCCACGGCTGCTGAGCCTGTGCTCTGGAGCCCATGAGCCACAGCTGCTGAGCCTGTGTGCCACAATTACCGAGGGCCGCACACCTGGAGCCCATGCTCTGCGGCAGGAGAGGCCACCACAGTGAGAGGCCCGCGCACCTCGACGAGGAGTGGCCCCCTTTCGCCGCAGCTGGAGGGAGCCCACGCACAGCAATGAAGACCCAACGCAGCCAAAAATAAATTAATTAATTAATTTTTTAAAAAAAGAATGAAATAATGCCATTTGCAGCAACATGGATGGGCCTAGAGACTGTCATACTAAGTGAAGTAAGTCAGAAAGAGAAAGACAAGTACCATATCACTTATATGTGGAATGTAAAATAGGATACAAATGAACCTGTCTATGAAACAGACTCACAGACATAGAGAACAGACTTGTGGTTGCCAAGGGGGTAGCGGGCAGGGGAGGGAAGGATTGGGAGTTTGGGATTAGCAGATGTAAGCTATTATATATAGGATGGATAAACAATAAGGTCCTATAGTATAGCTATATTCAATATCCTGTGATAAACCATAATGGAAAAGAATATGAAATATATCAATATATATATGTGTATATATATGTATAACTGAATCACTTTGCTGTACAGCAGAAATTAACACAACACAGTATCAACTATACTTCAATGAAATTTAAGAAAAAAGAATTTATATATGAAAAGGATTCTGGAAAAGAGAAAAGTAAGGAAGGGGCATTGCAAGGAGAAGGGGGGCACTATAAGTGTAAGAACAGAGAAAAGAATGAGAATGAAATTCAAGGGGGAGATTATGAACAGTTGAGTGAACTTAAAACAACAGACTAAACTCTCCTGAACATATACGAAAATCAGAGGCAAGCAATAAGGTCCTTTAAATGGACAGCATGGATATCCTGAGCTTTACTCACCGAAGACCACCTCAGACTTTACTCATAGTCTGGCTTCAATCACTCTCCTCTCTTTTCTTTTTTCTCTCTTCTCACATCTATCACCTTTAACCATCTTCTATTGATAGTAACTTAGAAGGAGAAAACTAGTTGGGAGAAACCTGTGCCCGCAACTGGTCATTGAGAGAAAAGGTCAAACCAGCTATTAAGAACAGATACAATGAAGAATCTTGAGATGGGGAGATGCTCTTGCATTATCCAGGAGGGCCCACTCCTTATAAGAGGGAGGCAAGAGTGTCAATCTGAGAAAAATAAGTGATGGAAGCAGAGGTCAGAAGAGAGGGATATTTGAAGAGTCTATGCTGCTGGACTTGAGGATGCAGGAAGAGAGGCATTAGCTAAGGATTGTGAGAAGCTTCTAGAAGCTGGAGAGGGCAAGGAAACAGAACTTCCCCTAGATCCTCTAGAAAGGAAGGTGGCCCTGTCCACGTCATGATTTTAACCCAGTGAAACCTCTGTGGGATTTCTGATCTACATAACAGGAAGTTAATAAATTTGTATTGGTTAAACCTCCAAGTTTGTGGTAATTTGTTGCAATACCAATAGAAAACTAGTACAGGCAGTATTTAATGCCACTGATAATGACTCTGAGGCATCAGAAAAATTTGAACACACATTTTTTTCTGAGAAGGCAGAAATGTTTAGGATACCTACCAGCTGAAATATAGCTTAACTTTATGAAAAGAATCAACTTTGTGAAATTCAAGTATTCAGAAAATTTCACCTCTGAAATTAACAGAAAATTTCAGTAGGTAGACAACACTGTGCACTGGATAACTACTTCTACCTTGCCTCCAACATTTAGATTCTCCTGAGACCCAGGAAAAGAAAACGTTGAAACGACTGATGCATTTTAGACTATCTAAACATCTTTCCATTGCCCTATAATGGGCCAAGGAAAGTAGTCATTTCTAGAGTGCCAACTTCTTCCAGGCAGAGGAAGTTATTGAGCATCTACTTTGGGAGACAGAGTACCATGGCAGATAGTGCTCTGTGGGATTCAGAATCCTCTGCACAAAGTATACAATAAATCTGGGGAGATGTCAGGCTTTACAGGCTCTATGGAGCAACATGTCAACAAATTTGATTTAATACAGGGAAAACATTCACATACCTTAGTGCTGAATGGACGCTCTAGCTAAACTGATATTCCTCTATAAAAAGCTTTTACATTATATATTAAAGTGTTTAGCCCACTAGTAATGCTGCCAGGGACCTTCATAACTGGCGACCTCTGAAAATGGCAACAGGAGTAAATGAATGTTGCATCCCAGCTTGTTAGAAATAATGTAGTTGTGTTCTTAATAAATACTGAGCTTTATAACATCACCCAAAAGATTTTTATGTTAATGTACTACATGTTTATCTTTCTTTGTGACTGCTTCATTAGAAGTGAAAAATACTAAACGATTCCAAGCAAAAACTCAGAGTTACGGTATTTTGTCTAGGTGCCTGGAAGCAGGATATAATATTAAGTCCACAAAGAAAATAGTCTACAAAAATTGAGACAAGTATTTTAGCAGAAAGCTTTGACTCCCTGAATTACGTCTCTTTAATGACTCTTCATGACCTTCAGCATATTGTTCAAATGTCTCCGCAGGAAATACACAACCCTCCTTCATCTAATCATTGCTTAGCTGTCAAGCTTTGACGCACAAAAGTAGGTGGAAAACTACAGCTAGATGCAGGGCTTCACTCCTGTCTCATCTCAGGGAAGGGCTGGTGGTCTTGCCTTCTCCTTGCTGTCTCTCCCAACGCAATGTCTCCTATATTTGTCTTCCTAGCCCTATTCCTGGAACCGAGTGTCCTGTATCCACACTGACTTTCTACTTTCTACCCAACTTACATTTTGGCCTCTCTTTTGCAGTTGTTTCTGCCTCTTCAATAATGTCTTGGTATAAAATCAATCCATTTATTCAAACCTAGAATCTTTACTTTTTAAGGATCTAATGCCCCTTCATAGCTAGCTCATTTCAACATAGCTTCAACCCTCCCTTTTGACTCCTATCACCACTACTTTGTTTCCTAGACTTTTAGCTAGGGCTCTGAAGACCTCTGGCCTTCCTCTTGGCTGAAATTTGATAAATAACATTTATAAAATTACATGATGCCTTTAATGGAATTGGACAGGGTAACCTAGGAATCCGAGAAATGTTTATAAGATTGCTTCTAGGGAAATAGTGCTTCCATTTCCAGACAACCAATTATGTCCGGAGAAATAGATCTTTTTTTTCCCAGAGAACCAATTAAGACACAGTGAATTTTAGAATAGAAAAGTGTTTCATAAATTGGTCAAAGTTTGTGATAAGATGAAAAAGATGATGAGGAGAACTAAGCATTACTGAGTGCTTGCCATACACCAGACGCTGTGCTAAGTGTTTTGGATACATTATCACATTTAGTACTAACAACTATATAAGATAGATACATTTTTTTCCATTTTGGGATTATGTAACTTATACAGACCACACAAATGGGAAGTTTTGAGGCTGCAATGCGAACTCAGATATGTTTTGTACCAATGTTGTGTAATGCAACTATCAGGGTAAAGACTAGTCTGATATACAGATGAAGGAAGGAAGGAAGGAAGGAAGGGAGGGAGGAATAGATGGATTGATGTAAGAATAGATGAATAAAATAATCTGAGCATTATATAACATCTTTTAAAATACAAATTTTTATTGCTTGTAGGGTTTTTCTGTAACTCCCTTCCCCTTCCCGAGATACATCAAGTCCTGCCTAAAATGTGTCAACCACAATAGAAATCGCTAGTCTTAAATATATCATTTCACCAGCTAAAGTAACTGGATGTCTGGTTACAATTAGCTCTTTTGTTCACAGTGCAATGACTGCTTCTGAAGTGCTTGAAGCCGTATGTTTTCAATAGTGTTTTATGATATAAAGCATGCAGTTTTGGAGTTAGCTATGTTTGAGGAAAACTCCGAACTCCAGCACTTCCAGGCTGTAACCATGAACATGCTACTTGGCTCTTCTGGTACTCAGTGTTCTCATCTGTGGAAAAGTACTTACTTCCCAGATTTAGAGTTTTTAAAAAGGTCTTTAAAGTTGTCTTTTGTTTTGCTTTGTTTTTTAGCTAACATATAAAAGTTTTTGGCTCAGTGCCTGGTATATTAAAATTGTTAGCTATTTATATTAATAGTGTTAATAGAGAGCTTCTTTCATTTATCTTGTGACTTATAATTTTCAAAGTGTTTTCACTGAAATTATCTCAATTGATCACCTAAGAAGCCTGGACATAAGACTTAAAAATAGCAAACTTGATCTTCTAAGAAAATTAATAATATGTCCCAGGCTTTGTATTGCTTCTTTTAATTCTTACTACAAACTTGACAGGTAGGTACTAGTTTACGTATGAGAAAATGAAGTTAACAAATAATAACTAACTTGCTCAAAGGTATTCATCTAATCTGTAGGAGAACTCTGAATCAGATGCACTTTGAGTTATTTCTCAAGCTCAGTTGGGGTGTTTTCCCAACTTTGATCATGTGATATGTTTATTCTTGAGAAAATGAAGCATAGGCATAGGGACTCTAGAGCCAGTGTGCGTGGGTACAAATTCTGGCTCATTTACTTACCACCTGTGTTAACACAGGGCTGCAGTTCCTCATCTTTAAAATGGAGCTTATAATATACCTCATATGGACGTGATGAGGATTAAATGAGATAATATATACAAAGCAATTAGAATAGTACTGGATACACATTAATCACTCAGTAAATCTTTTTAAATTATTTTCTGAGGCAGATGGTTAGGCATCTCCTATATAATTATTTAACACTTACAACTCAGTCCTCTTTTAGTATACTTTATTCTGAGATTAATGGAAAAAAATAACTAAAAAAATCTAAATCCTTTATTAAAAGGATTGATCAATGCAGTATCCCAGCACTACCATCTACTTCCAAATAACATTTTGGTGATAGGGTTAAGGTACCCATTTTATGGGTGGGGAGAATAAGATACCCACAGATCTAATGCCATTCTAAAAATAGGTATTAGAAGATGACTATCAGTGGGCCAGACTTCATTCTCAGTATAGGATCACTAGCACTTACTAGATAGATAATTTTGAAGCCACATTGTTCAATCACTCCCTCATCCCCCCAACATAATGTAGACCCTTGGTTGTAGTAGAGCTTATGTTCTCTACGTAGAAATGCTTCTATGAGGTGTTTTCAATTATCAGTTAGCTTGGGAAATAATCAAAATAATAAATAGCTACCATTTAATAAGCATCTACAATGCTTCCAGATATGAACTAGGCCCTTTATTATACATGAGATGTAAAAATAATCTGAAAACCCAAATGTGAAACAAATAGAAATTTCTTTGTCTTTCCATGACTTGACCTAATTTACTTTGTGGCCCATACCTACCAGGGTAGCAGAAATGGACTCACTCTCATGGAAGGATTTTCTCCTGCCTGTTTCCCCAGCCCTGTGTCTACGTTGCTCAGCGCTTACAACACACCAAAGAGTCGGTCGCGAATGGGGTAGGCGTGCGGGAGTACTGGGCCATCTGTTTCCTGGTGCCATCAGTCCACTCAGGCAATCTGACTCTTGCAAGAAAGCACTGAGGCATCCCTCATTTTTTCCTCATTGCCCACTCAGGTGACTCTTGCCTCTATTTCTGCACCATACTCAAGGATATGGGAACCCTTGTGTTATTTGTCATTCCATGCTGGGACTGTGGGATTACTGCAGGCCTGTTTACGCTCCATCTATTGAACCATTACCTCTATGGGATCTTGCTGTCTTCTTATGTCTCCCACCTAGTAATCAGAGTAAAGATGCCCTTGATGTCTCAGCACCATTTTCCTTCCTTGAGCTCTGAGACGAGACCACAAGTGACATCATGATGACAGCCTCATGAGAGACCCTGAGCCAGAGGATCCAGCAGATTACTGACTCACAGATGTTGTAAAATAATGTTTGTTGTTGTAAGATCCTAAGCTTTGTGGTAATTTGTTATGCAGCAATAGCTAACACATACAATAGAAATAAATTAAAATTTGTTTGTCCTTTCAATATTTCTCTGTCTTTTCCTAAAGCCCTTATTTGGCAACCAAATTCAAGAATTCTTCCTTTTGGGAAATGATTTCTGTACTGTCACATCCTTCTACTATGGCAAAATATAGCACAGTTCTTGAGTTGAGGTGAGGGGAAGAAGCATGGGAGCTTATAAACTATGAGGGGAAAATGGCTAGTATTTCAAGAACACCATTTCATCTTACACTACTATTCTAGGAGATAGTTATTATACCCATTTTGTAAGAGAGAAAAGTAAAGCTTCAGAGATGTTAAGTAATTTTCCAAAGATTACATAATCAGGTATCAATTATCAACCTTCATTTATCTTTATTACATTTCACCACCACTAGGAAAACGTTTGAGCCAATATTAAAAAAAGAAAAAAATCAACCTTGCTATTTAAATCTGGCATGCAAGTTTCTACATATGAAGAGTTGTATGCTAAATGAAAAAGGTTAATTTAGTGTAATATGAGATAACATGATAACAATGGTACAAGTTGACTTTGGACTTTCTGGACTCTGCTTCATTATGAAGAGCTAACACAGAGCACAGTAATTTCTGCAAATTATGATGAAGTACAGAGGAAAATATCAGATACTAGACCAACATTTTTCACTTTCTTAAGTTGTCACACTTACTCAATTCCCATCCTACATAGTCCTTTGGAAAGACATGATTTAATATTGCTTTCACCTATGAAACCATTCATAACATTTGGTTCTCATCACATTTTTCTTCTCATATATAATGAGTATACATGATGGCACCTGTCTTCATCGACCCTACAAAATTGAAATCAAAGCCAAGAAAATATATTCTCCTTTCTCCACATTGATGTATTGAATCTATGACTATCTTGGCAATGCAACAAAAATTAGTGTGCTCTGTACACAAATATGTATTTCTTCAGTTATTCTGTATTACACACAGTAAGATTGTTTGTGTTCCTTATCTATACCATCATGTGGAGAATTTAATCAACTGATTTAATTTAATCAACTTTCTTCACTACAGCCTGAAGAATCTAGACTGCTCTAGGATATTTAACTCATGAAAGCTCTTTCTTTAAATACAGAGGTAGGAGGGGAAGTGGGGCACAGTTAGATGCTTCTGAGTTTTCTATAAACAGATACACTCAAAGGCCTTTAAGACATTTCTTTATTATACACATTTAACAAACACATATTATATTTTCTTGGTACCTGACACTATTCTAAAAATTTTGTAAACATCAATAGTAACTCATTTAATTTTCATGGCAACTAGGTAAAGTAAGTACTCTATAGTAATTGTAAAACTGAGGAAACCGAGGCACAAAGATGTTAAATAAATTGTCCAAGGTTGGACAGCCACTAAGCAGCAGAGCCAGAATACAAAATTTGGCCTTTTGGCTAGAAGATCCATGCCCTCAATCACTACACTGTACCATATAGAGAAAATGAATCATTTTAAAGATGTCTGAGAAATAGCATGAATTCCTTTAGTAGTATATCAATAAAAATGTATACATATTTTATATCCACATATATATTATGCATATTTCATGCCTATGTGGCCAATGCTACTGAACAGTCTCAACGATGACCTCTCAAAGTAAGAATGCATAGATGTGTAATATTTACATATGGATATAATGGACAAAAGCATTGCTTTATTGTCAGAAGACATTGTCTTGAGTCTTGACTATGACTCATTGATTATAATTTCAGTAAAGTACATTAACCTGTAACAGCCTTAATTTATGTTTTGCTCACTATTCTATCTGTAGCTCCCTGCACACTGTGCTCGTCAAGTCATAGATTAGATTTCACATACCTTCTTGCGTTTTGGAATAACAGACTAGCCCATTCTGTGCTGGAGATAAAGTACTTTATGACTACCCAGGGAATTGAAATGGAAAAAGGCAAAACAACCAACTGTGTCAAATTATTATCTTGGAAAGTTTGAAGATTGGGCCTACAGCTCCAAAATACTATGTTCTGAGAGAATTCCAATACTCTCTTCATCAAAGAACCAAGAAAGAGAAAAAACTTTCTCTTACTTTTCCTTTTAAAGTGCTGTTTTCCTTTTGCTATCTGACCTTACCTCCATTTCCAGATGTTTTTTAAGTCACAACTGTAGATATTTCTGTTTGCTTCAAGTGGTGCTTTAAAAATACTTATACGAGCAGTGCATTTTCTGTTTAAACCCAAACCCAAGTTAAGAAAAGGACACTATCATGGAAACAGCTGGTTTCTTGTTGTCATTGCTATTATTGTTGTTGTTCTTCTCCTCCTCGTCCTCCCCTCCCCCTCCTCCCCCTTCCCCTCTCCTCTTCTTCCTTTTCTTCTTTCTTCTTCTTCAAACTAAGTAAAATTACAAAGTCAATAAAGCTAACCTAAGCTAAACTTGCAAAATTGATGTAGGGCCTCTTGAAATGTCTGCCAAAAAATGGAAATATTTAGAGAATATGGCCCCCAAATCACAAACATTTTGTTGTAAGTTTGAACACAGATGAAGTTTCTTGCTCTCATACTCAGATGGATGGTAGAATCTGCTTTAACTAGGAATTAATTTAAAAATTGAACTCAGGCCCAGTTGATGTTTATTCCACATTTCATACATCTACCAATAAAAAAAATTAGTATAACTAGCAAATTGTTTTCAAGCATTTAGAAATTATTCTCTTAGAAAGCATTGGGATGCTCCTGACAGTCATTAAACTCTTCCTATCTTTAGCCCCACTTTGTTAGCCTAGATTTCATTTGTTTGCCTAGATTTCATTTGTTTGCAAAAAAGAAAAAGAACTGAATTTCTTTCAAGTCTCAAAAACTTTATCCCTCTCTAAATAGTTTCAACATGGTTTAGATAACTGGCCTTACTTGCATTTGTTTCTTTTGCACATTCACTGATGTATTGGAGAAGATACCCTTTAACTTATTTTCTTCATCTTCAATTTAGAATTCTATTCAAAAATCCAAGCTTGTTAGAACTGCTAAATATATTGTTTTTGGAGATGGTAAAGTTTCCAAGGTTCTAAACTATTTATTTCTAAATAAACAGTTATACTATAATAAATACAGCCTAGATAAGAAAATTGGAAAGAAAATCCTATGGGATTTTCCATGTTTCCCAAAAGTTGTGTGACTTTCAATGTTCTCATTTATCATTCACATGAATATTCCCACTATACAGAACAAACTCCTTTAAAAGGAGACAGAATTGGGAAGGACTTCTACAAATCACTTAGGTGCAGTTCTTATCACAGTTCACTCATGTATTGATTAAATGAGAACACTAGAACAAAGACTGTCTCCTTTTCAAGGTCTTTTCTTACAGTAAATTTAAGCAAACATGAATTAGATTTCCCCGTGGTGAGGCTGCAAACAGAGACATGCTTTTCCCTGAGACTT
Source organism: Balaenoptera acutorostrata (assembly GCF_949987535.1). Lineage (NCBI taxonomy): Eukaryota > Metazoa > Chordata > Mammalia > Artiodactyla > Balaenopteridae > Balaenoptera > Balaenoptera acutorostrata. The sequence continues at coordinate 123,099,157 of NC_080085.1, read as the reverse complement.
GTTCTTTTGTTCTTAAGTAAATGTTCAAAAAGTACCTTTTTTTTTCCTCTTTAACAGACTGTTCATAATGGCTCAATGGAAAGGTTAATGTGATTTATTTTCCCTTGTTTCATCACTGTTGTCAGTGCTACTGACAACGCATTTAATAGTACAATATGTATGCTGCCAACATGGAACTGCAAACCCAAATAGCTGATGATATAAAGCATTTGTCGATTTGGCAAGATGATCTATGGCTCTTAATGAAAAATGAGAAATCAATTAAAAATGTTCATTAACAATATTCTTTTGAGTTTGTTGACTAAGATCACACACAAAATATATATGACCCTTCTCTGTTTCTTCCTGACGTATTCAGGCTCCTAAAGTTTGAATAATTTTAACATTGGGAAAAGTGGCCTATATATGAACCAGTCTAGTAGTATGCTGTGACATCATTTTATATGACTGTCTCCAAAATACTGAATATTTATTGAAATGAATTATATTTGATGTCAGCTGAATGCATAGCATACATTAGGTGTATGGGATGGTAGATTAAACATTCATATTTGAGGTCTGATAAGGACCAACACCTTTTATCTGCTAAAAATAAAAGATTCAATGTTCATTAAAAAATAAAGTTATTTTCAACAAGTGTGCCAAGACCATTCAAATAGGGGAAAGACAGACTTTTCAACAAACGGTACTGGGAAAACTGGATATCCACCCACCCAGGAAACTTGCAGGAGACACACCTGTCCAAGGCCCCCATGACAGGTCTGCTGACTTCATTCCTGAGTATGGACCCTGAAAGGAGCCCTGTGACCTGGATCCAGCCCACTCTACCATGGTCCTGGACGCAGTTCTGTCCATCCAGGGACCCACTCTGGAACCATGTAGGAGCTCTCTCAGACCTAGTGGGAGCCAAACCTGTCTGTGTACCTGGTAACAGGCCCACTGTCTATGGACTTGACTGCAGACCTAGAAGTGGCCCCATGAACTGCCTCCCACTCTGCTCCAGCGTGGTCCCAGAGCTGTCCCATCCACCTAGGGATCGGGGAGGAACCACACATGCTTGTGCCCCTGGTGACAGGCCTGCCAATCGCAGACTCGACAACAGCCATGTAACTCAGCTCCAGCTCCACTGGACTGAGATCCCAGAGACAGTCCCATCCATCTGGGAACCCAGCGCTGGTAAAGGTAAGCATATAGTCAAATTCAGAAAACTCTAATGCTGTGATGGTAGTGGTGTGTAAATCACTTTTAACTTTAGTATAAAAGTGAAAAGACAGAATTATTAAAATAAATACAGCTACAATAATTTGTTAATAGATACACAATATAAGAATATTGAAATCGTGACACAAAAACAAAATGTGTGTGGAGGGTGAGAAAAAGTGTGGAATTTTTACATGCAATTGAAATAAGTTATCAACTTAAAATAGACTGCTCTAAGATAATTTATGTATCACTTCAAGGCATATAGGTGCTGCTGATAAAGAGATATGCACGTGCAGAAATTTGTTATCTTCTTCTTTTTTAATTCCAAAGTATCATTTGCTGTCAAAGAACTACTTAGTTTTAAGTAGCAAGTTTATATCCCTATGAGAATGTAGCTTTCCCATCTGAAACTCTGAAATCATTTAGTTTATATTGGTTTTGATCAAATCAAGAGACGGAAAAAATAAGGAAATGACGGCAAACAATAATCCTACTTTATTCCTAAGACTGGGATATTTTATGGATGACAGCTAAATTAAATTGGAGTAAGAACTGCTCACAATGATTAATGCTGCTGTTCATTCATAGTAACTAGAAAAGAGAAAGAAAGTAATTTTTGTTTAAAGGAAAAATCAATAGGTTGAAGGAATGATCAATTACTGAAGACAGACTCCTGAGAAAACTCATCACTAGTTTCAGCTTCATTATCCTCTTTGAGCTCATAAGGCCTTTGCCCAGAGTGTGGATAAAAGATTCTCCAGAAACCTCTGCCCCACTCACTACTAAATTTGACCCTGAAAGCAGCTGGGAAATCATGGGTGTAGCTGTCATTAACTGTTGAGCTTCAGGTTGTGGTTCTGTTTCCCTTGGTCCTTAACAGCTAATACTCAACAAGCCAGCCAGCCAACCAACCATTCATTCATTCATTCAAGAAATGCATTTTGAGCATGCACTATAAGTTAAACAACAGGGTGAGAGAATCTAATCAGAAATAAAAAAAAAAAGAAAGAACACTAAAGAAGACAACACTCATCCTAATTAAAGCTATACCCACTATATACTGGGGATCAATGAATACCAAGGCCTAAGGATTTTGGCAGCCTTCCTAAGTCTGCATATCACCCTATTGCTGCCTGCCCAGAATCAGAGGCATTCCTGGCTTTGTGCAAGTCTTCTTCCTCTTTTGCCTGCTGTCTTGGCCCCATGCCTTCATGCAGAAAGCAAAATCTATAAATATGAACTAGCTCTCATGCAGCTGAGAAAATCTTCAATGGAGACGGTGGTGCTAATCATGATAAATGTTCTTTTCCCTCTGATTCATACAATAATTTTATTTTAAAAGATTGGTTTTCTTTCTTTTTTAACACTGACAGAATATGCAACCAGGGGTGTACGCAGAAGCCTGGGCCCATAATAGAAGTGAAGTGCCATTGTTAAGTGGCCCACAAAGGGAGGGGCAGGACCCACCACAGCAGCCTCTTTCTCAGCTCACTAGCCGCTGCCTTGGCAGGCTCCAGCCACCGCCTCGCCAGGCTCAGGGAACAAGCTCCAGTGGGTTGTCCAAACACAAGGCAGGGCTGAAATCACAGGTGAGCCCCAGGGACCATGTCAATTAGGTAGGAAGCAGGGCTGAAATCTCTCCCCATGGTTGTGCAAGCCACCACCAGCTTTGTAAACTCAGCACCTGCCAGACATCAGAGTGGACAATGGGTGCTCCTGCAGCTGGGACGGGCCTGGCCTTAGCAACTGTGGGCTTTATGGGCACATGCATGTGGGGGCTGGGCCACGCCAGTATCTGGGCTGCCTCCACAGCTCCCAGAGCAGGTCCAGGTGTGCGGGGACTGTGGTCCTGAGACCTGACATCAGTGGCTCTGTGCTGATGGCCTTGTGAAAACAGCCCCTGAGGGACACCAGGGCTGACTGCCAGGCCTTCCCACTGTTGAGGCGGGGCCAAGGGCAGTGCTAACAACAGTGTACTTTGTGAGCCTGTGCAACGGGTGACAAATGACACAACAGAGTGCACTCCTAGGTGGACAGCTCCAGCAAAGGAATACTTAGTGGCTCCTCTCCCAGTGGAAGCACTCCAATCCCACCTACCTCACACCGCAGCTCAGAAATGTAGCTCAGAAACAGATCTGGGGGCTTCTACTCCAACAACTAGGGAATAGACCCTGCCCCCAACAGGGTTGTGACAACCACACAGCAAAGAGGAGGTCCTGCTCAACATCCGGTGCAGACTCTGGTCACCACAACATCAGTCATACGCCCTCTCAAGGGGATAAGAGCCAGGACACACTGAGGAAACAGGCAGCAGGCATCCATACTAAAAACAGCCCTCACACCAAAGATATTAAACCCATGCCAGCTACAAGGGATGCTCCCACATAAAATCAGGCCTCCAAGACCACAGTAGATAATTGTTTCTCCTAAACTCACAGAGTAAGAGAAATATAATTAAAATGAGGAAGCAGGGGAACCACTCCCAGTTAAAAGATCAAGAGAACTCCCCTGAAAAAACAATGAAACAGACCTCTTCAGCCTGATAGATACCAAGTTCAAAAAGGAGATAATGAAAATACTGAAGAAATTAAGAAAGGCCATTGATAGAAATGCAGATTACTGTAAAAAGGAACTAGAAACTATAAAGAGGAGCCAAGAAAAATTAGAAACCTCATTTGCTGAGATGAAAGGTGAGCTAAAGGCAATGAATAGCAGAATGAATAATGCAGAAGAATGAATAAGTGATCTGGAAGATAGAATAATGGAAATTACCCAATCAGAACGGCAGACAGAAAGCCAAATGAAAAAAAATGAAAGGAATATAAGAGACCTATGGGATAATATAAAGCATGCCAATCTACGTACAGTAGGAATTACAGAAGGAGAAGAAAGAGAAAAGTGGATTGAAAATATATTTGAAGATATTATGGCTGAAAACTTCCCAAGCCTAAAGAAGGAAACAGATATCCAGGAATAGGAAGCACAGAGGGTCACAAACAAGATGAACACAAACAGACCTACAGTGAGATATATTATAATTAAAATGGCAAAAGTTAAATATAAAGAGAGGATTCTAAAGGCAGCAAGAGAAAAACAAGGTGTTAATTATAAGGGAACCCCCAAAAGGCTTTTAGCTGATTTCTCTTCAGAAACGTTCCAGGCCAGAAGGGAGTGGCAAGACATATTCAAAGTTCTGAAAGGGAAAAATCTGCAACTTAGGGTACTCTACCCAGCAAGATTATCATTTAGAATAGAAGGAGAGATAAAGAATTTCTTAGACAAGCAAAAACTAAAAGATTACAGCAATACTAAACCTATTGTAAAAGAAATATTGAAAGGTCTTCTCTAAATAGAAAAGAAGAAACTATAGGAAAGAGAAAATTGCAACTGGAAAGTGAATCACTTAAATAAGCTAGTAAACAGATTAAAAGAAAAACAATTTTTTTTAATTCTTGTGAAAACAATGATAACCACAATGAACAGCAAAAAGGAAAAGAAGAAGATGTAAAGGAGGACATCAAAATCATAAAATGTAGAGGAGGAGAGTAATAAAATGTAGAGTTTTTTCTTTTATTTGGAATGTGTTTGAGTCTAATTGACTATCAGTCTAAAGCAAGTAGATATAGGAAAGGGTTAACATACTTGAAAAACAGGGTAACCACAAATCAAAACCATACAATAGATTCACAAAAACCAAAAAAGGAGAACACAAGCATAATATAAAAGGAATTCATCAAACCACAAAAGGAAAAACAAGAAGAAAAAGAAAGGAACAAAGAAGAAATACAGAATCAACTGGAAAACAAGGTTTAAAAGGGCAATAAACACATATCTATCAAAAATTACCTTAAATGTCAATGGACCAAACGCTCCAATCAAAAGACATAGGGTGGCAGATTGGATTTTAAAAAAAAAAGAGCCTACAATATGCTGCCTACAAGAGATCCACTTTTAGGGCAAAGGGCACACATAAATTGAAAGTGAGAGGATGGAAAAAGATATTTCATGCAAACGGAAATGACAAGAAAACAGGAGTAGCAACACTCATATCAGACAGAACAGACTTTAAGACAAAGTCCATAAAGAAGGATAAAGAAGGACACAATATAATGATAAAAGGATCAATACAAGAAGAGGATATTACACTTGTCAACATATATGCACCCAATATAGAAGCACCCAATACATAAAACAAACAATAACAGACATAAAGGGAGAAACTGATGGGAATACAATAATAATAGGAGACTTTAACACCCCACTCACATCAATGGACAGATCTTCCGGACAGAAAATCACTAAGGCAACAGAGATCCTAAATGACACAATAGAACAGTTAAACTTAATTGATATTTTCAGGGTATTACATCAAAAAAAACCCCAAACAAAACATAATACATATTCTTTTCAAGTGCACATAGGTCATTCTCTAGGATTGACCACATGCTAGGGCACAAAACAAGCTTCAACAAGTTTAAGAGCACAGAAATTATTTCAAGCATCTTTTCTGGCCACAGTGGCATGAAACTAGAAATCAACCACAGAAAAAAGAAATGAGAAAAAAATGATTACGTGGAGATTAAACAACATGCTGCTAAAAAACTAATGGGTCAGTGATGAAATCAAAGAGGAAATAAAAAAATATATTGAGATAAATGACAATGAAAACAGAACCATACACATCTATGGGATGCAGCAAAAGCAGTTCTTAGAGGGAAGTTCATAGTGATACAGGCCTTCCTCCACAAACAAGAAAACTCGCAAACAACCTAACCTATCATCTAAAAGAACTAGAAACAGAAGAACAAAACCTAAAGTCAGAAAAGGAAGGAAATAATAAAGATCAGAGAAGAAATAAAATAGAGATTAAAGCACTATTCACAATAGCCAAGATATAGAAACAACATAAATGTCCATTGACATATGAATGTATAAAGAAGATGTGTTATGTATACACAATGGAACACTATGCAGCAATAAAAAAGAACAAAATAATGCCACTTGCAGCAACATGGATGGACCTAGAGATTATCACACTAAGTGAAGTAACTCAGAAAGACAAATACCATATGATATCACTTATATGTGGAATATAAAATATAACACAAATGAACTTATCTACAAAACAGAAACAAACTCACAGACATAGAGAACAGACTTGTGGTTGCTAAGGGAGAAGAGGGGTGCAGGAGGGATGGATTGGGAGTTTGGGGTTATCAGATGCAAACTATTATATACAGAATATTTAAACAACAAGGTCCTACTATATAGCACAGGGAAGTATATTCAATATCTGGTGATAAACCATAATGGAAAAGAATATAAAAAAAGAATGTATACATATGTATAACTGAATCACTTTGTTTTACAGCATAAACACAACATTGTAAATCAACTATACTTCAATAAAAATAACTCAATAAATAAAAATAAACAGAAAGACAAAGAATGACTTAGGAACTGTCACAGATTGGAGGAGAGTAAGGAGACGTGACAACTAAATAAAATGTGGTGTCCTGCAATGCATCCTGGAACAGAAAAGGGACATTAGGTGAAAAACTGATGAAATCCAAATTAATTCTGTAGGTTAGTTAATAGCAATGTTCTAATGTTAATTTCTTGGTTTTGATAACTGTACTATGGTTATGTGAGATGTTAACATTAGGGGAAACTGAGTTAAGCACCAGCATGGGGGGAGCTTTGTGCTATTTTTGCAACTTTTCTATAATTCTAAAATTACTTTAAAATAAAAAATTATGAAAATAAGCATACACATTGGATCCAACATCACATCAGTTGGAGGCTGGTATTTTCCAAATGAGAATTTGATACAACCCTCTTCATTTCATTGTTTGTATTATTTCTTTTCCTTTCTCTTAGCTACCATTTGTTTTGTGCATCACTTTTCAAGTACATATGAAAAAATTTTTTCTCTTTTTATAAAACATTAAATATAAGAGGCAATTTGTTTATCTAAAAGAGGAGAAAGTTAACCCTTCTAACTATTCAATATATAGTATATAATACCTCAGAATTACTTTAATTCCTAGCTTGATTATCAAAGATATAGTTTGGAAATGAAAACAGGTAACCTGAACTGTTATCCAAATTCATCTTGAAAAAGGTGAGATGCTTTATTCTAGTCTGTATTTTAAGTGCAGCAATAGATTTATCTCTTAATCAAGCTCTTTAAAAATTGGCTGCCGCAGAGGACTTCTATTTGGTAGTATGACCACAGAAGGCAGTCATGACCCATGCAGCTTAAATAACGATAATAACATAATAATATCAACAAACATTGTGTGCCAGATGCTTTGATAAATGATCTACATGCATTATTTAATTTATTAATAATAAAAATTATGAATTGTTAATAGGTATTAAGTATACTCTATGTGTCAGACTCTGCTGAATACTTTACAAAATGTATTTAATTTGATCTTCATCAGAAATCTGAGACAGGTAACGTTGCCCTTCTTATTTTAAAGATGAGGAAACTGAAGCTTAGTCAGGTTCAGTAATTTATATAAAGTGACATATATATGACTGGTAGACTGGAAGCTCTGACTTCAACAGTCAAAATTCAGAACATGTCTCTTAAACCTTATAAAATGCTGCCTCCATATAGTTAACAAGGCTCAACACGGAAGTGGTGGAATGATCCAAGAAATCGCCTAACTAGAACACAGGTTCCCAAACTTGGCTGTGCACTGAAATCAACCAGACCACATCACATACCAGTTCAACCAGAATCTCTAGGTGTGAGATCAGGACAACAGTTATTTCTTTATAGCTTTCCTACGTGATTCCAACGTGCCACCAAGTTTAAGAATCTATGCTCTAGAAATTGATTTTTGCATAACTTTACAAAATGCCAGTGAGAAAGGACATGGTTAGGCAAGCTAAGCACACAAAACATAGAAACTAGAAGTTAATGACACTAATGTTACTGTACAGAAGTTCTAATTGTTAATGAGAAAAAGTGTTTTTTTGCTTATCTCAGTATTTCAATAAACACATATTCCTCTGATGAAGAAACAGATTACATATTCCATTGTGATGATATTTTTCCATAGTCTTTTAAGAATGAAAAATAATTTTAACTTTAAAATAATTGAGAAAGAAGAATTACTAATGTTGTTAATCATGCAGGGTTTTTTCCCCCCCCTGGTGTCTTTAATATTCTATTTATTTTCCACTCAGCAGTTAGTAAATGGAATTGCACCATGTTCTCTTTTATGTTTGATTTCCTCTAAAGAATATAAATATCACTAAATAAAATACAGATAATTTTCTCCTTTGGCTTATATATTGGTGTGCTCTTATTATTGTTACATGTCTATGATATACTTATTAATTTATTATTATTTTTAAAAAATATACTCTATTTCTGAACAGTTTAGTGAGAAGTTGAAATGGTTATCTAAATCATTCAAGGGGAAAAAAAAGGAATTTTAACCAAAATTCACTGTATTCAACTTAGGTCGAAAACAACTTGAATTCTGGAAATAAAGCCCCTCACACTTCTTGTTAATATACGTAAAGACAGTATGCATTCATTCTGTGAATGCCTATGGCAAGTATATCCTTTATGTTTTTTACTCAAAGAGATGCATGTTGATGGAGATGGGAAATGAAAATATTAAGTGTTCTTGTTTGGTTGCATAAAATTGTGATATATAAATTTGAAGGAGTTAAAGGGACAACGTTCCTGAGATAATCTCTGAGACTCTGGACTTGAACAGTATCACTTCAGGGCCCAGGTGACAAAATGAGATGGAAATCCATGGCAAGGGCAAATCTTCCCAGCTCTGCAGAGAATCAAGCACCACTCAGACTTCTTGTGAACTCTGGGATAAAGCACTCTTGTTACCAATGATGTCTCTAGGAAGACACTATGGTCCTGGCAGTACTGAGTTTCTTTAGGTGATGTCCTAAAATAGTGGCCACTGGCTAAGAGTCATGAGAACAGGAAAGGAAGAACACTGTAGATGAGCTGTGAACATATGCATGATAATTCTTTGTAGTTCACCAAAAACAATTGCGTGTACTTTGTTTGGGGGATTCCTCCATTGGAGTCAGTAGAGGATTGAGCTCTTGTAAATTAAGCATTAAAATAAGAAAAGAAAGGCAATATGACCTCTTTTATACTCACAGCCTAGTGAAGCTTAGATATGCAAATTGTAGACATAAAACAAATCTGGTGAATGTACATGGAAATAATGTGTTGATTGAAACCTCTACCCCTGATTTCTACCCCCTAACTTCCAACAAAATGAAGCAATAGCTGCACAATACTTTATGGAAGTTTCAGAGACTAATTAGAATCTGTTCATCATATATTTGTGGAATAGCTATTGTTTATAAGACCTTATTCTAGAAAGATGCTACAGAATGATTCTGAAATTGTCCAGTCTGTAAGAAATCCATGTGAACAAGTTTTAGATTTAAAAGTGAGGTCTCAAAAATGTTGCTTCTGATTTAACCAAATGATGTACTCTCAATAAACCCCTAGTGTGCATCGGGTGCTTGAGGAGCTGCTGATGCCCAAAGATTGAGAGGCATAAGAAAACTCAATCTGTAGTTATCACTGACCAGACACCACTTCCACAATGCCAGAAGAAGGCATAAGCACCCCCTACCACCACTGCTTAGCAATTCGGATCACACAAGGGAGAAAGGCTGACAAAGGGAGGGAAGTAAACCATTAAGGGCTGAGGTTTTACCCCAAATAATTAAGCTATGAAAGAGACAGCGGCAAGGTTACATTACTTGATTTCGGCTTTCAAATTACTGAATGATACTGAATATTATAGAAAAGCATAGATCTGTCCATTTGCAAATGTGGAAGCTTGAAAGCCAAAATGAGTTCCATTATATGTATATATAAGTAACATTTTACATGCCCTGGTTTGTGACTATTCAATTTATTGCCAACCAAATTGCTTCCAAAATAACCAGTTATTTGACCAATTTAATCAATTTCTTTCTAACAGGGTGTGTCTAAATTAGTAGATTATTCAAATGGGATGCACGCAAGTAGAATCCTGCTCAACTGTCGTATTACCCTGAAAATCCAGCCATCACAATGAGGTGGGGAAGATGTTGGTCATAGGGCACAAACCTGCAACTAGAAGATAAACAAGTTCTGGAGATCTAATGTACAGCACTGTGGTCACAGTCAACAATACTGTATTATATACTTCAAAGATGCTAAGAGACTAGATCTTAAATGTTCTCACTACAAAAAAGATAATTATGTGATGTGATAGGTATTAGCTAATGCTACTGTGGTAATCATGGCAATATATAAATGTATGAAATCAACACACTGTACACCTTAAGTATGCACAATGTTATATGCCAATTATATATCAATTAAAAAAAAAGAATAGAGGCAGGGGTTTCTGCAGCCACTCAGGTGCCTGTAGTAGTGTCCTAGTAGTTCCCCACCTCTTCTGTCCTTTTCTAATGTTTTCCACAATTGTTTATCAGTTTAGAAACAAAACAAGTCTTTGCATGGCATCCACCTAAAGCCCATCCACTGCTTTCCATTACTCTTCTGATTGAAAAAAAATAACTTCCACCATAACCTATCAATTCGTAAGTCTTATGTGAGCAGAGTTATGGCCACTACCAAAGTCTCCTACCTTGTGTTACACCCCTCTATTCATTGTCTTCTTACTCCACCTGTGCTGGTTTTATTTCATTTACTCAACTGGGTACATTCCCTACCATCTCAAAGCTTTCTCACAAATTATTCCTTCTGCTTAAGACACTCTCCCACTGCCCCACCCCCAAATATGCCACAGTTTGCCTATTTAATGACTACCCATTCTTTCAGGTCTCAAGTCCCTAACTTCACGGTTATCTTGGGTTCTCCTGTGTGGACTCTCCTACACAGCATCTATCACAGTTTGTAATGGTGTGCTTTAGTGAGTATAGGTCAGCCAGTATGCCTGTATCTATAATATGTTGCTCACCATCATATCCCTAAGGTTAGCATACTGCTTGCTCATAAGACATCCTTAACAAATGTTAGTTGAATGAAGGAATTAGTGTATGAATAATGGCATAACCAAGGGGCTGGTCCAGTCCAGGGGGTCTTGCATGGAAAATAGGCATTGGCAGATTACTAGTAATGACAGGCACTGGAGAGAGCTTGGTGGTTCAGTGCATGACCTTTGGTTCACAGCTCAGACTGACCATGTAATAGATATGTGATTATGAGTAAGTTACTTTTCCATGTCTCAATTTCCTCATCCTAAAATAAGGACAAGAGTAGTTTTCTACAAACCCAATCAAAAAATGGGCAGAAGACCTAAGTAGACATTTCTCCAAAGAAGACATACAGATGACCAACAGGCGCATGAAAAGATGCTCAACATCACTAATCATTAGAGAAATGCAAATCAAAACTACAATGAGACATCACTTCACACCAGTCAGAATGGCCATCATCAAAAAATCTACAAAGAATAAATGCTGGAGAGGGTGTGGAGGAAAGGGAACCCTCCTACACTGTTGGTGGGAATATAAATTGGTGCAACCACTATGGAGAACAGTATGAAGGTTCCTTTAAAAACTAAAAGCAGAACTAACATATGATCCAGCAATCCCATTCCTGGGCATATATCTGGAGAAAAACATGGTTTGAAAGGATACCTGCACCCCAATGTTCATTGCAGCACTATTTACAATAGCCAAGACATGGAAGCCATCTAAATGTCCATTGACAGATGAATGGATAAAGAAGGTGTGGAACATATATACAATGGAATATTACTCAGCCATTAAAAAGAATGAAGTAATGCCATTTGCAGCAACATGGATGGACCTGGAGATTATCATACTAAGTGAAGTCAGACAGACAAAGACAAATATCATATGATATTGCTTACAAGCAGAATCTTTTTTAAAAAATGATACAAATAAACTTATTTACAAAACAGAAACAGACTCACAGACTTAAGAAAATAAACTTATGGTTCCCAAAGGGGAAAGGTGGGAGGGAGGGATAAATTGGGAGTTTGGGATTGACATGTACACACTGCTATATTTAAAATAGACAACCAACAAGGACATACTGTAAAAAACTTTTTTTAAATAATAAAAGGTTTATCTCAAAAAAAAAAGAACAGTTTTCTACCTCATAGAGTTATGGTAGGATTAAATTAAATATCGTATATAAAGTGCTTAGTACAGTGCCTGTTCCTTAGAAAGTGCTATTAATGAGAATGATTATTGTCCTCATCATTGTTTTATTGTTAAGTTTCATTAAGAGATGAACATTGAGGGATGGACATATGCTTCAGCAGGGGTATTTAACTATAGGCCAACAACTCAAGTGATGAGAACATTCTGACACAATGCTAAAACTTAAATCCCAAAAGGAGGTCTAAATAAAGCACCTACGTAGGGAGGAAGCATCAAATGATGGACTAATGTCCAGATAGTATGCAACTAGTGGAAATGAAAGAGGAGGAGAGCAATGATCCTCAGATTTCTTACACAATCTTTGAGCAACTGAGACTTTGGAATAAAAACACCATCAATGGAAGACAAGACAAGAACCTAATCCCTGGTGATTGGTAATAGACACATATTTACTGTAGAGATGCTATTAATGCTGTTGAAATGTGTCATCTTTTCAAGTCCCCTTATGAAAAATTTGTCTCGGTCCTAGAAATAGTTATGCTTCCTTTGTAATGAATTGCTTCATACAAGCAATCATACTTCTTGTTTGCTTTGGCTACTAGGAAGCTCACAGGGAAACGTAGGGCTCACAAATAGCAAAGTACAGCATTCAATTAGTCATTCAATGAATAGCATAACTTCTGAAGCAAAAAAGCTATTTATTTTTATGTTTCTAAAATTACACATTCCTCCATATTACTTATCACAGATGTACATTTTCATTCATTTGTATGTTTATTTGATGAATATCTGCCTCCCCACTAAAGAGTAAGTTCTTTGAAGACAGGAAAAGTATTTATCTTGTTTACCTCTATACCCCCTAGTTCATAGCACAGCTCCTAAACAAATGGTAGGTGAACAAAAATATTTGTCAAATAAATGAATGCAAGTTCACAGTGACTCGTGGAATTTATTTTGTGTATTAACCTCAACCCTGGCTTCACTTTTCTTCTTCAATTTTCATTTGCACAAGTTTCTTCCTTCCTTTTAAAAAAATCAGTTGTATTTTATTATACAATACCTGTTAGTTGCATAAAACATTATAAAATATAAATAGTAGGTATAAAAATAACTCATAACCACTCTAACTAAAGAACTTTTAATGAGGGGTATTACCTTGTAGAACTTGATTAAATATATGTGAATGCATGTATATATGCATGTATATATGAATTTTTTTCATGTTTCTGATGTATTAATCCACAACAAAACAATTTGTAGGATTTAACTTGTTTTGTATGTACTATACTTTTGTAAAATACTATCAATCCTTTTTGGAATAAGGATGGCTATAACCATGTAAGCACTGGAAATAGGGGTAAGCAAGTCAGTGTGGGTCAGACACAAGATGTACTAGACACTTATGCACTGGGCTCCTGACCCCAGACTTTTTATTCTTCCTACCTAAGCCTGGTGTCAGTCTATGATCCTAGACTACAATCTGAGGATCAAGTATGCTAAACTTTCAGAGTCAGCAAGATATGGGAGGGAATCACACTGTATTTTCTGGGCTAAGTAACAGTTCAAGGATGGAACATAACTGACATCTTAGGTAACAGAGTGACATTAGGAGTACTGGCCATGGACACAGTCTTTCTTCCCCACCTCCCCACCCACCAAATCTTGAGATCATGTAATTTTAAGTCAGCAAAATATGGTGTCGTTTTATTTTTATGTTTCTGTATACCCTCTCTCTGGGTGAAGCTCTCCCCTCAACCCTGGGGTTATAGAAACAAGTAAGAGAAAGTGAGGGGGTATGCTCCAAGATGGCAGCCCACGTGGTGCGGCACGGGATCCTCCGGGCGCGGAAAGTGTCGCTGCCTCAGCTCTCCCTGACAGGCAAAAGATGCCTGCTTTCTGCAGCATATGTGGACAGCCACAAATGAGAAGAGAAAAAGAAGATTGTCACCTCGCACTTTGTACCTTCCTTATGCAATGTGATGTGGTGAAGAGTCTGCACTTGGAGGGGAAGACAGCTGGCTGTGAACCCCAGCTCTGCCAGCTTTCAGAAACTATGTCCCTTAACTCGGTTCCTATACCTATAAATTAGGGATGATAATGCCCGCCCCAGGTAATACCCTGACATATAGTAGGTGCTCCAGAAATATGTGAAAGGAACAAGTCCCTAGGCCCCTTGATTTTACTCCTATATAAAACATTAGATTGTGAGGTGAGATGAGGTTTTGAAACTCAAACTGCTTGGAAGAAAAAGAGGCTGTTTGAGACAATATTTTTTTTCTGCTGTGTAAGAGAATGTAATTAAAACTTGCGTTCATACGTGAAAAAAAAAAAAAAGAAAGAAAGTGAGGATGATTATTTCTTTTTCACCTCTGCACGGTACTCATGACTAAACATGTGAAAACCAGATGTTTTTTTTTTATTCTATTGTTTATTTTTTAAAATTTATTTTATTGAAGTATAGTTGATTTACAATGTTGTGTTTCTGGTGTACAACAAAGTGACTCAGTTATACATATATATAAAATAGTTAACATCTGCTAATCCCAAACTCCCAATCCATCCTTCTCTCCCCCTTGGCAACCACAAGTCTGTTCTCTATGTGAGTCTGTTTCTGTTTCATAGATAAGTTCATTTGTGTCATATTATAGATTCCACATATAAATGATAAAACCTGAACACCAACATTAACACCACCGAAGAGCTGGGTTTCCCTTTTCTTTCCTATCTAATTTTTTAAATTGAAGTGTATTTGACATACAATATTATGTTAGTTTCAGGTGTACAACACTGTGATTCGACATTTATATACATTATGAGTTGGTCACCACAAGTGTAGTAACCATACAAAATTTTTACAATATTATTGACTATATTCACTATGTTGTATGTTGCATCCCTGTAACTTATAACTGAAAGTTTGTAGCTCTTAATCTCCTTCACTTATTTCACCCAACACCCCAACTCCTTCCCCTCTGGCAACTACTTGTTAGTTCTCTGTTATCTATGAGTCTGTTTCATCTTGTTTGTTCATTTGTTTTGTTTCATATATTCAGCATATAAGTGAAATCGTATGGTATTTGTATTTCTCTGTCTGACTTATTTTACTTAGCATAATACCCTCTAGGTCCATCCATGTCGTCACAAATGGCAAGGTTTCATTTTTTATGGCTGTGTAATATTCCACTGTATATGCACATAAACCACATTTTCTTTATCCATTCATCTATCAAAGGATACTTAGGTTGCTTCCATATCTTGGCTATAGTAAATAGTGTTTCCATGAACATAGGGGTGTGTATGTATTTTCAAATTAGTGTTTTTTTTCTTTGGACAAATACCCAGAAGTGGAATTGCTGGATAATACAGTAGTACTATTTTTAATTTTTTGAGGACCCTCCATACTGTTTTCCATAGTAGCCGCATCAATTTACACTCCCACCAGCAGTGTACTAGGGCTCCCTTATCTCCACATCTTGCCAACAGTTGTTATTTGGGGTCTTTTTAATGTTAGCCATTTCGACAGGTATGAGGTTATATCTCATTGTGATTTTGATTTGTATTTCCCTGATTAGTGATGTTGAGCATCTTTTCAAGTGTCTGTTGGCCATCTGTATGTGTTCCTTGAAAAATGTCTAATCAAGTCCTCTGCCCATTTTTAATAGAACTGTTTTTTTGATATTGAGTTGTGAGAATTCTTTATGTATTTTGAATATTAACCGATTATCAGATATATTGTTTGAAAATATCTTCTCTCATTCAGTAGGCTGCCTTTTTGTTCTGTTGATAGTTTCCTTCTCTGGGCAAAAGCTTTTTAGCTTGCTGTAGTCTCAATTGTTTATTTTTGCTTTTTTGCCCTTGCCTGCGGAAACAGATGCATGCCAAAGGGCACAGTGCCTATGTTTTCTTCTAGGAGTTTTATGGATTCAGTTCTTATATTTAAGTCTTTAATCCATTTTGAGTTTATTTTTGTATATGGTGTAAGAAAGGTGTCTAATTTCATTCTTTTGCATGTAGCTGTCCAGTTTTCCCAACACCATTTATCAAAGAGACTATCTTTTCCCAAATGTATAATCTTGGCTTCTTTGTCATAGATTAATTGACCATAGGTGACTGGGTTTAATCTAAACTCTCTATTCTGTTCCATTGATCTATGTGTTTTCTGTGCCAGTATCATACTGTTTTGATTACTATAGCTTTGTCGTATACAGTTGACCCTTGAATGATGCACGACCCCCCACGCAATCAAAAATCTGACTATAACTTATAGTTAGCCTTTCAAATCTGTGCTTTCTCATTCGTGGATTCAACCAACCAAGAGTGTGTGCTACTGTAGTATGTACTTATTGAAACAAATTTGCATTTAAGTGGACCTGTGCAGTTCAAACCTATGTTGTTCCAAGGTCAATTGTAGTTTGAAATCAGGGAGCATGGTACCTCCAGCTTTGTTCTTATTTCTCAGGATTGTTTTGGCTATTTGGGGTGTTTTGCAGTTCTATACAGATTTTAGGATTTTTTATTCTAGTTCTGTGAAAAATGCCATTGATATTTTGATGGGAATTGCATTGAATCTGTAGATTGATTTGGGTAGTATGGATATTTTAACAGTATAAATTCTTCCAATCCATTAGTACAGTATATCTTTCCATTTATTTATGCTGTCTTTAATTCGTTTCATCAGTGTTTTATAGTTTTCAGAGTACCGGTCTTTTACCTCCTTGGTTAAGTTTATTACTAGGTATTTTATTCTTTTGTTGCAATTATAACTGGGGTTGCACTCAATTTATCTTTCTGATAACTTGTTATTAGTGTATAGAAACAAATTTCTGCATATTAATTTTGATTCCTACCACTTGACTGAATTCATTTATTAGTTCTATCGTTTCTTTTGTGGACTCTTTAGGGTTTTCTATATACAGTGTCATGTCATCTACAGACAATGACAGTTTTACTTCTTTCTTTCCAATTTGAATGCCTTTTATCTCATTTTCTTGTCTGATTTCTGTGGCTAGGACTTCCAGTACTATGTTGAATAAAAGTGGCAATGGTCATCCTTGTCTTGCTTCTGATATTAGAGAAAAAGCTTTTAGCTTTTCAACATTGAGTATTATGTTAGTTGTGGGTTTGTTACATGTGCCCTTTATTATGTTATGTTTCCGTTATACCCACTTTGTTGAGAGTTTAATCATAAACGGATGTTGGTTTGCAAAATGATTTTTCTGCATCTGTTGAGGTGATCATATGACTTTTTATTTTTTAAACATCTTTATTGGAGTATAATTGCTTTACAATGGTGTGTTCGTTTCTGCCATATAACAAAGTGAATCAGCTATATGTATACATATATCCCCATTTCTCCTCCCTCTTGTGTCTCCCTCCCACCCTCCCTATACCACCCCTCTAGGTGGACACAAAGCACTGAGCTGATCTCCCTGTGCTATGAGGCTGCTTCCCACTAGCTATCTATTTTACATTTGGTAGTGTATATATGTCTATGTCACTCTCACTTCGTCCCGGCTACAAATAGATATCACCTCAAACCAGTCAGAATGACCATCATCAAAAAATCTACAAACAATAAGTGCTGGAGAGGGTGTGGAGAAAAAGCAACCCTCTTGCACTGTTGGTGGGAATGTAAATTGATATAGCCACTATGGAGAACAGAATGGAGGTTCCTTAAAAAACTAAAAATGGAACTACCATACGACCCAGTGATCATATGACTTTTTACGGCTTGAGAATTGTTTTAAAATTTTTATTGGAATATAGTTGATTTACAAGATCATATGACTTTTATCCTTAGTTTTGTTAATGTAGCATATGATGTTGATTGCTCTGCAGATGTTGAACCATCCTTGCATCCCTGGAATAAATCCTGCTTGGTCATGGTGTATGATCCTTTTAATGTATATTTAAATTTGATTTGCTATTATTTTGTTGAGTATTTTTGCAGCTACCTTCAGAGATAGTGGCCTGTAATTTTCTTTCTTTCTTTCTTTCTTTTTTTTTTTTTTAGTGTCTTTATCGGATTTTAGTATGAGGGAAATGCTGGCCTTGTAGAATGAGCTTGGAAGCATTCCTTCTTCAAATTTTTTTGGAGTAGATTGAAAAGATAGGTATTAACTCTTCCTTAAATGGTAGTATTCCCCTGTGAAGCCTTCTGGCCCTAGACTTTTGTGTCTTGGTAGTTTAGTGATTACTGATTAAATTTCATTACTAGTGATTGGTCTGTTGAGATTTTCTATATATTCTTTTGTTTTATTTTTTTACATCTTTATTGAAGTATAATTGCTTTACAATGTTGTGTTAGTTTCTGCTGTATAACAAAGAGAATCAGCTATATGTATACATATATCCCCATATCCTCTCCATCTTGCGTCTCCCTCCCACCATCCCTATCCTGCCCCTCTAGGTGGTCACAAAGCACCGAGCTGATCTCCCTGTTCTATGCAGCTGCTTCCCACTAGCTATCTATTTTACATTTGATAGTGTATATATGTCCATGCTACTCTCTCACTTCATCCCAGCTTACATTACCCCCTCCCCATGTCCTCAAGTCCATTCTCCACGTCTGCGTCTTTATTCCTGTCATGCCCCTAGGTTCATCAGAACCATTTTTTTTAGATCCCTTATATATGTGTTAGCATACAGTATTTGTTTTTCTCTTTCTGACTTACTTCACTCTGTATGACAGACTCTAGGTCCATCCACTTCACTACAAATAACTCAATTTCATTCCTTTTTATGGCTAATATTCCACTGTATATATGTGCCACATCCTCTTTATCCATTCATCTGTCGATGGACACTTAGGTTGCTTCCATGTCCTGGCTATTGTAAATAGAGCTGCAATGAACATTGTGGTACATGTCTCCTTTTGAATTATGCTTTTCTCAGGGTATATGCCCAGTAGTGGGATTGCTGGGTCATATGGTAGTTCTATCTTCAGTTTTTTAAGGAACCTCTATACTGTTCTCCACAGTGGCTGTATCAATTTACATACCCACCAACAGTGCAAGAGGGTTCCCTTTTCTCCACACACTCTCCAGCATTTATTGTTTGTAGATTTTTTGATGATGACCATTCTGACCGGTGTGAGGTGATACCTCATTGTGGTTTTGATTTGCATTTCTCTAATGATTAGTGATGTTGAGCATCCTTTCATGTGTTTGTTGGCAATCTGCATATCTTCTTTGGAGAAATGTCTATTTAGGTCTTCTGCCCATTTTTGGATTGGGTTGTTTGTTTTTTTGATATTGAGCTGCAGGAGCTGCTTGTATATTTTGGAGATTAATCCTTTGTCAGCTGCTTCGTTTGCAAATATTTTCTCCCATTCTGAGGGTTGTCTTTTCATCTTGTTTATGGTTTCCTTTGCTGTGCAAAAGCTTTTAAGTTTCATTAGGTCCCATTTGTTTATTTTTGTTCTTATTTCCATTTCTCTAGGAGGTGGGTCAAAAAGGCTCTTGCTATGATTTATGTCATAGAGTGTTCTGCCTATGTTTTCCTCTAAGAGTTTATAGTGTCTGGCCTTACATTTAGGTCTTTAATACATTTTGAGTTTATTTTTGTGTATGGTGTTAGGGAATGTTCTAATTTCATTCTTTTACATGTAGCTGTCCAGTTTTCCCAGCACCACTTATTGAAGAGGCTGTCTTTTCTCCATTGTATATTCTTGCCTCCTTTGTCACGGATAAGGTGACCATATGTGTGTGGGTTTATCTCTGGGCTTTCTATCCTGTTTCATTGATCTATATTTCTGTTTTTGTGTTCTATATATTCTTGATACAGTCTTGGAAGATTGTATGTTTCTAGGAATCTATGCATTTCTTCTAAGTTGTCCAATTTGTTGGCATATATTTGTTCTCAGTAATCTTTTATAATTCTTTGTATTTCTGTGGTGTCAGTTGTAACTTCTCTTCTTTCATCTCTTATTTTATTTATTTAGGCCCCCTCTCTTTTTTTCCTGATGAGTCTGGCTAAGTGTTTATCTTTTTTTTTTTTTATCTTTTCAAAGAACCAGCTCTTAGTTTCATTGATCGTCTCTATTTCTTTGTCTCTATTTATTTCTGCTCTTGATTATTTCCTTCCTTCTACTAACTTTGGGGTTTTCTTGTTGTTTTCCTAGTTCCTTTAGGTGTAAGGTTAGATTGTTTAAGATTTTTCTTGTTTCCTGAGGTAGGCTTTTATCACTATAAACTTACCTCTTAAAACTGCTTTTGCTCTGTGTACCACAGATTTTGGAACGTTATGTTTCCCTTTTCCCTTGTCTCAAGGTATTTTTTTACTTCCTCTTTGATTTACTGATCATTGGTTATTTGGAAGCATGTTCTTTATCCTCTATGTATTTGTGTTTTCTCCATTTTCTTCTTGTAATGTTTAGTTTCATACCATTGTGGTTAGAAATGATGCTTGATAAGATTTCAATTGTCTTAAATTTATTGAGACTTGTTTTCTGGCTTAACATGTGAGTTATCCTGGAGAATGTTCCATGCACACTTGAAAAGAATGTGTATTCTGTTGATTTGGGTCAAATTTATTGTATATATCTATTAAGTCCACCTAGTTTAATGTGGCATTTAGGCTAGAGTTTCCTTATTGATTTTCTCTCTGGGTAATTTGTCCATTGATGTAAGTGGGGTGTTTAAGTTTCCTATAATTACTGTATTACTGTCAATTTTCCCTTTATATCTTTTAATATTTGGTTATATATTTAAGTGCTGAGAGGTCCAGCTGTGACTGCTGCAGGCATGCAAATATGTAGGGCTGGCTCCTGGCATGACTGGCTGTGAGGCCTGGCTACAACTATTTACAGGCATGTTGGTGTGCAGGACTGGCCTCTGGAGTGGGAGCTGCTTTCAAGGGGCACTGGTGCCAGCTGAGGCAGCCCACTAGGTGGGGTGGTGTGGGAGTTGCTTTGGAGGGGTGCTGGATGTTCCTTTCCTTAGTGAATGCCATAATATGTGGTAAGTAAGATTGCTTCAGAAAGTGGGTTTAAAAGTGGTGTGGCTACAAATATCTTAACAGATTCACAGATTGCTCCTCAAATGCAAGGCTTTCAGCAGTGCCTGCCTCTATAGAATGCTGAGAAACCATTAATTGACAACTGAATAAAATGTTATATAGTATTCCAAGTCATTTAAATGACCCACATCTATGTCACCACCACTCCTTTGAATTGATTGCTCAGGCAGTTTTTTAACAGGCGTATTTATCTTCTAAATGCAGTGATGAGTAGGATTCAGCCTACCGTAACAATGCAGTGAAGTCCCATGGTTACATTGTAACATGGAGCTCTCACTGAAACATGTGGAATTCCAGCTTCTCATCATGCCACTCCCCTAGCCAAGCCCAACCAGAAGGATTACCAGCTTTTTTGTGCTGAAACCCAGAAAGCCTAGATTTCTTCCCTCCTGTACAGGAAAATTAAACACGCACACATATACAGAAAGAGAGAGAAAGTGGGCTTCTTATCCTGTGCAGTTGCTCTGAGTTAAAGGAATTTTTTTCTTCAAAATGAAAACTATTATGAAATCTGCAAGTCAAACTATTTGTATAAGTTTTCTTTTGAAACATATGACTCTTAAAAATTAAACTTTTCCATCCCTGTGAACATTGTGGAGTACATTTAACAATGATAAGACCATAGGCAAATCTTCTAAGTTATTTTCTGGATAAGGCAGCCCTGATCTGTTGAATGGTGTGCCAATAGTTCCACAATAGTGAGGAATGGAGAAAAGAAGAGAGCTATGACTCTAAAATATAGTAGAGTATAGAATAAAAATGAGAACTGGGGCTAAAAAGAATACCCATGTGGAAGACTTTGAATTATAGATTTGAAGTTCAAGGGTTTCCTAGGCCAGTGATAAGGTGTGAAAGAAAGTATTTCCATGTCAAAATTCAAACTCCTGAGCATGGAAACAAGGGCCTTTATAACTTGGCACCTGCCTACTTCTCCAATCATGCCTAAAATTTCCTCTTCCAACACTGTATGTTCTAAGCATTCTCCAAATTTCCTGCTTAGGAGCTGCGCATGTACAGTTTTTCTCATCTCAAATGTCATTCACACCCTCTCTTTACCTAAATAAGCTGAATTTCATCTTCAGACTCAGTTATAAGTGTCACTTTCTCTGGGAAAGCATCCCTGACACCACTTCCAGTTACCTACTGAATTGCCTTGCTTCTGTTATTTTGCAACAGACAGACAATTAATATGGGTGCTACTTCTCTCACCTCAATATTCTGTGAGCTCCTACATATATATATAATGTCTTCACCCCTAGTCCTAGTAGATATTCAGTTACATATTTAACTAATGACTCAATGAATGTAGTCAAACAGGTAACAGCTTTTGTGACTGTGAATGATCAAATCATTTGGAGCAGGATCCCTAGAAAGCAACAATCAATGTCAGAGATTAGGCCTGCTATCCAGAGAAAAGAGATTGATAAGAGCCATCATCTAGGGCTCCAGAAAAGCAGTCTAAGCTTCAGAATAGGATTCTAGGTAGAAGCCCAGCTTTTCAAACTATTCCAGCATAATTAAGGTCACAGACAAAGCTCAGCTTGGTGGGAATATGAGTGACTATGACATTGGCCAGGTCAATAAAAACACAAGCAATTTCAGACACCCCTTGCTGTTGGGGTTCAGACACCTGAAGACTCTGAGAAAGGGCCAGGAGTACATACGTTAACTGGTGGAGCTAAACTTGTAGGCCAGTCTTCATGACTACAAGCTTTGTGACTAAAGAGGAAAAGCCAATAATGGAGGTGAATGCAGCAGATAATGGAGGTGAATGCAGCACCAAGTATTGGGTTGGCCAAAAAGTTCGTTCAGATTTTCTGTAAGATGTTACTTTTTGGCCAACCTAATAAATCTCAGGCAGACTCCTGAAGAGAAACTCAAACAGATCAAAAAATATTGTCAGTAATTTAAGCTTTACTTTCCTCATCTAAAAAATGGAAATTAGACCTAGGAGGGACAAGACGGCATAGTAGAATGACCTTGAGCTCACCCCCTCTCAGGAGCACACCAGAATCACAACTAACTGCTGAAAAACCATCGATTAAAAAAGAAAAAAAACCCTGGAACCTACCAAAAAAGATATTCTACATCCAAAGACACAAAGAAGAAACCTCAAGAAGACAGTAGGAGGGGGCATACTCACAATATAATCAAATCCCATACCACCAGGGTGGGTGACCCACAAACTGGAGTACAATTATATCACAGAAGTTCTCCCACAGGAGTGAGAATTCTGAGCCCCATATCAGGCTCCCCAGCCTACGGGTCTGGCATCAGGAGGAGGAGCCCCCAGAGTATTTGGCTTTGAAGGCCAGTGGGGCTTGAGTGCAGGAACTCCAGAGGACTGGGGTAAAAAACTCCACTCATGGAGGGTGCACTCAAGGTCTCACACACACCAGGACCCAGAGCAAAAGCAGTGACTTCATAGGAGCCTGGGCCAGTCCTACTTGCTGGTCTTGGAGGGTCTTCTGGGAAGGTGGGGGGAGGCTGTAGCTCACCTTGGGGATATGGACACCAGTGGCAGAAATATCAGAGTGTCATCTACATGAACTCTCACTGAAGCCAGACATTTTGCCTGGGTCATAAGCACCAAGACCTGGCCCACCCAAAAGCCTGTAGGCTCCAGTGCTGGGATGCCTCAGGCCAGACAACCAACAGGGTGGGAACACAGCCCCACTCATCAGCAGACAGGCTGCCTAAAGACTTCCTGAGGTCACAGCTACCTCTAGACATGTCCCTTAACACAGCCCTACCCACCAGAGGGCCAAGACCCAGCTCCACCCACCAGTGAGCAAGCACTAGCCCCTCCCACCAGGAAGCCAGCACAAGTCTCTAGACCAGCCTCACCCACCAGGGGACAGATACCAGAAGCAAGAAAACTATGATCCTGCAGTCTATGGAATTGATTCCGTAGACTCAGGTCAGAATCTACCGTGGGAAAAGCTGGTCCCTGGCCCTTGAGTGATGAGAGGGAAGTGTACTGCTGGGACACATAGGACATCCCCTACAGAGTGCCACTTCTCCAAGGTCGAGAAATGTAACTAACCTACCACAGACATAAAAATACAAATAGAAATTTAAACAAAATAAGATGGCAAAGGAATATGCTCTGGATGAAGGAACAAGATAAAACCCCAGAACAACTAAGTGAAGTGGAAACAGGCAATCTACCTGAGAAAGAGTTCAGAGTAATGATCATAAAGATAATCCAAGAACTTGGGAAAAGAATGGATGCACAGAAGGAGAAGTTACAAGAGTTTTTAACAAAGAGTTAGAAAATATAAAGAACAACGAGAGTTGAAGAATACAATAACTGAAATGGAAATAAACTAGAAGGAATCAATAGCAGAGTAAATGAAGCAGGACGGATCAGTGAGCTGGAAGACAGAGTGGTGGAAGTCACTGCCATGGAATGGAATAAAGAAAAAAGAATGAAAAGAAGTGAGGACAGTTTAAGAGACCTCCAAGACACCATCAAATGCACTAACATTTGAATAATAGGGGTCCCAGAAGGAGAAGAGAGAGAAAAAGGACCTGAGAATATATTTGAAAAGATAATAGCAGAAAACTTCCCTAACATGGGAAAGGAAACAGTCACCCAAGTCCAGGAAGCCCAGAGAGTCCCCTACAGGATTAACCCAAGGAGGAACATGCTGAGACACACAGTAATCAAACTGACAAAAATTAAAGATAAAGAAACAATATTAAAAGCAACAAGGGAAAAGCAACAAATAACATACAAGGGAACTCTCATAAGGCTATCTGAATTTTTCAGCAGAAACTCTGCAGGCTGGAAGGTGGTGGCACAATGTATTTAAAGTGATGAAAGGGAAAAACCTACAACCAAGATTACTCTACCCCGCAAGGCTCTCATTCAGATTTGACAGAGAAATCAAAAGCTTTCCAGACAAGCAAAAGCTAAGAGAATTCAGCATCACCAAACCAGCTTTACAGCAAATGCTAAAGGAACTTCTCTAGGCGGGAAAGAAAAGGCCACAACTAGAAACAAGAAAATTATGGAATAGGAAAGCTCACCGGTAAAGACAAACATAGAGTAAAGGTAGGAAATTATCCACACACAAATATGATATCAAAACCAGTAACTGTGAGAGGAGGAGAGTACAAATTCAGGATATATATATATATATATATATATAGAGAGAGAGAGAGAGAGAGAGAGAGAAAGAGAGAGAGAGAGAGAGAAAGAGAGAGGGAGGGGGAGAGAGAGGGAGAGAGACTGCTATACGAAAACCTCATGGTAACTACAAGGCAAATTTCTATAACAGATATACACACAAAAAAGAAAAAGGAATCCAAACACCACACTAAAGATGATAGTCATCAAATCACAAGAGAACAAAAGAGGAAAGGAAAAAAAAAGTCTTCCAATATACCTAGCTAAGCACTTGTGCTTTGAGCATGCATGTTTCCTTCCGCTCAGATCCTGAGCAAGTTACTACACTAGCTACCTGACCCTCCAACCAATTGGGTCAGAATTCAAAGAACCTGGAGCAGCCCTGAGGTCCACAGGCTCACATAAGAATGATTCCCTCTATAATAAACATAATAAACTACCCCTTAATTAAGCACCCTACTATTTGAGTCCTCTATTAGACCCTGGACCTGCATTTTCTTTTGCCTAGGAAGACCATCTGAGGATAAAGCTATTTAAGGTCACACAAACCCAGCTTGGATTCTAGAACCCATGTTCTTTCTATGGCACTGCTTATGAATAAGGGCATGTCCACCTGGGTCTCCAGGTTAATGCAGCAGTTTCCTTCCTTTGGGGGCTGTAGCCCTATCCTGAATGTAGGCAGTCTTGATTGAGGCTCTGACACTCCGTATCTGTCTTATTAGCCCCCTCCCTGCAATGGCTGGACCTGACTTGTGGACTCAGTCACTGGCTAGAGTCCTGTTCCTTCAGGGATGGGTTTCTGGCAACACCGGTCAGTGTCCAGACCAGTACTGCTGGCCCCACCCACCTCAGAAGCTCTGGGGTGGAGTTCACCCAGGCTGATCTACTTTCCACACCTTCTCCATAGTAAATGCTGATGAGAGATGTTTGGATGGTCACCTACTGTGAGCCAGCATTACATTAAGCACCTAAAATTTATTGTTGAGTGGTACTCATCCACCCTGGACCCTCAAGCCGCCTGTCATCCAAGCCCAGATCAGACTATGGCCAAAAGCATGAAGAAATATTCCTTTAGTATGTTGACATAGTTGAAAAGGCCTTGTGCAAGAGATATCCCAAAAAACAACAAATGTGAGACGCACGTAGAGAGACTATGGGTTCCTGCAGAATCATGGGTTGTTGGTCATAGTTCACTTTATCAGCGGGAAACTCACCCAACACAGTTCTATAAAATTACATCAGTGGTGTTAAGGAAGTTGGGAAAAGTACTGATTAGTAAGGTTGAGAGTCACAATTAGTCTCAGGTGACAGCAGTTCATCCTATAGGCGCTATACCACACATCAGTTCTTTACACTGTGCATGAAAATCACCTGTGGCTCTTGTTACAACACGGATTTTAACTCAGTACATCTGAGGTGGGGCCTGAGGCTCTGCATTTCTAACAAGCACTCCTAACATGCTGAAAGCCACCGATCCTCAGACGACACTTTGCATAGCCAGCTCATAGACCTCCTTGACATAGGTTTAAAAAGGAAAAAATACAGTTGACTTACTTGGATCTAAGTCATGCATGTAGGTGGCATTAGAACCTTCCAGCCAAGGTGCAGGATCTTACCAGAAAAGTAATCATTCATAGAAAAAAAAAAAAAAGCCAGCACTGAGTCTCAGAGCATGAGGAAGATGGAGCCTGGAGTTGAGGGGTCTAGAAACGCGTATAGAAATCAAGAGAGGGAAAGAATGGGCAACAGTCACAGAAATAGCAACAACATTGTTCAACTGAATAAATAATCCATGTCTGAAGGTAGCCTGGGGTATTTGAAGTCAGGCCTGGGAATGCCAGACCCAGGATACTAGACTCACTGGCACAGAAAAGGCAAACGGCAAAGTCTTAGCAAAAAGCAACATAAAGAAATCAGTGCAGGCAAACCAAAAACGCCAGAGTGAGCTATAGGGTCACACATGTCCAGAAGGCAACCAGGTGGATTCCCTGATGCAGGAAGTGAACTTACCTGCTCATCTTCAGCTTCCAGAAGAAATTGAGCAAGGGAAATGCAAGTGTCCTAGTCCCAGAGGAAATAGCGTGTCCAGCAAGGAATCCAGGAAGGGATGAGGTACGGGAGCTGGAAAACTCAGCAAAGGCTCACTCAGCTCTGCTACCCACGTCAAATCTGCCGTAAAGTTACGTCGTACTGGGCCAATGAAAGGCCTATATTCCTTCCTACCTGCGTGGGGCAGAATCAGAACGTGAGTTAAGTGGCTGTAGCTGTGAAAATTGGCAAACAGTATGCAGCAGGAGGCACGCTGGTAGAGCCTGGAGTCTGAAAGTGAGGTCCCAATCAGAAGTATCAGCATCACCTGGGAACCTGTTAGGCTATGTAACTTCTCAGCCTCGCTCCAAACCTACCAATCAGAAACTGCGGGGGTGGGGCCTGCAGCCTGTGTTTCTACAAGCCCTCCAGGTGATTGTGATGCAGGCTCACTGCAGTAGAGTCTATTGAAAGCATGGTGGAGAGACAAGGCCAGGTGTGGCAAAGGACAGTCATTTTAAGTAGGCTTCATAATGGGCTTTTAAAGAGCTAGTGAAGACTAAAGCCTGTTTACAGGGAGAAGAAAACCCAGTAGAGGTAATGTAAAATAATAAAGAATAAAACATGCTTGGTGACCAACAAAGTTGGGCAGTGAAATTCCATGGTAGTTTCATCAATGTTGAGGAATCATCTAGCCATGTGTAGGACAATGATGTTCTGATGCTGATGATGAGAGACATCATGAGAGCCAAGAGGGGTCAACTCACAATATGTGTTTGAATATTCTCTCCTGACGTTTTTTTTTTTTTTTTTTTTTAGTTTTCAACAAAGTTGTTTATTAGAATAAAAAAAAATCTTGCTACTGTGGAATAAATTATTTGTATTTCCAGGGATCCTTTCCATTGACCTTTTACTTTTGACAGCTGTTTGAAAGTAGTTTCCAATTTGCTTGCAGATGAATTGTCAAAATTCCCACCACTGGAAGTATCTCTGATTTTAAAATATTCTCTTCTCTCTTCTACAGGTTTTTCAGATGTGAACTGTTGGCACCTTCGTTTCCGCTGGTCTGGGGATGCTCCTTCAGAACTCCTTTACCAGTTTCCAAAGCATTTTCTCATGTATCTTGTTTAAACCTCACGACTAACTCCATTTTCTTGAGGAATTTGTACCTTTTGTTACATCCTGTATACAGGAGACCAGAGCTCTCCCTTCCGTGCCACCAGTTATTTCTGGGGCTCCCCACGGCCACAGAAGAACTTCATTTGGGCTCCCAAACAGGTCCATGAGTGGCAGCCACCGCCTTGCTTTCGCCAGGGTTCTCTCTGGTTCTCATCTCCAGCCCACGAGGCCGCTTGGAGCGCCCCCTGCTGCCGCTGACGGGCACTGAGCGCCTGTCGGCGGGAAGAAAGGCCTCCTCCGGCTCCTGTTTCCGAGGCTGGTTCTCACGGGTTTCAACAGTTCCCCAGCGGCTAGGACTCGCCCCCTAACCGAGTGGTCAAAGATCCTGACTTCCCGGCTTGACTGGGAGCACCGACCTAGCTCTCTCCTCCCATCCTCCTCCTCTCTCGCTTTGGCCTCACCCCAACGCCTTTCTTCTGCCAGCTGGGGGCGGGTTGGAGGGGCGGGGTGGCGGAGGAACACCTGGACTGATGACGCACAGGAGTCTCTCTCCTGACGTATTTTTAAGAGACTCACTGAAAAGAAGTGCTATTTATTGCCCATGCTTGTGAAGAGATCTTCTCAGAGGGGGAAAACAAACTTGAGAAACACAAACATGGTGGTCTAATGGGATCTGTTTGACAAAAACTTTGTCACAAAGCAGAAACTAACACACCATTGTAAAGCGTTTATACTCCAATAAAGATGTTAAAAAAAAAACATTGAGAAAGAATTTTGTTTTAAATATGAACATAAGTATAAGAAACAAACCCCCCCCAAAATACGTAGGGGCTTTATTTACAGGCACACTTTGTTTTATTGTGCTTTGCTTTATGGTGCTTCACAGATACTGCGTTTTTTACAACTTGAATTTGTGGCAACTCTGCATCAACAAGTCTTTTGGCACCATTTTCCAACAGCATTTGCTAACTGGTGTCTCTGTGTCACACTTTGGTAATTCTTACAATATTTCAAGCTTTTCCATTATGATGGTATTTGTTATGGTGATCGTGTTCTTTGATGTTACTATTGCAAAAAGATTGCAACTCGCTGAAGGCCAGTTGTTGGTAAGCATTTTTTAGCCATAAAGTAATTTTTAATTAAAGAAAAAAACCATGTAGCTATATTCTATAATGGCGAGTAACCTTTAAGATATTCTAACTAGATTAAATTCTTAAATTGCTTGAGTTTTGTAGGAATCTTTTCAGATTCACTGTGTAAATCCAATTCATTCCCTTGGTTCTAACTGTGAGCAATCACTTATTGGTGAAAAATTATTAAAATTCCTCCTTTTCAAAAATAAAATCTTTGGAAGAGGATAATGAGTCA
Organism: Balaenoptera acutorostrata; assembly: GCF_949987535.1. Classification (NCBI taxonomy): domain Eukaryota; kingdom Metazoa; phylum Chordata; class Mammalia; order Artiodactyla; family Balaenopteridae; genus Balaenoptera; species Balaenoptera acutorostrata. Next base: position 123,069,129 of record NC_080085.1, on the reverse strand, counting down.
ATCGTTATCACAAGACAAAGAGCTGGCTTAGATAATACTCAGACAACTTTCTGCCTAATAAGTGTATGATTTAACACTCAGAAAAATCCAGTAATTAAATTAATTTCCCCAAGTAAACAGATTTTGAAACATAGCCAATATCTTCTTCTATTGCCAACACTCCCTCCATTATCTGGACACAGATGCTTGTTTCTTTAACCAGTGATATCTGCTTCATTTCATTTGCTTGTTTGTTTTCCCTGCAGTGAAGTTGGAAATGAGAGAGATGCAATGCATCCTAACTTCACGTGGGTGTCAGGAAGCTCACTTCTATTTGAGAGTCAAACCCACAGCAAGAAAACAAGAAGTGCGAAAAGAGACCAGAATATGATCATATTGTCTGCTCTATACATATCCAACGTGTATTAAGTCAGTCTCTCTCTCTCCATCTCTCTCTAAATACAAGCCTTACTAGGATATAAAGTCAGCTTTTCCAAACTTGTCGAAATGCAACAATACATTTGAGAGATCCTTTTGAGTTAATTCTAAAACACATAATTCACTGCTCACCCATCACTTCCCCAGGAACACAGTGCAATAGTAACATGGATGATCAGCAGAATGGCTGCTGAAAACTGTCAAAATGATCTCCTCTTGCTTTTAGTCCCTGACAGATTTGACAGGTACAATTTCTTGGAGCTTCTTTCATTATTTCAGAACAGAGAGGGGCTGGAATGAAATCCCCAATCTGTCTGGCTGCCTGCGGCATGTTCCAAAAATATCTAACCTACCTCTAGGTTCACAGGGAACTGAAAAGAAGAGTGAAAGTTCCTTTGGATTTTGAAACAGATGTCTTCTTACAGATGCTGCCTTACAAACTGTACCCGTCAACTGGCATGACCCCTTGGTGGGAATCAAGATGGCAGTAAGCCTCTTTTTATTTTGAAAGACTTCTTTCTATGAAATAGACCTGTTCGTTCTTCTCAGACCTTACTAGAGTAAATAAGAAAGCCATATCTTGCCACTTAGCTCATTATTTTTTTCATTACATAAGACCTCTGAGTAATAAAGCAACAGAGATGACAGGACTTATATATTTACCCACAAGCCATCCTCTAATCTGTGACATGACACCTTCAATCATTTCTCACTTCCAAATTCATCCCCAGGGGTTCCCATAACACACTGTGCCTCTAACTGCATTTGCCAACATCTTAACCAGTATTATAGTTCTTCTATTGTCTTATAAAGTCTATCAGTCTATCACAATATCAGCTCGTCTGTGTATTCCTAATGTTTGGCACATAATAGGTGCTGAAAAAAGTTTTGAGTCACGTTCAATAAAGTAAAACATAGGTTCCTAATAAGTTGTCTAAAGGATGTTAATAATTCTCCACACATTACTTATCAGTGCTTAACTGCTACATTAATTTAAATAAAATTTTATAAATGTACTATAAATGAAGTTTGATGCATCCTAAGATATTCCTGCGGTTGGAGAAAACTACAAGAACTAGTTATTACTAAAAAATCAATTGTAGTTTCTTTCATTTCTTCTTGTTGCTCTTCTCCTGGCTCAAGCCTCTTGATTTAGAACTTATTGAAGGTTTCCACTCCGTTATACTTTTCTACTTCCTGGGATTACCAGAGTCAAATGAGGAACCAACAGTGGGATAACCTAAAAGTTAAGAAGGATAAAAAATGGAAAGTAAGGTGAAAGTTTCCTGGTCTAACTAATTTCAGCACGTGATGACTAGGATACCTAAGACCTACACCGGGTCCCCATGACTTTGAGCTGAGGCACACAAGTCATATAACACCTGCCCACTGAGCTGAATGAAATATAAGAAATAAGCCCTTTTATTACAAGAATAAATATCAAGTGTTTCTTTGTCATCTCAGAGAGTTTCATTCAGATGTAATCAATACACTTGGGCTCAAGTGTGCTGGACAGGAGTAACTAAAAGCTGACTCTATTCCTCATTCTTGGGTAGTTTTATTGGCAATATCTGAGGATAAACATGATAATATCTAATATCTAGAGGTATCAGAATATTAGTTTACCTTTCTCAGTCATTTCTTTACCAATCAAGTACAAGTGAAATCTCAGCTTGTCCCTTTAGAAAAAAAATTAAAAGACCCTTTATTTCAATATTTCAATTGTATTTTCTTCATGTACGCACACATACACACACACATACACACACACGCCAATCACAGTATATTTGCTGTGGTCTGAATACATCATAGATTTCCTCAGTTCTGCAATCATGCTAATTCTGTATCATCATTGGATTGTTCTTACATCTTCCAATTTTTCTCCCTTCTCTCCCTTCAATTTTCAAATCACATACTGATTCCTCTGTGACTGCCTCTCTGAATACCCTCAATAGCTTAGAGTATTCCCCTAGTCTCCACCCCCAAAACACTTTGTGTGATTATTATAGAAATTACAGCATTCTGGCCTTAAATCCTATATTATATTTTAGTAAAGCTATTTGGCCAACTCCACTTCAAGTTCCAGTGAAGTGAGAATCCACTTGGTCACTTTTGCATTCCAATGACAATTAGCACCTTGTACTACAAATGCTGGCTGTTCGATACACATGGTTCGAATAATATTAAGTAACCATAGTTTTAACAATACGAAGTTCACATTTCCCAATTGTATCAACTCTGATAAACAGGTTTCTTTTTCTTCACATCTTCATGTCCTTCCATACATCCTTACTACCCAAGGAGAGCTAGCCACTTCAGAAAGTGCAGAGACTTGGCCGTATGAATATTATCTTTACTCCCAACAGCTGTAATCCAACCAAGCCTCCTGTGAATGAAGCAGACCATTTCCAACAGGGTCATCTTCTACCAGAGTGAGGCCTCATATTTATACTGTGTAGAATTTAAAAGATGGTACTTTTATACAAGGCCTATGTAAATTTTAAGGGTTAAAATGATGTGATTGCCATAGAGAAAATGGGCATAAAATGCAGAGAAAGGGAAATAAGTGGGTATTAAAAATGAAGGAAAACACTGCCTCTGTAATATTCTTTTATAAAGCCAATGGCAGCAGAAACTCAGTAGAGTCTATGAGCTATTGATAATCAAGGGATAGCAATTTTATGCCGTAGATTCTGTGTTATAATATTGTCATCAGTGACATCCATGGACTAATTCTCTCATGGCTTCTAAGAGTAAACTTGTGAAAGTCATAGTGACTGAGGTGAGAAAATGTTTTTAAAAGCAAAACACTGAGGAACAATTGATTAGCATTCTCAAGCTCGGGTAGTAAAATGGCTCTTACTCAACCCAGAGATTGTCTACTTATTTCCAAATTATTCAAGAATCAAAAACAGATAATAAAATTTAAAAAATTCCAACACTTATCGACAGTTTGTGCTAATATATTGTAATAGGAATACTGAACTGGGCTGATATTTTGTAAAGATTGATGGTTAATTACTTACACTAAATTATTAATTTTTTCATGTATTCAATTAATTGTATTATTATTAAATTAATATAGGTACATAATTTTAAAGTCAGATTATTTTAACGATCTTAACCAAAACAGCAATCCCAGTCCCCAACCATATTCTTGCCCACCCCTGACTCCCACTCTCAAAAGCTAATTTCTTTCACCTATTGACTTTTAAAAATTTCTTCCAGTATATTCCTCCATATTTAAAGTAATATTCATATATTTATTTTTGAGTTTTTATAGATATAAATAAATATATTCTCTTGACACCCTACTATGCACAGAAAGTTTATCAGTGTTCTATCACCACACTTACCCATCACCCACCCAACATTCTTTTAATCACCATCATTTGGATAAAGCTATACAACAATTTTTGTTTAAATAGATAATTTGGTTTTCAATTTATTATGACTAATATATAAATATTTTTGCACATGTATCACTTTGATTATATTTTCTTTCCCATACAAGATTTCTTTGTTCTTCGGTGATTTAATTCTTACCTATATTTTTTGTTTGTTTCTTTGCTTAGTCATCAAATTATCAGGAATGCCCCTAACACTCCTAGAGCAATGTATATCCTTCTCCATACAAACACAGTAGATAATCAATCAGTTAAATTTCTTTTCTTGAAGTCATTTCTCAGGTGGTCTTCTGGCTCCAATGGACTGGTTAATCTCTGGGACTGTCACACAGCTGTCATGCTAAAATTCCTTTTTATAATCATCCCAGAAATTTACTTCACCTCTTTCCTATGTTGGGTCCTATTTCTTGATTATTATATTTTTCACTTTCTTAGTTTTTGTCTTCATATGTTTGTTAAAAACATCTTCTAGCAACTGGTTAAGGAAGGATGAATTTGAAATAAGTTTTTGAGAGCTTGTATGTCTGAAATTACCTGTATGTTACTCTCATACCTGATTGAAACTTTGGATGGTATGGGATTCTTGGTTGGAAATATATAATTTCACGTATAAAAAATTATAGGAAATGTAAACTAATATATAATGACAGAAAGCAGATCAGTTTTTCAGGGAGTAGGTGGGAGGATGTATGGAAGAACTACAAGAAAGAATGATGTCTTCTCTATCTTGACTGTGATGATCAGTTCATAGGTATATCTATATATCTATATCTATCTATCTATATATATATACACAAATATATATGTCAGAAGTTATCAACTTGTACCCTTAAAAGATATGCAGTTTATTGTATGTCAATCATGCCTTAACAACGCTGTTAACAATGTAGAATAGAGTTCTATGGCCTCTGACCAAGCCTTATACTGCACATATCCAAGGCTCTATCAGTTATCAAACTTTTCTTGGTAATCACTACAGGGAACCAGAGGGGAGGTAATCAAGTTAGGAACATGGGATATTACAGATTAAAAAAATCAGGGTTTTGATAGCCATTTTTTGTGACTTAATTGGTAGATGGTATTTTTAAACTCTGATGCAGGTTGAACTCTTCAGATGTTCAGGTTTTTAAGATATCTTCTGGTTTGAAAAACTTGCTGGAGAGTGGTGTATTTACCCAGAAAAGGGTGACAGGAGAAGTAGGTCTTGGTGAGAAAATGAAGTGTCTGCATTTTGTGTTTAAAGGAGAGATTTATAGATTATCAACTAGGCAATTGGATGTGAAAAAGCATGACGTTTTACGTGAGATTCCTGGGGATTCATTGTGGCATCTGCCACATTTTAACTGCATGTCTGTGGATTTATTTAAGTATTATTAGCAAATTTTAATTTTTTTTTAGTATTTAAATCAGGTTAAAAGTAATACTTATCTCACAGGGTTGAATGTGAGAATTGAATGAAATAATGGCTATAAATGTGATTCATAAACTGAATTTCCACGTATATTGTATAATAGAGAGCAGTGATGACAGTATAGAATGGAAGATATATCCTCTGATAGGCTTTGGAGTCAAAAGCTTAGACTTGAATCCCAGCTTAGTTGTGCAAACACAGGCAAGTCATTGTGTTCAAGGCAAAGTCCCGATCCCTTAACAGATCGGGCTGGGCCCTTCATGGTTTGGCACCAGCCTACCGTTCGAGTCTCTTCTACTCCAACTTGCCTGACCACTTCCCAACCCAGAAGTCAGCCTCACCACAGCCACATTCTCTTCACTCCTATTCGCCTTTCAGACATACTGTTTTACACATGTATCTCACATCGAGAATTGTCTTTGCTTTAAGAATTGAGTGTGAATATAGTCACTGCTACTTTCTGGTTATTTTGTTACTGGCAGGCGTTTGAACCTCTCTGAGCCTCGTTTTCCTCACCTATAAAATAGGAATAATAACACCTAACTCATAGTAGCCTACAGGAATTATCAAATGTGGACAGACAGATGCAGGGTTAGTTAAGTGTGATGTTTTATATGTAATCCACAGACCCTCAGAAATACTTGCATTATATTTAGATTGGAGAGAGAAAAAGCATCTTGAAAACATAAGCATATTTTCACAATTAGCTTTTTGAAATTGCAGAGCTAAGTCAATCTTGGTTCTAATTATTGGCGTACCACTTAACAGTTCGGTGACTTTTAGCCAGCTGTCAAATATCTCTGAAAGTTTAAATTTTCTCCTCTATAAAACAAGACTGTCAATTGAAGCTACCTCATTGGGTTGTTGTGAAGAAGTAAGAAGTTATGCATGTAAAGTGCTTAGCAGTGTTCTTGGAAACTACTGCATGTTTAATTCATGTTAATAATTATTATAATCATTATTATGATTATTAGTTAAAAGTCAGGAGAATACGTGGGGCAGGAGTGGAACTGCTTATGTCAAAGGATTGAGTGAAGACAGCATAAAGCAAAGTGCAAAAGACACATTGTTAACATTTAACCACTGACAGTTACTCAAGATAGAAGGAACTCCATTTTTGATTTTTTTTTTTTTTTTTTAAAGTTTTACTTGATTTTATTTATTTATTTATTTTATTTTTGGCTGTGTTGGGTCTTCGGTTCGTGCGAGGGCTTTCTCCAGTTGCGGCAAGCGGGGGCCACTCTTCATCGCGGTGCGGGGACCGCTCTTCATCGCGGTGCGCGGGCCTTTCTCTATCGCGGCCCCTCCCGTCGCGGGGCACAGGCTCCAGACGCGCAGGCTCAGCAATTGTGGCTCACGGGCCCAGCTGCTCCGTGGCATGTGGGATCTTCCCAGACCAGGGCTCGAACCCGTGTCCCCTGCATTAGCAGGCAGATTCTCAACCACTGCGCCACCAGGGAAGCCCTCCATTTTTGATTTAATCAAAACATCTTTGCCGACAAGAAAGAAAATTTAGATCAGAATTTTTTGCTATTCCATATTATCAGTCTGTTTTGGAATAAGGAGTTCATCATAGGAAATAGACCATGTGAAGGAGCTTGGGATGTAAACATTTGGAAAGGGGAGTTGGATCAGACAAAAGTCACTCACCTGCCCTGGCACAGAACAGTTAGAGCTTACAGAGAAATCTGGATTGATCCCATGAAAGGAGGCAGTGTAGAAGTCTATGAAATGTTTTTTACTATTTATGCCTACCAGCTCTGTACAATACATTCTTAGGGATGCTCTGGTGGTGGGCCTAGGTCGCTTCTGGTCAGCAGGACTGGTAATCTGAAAAGAAAGCTGGTAATAGCATGGGGAGGATAGAAAGCAAACTGGGAACTGCCAGCAACTCTGTGTCTCTCTCTTACTGTAGCTACACAATGGCTGTTGCTTCACTTCTGCATCTCAAATCTCTCACAACTTCACTTTTGGCTAACTCTAACCTTGAGCCATACAAGGAAGGGGGTTCTGAGAAATACAGCTCCTAGTTTAACAAAATTGAAAATAAACAATCCAGCAAAACTTCTAAGTTAGCATTTTCATCTGTTGTTGTTGTTAGGATAATGGGATATAACTTGTAATGCTGATTGTATATATTACATTGTCTGCCTCAATACAACCACACATACACTTTGGTGATCTTCCTTAATAAAAAGTGTTTTTAATTCTATTATATATATTATACATATAATATTTTATATATATATATATATAATTTAATTCTATTATATATGTAACATCTGCCTGCTGTTACCAATACCAATACCAATTAACAAGTAGTGTGATCAACTGTCCTGGGTGTAACAGGAGGTGGGACTTCCAGTGCTAAATCCAGGAAAGTTGCAGGCAAACTGGGATGGCTGGTTACTCTGTGACAAGGCTCAGTCAGAATTTACGCTCAATACCCAGCCTCCTTCTATGATTCCCATGTGTTCTTTCCCTTTATTTTGTTTCTGTTTTATTCCACATATGGGAACCACTGTAATCTTTTCTAAACTCCATAGTGAATGGATACAGTGCCTAGAATCAGGTGAACTGTGAACTTCCATAAATTCCCCCTTAGACTATGAGCTCCAGGAAGTCAGTGACCATGTCTCATTTGTTCACCGCCACATTCTAAGCATTCTGCACAGTGCATGACACATGATATATTGTTGAATGAATTTCAGAATCTTATTCTCCATCAAAGCTTCAGTGGAAGAAAGAGATAATAATAGGCACCAGTTCCCCCTGCCCTATGAACATTAATTCTAAGTACACATACATATATACGTATATTTTAGTATCTGCCCTAGGTGTCCTTGGATATGTTTATTGTCTGTCTGTACCACAACTCGAAAATCCATGAGTACGTAAACTCTATCTTATTTAGCTTTTTACCCTCAGCATCTAGCTCTGCTCCTAGTACATAGTAGATGCTCAATAAGTATTTATGGAAGAAGAAAAGTGTAAGTAAGGAAAGCATCTTTTAAATATATAACTATATGATGCAAATGGTATTGAGTTCACAGAGGTAAGTCAAGGGAAGATTTGTTATATTAAGAAAGATAAAGTTGGATACTACCCAAAACAATCTATAGATTTAATGCAATCCCTATCAAATTAATCGTGACAATTTTCACAGAACTAGAGCGAATAATCCTAAAATTTATATGGAAACACAGAAGACTCCAAATAGCCAGAGAAATCTTGAGAAAGAAGAACAGAGCTGGAGGTATCATGATCCCAGACTTCAGACTATACTACAGATCTACAGTAATCAAAACAACATGGTATTGGCATAAAACAGACATATAGATCAATGGAACAGAATAGAGAGCCTAGTAATAAATTCACACACATATGGTCAATTAATCTATGACAAAGGAAGCAAAAATATGCAATGGAGAAAAGATAGTCTCTTCAAAAGTGGTGCTAGGAAAACTGGACAGGTTCGTGTAAAAGAATGAAATTAGAACATTCTCTAACACCATATACAAAAATCAGCTCAAAATGGATTAAAGACATAAATATAAGACCTGGCACTATAAAACTCCTAGAGGAATACATAGGCAGAACACTCTTTGACATAAATCACAGCAATATATTTTTTGGATCCATCTCCTGAAGTAAAGGAAATAAAAGTAAAAATTAAAGAATGGGACCTAATTAAACTTAAAAGCTTTTGCACAGCAAAGGAAATCATCTATAAAATGAAAAGACAACCTATGGAATGGGAGAAAATATTTGCAAGTGATAGGACTTACAAGGGGTTATTATCCAAAATAGGTAAACAGCTCATATAATACAATATCAACAAACAAACAACCCAGTAAAAAATGGGTAGAAGACCTGAATACATGTTTTTCCAAAGAAGATATACAGATGGCCAACAGGCACATGAAAAATGCTGAACATTGCTAATTATTAGATAAATGCTATCAAAACAACAATGAGATATCACCTCACACCTGTCAGAATGGCTATCATCAAAAAGTCTACAAATAGAGGAGACCTTCAAGATGGTGGAAGAGTAAGATGTGGAGATCACCTTCCTCCCCACAAATACAACAGAAATACATCTACATGTGGAACAATTCCTACAGAAAACCTACTGAACACTGGCAGAAGAACTCAGACTTCCCAAAAGGCAGGAAACTGCCCACGTAACCAGGTAGGGCAAAAGAAAAAAGAAAAAACAGAGACAAAAGAATAAGGATGGGACCTGCACCACTGGGAGGGAGCTGTGCAGGAGGAAAGGCTTCCACACACTAGGAAGCCCCTTCACTGGTGGAGACGGCAGGTGGCGGGGGCGAAGCTTGAGAGCCACGGAGGAGAGTGTAGCAACAGGGGTGCGGAGGGCAAAATGGAGAGATTCCCGCACAGAGGATCAGTGCCGAACAGCACTCACCAGCCTGAGAGGCTTGTCTGCTCACCTGCCAGGGTGGGTGGGGGCTGGGAGCTGAGGCTCAGGCTTTGGAGGTCAGATTACAGGGAGAGGACTGGGGTTGGCTGCATGAACACAGCCTGAAGGGGGCTAGTGCGCCACAGCTAGCTGGGAGAGTGTCTGGGAAAAAGTCTGGACCTGCCTGAGAGGCAAGAGACAATTGTTTCAGGGTGCACAAGGAGAGGGGGTTCAGAGCACCGCCTAAACGAGCTGAAGAAACGGGTGTGAGCCATGGCTATCAGCGTGGAAATGAGAGAGGGGCATGAAACGCTAAGGCTGTTGCTTCAGCCACCAAGAAGCCTGTGTGCAAGCACAGGTCACTATCCACACCTCCCCTCCTGGGAGCCTGTGCACCCCGCCACTGTCAGGGTCCTGTGATCCAGGGACAACTTCCCTGGGAGAACACAGGGAACGCCGCAGGCTGCTGCAACATCACCCTGGCCTCTGCCGTGGCAGGCTCACCCCGCATTCCATACCCCTCCCACCCCCGGCCTGAGTGAGCCAGAGCCCCCTTATCAGCTGCTACTTTAACCCTATCCTGTCTGGGTGGAAACAGACACCCTCAGGTGACCTACAGGCAGAGGCAGGGCCAAATCCAAAGCTGAACCCCAGGAGCTGTGCGAACAAAGAAGAGAAGGGGAAATTTCTCCCAGCAGCCTCAGGAGCAGCAGATTAAATCCCCACAATCAAATTGATGTACCCTGCATCTGTGGAATACCTGAATAGACAACGAATCATCCCAAAATTGAGGCGGTGGACTTTGGGAGCAACTGTAGACTTGGGGTTTGCTCTCTACGTCTAATCTGTTTCTGGTTTTGTTTATTGTAGTTATGTATTTAGAGTTTATTATCATTGGTAGATTTGTTTCCTGATTTGGTTGCTCTTACTTTTATTTTTTAAATATATATATATATATATATATATATATATATATATATATATACACATTTTTTCCTTTTTCGCTTTTTGTGAGTGTGTAATGTGAATGCTTCTTTGGGTGATTTTGTCTGTATAGCTTTGCTTTTACCATTTGTCCTAGGGTTCTGTCTGTCTGTTTTTTGTTTTTTTGTTTTCTTTAGTATAGTTTTTAGCACTTGTTATCATTGGTGGATTTGTTTTTTGGTTTGCTTGCTCTCTTTTTTCTTTCTTTCTTTTTTCTATTACTTTTACATTTTTTTAATTTTTAATAATTTTTTTACTTTTTATTTTAATAACTTTTTACTTCATTTCGTTTCACTTCATGTCATTTTATTTTATTTTATTTTTTCTTTCTTTTTTTCTCCCTTTTATTCTGAGCCGTGTGGCTGACAGGGTCTTGGTGCTCTGGCCAGGTGTCAGGCCTGTGCCTCTGAGGTGGGAGAGCCAAGTTCAGGACATTGATCCACCAGAGACCTCCTGGCTCCATGAAATATCAAATGGCGAAAGCTCTCCCACAGATCTCCATCTCAACGCTAAAACCCACCTCCACTCAACAACCAGCAAGCCACAGTGCTGGACACACTATGCCAAACAACGAGCAAGACAGGAACACAACCCCATCCATTAGCAGAGAGGCTGCCTAAAATCCTAATAAGGTCACAGACACACCAAAACACAGCACCAGACGTGGTCCTGCACAACAGAAAGACAAGATCCAGCCTCATCCACCAGAACGCAGGCACTAGTCCCCTCCACCAGGAAGCCTACACAGCCCACTGAACCAACTTTAGCCACTGGGGGCAGACACCAAAACAATAGGAACTATGAAACTGCAGCCTGCGAAAAGAAGAACCCAAACACAGTAAGTTAAGCAAAATGAGAAGACAGAGAAAAACACAGTAGATGAAGGAGCAAGGTAAAAACCCACCAGAACAAACAAATGAAGAAGAAAGAGACAGTCTACCTGAAAAAGAATTCAGAGTAATAATAGTAAAGATGATCCAAAATCTTGGAAATAGAATGGAGAAAATAAAAGAAACGTTTAACAAGGACCCAGAAGAACTAAAGAGCAAACAAACAATAATGAAAAACACAATAAATTAAATTAAACATTCTCTAGAAGGAATCAATAGCAGAATAACTGAAGCAGAAGAATGGATAAGTGACCTGGAAGATAAAATAGTGGAAATAACTACTGCAGAGAAGAATAAAGAAAAAAGAATGAAAAGAATTGAGGACAGCTACAGGGACCTCTGGGACAACATTAACCACACAAACATTCGAATTATAGGTGTCCCAGAAGAAGAAGAGAAAAACAAAGGGACTGAGAAAATATTTGAAGAGATTATAGTTGAAAACATCCCGAATATGGGAAAGGAAACAGTTAATCAAGTCTAGGAAGCACAAAGAGTCCCATACAGGATAAATAAAAGGAGAAACACGACAAGACACATATTAATCAAACTATCAAAATTAAACACAAAGAAAAAATATTAAAAGCAGCAAGGGAAAAACAACAAATAACATACAGGGGAATCCCCATAAGGTTAACAGCTGACCTTTCAGCAGAAACCCTGCAAGCAAGAAGGGAGTGGCAGGACGTATGTAAAGTGATGAAAGGGGAAAACCTACAACCAAGATTACTCTACCCGGCAAGGATCTCATTCAGATTTGACAGAGAAATTAAAACCTTTCTAGACAAGCAAAAGCTAAGAGAATTCAGCACCACCAAACCAGCTTTACAACAAATGTTAAAGGAACTTCTCTAGGTAGGAAACAGAAGAGGAGGAAAAGACCTACAATAACAAACCAAAACAATTAAGAAAATGGTAGGGGCTTCCCTGGTGGCACAGTGCTTGAGAATCTGCCTGCCAATGCAGGGGACACGGGTTCGAGTCCTGGTCTGGGAAGATCCCACATGCCGCGGAGCAGCTGGGCCCGTGAGCCACAATTACTGAGCCTGCGCGTCTGGAGCCTGTGCTCCGCAACAGGAGAGGCCGCGATAGTGAGAGGCCCGCGCACCGCGAAGAAGAGTGGCCCCCACTTGCCACAACTAGAGAAAGCCCTTGCACAGAAACGAGGACCCAACACAGCCATAAATAAATAAATAAAATTAAAAAAAAAAAGAAAATGGTAATAGGAAAATACATACTGATAATTGTCTTAAATGTAAATGGATTAAATGCTCCAACCAAAAGACACAGACTGGCTGAATGGATACAAAAACAAGACCCGTATATATGCTGACTACAAGAGACCCACTTCAGACCTAGGGAAGCATACAGACTGAAACTGAGTGGATGGAAAAAGATATTCCATGCAAATGGAAATCAAAAGAAAGCTGGAGTAGCAATTCTCATATCAGACAAAATAGGCTTTAAAATAAAGACTATTACAAGAGACAAAGAAGGACACTACATAATGATCAAGGGATCAATCCAAGAAGAAGATATAACAAGTGTAAATATTTATGCACCCAACATAGGAGCACCTCAATACATAAGGCAAATGCTAACAGCCATAAAAGGGGAAATTGACAGTAATACAATCAGAGTAGGGGACTCTTAACACCCCACTTTCACCAATGGACAGATCATCCAAAATGAAAATAAATAAGGAAACACAGCTTTAAGTGACATATTAAACAAGGCGGACTTAATTGATATTTATAGGACAGTCCATCCAAAAACAACAGAATACACTTTCTTCTCAAGTGCTCATGGAACATTCTCCAGGAGAGATCATATCTTGGGTCACAAATCAAGCCTTGGTAAATTTAAGAAAATTGAAATCAAATCAAGTATCTTTTCCGACCACAATGCTATGAAACTAGATATCAATTACAGGAAAAAACTGTAAAAAATACAAACACATGCAGGCTAAACAATATGCGACTAAATAACCAAGAGATTACTGAAGAAATCAAAGAAATTTAAAAATACCTAGAAACAAATGGCAATGAAAACACGACGACCCAAAACCTATGGGATGCAGCAAAAGCAGTTCTAACAGGGAAGTTTATAGCAAATACCATCCTACCTCAAGAAACAAGAAACATCTCAAATAAGCAACCTAACCTTACACCTAAAGTGATTAGAGAAAGAAGAACCAAAGAAACCCAAAGTTAGCAGAAGGAAAGAAATCATGAAGATGAGATCAGAAATAAATGAAAAAGAAATGAAGGAAACAATAGCCAAGATCAATAAAACTAAAAGCTGGTTCTTTGAGAAGATAAACAAAATTGATAAACCAGTAGCCAGACTCATCAGGAAAAAAACGGAGAAGACTCAGATCAACAGAATTAGAAAACAAAAAGGAGAAGTAACAACTGACACTGTAGAAATACAAAGGATCATGAGAGATTACTACAAGCAACTATATGCCAATAAAATGGACAACCTGGAAGAAATGGACAAATTCTTAGAGAAACACAACCTTCCGAGACTGAACCAGGAAGAAATAGAAAATATAAACAGACCAGTCACAAGCACTGAAATTGAAACTGTGATTAAAAATCTTCCAACAAACAGAAGCCCAGGACCAGATGGCTTCACAGGCGAATTCTATCAAACATTTAGAGAAGAGCTAACACCTATCCTTCTCAAACGCTTCCAAAATATAGCAGAGGGAGGAACACTCCCAAACTCTTTCTGTGAGGCCACCATTACCCTGATACCAAAACCAGACAAAGACGTCACAAAAAAAGAAAACTACAGACCAATATCACTCATGAAAATACATCAAAAAATCCTCAACAAAATACTAGCAAAATGAATCCAGCAGCACATTAAAAGGATCATACACCACGATCAAGTGGGGTTTATCCCAGGAATGCAAGAATTCTTCAACATATGCAAATCAATCAATGTGATACACCATGTTAAGAAATCGAAGGATAAAAACCATATGATCAACTCAATAGAGGCAGAAAAAGCATTTGACAAAATTCAACACCCAATTATGGTAAAAAATCTCCAGAAAGTAGGCATAGAGGGAACCTACCTCAACATAATAAAGGCCATATATGACAAACCCACAGCCAACATCATTCTCAATGGTGAAAAACTGAAACCATTTCCTCTAAGAACAGGAAGAAGACAAAGTTGCCCACTCTCACTGCTATTATTCAACATAGTTCTGGAAGTTTTATCCACAGCAATCAGGGAAGAAAAAGAAATAAAATGAATCCAAATCAGAAAAGAAGTAAAACTGCCACTGTTTGCAGATGACATGATACTGTACATAGAGAATCCTAAAGATGCTACCAGAAAACTACTAAAACTAATCAATGAATTTGGGAAAGTAGCAGGAAAAAAATTAATGCATAGAAATCTCTTGCATTGGGGCTTCCCTGGTGGTGCAGTGGTTGAGCATCTGCCTGCCAGTGCAGGGGACAGGGGTTCGAGCCCTGGTCTGGGAAGATCCCACATGCCGCGGAGCAACTGGGCCCGTGAGCCACAACTACTGAGCCTGCGCGTCTGGAGCCTGTGCTCCGCAACAAGAGAGGCCGCGATAGTGAGAGGCCCGCGCACCGCGATGAAGGGTGGCCCCCGCTTGCCGCAACTAGAGAAAGCCCTCGCACAGAAACGAAGACTCAACACAGCCAAAAATAAACATAATAAATAAATAATAAATAAAAAAAATTAAAAAAAAAAAAAAAAAGAAATCTCTTGCATTCCTATACACTAACGATGAAAAATCTGAAAGAGAAATTAAGGAAACACTCCCATTTACTACTGCAACAAAAAGAATAAAATACCTAGGAATAAACCTACCTAAGGAGACAAAAACCTGTACACAGAAAACTATGATACTCATGAAAGAAATTAAAGACGATACAAACAGATGGAGAGATATGCCAGGTTCTTGGATTGCAAGAATCAACATTGTGTAAATGACTATACTACCCAAAGCAATGTACAGATTCTGTGCAATCCCTATCAAACTACCAATGGCATTTTTCACAGAACTAGAGCAAAAATTTCACAATTTTTATGGAAACACAGAAGAGCCCAAATAGCCCAAGCAATCCTGACAAAGAGAAACGGAGTTGGAGGAATCAGGCTCCCTGACTTCTGATTATAGTAAGCTACAGTATTCAAGACAGTATGGTACTGGCACAAAGACAGAAATATAGATCAATGGAACAGGATAGAAAGCCCAGAGATAAACCCATGCACATATGGTCACCTTATCTTTGAAAAACGAGGCAAGGATATACAATGGAGAAAAGACAGCCTCTTCAATAATTGGTGCTGGGAAAACTGGACAGCTACATGTAAAAGAATGAAATTAGAACACTCCCTAACACCATACACAAAACTAAACTCAAAATGGATAAAAGATCTAAATGTAAGGCCAGACACTCTAAAACTCTTAGAGGAAAACATAGGCAGAACACTCTATGACATAAATCACAGCAAGATCCTTTTTGACCCAGCTCCTAGAGAAATGGAAATAAAAAGAAACAAATGAGACCTAATGAAACTTAAAAGCTTTTGCACAGCAAAGGAAAACATAAACAAGAGGAAAAGACAACCCTCAGAATGGGAGAAAATATTTGCAAATGAAGCAACTGACAAAGGATTAACCTCCGAAATTTACAAGGAGCTCAGGCAGCTCAATATCAAAAAAACAAACAACCCAATCCAAAAATGGGCAGAAGACCTAAATAGACATTTCTCCAAAGAAGATATACAGATTGCCAACAAACACATGAAAGAATCATTAATCATTGGAGAAATGCAAATCAAAACTACAATGAGATATCACCTCACACAGTCAGAATGGCCATCATGAAAAAATCTACAAACAATAAATGCTGGAGAGGGTGCGGAGAAAAGGCAACCCTCTTGCACTGTTGGTGGGAATGTAAATGATATAGCCAGTATGGAGAACAGCATGGTGGTTCCTTAAAAAAACTAAAAATAGAACAACCATACAACCCAGCAATCCCATTACTGGGCATATACCCTGAGAAAACCATAGGTCAAAAAGAGTCATGTACCAAAATGTTCATTGCAGCTCTATTTACAATAGCCAGGACATGGAAGCAACCTAAGTGTCCATCGACAGCTGAATGGATAAAGAAGATGTGGCACATATATACAATGGAATATTACTCAGCCATAAAAAGAAACGAAATTGAGTTATTTGTAGTGAGGTGGATGGACCTAAAGTGTGTCATACAGAGTGAAGTAAGTCAGAAAGAGAAAAACAAATACGGTATACTAACATATATATATGGAATCTAAAAAAACATGGTACTGATGAACCTAGGGGGAGGACAGGCATAAAGATGCAGACGTAGAGAATTGACTTGAAGACATGGGGAGGGGGCAGGGTAAGCTGGGATGAAGTGAGAGAGTGGCATGGACATATATATACTACCAAACATAAAATAGATAGCTAGTGGGAAGCAGCCACATAGCACAGGGTGATCAGCTCAGTGCTTTGTGACCACCTAGAGGGGTGGGATAGGGAGGGTGGGAGGGAGACACAAGAGGGAGGAGATATGGGGATATATGTATATGTATAGCTGATTCACTTTGTTATAAAGCAGAAATTAATGCACCATTGTAAAGCAATTATACTCCAATAAAGATGTTAAAAAAAAATGTCTACAAATAAAAAATGGTGGAGAGGATGTGGAGAAAAGGTAAGCCTTGTATACTGTTGGTTGGATTGTAAATTGGTGTGGCCACTATGGTAAACAGTATGCACATTCCTCAAAAAGCTAAAAATAGAACTACCATATGATCCAGCAATTCTACTCTTGGGAAAACACTAATTCAAAAAGATAAATGCACAGCAATGTTCATAGCAGCACTATTTACAGTAGCCAAGATATGGAAGCAACGTAAGTGCCCACGAACAGAAGAATGGTTAAAGAAGATGTGGTATATACATATACATTGGAATATTACTCAGTCATAGAAAAGAATAAAATCCTGCCATTTGCAGCAATGTGGATGCACCTAGATAATATTAAACTTACTGAAATAAGTCAGTGAAAGACAAATACTGTATGGTTTCAGTTATATGTGGAATCTAAAAAATAATACAGATAAGTGTATATAGCAAAATAGAAACAGACTCACAGATACAGAAAGCAACCTAGTGTTTACCAGTGGGGAGAGGGAAGGGGGAAGGGGTAAGATAGGGGTCTAGCATTAAGAGATACAAACTACAATGTGTAAAATAAATAAGCCACAAGGATATATTGTACAGCACAGGGAAGTATAGCCATTATCTTGTAATAACTTTTAATGGCATATATTCTGTAAAAATACTGAATCACAATGCTGTACACCTCAAATTAATGTAATATTGTAAATCAACTATACAGCAATATAAATAAATAGATTAATTAATTAATTAGTTAATTAAAAATTTTTTTAAAACCCTCTTTTCATCCATTTCCAGGGGGAAAAAGAAAGACAGATGAAGTTTGTAGTTTATAGATGGACCTGGAGAATCTGAGAGCTGTTGTATGTTTAGTTGTGTATAAGAAACTATTTCCAAAGGAATAAGAGTAATGAACTGTGAAAATCCAGTCCTCCATTAAAACAATAAGAACTTGGGCAACAGGGGCTTCCCTGGTGGCGCAGTAGTTGAGAGTCCGCCTGCCAATGCAGGGGACACGGGTTCGAGCCCTGGTCTGGGAGGATCCCACATGCCGCGGAGCGGCTGGGCCCGTGAGCCACAATTGCTGAGCATGCGCGTCTGGAGCCTGTGCTCCGCAACAAGAGAGGCCGCGATAGCGAGAGGCCCGCGCACCGCGATGAGGAGTGGCCCCCGCTTGCCACAACTGGAGAGAGCCCTCGCACAGAAACGAAGACCCAACACAGCCATAAATAAAAATAAATTAAAAAAAAAAAATTTAAAAAAAAAAAGAACTTGGGCAACAATTGTCAAAATTAGCTTTTGCAGAACTCTGGAAATTAACCAAGTTCTTGCAACAATCTAAGGAGCTTTTATTCAACAAAAATGCCTGAATCTTTATAAGAAGAGAGCTTTGTGACAATATACTTGCACTCTTCATTCCCCTCGCCTCAGCTCTGTGGTAACCTGAAATTCTGGTATTTGATAGCAGTGATGATGATTGCACAGTCCTAGGAATGTACTAACAAACAATGAGTTGTACACTTTAAATGTGTCATTTGTATAGTACGTGAATTATATCTGAATAGAAGTGATATTTTAAAGAAGGAAGCTGATCATTGTTTCCCAGCATCTCTATGAAGGGGGGATGGAGAGTGACAGCTAATGATGTAGAGGATTTCTGTTTAGGATGATGACAATGTTCTGGAGTTAGATTGTGGTGATGGTTGCAAAACTCTGTGCATATACTAAACACCACTGGATTGCACACTTTAAAAGGGTGAATTTAATTTTATGTGAATTACATTCTCAATAAAATTGTTATAAAAATAGAGAGAAAAGCTGTTTCCTACGCATAATAAGGAAAATGATGAATACCAAGGTATACCTTTGAAAGGCTACATTGTCTGTATTATTTTGGTGAGCTTAAGGTGACCTCAAATGCTTAGGAAGAGAATACTAATACTCTAAGAACTAAATGAAATAATGTCAATATAACACTTTTCATAGTACCTGGCACTTAGTAGGTACTTGATAATTGGAAAGTTTTATTCTCTGTCCTCTGTACCTTCAAGGCTGGCTCTAATTTATAGGATATGGTATGATAATTTATTCAATTTTTATGTCTACTTTTCTACCTAGACTCTGTGTCCCTTCGTGGTAGAATGATCTATCCCAATCCATCACAGAAAGTGGTGAGCATACTGATAAATTTTTATGGTTTCAAATTTTGACTCCACCACTTCTTAGCTATGTGACCATCCACAAATTAGTCTCCATGCCTCATTTTCCTCACCTGCAAATGGAGATAATGATAGTCCATAATTCCCAAGGTGGTGGTTAAGATTTACGAGTTAATCCACATAAAGTAGTTGGACTGGTACCTGGCACGTGTAAACAGTCCATACATGTTAGTTTTTATTTCCAATACCTAGCACAGTGTTTGGTGCATGGCAGGCACACAGTGGAATTTGATGTGAGTATGATACATTACATATTTGTTTTAGAGGCTGCATGGGAGAAGTTGAATATATTGCATGACTTTGGGGAATCTGGACACTGAGAGGCATAGTTCTGAACTTGCCTGGGCTACCCATCCAGGGCCAGCTCAAGCAGTCTCAGTGGGGCGGGGCTCAGGAGGTTGAGTCTTCTGCTTCCATTACATTTGATTCCTTTTACTCCTTAATGGTCCTGCTTTGGCTGATGAAAACACAATCTCCAATTTACAAAGTTGTCTCAGTCCTCGCTTCTTCTCCCCTAAGTGGTGCACCATGGGCATCGGGTGTGACGCTAAGTTTCTTCTGGGCACAAGTCAAGGATAGTTGTCATTATTGAAGTGTGAGGAGCTTAACATGAAGCTGACTGATCATTTTCTTGAGTAATTAAACCCAAACAAACAGAAACAACTCTTGTTAGGCAGAAAGCTTGTTTGTGCTAAGAGATATGTACAGCTGTATTATGTGTCGCCTCTAATTCATCTTAAAATGTCATGGTACATTTCCTTTACTTACAATAGATTGTGGAAAGAACTTGGTAAAGAGTCCTAATATTTGCTTCCAGAGACTGTGTATGTGAAAGCTGTTCAAATGAGGAAGTTTCAATTCTTTTTTCAGTAAAGGAATCTAGGCCACTCTTTGTACAGAGAATATTCTAAGCCTAGAATTGAGCGCCTTCCAAAAAAGAGCTCTACACCATGTGCACTGACACTGACTCCCTCAGCCACCATAATTTATGGACATCAATTAGATAATGGGCTGCTTTGCCTGTTTTTATGAAAATGCCAATTTGAAACCTTGGCATTGATGGCAAAAGCCTCTACTGCTGTGCATGGAAGGTGGCCAGCCAAATGGTCTGCATGGAATTTCTTCATCAATCTGGAATGGCAGGCCGTAGACGATTCCCTTTGAAAACTGTAATCACCTCATAGAGGCCTCCGTGAGGAGGTGTGCAGCTATTTATTCACACCTTTGCAACCAGGCAGAAAACTCAAGGCTGTGTCATTATGGCCAGACATGAGGCCCAGAGGATCAGGATCACCAGTCAGACCCCAGAGGTCATCCTACACGCTGACCTTCAAATCACCTTCCCCCCCACACACACCAACTAAGACCTGGTTAAGTATATCAAACTCATTATGCCTAGATTCTTCTTCTCTTACAATAAATTCTATCTCAGGAAGCTCCTCAGTCAGACCCCCACCACCAAAATAGTTTTATTGAGCTCAGGCTTCCAGTCTCTAGGCTTTCCCAGACATGCATGGGTCCTAGAATTAGGCACAACTTGGGTTCAGCCTCAACCAGCTACCCAATGAACTCCTTAGCCGAGCAGACACCTCCTGCCCCTCCCCAAACACACTGCCTTCAGCTCTACTGAATTACTTGCAATTCACAGACAGCAGCATATTTTTGCATGAAGTGGCCCCTGTTTGAGATGCTCTTTCTCCTCCTCAAGTTGTCTGCCTGCAAAACTACTTATATTTCAAGATTTCTCAAGAATCACTTATACTCCCAAACCTTCTCTGACTACTCCCACCCAATCTTATCCCTACTCCTTAGTACACATACATGTGCACACATATATGCGCACAAATACACCCAGTTAGTGTTTCCTTCCTGTGTGCTTCCAAAGGGATTATCAAGTGTTGCATACTGTTCTAAGCACTTTGTCTATTATCTCACTTAATCCTCATGGCCACTCTATGAATAAGGTATTACTATCACCTCTGTTTTACAGATGAGGAAACTGAGGCTCAGAACTTAATAAACTTGCATATGGTCACTCACAATTAACATGTTGTGGAGTCAGGATTGGAACCTCAGCAAGCTAATCACTACACTATATGGAGAAGCTCTATCAGACATGTACGTACATTTGGAATGTGCATTGTCAACAGGTATAGCTCTTGTGGGAAAACTGGGGTCACCCTTTTTATTAAGCTAACAAAAATGATATAATAAATTGCCCCTGAGGTGGCCCAAGAGAACAGAATATGCCCTGTGAGTTCCAAGTCATTACCCAGGCTTGTTCTATCCCATGGTCCTGGCTGCGACTAAAACAGCTTGCTTTTGTGGTGACCTGTCATGAAACAATAAATGCCAACCACCATAAAATTCACAATACACAATTCTAATCAGAACCACTGTTTGCTGTGTACATTTTCTTACTGAAATATGAGAAGGTCAAACTCTGTTTAATGACTTGAATTTAGAAGAAAACAAAATCAAACAGAAAAAAACAAGAAACAAAAAATAGACCTTCAGTACAAAACAATATTGACATTCTTTTCCTACTGATCAATTAATCATTCTTATTACAGCACCTGTGTGTCAAAGGGGGTAGAATGGCAAAACTCTAACTGATTTAACCCGTTGGATGCTCTCTGCTAAATACTACTGGGTAGAACAAAAATCACATTTCAATTGGCTCTTTGAAGACTTAAGTTTTGGAAAAATGTTTTGTTCTTTTTTGCAAAGCCTTGGTATAGAATACAACTTTCAAGTACCTAAGGGGATCTAAGTAAGGGGACCTAAAGAACTATGCTAAAAAAAGGAGTAAGAAGGTAAAGGCTTTCATTTCATTCTTGTCATGTGTTTGCACAGTGTTAAGGTATTTGTGTGCATGATTTAATACAAAATATAATATGTTAGTCCTGAAGAGTGATATTTTAAAATTTGGCCCTGTTGCCTAAGATAAAGAAATGAAGAAATCTTCTAGAAGCGGATGTATATATTTCTTCCCTCCCTTCTTCCTTCTTTCCCTCTTTCTTTCCTGAATATTTCACTCCAAAAGCCTTTAGGCAGGCCATAGGAAAGAAGGCAGTAAGTGGGGCAGCAGACCAAGAGGTTCTGGGGATTAGTCACATTCAAGGGGATTAAGTAAAGAAGTAAATATATTAAGCTAATGGGATCCAGGTTTTTCATTTAAAGGATTTAACATGATGGACAGGGAGGAAAATTAGAATGAACTCTGTGGTATAGTATTAGACTAGAATCAGAGGTATGAAATTATGGTTTTCAATATATAGAAAGAATTAGAAATACATATAACTCTAGGGTTGTAAATGTATACAATCCACGAGTACACTTAGCTTCCAAATCTTGGTTTCTAAATACCCTTCAGCACTAAAAGGAGCCAGCCTTCTTGAAGAAATAGCTGATTCCAGGGTTGAGAAGAAGAAGGTAAATGAGTCTGGACTATCTCATTGTGCCGAGAAGAAAGCAGGTGCGCTAAGAATAATAGAAACATATCAACAGAACATGTTCTTAGGATCTCAGAGGGACTCCTACTGGCCAAACTTAGAAAATTTGAACATAAGACAAAATAATGTTAGTGACAGATTGCAGAGGTTTATCCTATTGCATAAAGTAGAAATCCATGAGTCCCCACTG
Organism: Balaenoptera acutorostrata; assembly: GCF_949987535.1. Lineage (NCBI taxonomy): Eukaryota > Metazoa > Chordata > Mammalia > Artiodactyla > Balaenopteridae > Balaenoptera > Balaenoptera acutorostrata. Next base: position 123,046,017 of record NC_080085.1, on the reverse strand, counting down.
TTATAAATAAATGAATAAATAAATAGGAGAGGGGCTTCCCTGGTGGCGCAGTGGTTGGGAATCTGCCTGCTAATGCAGGGGACACGGGTTCGAGCCCTGATCTGGGAAGATCCCACATGCCACGGAGCGGCTGGGCCCGTGAGCCACAGCTGCTGAGCCTGCGCGTCTGGAGCCTGTGCCCCGCGGCGGGAGGGGCCGCGATAGTGAAAGGCCCACGCACCGCGATGAAGAGCGGTCCCCGCACCGCGATGAAGAGTGGCCCCCACTTGCCGTAACCGGAGAAGGCCCTCGCACGAACCGAAGACCCAACACAGCCAAAAATAAATAAATAAATAAATAAATAAATAAATAAAGTAGCTATAAAATTTTAAAAAAATAAATAAAAATAAAAATAAAAATAAATAAATAAATAGGAGACATGGGAAAGTTCTTCCTTATAGTAGAAAACCAACAAATATTGAAGCAATGATGGAATTAGAAAATCACCACTTGGTAGCCATCATAGTAATAAGTAATTCAGTCAGGAATCAATACATACTAAAATCAGTGGGTGAAAGTAGGAAGAGAAAAAGAAGATTTAAACAGTCTCAAAGTATCTCCCCACAAATTGCGTATTAATGACAGGCCAAGAGTAACTTTATACGAAGGATCCTGCAGACACCACCTTATTCAGTGATCCGAATTATCATCAATGACGGGATAAATGTACACTGTGTGCTTCCTGATAGGACCCTATGGGGACACAGCATCGCTTCTGTGATGTTCCTGCCAAACACATAAATTGAATCTAATAGTGAGAAAACATCAGGCAAATGTCACCTGAGAGACATTTTACGAAATAATTGGCAGATAATCTACAAGTCTTATGGTCCTAAGGTCAAGGAAGAACTAGAGAACTGTTCTGGATTGAAAGAGACTGAAGAGATATGACACCTGGGTGCAATGCCTGACCTTTGATTGGATTGTCTCACTACAGAGGGCATTACTGGTATGGTTGGTGAAATTTGAATAGGGACTGGAATTTTTTGTACTGTTCCTTTAACATTTTTGTGTTTGAAATTATTTCAAAATAAAAAGAAAAATATACAATCTGTAATATTTCATAATTTAGAAATAAAAATAAAACAATCAATTGCTTTACACTAAAACATGTATAAAATATCTAGTATGTGCCAGACACTGAGCTTGACCCTGAGGATAGCAACATAGTGAAGACAGAAAACTCATTTGAAGGACAGAGGTGGGTTTGAGGAGATAAAGTTTGGCAGATATGAGAGAAACAGTATGGTAGAGTGATGGAAAGCTTGGCTCCAAGGCCAGTAGTCAAAGCTTTTAAACTCCACTCCCACGGCCATGATCACTCCCAGGTTATCTAAGACAAATTACTTAATCTCACTATCTCTCAGATTACTCATCATATAATCAAGATGATAATAATAATTTATCAAGCTGGTTGCAAAGATCAGAGATGATGACTATGTAAAGTTTCCAGCAGAGTTCCTAGATCTTAGAAGGTGTTCAATAAATGAAAGCTACTAATAGTAGTGTAAAAATAATGATAATAATACAAATAATATTATCTAAGTGGTTTTAGAAAACATGAAATTTGAGTATAATATAATATAAAACATGCTAAAAGACACATATCAAGACATATACATTGGATGTTAACTATACTTATTGTGGTAATCATTTCACAATATATACATATATCACATCATTATGGCATATACCTTACACTTATACAGTGTTATATGTCAATTATAGCTCAATAAAACTGGAAGAAAAAGACAAACATCTTTACTTTATCCATGTCTTAACCCATGTAGAAGCCTAGATGTGCCCATGTTCAAACCTAGTACCATATACACATGTGTCTGGATACAACAACCCAGACAAGCACATTAAACATGTCCAACTCACTTATACCTGAACAGTCCTCCTAGCTGGACATATTCATAACCAGGCAGATCTACATGGAGGACACCTTGACATGCCCAGGTATGACTAGGCTTATGCCCATTTCTGTGCCTAGGCAGGCATTAACAATCCAGGTGTCAGTGAAGCTGCGTTCCTTTCTGGAGCTCAAGGCCTCCTCCAAGCTCATATGGTTGTGGCACAATTCAGTTCTTTGAGGTTTAGAAATGAGGTCCCATTTTCTTACTGGCTGTTGGCTGGGGGTTCACTGTCAACTCATAGAAACTGCACTCAGGTCCTAGTCATGTGGACCTCATGCAACATGGCAGCTTACTTCTTCAAAGCCAACAGGAAAATCTCTTGTTCAGTCTGCTAAGACAGATTCATATAGAACATAATGCAATAACAGGAATGTCTATCCCATCTCTTTTGACATATTCTATTGGTTAGAAGCAAGTCACAAATTCTAACTGTATTCAGGGTGAAGAGGTTACACAAGGACCTCTAACTCAATCAGGCGTTGTCTGCAAATTCCATCTACCACAGTATGTGCCAGCATTATACCAGAAAAGGGAATGAATTTCTGTGTGGTCCTATATTTTGACCATAAATTAGTCTATAAGATACAGGCATATGAATGAGTGACGCTAGGGGAATAGATATGGATCATGGGATTGGATACGGCCATGGCTATTTGTTGTACACAATCCTCAGCATATTTTAAGGCATGCCAATCAGTAAAAAGACAGGTTTCTTATTTTCTGTATGAAGGTGCATATGTCTGGATAAATATATACACATGTATGGGTTCAACCATACACTAATGAGCATGGCTATGTCTAGAGGTAGGATCATTCTTGGTCAGCATAGAATATAAATGGGTGCTTGGAGTTGCGCCTGAATGTATGGGTATCGTTTTAAGTTTGGCTTTGAAAAAAGAAAAGCTACGTATTGGCTTTTTAAATCATGTACCTCATTGGATTATGTAGGCATACCCGCAAACTAAGCAGGCAATAAAAATAATAATCTGGAAAAGAATGATATGTGGGGAAAGAATTTAAAGTGATGAATCTAGACACTGCTTGTTCCATAGAGTACATGGTTCTAAATGATGTAAAGTTTGACTCTGCTGAGGGCAGAGGTGATTGTAAAAATGTTGTTCACACTTTTATTTCTACATTTCGTCTCTATTGCAGACCCTAACCTTAACTATAAGGTTTAAACTGTAAACCAGTATGTATTTTCACTAATCTTATATGCTATGGCCCAGTAATATGGTAGCATGATGTGATTTTATAAGGTGGCATCTGCTGCAAAATGTGATCCCTCAAAAAATAAAGGTGGGAGGGTGATAACGCTGTGTCATTTTGAGAGGACTGACAATTAATTTTAAATTACTTTCTGTCAAACTTTCAAGTATTACAAGAGATTTTTTACTTATACACAGAAATTTGCAAGCATTAATATTTTAATATAGCTTATTTTGAGGTCCAATGTAAGAAATAACCATTTTCAACAACTCTACTGTCTTTCACTGTCTAGTTAGACATGGTGAACCAATAAAAAAACAGTTTCCTTCACAACTGAATAAGTCTGGAATATTGACTTTGCCTACATTTGAAAACCACATTACTGTAATATAAATATATTATTTATTTGCATATTTATTGAATTATTCATCAAAAGACTCCACTGAAAATGTGGATGCCTTGATGGTAAATTTTTATCACCATGGAAAATTAATTCATATGGAAATAGCATCAAGAGAAATTTATTAAAATGAAAACAGCATTTAATACAATGCTGAAACACTCACAGAGATGAATTTATAAAGGATAGCCTGTCCCACAAATGGCTTTTCATAAGATTTCTCAAAATGTGGGAGGTGGGATCAAGATGGGAGAGTAGGAAGACCCTGAGCTCACCTCTCCTCCCACAGGCACACCAAAATTACAACTACTTTCTCTGAGTCCCTGAACACTAGCATAAAACTCTTCTACAATTAAATAAATAAGGGAAAAAAAAAGAAAACCATCAAGACAGGTAGGAGGGGAAGATACACCCCAGTGTGGTGACCCACAAGTGGGAGGGGATATCATAAACTCTGAGGTCCTCCCTAAGGAGTGAGTGGTTCAAGCCCCACCTTGGGCACCCCAGCCCTGAGCATGGGCAAAATAGGTGAAGATAATTAAGTACAAACTTCCAGTTGTAAGATAAATAAGTCACAGGGATATGACATACAGCATAGGGAATACAGTCAATAATATTGTAAAAACTTTGTATGGTGACAGATGGTAACTAAACGCATTGTGGTGATCATTCTATAATGTATAAAAATGTTGAATCACTGTGTTGTACACCTGAAACTAATATAATATTGTAAGTCAACTATAGTTCAATAAAAACAAAACATAAAACAAATCCAAAAAAAATTTTTAAAGATTTCTCAGAATCTAAAGGCATAGATTTAGAAAATGCCAAGAATTCTTTTGCAGGTAAGCAAAATTATTGAGTCTTATAATTCAGGCCACTGGGTTCTCTTTTTTTATTAGATAATAAAGTATTTGGAAATAGTTCACCACAATGAGAAAGGGTAAAATCAAAGAATCAAATGCTACTTTTCCTCCTAGTTGGCTTACAAAGTAGTAAAGGACATAAATACGGTAAATAGTCTCTTTTTATCCTATTGATTACATTTAACTTGAAAAACCATGTTGTTGATTTGCTTTTGTTTGTAAGTTTGTTTGTTATTGTAATTGTGTTGACAATTCTCTTCTTATGATAGCCTATATTGCAAAAATTAAAAATAAAGACAGGAAATTGTGGCCCTAACATTGGAACAAGAAGAGTGGTAACTCTGTCAAATATGGAAATATATTGTAAAGGGATTATAAAAACGTGATGGTGGTATGAAAATAGACTTACAGATAGCTTAGAAGCAGACCCTACTTTATATAGAATTTTAATATAAAATTTAGGAAATAAGGCAGGGTATACAGACTCCTCAATAAATTAAGTAAATTGACTGAAAAAATATTTCTTCAAGCTGTATACTAAAATAAGTTTTAGATGATTTATAATTAAATATAAAATATGAAATTGCAAAACACATGGGCCATTTGGATTTATATTTATAATATTTATATAAATGTAGAAATGGAAAGAATTCTGTAAGCACTGAAGCTATGGAAGCCATGAAAAATTAAAAATAAAATGTAATTCAACAACCTTCAAAATTTTTTTTATTAATCAAAGCACAAATTAAAAAGACAAATAATAAAAAGGGGAAATTGCGACAAATATGACAAAGGTTTAAAAAATTATTTAACCAGTAAATATCATCTGTTGGAGTAGTCCAAGATAGATATATATCTAAGCAATTTACTTTATTACCAATTGTGTATGAAAATAATTGTTGCAGAAGGAGAAAAGGGAAAACAACTAGAAGCTAGAAGAGTTTTAAACTCAGGAACAGTTATTTTTCTGTAGAGATATTTTAATTAAGGTATTAGCAGAGCCGTGCGTGTGTACAGTTATATAACCTAAACATCACTAAGCAAATCCCATTTTATTATTTTATTATATCTAGCTTTTGTTTAAGCTTTTCTTTTCCTAGCATCACTACCACCACCATTAGTTCATCTTCCTACACATTTTTATCACTTTCACCACTCATGATTTTTATGGACAAAACAAAAAATGACTGAAAATGATCCTATTACAAAGCAGATTTTTGTTTTTAGATGTATTTTCCCTCCTGTATACCTGGTGCCAGTTTTGGATAACCAGAATGTTAAAACCAACTGTGAATTATGTTGCCTAGTTAATAGATCACATTATACACAAAGCATTTTATGAAAACCTTGAGCCATAAGAGAAATGCCTAGATGGTACATTATACAACTCAATAATAAAAGCACAAAGACTACAATAAAACCTTTCCAAAGATATGAAAAGTTAATTTCAGTGATGGACATACAAATGCTCGAAGTCTGTATTGAGCAAAAAAATAAATGTAAATGTAAACAAGATACCTTTTGTTCATCAAATTGGCAAGTGTTATTTTTAATGACAACATATAGTGCTGACTGAGGGTGTGCTGATGGGAAGGTAAATGGTCAAACCCATTCTGAAAAGGATTTGCTAGAGAAAGAGAGCTAGGGAGAGTGAGGGCAAGAGAGGATGATAATCTTAAGAATCTTAAGGAAAAACAATGTACAGGAGCAAAGATTTATTTCCTTTTTAATTAATTTCCCTTTTAAGTATGGCTTGCTGCAAGTTAGTTTTTGTTTTGTTTTGCTTTTAATAGACCATTTTTTAAAGCAGTTGAGGTTCACAGCAAAATTGTGGGAAAGGTAGAGAGATTTCATGTATACTCCCTGCCCCCACACAGCATAGCCTCCCCCTTTATCAATATCCCCCACAAGAGTGGTACATTTGTTACAATTGGTGAACCTACAATGACACATCATTATCACCCAAAGTCCACAGAAAGATATTTTTATCAAAAATAGTCATCATGGGGCTTCCCTTGTGGTGCAGTGGTTAAGAATCCGAATGCCGGGCTTCCCTGGTGGCGCAGTGGTTGAGAATCTGCCTGCCAATGCAGGGGACACGGGTTCGAGCCCTGGTCTGGGAAGATCCCACGTGCCACGGAGGAGCTGGGCCCGTGAGCCACAACTACTGAGCCTGCGCGTCTGAAGCCTGTGCTCCGCAACAAGAGAGGCCGCGATAGTGAGAGGCCCACGCACCGCGATGAAGAGTGGCCCCCGCTTGCCACAACTGGAGAAAGCCCTCACACAGAAACGAAGACCCAACACAGTCATAAATAAATAAATAAATAAATACTTAAAAAAAAAAAAAGAATCCGAATGCCAATGCGGGGGACACAGGTTTGAGCCCTGGTCCGGAAAGATCCCACATGCCACAGAGCAACTAAGCCCGTGCGCCACAACTACTGAGCCTGCTCTCTAGAGCCCGTGAGCCACAATTACTGAATCCTGCGTGCCTAAAGGCCGTGCTCTGCAACAAGAGAAGCCACCGCAGTGAGAAGCCCGCACACCGCGACAAAGAGTAGACCCTGCTCGCCACAACTAGAGAAAGCCCGCGTGCAGCAATGAAGACCCAACACAGCCCAAAACAAACAAACAAAAACAACACAAACAAAAAAACAAAGAAAACAAAAATAGTCACAATTATCATGTTAACTTTGAGTCAAAATATGCAAACCAACTAATGTCTAATAATTAAATTAACATTGGTATACATCAATATTTTCAATATTTTACATTTTCAGAGTTTTCAGCACATTATCCACAATATAATGTTGACTAAAATATGACAAAGTAGTGACATATATACAGCAGGATAAGAGGTGGATACAAGTTTTGAGAAACCCAAAGCTTTCACAATTATTAGAGAAAAGGGATACAAAATTATGAACACAAAATTAAGTAACCATGTGAATTTTTATTTAGAATAAGAAATCAGGAAAATTCCAAAATTTACAAAGATGATGAATAACACAAAAATCACTAAATCTAGAAACATAACAGTTTTAAAACTAATTAACTTACTGACCCACCTCGCTAATTCTCTTCTATGTTTTTAGCTGAATACTATTTCATTGCTTCTTCATATGACAATGATTTTGTAATATCCTTTTATGTCGGTATTATAGAAAGATAATTTAGCCTTTCCTTTAGCATAGTTGGTCAAAATTTTAAAAAATTAGTAGTACTTTAGAAATGTTTTTCCAAGCATCACAATTTGTTACTGGTAATGCCACGTAAAGGTTTAGAATCATTGCCCAATTTGAGACAACCTCTATTCCATTTCTTTCCTATAACCACTATTACAAGCATTTTCACTGTTTGTAGTACTGCCACAGATTTGTGTCCTATAAACCCAGAAATTCTTGTAAATTCTATTTTATATGATACTTTTAAAAAGTCATGTTTATATATTTTGGATATTAGGCACACTGTAGTGTATACAGAAGTCAAAATACAATGTTGTACTCATGAAACATATATAATGTTATAAACCAATGTTACTTCCAAAAAAAGCCATATTTTCTTAGGATGATTATATTATTTTTAACACTTTTTAACTTTTCCCATGTGTTCTACAATTAGCATTTATGTGTTTTATAAAGTATAAGCTATATGATTAAAATATTAAAGTAAAACCAAGACAGTATATACAATATCTCTCTATCCAGAAAAATAGGCTAGTTAAATGACTTTCAGAGTTTCTTCACTCTCTGTAATCATTGTCTCCAAGAGGAAGGGAACCAAAGTGATGGAAGGTGTGGTCATGTGCAAGGATGTTCCCACTCTTGTTGATTACAAACATGCATTTTGTATATGCAAAGGCAAAAGACTGCATTGTATCATTCTAATAGTTTGAATGGGTATTTGAAGAATGTGATGTATCCATGTGGCATGTCTGAATGATAAAGAGCCACATCTCAGTTGGGATCACAGTTTATTTTATAAAAATTAAATGAACCTTTTCTCCTGGTGCTTTAGGGATCATTAAGGATGAGTATTAGAGAGCTAATTATGTATGCATGTTCAGTGCTCCTCTTTGTACTCTCTGTCTCCACAAGGATCAGTGCATCATTGACACATACTGCAGTTTGCCAAATACTTGGCACGGAGGATGGCAATTTTAAGATCATTGGAAGCATTACGATTGAACAGAGAGTATTGGTTCCAGCTTCCAAAATTTCTCTCTGCAATGAGACACGGTCATATCCATATAAAACGTGGATGAAGTGTATGAAATAAATTTTAACTTGTCCACCAACGTGACCAACCAGGTTCTCAGGTAAAGCAAACCTGAAATTTTTTGCTGGGCCTTATCGTCCACTTGTACATTGACTGACAATCTCTTCTTTGCCTGATTTGGTTCAGAAATTCCCTACAGTATTATCCTAAGAGCTGACCTGCTTCTAAAACTATTTTTCCTTCTCAAGCTGTTTTGTTATCCTACCCATACTCTCTTAGCATCCACTCTTTCTCTGCTCTTGAATTTTATATCTTAGGCTTAGGCTTTCTGTGTCCTAGGCTTCACAAATTAAAACAACTTCATACTTTGAAACAGACTGAGAAAGGATACATCTTCACTGAACTGACATATAATTTCCTTGTTATGGAAACATGCTTTACTTTTCTAGACAAAGTAACTGATCACATGAATAAGCAACTGTCATGTCAAATAAGAAGTCATTGCCATATTTTCAAAGGTTTTAATTTTTTTGAGAATCTTAATATTCTGATACCACCTTAAAAAGTATACTTTTTCAAAAAAGTGTTTCTAAGTCATCTGAAGATGCTTACAAGATTTTTTCAGGATTATATAATCAGATATCTTAATGCTGTGTGTGTGTGTGTGTGTGTGTGTGTGCTGTTCAATTAATACGGCTTTAGCAGAGACATAGCATATTATGGTTTAATTTACAAGGAGGCTCTTTACTGCAAGGAGATTTCTTTTACCATGTAGGTGATTATCTTAAAATATAAAATATTGAAGTATAATAAGAAAAATAACTAACATTTACTGAGGGCTTATTAGATCCCAAGAAACTGTTCTTTGCCCTTTATATGTATTAACTGAATCTTCACAACCCTATAAGCTGTTATTATCCTTATTTGACAGATGAGGAAACCGAGGCACTCAGTGGTTAAGCAGCTTGCTCAAAGTCACACAGCTAACAAGGGGTAGAACTAGGATTCAAATCCAAAACCTATACTATTAACACTGACTATGCTATTCTCATTAATGTTTATAAAGACTAATTTTGAAAGTTCTTATGGAAATGTGCCATGTTAAGAGTTATATAGGAGAAGCGTTATTCCTTAGTTGACTCCAGTGCAAGTCCACATCATTGTGGCATTTAGTTTCTCCCCATGTCTACAACTTTCTAAGCACTTCAATTGTTAAGAATGGTTAAAAATCAGAAATAAGGAGCCTACTGGGCTTTATAATTGCCTTAAGTTCCTGTGAGAAATCTGTTTCAAGGTGGTGGTGTTTTATTCCCTTTAAACATCATGAAAATTGCCAGATGCTGTTGGAACCTAGCCTGCTTTCCTGGTTTAGTTCATAGGTGGAACAATATCATCTATTTCTTTGTCATATGCAAAGCCAAGACCCTCATGAAAAGAACTCTGTGAGTTTCTTTTTTTATAAATCCACTTATTTCTGAATTTCCAATTTTTCTTTTGGGGTTTTCAGATAGATTGATTAGGTAACTATTGATGGACAATGACATTGCTTTTGGAATATATCAGCAGAATGCTTAAGTCCTGGCCTTCTTCAGATTTGAACACACTTATTGAAATTAAAGCTATTCATCACATTAATGCTCTACTGTCATTTATAGTTAAGAAATAAAACTTTTTCCATCCTCTTGGAAAAGGCAACAGGGTAAAATAGACACTGGTACAGAGATAAGGCATCAGCCAGTGTCACTAAAAAAGGATAATTCCTTCAATAGTGAGAATGATATACAGAAAACTATCTTATTAAAAATTTGCACTAAAATATGTAGCATTTCAGAATCAACATTGCTCCTTACCACCCCAAGTGGACAGTCCAATGTAAATACTATTATCATTTTATCATCATTGTGAGATAGAGAGGTAAAGTAGAAAGAATGTTGCTACAGAGGAAATGTTTGTGTTGAAACCTAATCCCAAGTGTATGTAATGGTATTTGGAGATGAAGGCCTTTGGGAGGTGATTGGATCATGAGGGTGGAGCCCTCTTGAATGAGATTAGTGCCCTTACAAAAGAGACCCTAAAGAGCTCCTTCCCTCTTTCTGCCATGTGAAGACACAGCAAGAAAACAACTGTGTATGAACCAGGAAGCAGGTCCTCACCAGACACAGAATCTGCCACCACCTTTATCTTGGACTTATCAGTCTCCACAACTGTGAGAAATAAATGTCTGTTGTTTACAAGCCACTCAGTATTTTTTGATATAGCAGCCCAAACAGACTAAGACAAGTGTTAAACTAGGAATTATATTTTTCTATTTTAAATACTATTTTGGTATCATCTCATGCCACCTCACCACTTTGCCAATCACAATGATCCTCTGACAATTTCTGGAACATTCAGGTCTCTCTCTCGCCTCAATATGTTTTCGCTAGACCTGGAATTATCTTCCTCCCTCTTTTAACCAAGGTTGGTCCTTCTCTTTTTTAGATCTCACTTTGAACATCACCCCTCAGATAGACCTTCTCTGACCATCCTATTGAAAGTGCCCCAATTTTATTTTATTATCTGTCATATAAGACTTGTTTTTTTCCTTCAAAGCACTTATTACAAGCTTTATTGTGTCTGTACTAAATGTTTTGGCTCTTCTACCACAGTGTGAGTCCTTGAGAATCTGGTTCACGGCTATATTCCCAGTGCCTGCCATCTAGAAGATACTCAGTAAATAACTGCATAATAAATAAACTCATTTCCAACATCACCCACTGTCCAAATGACTGAGCATTTTACTTAGTCTCTAGGTACTGAAAATGTTCAGCTCAGGCTGAATGTCTGAGACAGTCAGTACTTCGTCATAGTCTTCAGAAAGAATGAACTTATAATAAAAGTATTGAGGAAAGATGTAGATTTTACTGAAGAATTCATAGGAGAGAAAAAGAAGGCTTTGCTATTTGGCTTCTTTTCTCCACAGTCTCTGTACTTATCCTGCCTAACTGGGGAGCAATGCCTCCACCCTTTCGTTATGTAGCACTCAGTCTCTGCATCCCTCCGCTCTCTTCCCCTCCACTATCTTTCCGAGGATCTCAGCTCTGTGCCCAAATCTTTATACAAACAAACAAGAGTCTTGAGTATAACAAGGCCCAACCTCTGAAGGAAATTTGATGACTAGCATTTATTTAATCAAGTACTCTCCCAGGGAGCCCAACAAGGAGTATTCCCCCTGAGAGGTGCTCTGAAAAATGGAATTTTCTCCATTTTGTTACATCTCTAAGTGTTGGGGTTTTTTTTTCTGCTTGTTATTTTTGTGTGTTTGTTTGTATTTGGATCTGGAAACTATCAGCCCTGGCAGCCAGGGCTGTGGTTAGAATCAAATAACTTAATATATGTAAATACATTATTTAATCTATCTAAAGATTTACTAGACTCATACTGTATTTCACACACTGTACTAGATATTTAGCATGAAACAGTGGTTCTTACCCAAGAGCAGCCTACAATCAATGCCCATTATAAACTACAGAGCACAATGACAGTTTAACTACTTGTATCGAATAATTGGATATTTGCACTATCGCAATGGTCATGATTGTTTATGTTATTAGTAATTCTGAGTTCTGGAAACAGCAGTGAAATAGTAAATTCTTAATATAATTGATGTGGTATTTCAGAAATGTTATGGCTAGGGGACAAGATGACATTTTTGTTAAATAAAACCAGCCCCTTTTTCCATTAGTTGGTTTTATTCCAATTGAGAATGAACATTTTAAAGAAGGAATCGTATGAGTTCTTGTCTAGTTGTTACTCATCCACTGTTACTCAGGAGTCGAAGTTTCAAATACTACAGATGTAAGTCAAGCATGTTCTGGCTTAGACTAGAGGTCAGGTCCATAGCATTGCTTATCCTTAGACAGCACAGATGCAAATGTCTTCCCAACAGCTCTCATAGCTGTGCTCAAGCCATATACCTTCCAGTTTCCCAAGGAGCTTTAACGAACCATGTCACCTGGTCCTGCTGATCTGAATACAGTTACAGCCTAATAAGAAATACAATATGATACTCACACTGCAGTGATAAATGCTACAAGAATGAGCATGAGAGGCTATTGCACCATAGATAAAGGGCCCCTGTGGTGAACTTGGAGCATCTGGGAAGTCCTTTAGGAAGAGATAGTATGTGCTTAGAGGCCTAAAGAACAAATAGATGCAAACCAGATGGAAAGAAGCCTGTAAAAGGTGAAAAAAAAATAGGATTTCTATAAAGTCAGGTAGAACATCACACAAAATGGTCTAGAAATAAGAAAGCCACTGCATTTAGTTTCATCCTGGGGATGCAGTGGTAGCAAATTATAAAGGAGGAGTAGAATGGAACTAAGTGAGGTTCGCAGGGGTTTCAAACAGGTGAGTAATTAGTCTGATTTAAGTTTTTACAAAGAATAGATTAGAGAGGAAGACCAGAAGCAGAGAGACCAGTAGTTGGAAGCTGCTTTATGAATCTATGATCATCTGGACCAGGCTGGCAGTGGGTTAACCAAGGAAACAGCTGGCAGAGGTGTTTAGAAGGAATAGGAGGGACAGAGGGAGATGAGAGTGACTTCCATCATTCTAGCTTGGATCACTAGGTGAATGGACTGCCCCAAAGGCAACGCGGACAGGGAGTCAAGACCCAGATACTAGTCTCCACTGCACTAATACTAGCTCTATAACCTTGCCCAAGTTCCTTAACCTCTGCAAGCCTCAATTTCTGCATCTGTCCAATGGAAATGCACTGTCCTATACAACTCACAGAACAGTGGAAGGGTAAGATACTTATAAAACCTCCAGAAGCCAATGTAAGGGATTATTAATGAGCTCTCTGAACCATGGCATTCGTTGACTAGCCATATGTCTGATCATCCTTTGTTGTCAAATCTTGTATCACTCGTTTTCCTTCATTCTGATGGGAGCACCCAAACTTAAAAGCTTTATTTAAAAAATTAGACATTCATTGATGATTTGGTTCAGAATATTAATGTATTCAATGGAGAAGAAAGCTTAGAGAAAAATAATTGCAAAAAGAAGGTACTTTCTAACTATCGTTCAATGCTTTCACGTCATCAACAGTGTCAGGCCTCATGGTCAGCACTATGAAGAATACAGAGATGAGTAAGATCTACTGTTTACCTTTAAGGAGGTGAAAGTCAATGGAAAAACAATACACAAATATGTATCATTGTAACACAAAGTGGAAATAAAAGGAACCTAATAAAAGGGATAAGCCAAGTGTGAATGGAATGACAAAGTGAGACATCATGGGAAACTATAAGACATTAAGGAAAGAAACATTAGAAAGTCCTGGTTTGAAATTCCAGATATGTCACTTGTTGGCTGTGTGATCTTGGGCAAATGACTTAACTCTTCTGACCTTCAGTTTTCTTATTAGTAAACTGGGGATAATACAAGCATCTCTCCCTCTTAGAATTTTGTGAGAATGAATTAAATGAGATAATATGACAAATTAGGGCTGAATAAATTTTTGGTAGGCAGAAACTTCAGTGGTATGGGTCTTCTAAGACAGAAACATTAGGAAGAAACTAAATGGGTACCCTCTCCACCTGTTGAGAGGGGATAGTGAAGAGTTATAAACCCCTGTGTCATTAAAGAAAGGCTTCTAGGCTGAGTGAGAAGTGACTGCAAGTGTCTTCCACAATCATCCCCAAATTATAAGCTTTCTTCATTACAAAGCTTTGTCCTGAGCCTGCAACCAGTCTGGCAAGCTGAGCTGGGAGTGTCCCTATCATAGCTTAATACACAGGATATCAGGGCAACATAGCACAGTACTGGGTACTCAGTGGAGTCTCAAGAAATGGTTTTCAAAGTAACATAGAATTGCAAAAGCCTAACCTGGGTAAAGAATCCTAAAGGGATAGTTTGGGCCAGCAATGCCTCAAGTGTCAAGAGCAGGAGATGGACCGGCAGTGAGTAAGAAGGAAAAAAAATAAAAGGAAAAGAAAATCTCAGAAAACTAATAGAACACTTCTTTTCCATAGCACAATACCTGTGCTATTAAAATAAAAATTACTTTCCAACTGGCAAAAAAAAAAACACATGATTCTTCCCCCTTCTCCAGTAATGTATCAGTTATGAAAAAGTGTGATCAGGCTTTAGTAACTGCTGCTGGAGAGTAATAGAAAATTAAATATTTCTGCAACGTTTCATTTCTGTCAGCAACTGTAAGTGTAATCAATTTTTTTTTCAAAATAGGCCAACTGGCTGGTTATTTAGAAATTCGTTTTTAAAGTGACACACGTGGTTGTACAAACCCAGGCAGCTAAGTTTAGTAATAGCACTAATCAAAGCTGCAAAATGGTAAGCATCTTTTCTATCTTCTAAGGAGAAGCACCCAGATTATCTATGAGAGAAAAGAACAAAATGTGAAATTAAAAAAAAAAGAAAAAAGAAAAAGGAAAAAGGTGCATCACTGTTACTGTGGTGATGTCAGAGAATGGCTAAACTTCGTAGTTTTGGGCTCAAGGACCATCCTCTGACTTGCTAGATTTATGTCCTCAGACAAAGAATCTCTTCAAATTCTTTCCTTTAAAATGTGAGTACTAAATGGGTCATTTTATGTAAAGCCGCTATCATAATGGCTGCATATATGTATCTATACAAGTTAGTTGCTGCTGAGTTTAAAGGTCATAGTGTTATTATTAGCATTCGCATTATTATAAGTACCATTAATTGTGACCTAATTATTGCCCTGGAAATTTGACAGCAGTTATTTCATTAAATGTGCCTAACTATACTGAGAGTTAGACATTCTTAACCCAGGGTAGAGAAAGCAACTTTTATTAGTGGTTGATGTGTATTCCACCTGGGGTTGGACTATAAAGCTTACATTGATCCCAATGTCAGGTCTCCTCTTGAGGAAGGAAAGGGAAAGGTCCCACATTATTCAGCTGTGCTGTCAGCCGTCAGGCCTTGGAAGAGTGTCAAGGTTAGAAAAACTCTGACTTGGTACCCAGATCAAGGCTATTTATGAGGCCTGACAGATAATTCAGGGTTTTTCCCTGATGGAAGGAAGCAAAGGACGCAAGGAACTGTAGTAAGTGTGTTCATTGTACTGCTTTCTGAACCGGGTCCTTTTGTCATGTAGAATAAATATGCATAAAGTAATCATTCATCCCCTGGGTTTTCTGCTCTTTGCTCTTTCCCATCTTCCATGTCTGCCCCCAAGTGGCTGCCATCAAGGTCCCACAGGGGCCAATTATATCCAGCTCTGAGTGATGGAAACTCCACCTACCTGAGGCTGGCTTCCGGCACAGAGCACACCTGCAGGTCCACAGCCCAGTAAGCACTCCCAGGACTGCGGTTCCCAGGGGCTCCTGAGCTCCATAGGAATATGGGTGTCAAAGGATGAAGTCAGAGGCAGATGGCAAGGAAACGTGTAGCCAGCTCTGCAATTTCCTCCTCTCTTAGAGCCATGCCAACCTCCATACTCGTGCCAGAGTTACCATTTTCAAATCCTGATCTGGTTATCTGAGTTCCTGCTTGTGAATATTGTGTGGCTTCCTATTCCTTGCAAGGTAAAATAAAATCTCACCCGGTGGTACCTTCCCATCTGCATTTCCCATGATGTTCTTTATCCACCATGTAGTATACCATCTAGTCCCAGCAAATTAAAAATCATCCCCATGACATGATTTCAGATTTCTCTGCCTTGCACATGCTACTCCCAATGCACGGAGTGTGCCTGATCATTTCCTCCATTTTCTTTTAGGTAAGCTCACCTGTCATCTCTCCTGAAGAGTCCTCCCCAGCCTTTTTGTTGCTCATCCCTTGTGAACAACAGAGTGGCACTTAGTATTTAATTTTTAAATGATTGTACTTTACTTGTCCTTCATTTCAATTATACTATAAGCTTCATATTTATTTAAAATATACTTTTTGTACTTTGCTCTGATTTGAAAAGTAATACAGGATCATTATTGAAATGAAAAATATAGAAAAGAACACAGCATGAAATATTTACCAGCAACTCCACTCCTCAGAGATAATCAGTGTTAATATTTGGATATGTTTATGCTTACACATGCATAGACACACACAGCAAATCAAACATCTCATGTGCAAAGAGCCTGGTGGAAAGAGAATGGGTGGCGCATTTGAGGGACTGAAAGAAGTTCAAAAGGCTACAGCGTGCAGAGCAAGAAGAAGAGCAGGATGTGATGATACTGTAGAGCAAGAGCTTTCAAAAGATTCTCACCGTGACCTACAGCAGCTACGGAAAACAGTATGGAGGTTCCTCAAAAAAATTAAAAATAGAACCACCATACCATCCAGTGATCCCCATCTGAATATACAACCAAAATAATTGAAATCAGAATCTCAAAGAGATGTCTTCACTCCTGTGTTCACTGCATGGACAATTTACAATAGCCAAGATATGGGGGGGGGGGCGGAAATCTAAGTGTTCATTGACAGATGAATGGATAAAGAAAAAGTGTTATATACATACAATAGAATATTAGTCAGCCTTAAAAAAAAGGAAATCTTGCCATATGCAACAACATGGATGAACCTGGAGGACATTATGCTAAGTGAAATAAACCAGTCAAAGAAAGACAAATGCTGCATTATACCACTACATGAGCTATCTAAAATCGTCAAACTCATAGAAGCAGAGAACTGAAATGGGGAGTTCTTCAACAGGTATAAAGTTTCAATTATGCAAGATGAATAAGTTCTAGAGACCTGCTGTACAACACAGTGCCTACAGTTAAGAATACTGTACTGTACAGTGAAAAATTTAGGAGGGTAGATCTCAAGGAAAGTGTTCTTACCACAGGAAAATGGGAGGCAGGAGGAAACTTGTGGAAGTCATGGATAAGTTTATTACCTTAATTGTGGTGATGGCTTCACAGGTGTGCATATATGTTGAAAACCATTGAACCGTATACATTAAATATATGCCATTTTTTGTATATCAGTTATAACTCAATAAGCCTGTTAAAAAAAGAAAAAAATGCATTTTCTACTGTGACCCAGGGGTACACATATATAACTGAAGCAAAGGGTTCATGAAATATCCTTACCATGTGAGATGAACTCTAATATTTTCTATTGTGTTCTATCCCTCTCATTCATTTAAAAGAAGATGCTGGTCATGACCGACTAAATTGATTTCCTGACCCTCCTAATGAGTTACAGCCATAGTTTGAAAAACTCTGCTGTGGAAATAGGCAAGGGCCATATTGAGGAGGTATTTGTATGCCATACTAATGAGCTTGAACTTCATCCTGAGGGTGAATGGGAGAATTAAAGGGTTGTGATCATGTAAATGTCATGATCAGACAGACAGTGGGAAGAACACCTGTCTGCTCTGAGGTAATGAATTAGAGAAGAGTAAGGACTGATGCTGGGAAGCAGGTAGGTGGCAGTAAAAGACTCAAGATTTGTACTAGGATGATAGTAGAGACCGAAGTGAAGTGAATTAAGAAATTGTAGAAGATCACATCTTACTAGATGTGTGTGTATGTACAGTCAATCACACACAGGCAATCAAAAGTTCAAGAAAATCATGACAGTCACAGAGAGGGAGGAGTCAAGATTTATTTCCAGGTTTCTTGATTCAGTAACTGAGAGGATGGTGATAAGATTCACTGATAGATGGAACCGTAGAGGAAGAATGGGTTTCTGTTTTTGTTTGGGGGTGGGGGTGATATTGAATTCAGTTGAATGTGAGGTAACTGTGAGATATTCAAATGGTGACAATTCATAAGCAGTTGATTATTGGGGTCTGGAGCTGAAAGGAGATGACTCCGTTAGAGGACATTAAACATGGAAAATGGGTTCAGCTCCATGTAACAGAAATGCAAAATAACAGTGGTTCAAGCAAGAGAGAAAGTCATTTCCCTTTCCCAGTGAAGGGTGGAGTTGGCAGTCTAAGGTTGATGTAGGGGTCTCATGGTTATTTGGAATCCCGAGAGCTTTCAAATTTCTCCTCCACCAACCCTTTCGTAGGGACCTCAGTTTTATGCCTGACATGGTGTTCATTCACCCAATCATCTTCTAAGCATCAGGACAAAGGAAATGGTTAAAAAGGGACCATGTCCTTTCCCTTTTTAAAGATATGTCTGGGGCAACACACACCCATCACTATTGTTTATAGCTTATTGGCCACATCTCTGTAAGGAAGCTAGAAATGTAATCCTTAATCTGCATGGCCATGTGCCCAGCTAAATGCTGAGGTTCTATTATTGAGGAAGAAAGGGATAATAGATATTGTAGGGCTTCTAACAGTCTTGGGCAGATGGTAATTGAGGTAAAAAATGTAGATGAATTACTGTGATTATACCATATGAGAAGACAAGAGGGCCTAGGGCAAATCTAAGAGCACATGGCCATTGACAGGAACAGGGGTAGAGGAAAAGATAGTCTTTTCAACAAATGGTGCTCTAACAACTGGACATCCACATGAAAAGCTTCAATCTAGACACAGACTTTACACACTTCACGATGATTAACTCAAAATGGATCACACACCTAAGTGTTAAATGCAAAACTATAAAGCTCCTAGAAGATAACACAGAAAAAATATAGATGATCTTGGGTTTGGCGATGCTATTTTAGATACAACACCAAATACACAGTTCATAAAAGAAATAACTGATAACCCAGACTTTATAAAATTATAATCTTCTGCTCAGCAAAAGACACTGTCAAGAGAAAGAGAAGATAAGCCACAGCCTAGGAGAAAATATTTGTGAAAGACATATTTGATAAAGGACTGTTATTGAAAATATACAAATTACTCTTTTTTATTTTTTTGGCATTGCTGCATGGCTT
This sequence comes from Balaenoptera acutorostrata, assembly GCF_949987535.1. Lineage (NCBI taxonomy): Eukaryota > Metazoa > Chordata > Mammalia > Artiodactyla > Balaenopteridae > Balaenoptera > Balaenoptera acutorostrata. The sequence goes on along the minus strand of NC_080085.1, from coordinate 123,026,551 downwards.
ACAGGATCTTAATTCCCTGACCAGGGGTGGAACCCGGACCCACGGCAGTGAAAGTGCCAATTTCTAACCACTGGACTGTCAGAGAATTCCCTGAAGATACACAAATAACTCTTAAAATTCAACAGTAAGAAAAAAACCCCACAAACTTAAAAAAATGGGCAGAAGACCTGAACAGACATCTCATAAAAGAAGATACACTGATGGCAAAAAGCATATGAAAAGATGATTAACAGTAAGTCATTAGGGAATTGCAAATTAAAAAAATACAGATACCTAAACACCCTTATTAGAATGGAAAAGTCCAAAACTCTTCCCATACTAAATGCTGGTGAGAATATGGAACAAGGGAGAATCTTTTTCACTGTTGGTGGGAATACAAACTGGTAGTCATGTTGGAAGATGTTTTGGCAATTTTTCTTACAGGTTTATTGAGATATAATTGATATATAACATTGTGTAAGTTTAATATATATACTGTGGTGACGACATAAATTTATACTGTGGAATGATTACCACAATAAGGTCTATCACCTCACTCAGCTTGTTTTTGTTTTTGTTTTTGTTTTTGCAATGGTGAGAACATTTAAGATCTACTCTCTTTGCAGCTTTCAAGTATACAATATAGTATTGTTAACTATAGTTACTATGCTATACATTAGATCCCCAGAACTTATTCATGTTGTAACTGGAAGTTTGTACCCTTTGACCAATATCTCACCATTTCCCTCCCCACCCCTAGCTCCTGATAACCACCAATCTATTTGCTATTTCTGAGCTTGGCTTTATTAGGTTCCACGTATATGTGAATCCAAAAATATTTTCTTTCTCTGTCTTACCTATTTCACTTAGCATAAAGCCCTCAAGTTTCATGCATGTTATCACATATAGCAAGTATATTCCATTATATATATTTCCTTTATTCACTCATTCATCAGTGACTACCATTTAGGTTGTTTTCATATCTTATCTATTGTGAATAATGCTGCAATGAACATGGGGGTATATATATCTCTTTGAGATAATAATTTTATTTTCTTCTCATATATTTCAAGAATTGGGATTGCTGAATCATATTTAGTTCAATTTTTAATTTTTGAGGTACTTCCATGTAGTACTTTGAGGTACTTCCATATATAGTGGCTAAACCAATTTACATTCCATTAACAGTACAAAAGGGTTACCTTTTCTCCACATTCTTGCAACACTTGTGAATGCTTATCATTTTGATAATAGCTATTAGAATAGGTATGAGATTATATCTCACTGTGGTTTTGATTTGCATTTCCCTGATCATTAGTGAAGTTGAGCATTTTTTCTGTACATCTTGGCCATTGGTATATCTTCTGTGGAAAAATGTCTATTCAGATCCTTTGCCCATTTTTTAATCAGATTATGATTATGATTATTATTCGCTATTGAGTTGTATGAGTTCCCTATATATTTGGATATTAACCCCTTATCCAATATATGATTTGCAAATATTTTACTCCATTCCATAGGCTGCCTTTTCATTTGGTTGTTTCTTTTACTTTACAGAACCTTTTAATTTCTTGTAGTCCTGCTTGTTTACTTTTACTTTTGTTGCTTGTGATTTGGCATCATATCTAAAAAATAATTTCCAAGAACATTGTCAAGGAGTTGTCCCCATATTTCCTTTCAGTTTTACAGTTTCAGGTCTTACATTTAAGTTTGTAATACATTCGAGTTAATTTTTGTAAGTGATGTAAAATAGGGGTCCAACTTTATTCTTCTGAATGTGACTACCCAATTTTCCTAATACAATTTATTAACAGGCTATCCTTTCCCAGTTGAGTATTCTTGATTCCCTTGTCAAATATTAGTTGGCCATATATGCAAGGGTTTATTTCTTGGTCCTCTATTCTGTCCCATTGGTCTATATGTCTGTTTTTATGACAATACCATACAGTTTTGATTACTGTAGCTTTGTAATATGGTTTGAAATTAGGACATGTGAGACCTCCAGCTTAGTTCTCCTTTCTCAAGATTACTTTGGCTATTTCAATGTCTTTTGTGGTTTCATACAAATTTTAGGATTTTTTTTTCCATTTCTGTGAAAAATACCTTTGGAATTTTGATAAGGATTGCATCAGATATATAGATCACTTTGGGTAGTATAGGAATTTTAAAATATTAATTATTTCAACCCATGAACACAAGATATCATTCCATTTATCAGTGTTTAATTTCTTTCATCACTGTCTTATATTTTTCAGCGTACAGATCATTCACTTCATTGGTTAAATTTAATCCTAAGTATTTTATTGTTTTTGATTCTATTGTAAATGGACTTGTCATTAATGTATAGAAACACAACTGATTTTTGTAAGTTGATTTGTATCCCACAACTCTACTAAATTCATTTATTAGTTCTAACAGTTTTTTGGTGGCGTCTTTATAGAGTTTTCTATATATAAGATCATATAATGTGCAAACAGAGAGAGTTTTACTTATTCCTTTCCAATTCAGATGCCTTTTATTTCTTTTTGTTGACTAATTATTCTGACTAGGACTTTCAGTATTTGGTTGAAGAGGAATGATGAGAGTGGGCAGCCTTGTCTTGTTTCTGATCTTACAGGAAAAGATTTAACCTTTTCCCTTTGAATATGATGTTAACTGTTGGCTGGTCATATATGGCCTTTATTGTGTTGCAGTATATTCCTTCTATACATAATTTGTTCAGAGTCTTTATCATGAAAGGATATTGAATTTTGTCAAATGCTTTTTCTGCAACTATTGAGATGATCATATGATTTTTACCTTTCATTCTACTAGTGCAGTGTATCATTTATTGATTTGTGTATGTTGAACCAAACTTGCATTCTGGGATAAATTGGGAGTTCCCTGGTGGCCTAGTGGTTAGGATTCTGGGCTTTCACTGCTGTGGCCCAGGTTCAATCCCTGGTTGGGAAACTGAGATCCCACAAGCTGTGCAGCGTGGCCAAAAAAAAAAAAAAAATTCTGTGATAAATCCCACTGGATTATGGTGTATGATCAATTTAATATGTGGTTGAATTTGTTTTGCAAATATTTTGTTGAGAGTTTTTGCATCTATACTCATCAGAGATAATTGGCTTATAATCTTCTTTTCTTGTAATGTCCTTATCTGGTGTTGGTATCAGGGTAATAATGGCCTCCTAAAATGAATTTGGGAGTGTTCTTTCCTCTTCAGCTTCTTGGAAGAGTTTCAGAATGATTAACATTTAATCTTCTTTAAATGTTCGGTAGAATTAACCAGTGAAGTCATTTGGACCTGGGTTTTTCTTGTTGGTGGGTTTTTGATTACTGATTCAATCTTCTTACTCATTATCGGTCTGCTTAGGTCTTCTGTTTCTCTATGATTTGGTCTTGGTGGGTTATTTATAAGAATTTAATAATTTCTTCTAGGTTTTCCTATTTCTTGCTATATAAATGATCATAGTAGTCTTTGCAATCGTATGAGGCCTCAGACTGTGCTCCACTATCAGGCTGTGCTACACACTGTGCCCCAAAGTTGGGTGGGAACACAGGCTTGGCTCTATGATCTGGCAGGCCTCTGGCTGTGCTCTGTTGTTGGGCAAGGTCACTGGCCAGGCTACCTGAATGGGTATGCCTACCAGCTGTACTCTGTACTTGGATGGGGTTAGAGGCTGTGATCTGCAGTCAGAAAGAGTCACTGTCTGGGACGCCTGGTCAGGTGGGGCCACAGGCTATGCTACACAATTGGTCAGGGTTGCTGGCTGGGATGTCTACCTGGGAGAGGCTGTGCTCAGCAATCAGGCAAGGCTACAGGCTGGGCTCTGCAGCCAGAGGGTACCATATGCAGTACGAGGCTGCCCGTGATCACTGTTCAGTCTCCTTGATCAGGTGGGGCCAGATGTTATGCTCCACACTTGGGTGGGGCTGCTGGATTGGCTCCCTGCCCAGGCCGGGTCATAGGCTTAGCTCTAAGGCAGTCCCAGTGTGACTGATTTGTCACCCTGGCTGGACAGCGTTGAAGGCCTTACTTAGCAGTTGGGTGGGGCTGGCTCGGCTCTCTGCCTGGACATGCTATAGGATGGGCTCCATGGCTGCCTGGGGTCTCTGATCCAGCTTCCTGGTTGGGCAGCCTAGAATCTTTGCTCATCAGTTGGGCAGGGCTGCTGACTTGCTTCCTTGACCAGATGGGCTCCACAGCTACCTGTGTTTTCTGGTCAGGCTTCCTATGGGGTAGGATGGGAGGCTGTGCTTAAAAGTTGGGTGGGACCCCTGACTTGCTTCCCTGCCTGGGCAAGAGTTAGGGTGAGCTCCAAAGCTGGCTGGGCTCTCCGGCCAGCCTTCCTTGTCAGGCAAGGATGGAGGTTATGCTTAGCAGCTGGGGACGGCTATCAACTTGCTTCCCTGTCTGGGTGGGGCCATAGAATGGGTTCCATGGTCAATTCAACCTATTAGCTGGGGACCCAAATCAAGCAGAACTGCCAGCTAAGCTCCCTGCCAAGACAGGGCCACAGGATCAGCTATGCAAATGGGAAGAGCTGCTGGCTGGTATCTCTGCTCAGACACTGCCACCAGCAAGAATGCAGTTCTCCAAGATCAGTGTGCTGGTTGCTGTGAGCCTCAACCCCCGTCCCTGTTTCTAGGTTTTCCCCCAGTAGTCTAGCCCCACTGATTCTCTCAGCGATCCCCATGAGGTGAGACCAGAGTGGGTTTCTTGTGAAGTGTCTCATAACACTGAGGGAGATGGATGTCTGTGTGTTGGGCTCTCTTCTTCCCACTGGACAAACGATGGGTGTGGTGCTATAATGGCCTTGGAAAGGGGCAACGCGGTCAAAGTGAGACCACTCCTTTCGCCCTCTAATGTGTTTTTTCTTGATATTTGTAGTGTAAGGGGGTGCTTCTGCTTCACCCCCAGGTTCTGGGATTTTTATAGAGACCTCCTGTATATGGTTAGTTGCTAGTTGGTTTTTCTATGAGGGGCAGTGCAGTTTGGAGCCAGCTATTTTACCATCTTGATGATGTCATGCCCAATTTGGCAGTTTCTTACAAAACTAAGCATACTTTTACCATATGTCTCTGCTATCATGTTTCTAGGAATTTACTCAAAGGAATTGAAAACTTATGTTCACATGTACACAGATGTTTGTAGCAGCTTTATCCATAATTGCCAAAACTTGACAGCAAGCAAGGTGTCCTTCAGTAGGTGAATGGATAAGTAAGCTTTGGTACATCCAGGCAATGGAATATTATTCAGCACTGAAAAGAAACGAGCTATCAAGCTATGAAAAGACATGGAGCAACCTTAAACGCATATTACTAAGTGAGAGTAGCCAATCTGAAAAGCCTACATGCTGTATGATTCTAATTATATGACATTCCGGAAATGGCAAAACAATGGAAACAGAAAAGATGAATAGGCAGAACACAGAGGATTTTTAGGGCAGTGAAACTACTCTGCATTATTCTGTAAAGGTGGATACATTTAATTATACATTTGTTCAAACCCATAGAATGTACAGCACCGAAAGTGAACCTTAATGGAACATATGGACTTTGGGCAATAATGATGTGTCAGTGTAGGTTCATTATAACAAACATACCACTCTGGTGCAGAATGTTGATAGTGAGGGAGGCTCCCTCGGGTGGGGGAGGCAAAGGATGTATGGGGACTCTGTACTTTCTACTCAATTTTGTTGTGAACTGCTTTGAAAAATAGTGTATTTAATTTTTTTTTTTTAAGATGGAGCAGTATGTGTAAAAAGTGGTTAGCAGAGAGGTAGAGTCCTGGCATCAACTGGAAAGAGAAACCAAGGAAGAGAGTATATTCAAGAGTGGGAAGAGGAAACTGGGGCCATTTCTTGACCTATCAGAAACATCGTTTTACAAAGATGGGTCCATGGGAAAAGAGTATACCTGTGCCCTGAAGGTCTGTGAAGATACAAAGTCCACAATACTAAAACCTGAGAATTGTGTAACACTGGTTTCCAGATGTGTTAGGTAGCCCACTCAAATCTTCCATCTGCATTTAGAAACCACAGCTACACAAACACTACAGACATAGCATTATCTAAAAGGATACTTTACATGCATTATCTCATTAAGTTCTGACAACAATCCTGTGGCGAGGAAAGCAAGGTAGGTTTCTAGCCACATTTTACTGTGATGCCAAGACAAAGTAGAGAGGAAAAAATATCTAGCCAGGATTTTAGCCAAAGCAAACCCCAGATGACTCTGACAGATAAAATAAACTAAACTGATGGAACTAGGACACAATCAATTGAGGGATGTTTCCTCTCATGAAAATTCCAGTGTATAAAGCTAGGTCGAAGGTGGCTTCTAGAAAAGAGAAGGCTGAATATCTGCTGCTGAATCATAAGTGGGAAATGCCCAGCCTTGTGGGCAAAGCTAGTCCCACCTGAATTACTGAAGCAGATGGCATAAGCCATACAAGGGTCCCATGCTTTAGCATGGGTTCCCCAGAAGACAAAACCTCAGGCAAAACTATTGTGCTACTGCATGTCATTTAACTGTAGTCCCAGGGGTAGCAGGGAAGTGGAAAATGGAAAGCAAGGTAGGAAAAGAGAAAAATCAAATACAAGTGGGCATTACCAAGCCAGCCACTGCTTGGTATAACAAGTTCTGTTTACTTGATTCTGTGAGAATATCTTCTAAGGCAATACATCAACCAATGTATCTCAGGACAATCTGGCTGGTGGGGAGAAGAAAAGAGAATTTATGTGTCAGAATTCTGTCTTTCATTGTTCAAAATGTGCACTGGTACCAAGTAGATCTAAGTTTCTCACATCTCAGTATTTCTTGGGCAGGAGGTGAGAGGCAGGTAGTGCTAACATTAAATGTGCCAGCAGGTTGTGCCTACATTGATGCTGGTGACTGTGGTAGCACCTGGGAAAAACCAACCAATTTGGTCACTGTGACTAGGACAAATCAAGTGACCAAGATCATCAAAGATGAGGGAGCTAAGAGTATCTGAGCACATAAAAGGTGTCTGATATACAACAGTGATGGAAGGCTCTAAGAACATCCACGCCTGGGCTCCATATATAATTTGGCGATTTCGAGTTATAATACACAGACGTAAACAATGGATAAATGAGAGGGTATGGTCTCATCATCTAATGAAATACCTCATCATCATAACCACTACATCTATACCCAAAGCAGCAAGAACAACCACAATCACCACCCATAATATTCTTGCATAAATAATATTTTACATTGCACTTCATGAGCATAATCTAAAATAATTTATATGATTATCTATATTAGTTTTCAATTGCTGCATAACAAATCACTACTAACTTAATGGCTTAAAACAATATCCATTTATTATCTCACAGTTCTGTATGTCACAAGTCCAGGAGGGCTCGACTGGGTCCTCTGCTTCAGATTTCATACTTAATGTGTCAGCCAGGACAGATTCTTATCTGGAGATTCTAGGGAAGAATGCACTTCCAAGCTCATTAATATTGTTGGAAGAATCCATTTTCTTGCAACTGTAAGACTGAGGCCCCCCATTTCTTTGCTGGATGTTGGCTAGAGGTTGCTCTCAGCATCTAGAGGCGACCTGAAATTCTTTGTTATGTGCCCTCACACATTTTGAATTTCCCTCACTTAAAGTTAGCTGTTCAGTGTTTGATTGAATAACTGAAAGAAAATGTATGTATAGCAAGATGAGGGGAAAATTGGAGGCCAATGTAGAATTCCGCCTACCCCATAATCTACAGCAGTTTCTAGCCAGCCGTGAAATGCAATTTGCCTTTTTACTTCTATATAATGCAATGAAATAAGTACAAAATTGGATCTTCTGCCCTTGATGTGTGCCATCATTTCTAAGGAAGTCAGGCTCCTCACCACATGTATCCTTAGGGTACAACGTAGACCAATGATGACTCAAAACCACTGGCTGTAGCTTCTATTGTAGCCTTGCACAGTATGGCTTTCTAGACTATTCCTCTTTCCCACATGAATTTTCTGTAAATTTTCCAGGTGCTAATTAGTGAGTTTCAGATCTCTTAGATGCATATGACTTGAAATAAATTGTCATTGTTCATGGCTTTAGATTAAAGATGGCATTCAACTAATCTTCTCCCTTCCCTCTTCAACTTTAGCTGTCACCTAGAGTCTCACTGAGGTAGGGGGAGAACTGACTCAAGAGTAAAGCAAGTCTTTACTTAGATTAGTGCTCACGAGCAAAGCCAGACTAATTAAGGTCACAAGTTTTCATGGCTAGAAGAGACTTCGGATGCCATCTTCTCTCCAGCAGTTGACCTTGAAAGAGACCTTCTTTTATCTACTGCCCAAATGTTAAAATATACCACTTCCTTCCATATTTCTTTAGTGAGTTAAGGCCTGGACCAGATATTATCATAATTGGGCTATATCAGTGTTTAACATTATTGGTGGTTTGGAATTAATCACTACAATTTTTCCCCAGATATCAAACTTGACTACTTAACCTAACTGTGGTCTGCTTCTGATCTAATTAAAATATAAAATAATTCCAAGGACACATAGTCACTAAATCAAAAGCATAAATGTACTGAAAAATATTTTAGTTGTAATAATAGTTTGCAAGAACATTATTTTAATTTAATGAATATAAAGAACATCATTTTCTCAAAAAATCCTGGAGCCTTATGGTAAAAAATCTTTTGTAACAAGATGCAAGAGTTAGAAACAAATTGTTGTTGGGATGAGTAGGCTACAAAGAAGTATTTCACAGAAACTACCATATATTCTGACATTTAGAAAAATGGAATTTATAATAAGGTTTACATTTTGTCTCTCAGGCTATCTTGTGAATTGTATCATTTCAGCTGATAGCTGTGGAACACTGTGGATTGGCAGTGACTGAGATGATTTTCAGACATGTTTGGGCACATTAACAAAGATGAATGAATTAATAATGTTCCGAAAACATACATGCTATCTCTACAAATTTTCTCTCTGTAGTAGTTTGTGATATCTTTCAAAATTTGAATGACAAGATATATAATAGTGCAATCTCCAAGTAATCTCTCAAGTTAGAGAAGATAGCTGACTTGTTTCAAAGGGTATAAAGAGAAAATGAACACATATTAACCCTCTACTGGATATTGATCATTTTGCTCTTGTACCTTGAGGATGTCATTAGTATGGTTTTCCTTAAAAAAGAAACAGTTCCATTAGACTGCAGAAGTTAAAAAGAAATCTACATATGACCACTTGAAGCTTAAAACCTAGCAAATCAACTGCACAAATAAAGCATTTAAGTGTAAATAAGCACTTTAATGTTAATGTATATATTAGGCAGCCGTGTTCATAAATCATGTTTGTTGTTTTGTTGCATAGTAATTATATTTGAATTTACAATACCATTTCATTGATCCTGGAATTTGATCCTCAAGATAATATTGTGAGGTAGGCTTAGCAAGTGTCAGGAATCCTGTTTCATAGATGCAGAAACTGAGGTGGAGAAGTTCAGCAAAATACCAAATGTTCTAGGCATGTAATATGGAAGAACAAATCTGAATCCATATCAGATCTGTTCCTTTTCCTGTGCTTAGTCATGCTGGCTCTGCACCTTTTGTAAACGAATGTTGCCTATAACCTGAAACATACAGGATAGCCTATTCCCAGGGTTCTGACCTTTAAGAGTCCATTCATATAGAGATAAAAAGTTGAAGAACAGAGAATAACATTTGTCTTGTTGGTTTACAAGAGCATGGTGACCTGACCTTTGTGGACAGGTACAAGAACAAAGGAATCTGACACCAAGAAGTTTGCAACAACTTACCACACCCCTCCCTCACCTTGTCTTTAAAAATGCTTTGCTGAAACCCTTTGAGGAGTTTGGGGTTTTTTGAGCATGAGCCACCTCTCTTTTTTTTTTTTTAACATCTTTATTGGAGTATAATTGCTTTACAATGGTGTGTTAGTTTCTGCTGTATAACAAAGTGAATCAGCTATATGTATACATATATCCCCATATCCCCTCCCTCTTGCATCTCCCTCCCACCCTCCCTATCCCACCTCTCTAGGTGGTCACAAAGCACCGAGCCGATCTCCCTGTGAGAGGCAGCTGCTTCCCACTAGCTATTTATTTTACATTGTGTATATGTACAGTGTGTATATGTCAATGCTACTCTCCCACTTCATCCCAGTTTACTCTTCCCCCTCCCGGTGTCCTCAAGTCCATGCTCTACATCTGCGTCTTTATTCCTGTCTTGCCCCTACATTCATCAGAACAATTTTTCTTTTTTTTAGCTTCCATATATATGTGTTAGCATACGGTATTTGCTTTTCTTTCTGACTTACTTCACTCTGTATGACAGACTCTAGGTCCATCCACCTCACTACAAATAACTCAATTTCGTTTCTTTTTATGGCTGAGGAATATTCCATTGTATATATGTGCCACATCTTCTTTATCCATTCATCTGTTGATGAACACTTAGGTTGCTTCCATGTCCCGGCTATTGTAAATAGTGCTGCAATGAACATTGTGGTACATGACCCTTTTTGAATTATGGTTTTCTCCAGGTATATGCCCAGTAGTGGGACTGCTGGGTCATATGGTAGTTCTATTTTTAGTTTTTTCAGGAACCTCCATACTGTTCTCCATAGTGGCTGTATCAATATACATTCCCACCAACAGTGCAAGAAGGTTCCCTTTTCTCCACACCCTCTCCAGCATTTATTGTTTATAGATTTTTTGATGGTGGCCATTCTGACCGGTGTGACCACCTGTCTTCTTGAATGGCCCTGCAATAAACCTTTCTCTACTCCAAACTCTGACATTTCAGTTTGTTTGGCCTCACTGTGCATTGGGCACACAAACTTGTGTTTGGTAACAGGCATAAGACTCAATGATACAACTCAATCCTCTGCTTTCTGATTTCTAAGGCAGTTCTCTATTTACTATATTAGTTAACCATAATTCAAAGTGAGATACCATTGTAAAGCAATTATACGCCAATAAAGATGTTTTTAAAAAAAACTGGATTGTAAGCTCTGTGAGAGCAGGAACAATGCCATGTTAAGCCCTGCATATTTAGCATCTACTAGATTACTTACAAGATAGCAAGTGCTCAATAAATGTTTATTAATGAAAAAAAAAAAAAGAAACAAAGTGAGAACACTTAAACCAGGTGGAAGACAGAGCAAATCTCTGACTTTTGTAGGAGTTTAGCACAGGTAACTGCATTTGATTTTGGAGGGGTCAAAGGCCTGGGGTTTGATCCAAATTTTTAATCTGATGTTGCTTTCCTCTAAAGTATGGGATTTCAGGATGACTTTGACACATACAAAAAGTACTGTCTATTCATATATTCCGCAAATAGCAGAAAAGCATGCTGGAGCTAGAAAGATTTACAGTAAAATGTATTAAAGATCTGGCAAATAGTAGCTTTCATCAAAGATTAAAGGAATGGGATTCTTAAGCAAAGCAGGTAATAGAAGGGAAGATTTCATAACAGTCCTCCCATATATTCTGAATTATTATCAAGAAGAAAAAAATATTTTTCTCCCCTATTACATCAAAGATAAAATGAGAAGAGGTAAGAGAGACCTAAAAGAATGATGAACTTTCTGAATGAAACAGAGTTGTCATGAAAGATTCCTTCACTATTTTTAACAATAAATTGAAAATTATTTAAAAATTTTCTACCTATCTTCTAGGGAATTCCATTATGAAATTCCTCAAGGTAATGAATCTGATTGAATCAGTCATGCATAGACAGAATCCAAGAAAAATTGCTGACTGGGAATATGAGCATTATAGAAATAATCAAGATGTTCTCTGATGGAATTGCTCTAAATTGAGCCAACTCCACATGGCTGACTCGATTAAGCCCTGATAAGTTGATCACCAAGTAATCAGTCAAAGTGGTAAACAAGATTCAGAATAAGAGGGTAAAATAAAGAAATCAGTTATGCTCCGGTCATTGTAGTCATGCCATAAGACCTGGATACTGTGGCAGTAAGACATAATGAGTATCTGAATAAAAATAGAATTATTGTTGCAGAGAAGCATGTGTACTTTTAAACATTTAGTTTTTAAAATTTTCAAACCCATGAAAATGTTATAAGACTTATACAATGAGTATTCATATTCCCATCATTTAAATTCAATGACTGTTGTCAGTTTGCTGTATCTACATTATATGTGTGTATATTACATGTATACATATATACACTATGTATTTTACTGATGCATCAAAATTAACTACAGATTTATTTATGATGCTTAAGCCCTAATTATTTCAGCACACAAATTCTAAAAGTAAGGACATTCTCCTACATCATAAAATATCATGACATTTCTTAAAAAAAAATTAACACTACTTCCTTAATATCATTTAATTCCTATTCTATATTCTGATCTGTTCAATTGTTCTCCAAACATCGTCCCTTTTCCTTTTAACTTTTAAATTTTGAAATAACTTTAAACACAGAAGAATAGTTGCAAAATCGTACAGAGTTCCCATATACCCTTCACCCAGTTTCTCCTAATGAGAACACTTTGTACACTTATGGAAACCAGAAAATTGACATTGGGATGGTACTCTACTGACCAGATTAGAATTTAACCAGCAATGAAGAAACTTAAGATAATCATGTCAACAACATTGTGATATAGGCATTGTCATCATTTCACAGATAAAAGAAGTAAAAAAACGAAAGCTTACATTTCTATCCCAAGGTCATAGAGGCAGTGAATGGCGACCCCTATAAAACTGTTGGGCTCTAAAGTTCACATACTTTTCACTACATGATGCTGCTTTTCCACTAATGTCTACTCTATACGTAATGGGGTCAAATAGTTGAAAGAGAAAAAATTATAAATTAAATCGTTTATCATTTATAGCTCATGAATTAGAACTAGAAATTCCAGATGTTTTCAAATATCACTGATAAAATTCTTTACGACTTAAGCATATAAAGAGCTTATATTATAAAACCTACATTTTATAAAAATTAGTAAAACTTGGTCTGCTCCTTCTGTCTTTTCTGTTCAGGCAAAATTCCTTTTGGTTTGTATAGTTATATAAGTGACAGTAATTAACTCTGCTTAAAACACTCTCACTTTTGTAAAATTACATATTTTTTAAAATCAGGCACAGTGATCATGACACCTAAAGCTTTTGAAGTGAGGAAACTGGGACCCAGAAGAATTACATAATTGTATAAAGGTCACATAGTAAGTAAGTTGTAAATATAGGACTACAACACATATTTTCTGATTCCAGTAAAATATGCTAACTATATCAAGGTACTTGGCAAATAGCAAACAGCCAATAAATGTTTTTTAATGAATTAAACCTCAGTTGTTTGAAGATAAAAAATATATTGCAATAAACCCTAGGCATTCATAAGGGATATATATTTTTGAATCACAAAACTTATAAATTCCAATATAACATGATATTCATCACAAAATACAGTAGTATATAAATGAAAACAATAAGTGATCACTTCAGACCACAAAAGATTTAATATTTACAAGACTAAAGTCAGTTTTTGCACTGAACTGAACATGTGATGTAATGGTTTCACAAACATTTTTCTTTATTCTGTATAGAGTGTATGATGAACACAATGTGACAGATCTCAATGACTAAAAAAAATTGACATTTTACTCCTTAATTTAAAAACTTCTATGTTCAGGTTAAGAACCACAATTATGTGAAATCTCTTTGCCTAACCTCCCCTTTATTCTCTAGTGCTGACATTTGGCTTTCTCTTCAGAACTCTTTTATTCCTCCTCCACATAAAGGAGAAAAATTCACTATTTAAAATCACAGCTACTTTTTAAAGAGATTAGATCTTGTTAAAGTAACGTCTCTAAATTAAGGATGGTCCTTTTGTTCAGCTAAGAACATTGATAGGTTTTTATATATGAACGTAGGCCAAGAACTGAGTTTGGTTTTAGAATTAAAACAATTGCCCAGCCTTGTGAGGAAGAGAATTAAGAGATGAGAGATACAGAGTGGGATCAATAAATTGGTGAGAGGTCAGAGTGCCACATGAGGTAGTGTGGTCTGTGAGGAATACTCAATGGTTGAATGTCCAATAATAGTAACTTCTAATGTGAACTATCAAGTTGTTTTTTGTTTGATCAAACAATGTAACATTATATTGATTACATGCCAACAATCATTAATCGTTCTATACAAAACAGTCCTGTGTTAGGGGTTGCTTTGAAAGGGGTGCGCTAAGAGGACAGCTTAAAACTTATGTTTGAGACAATTCCAGTTTGGAGATAAAGGCTGAAAGATTCAGAGAAGAGAATAAGAAATAGGTAGAAGCAGGGAATCACAGTCAAAGTACTATGAAATTAGAACCAGCTATAGGAATTTGTGGAAAAATTTGATGGGGCATTGATCTTACCAAAAGTATGGCAGCCATTTGGTTTGTACAAATAAATGGTATGTTTTACTTTAGATTACTTGATGAGAATGATTAATCACATGGATAATGAGAAGAGAATAGTAACACTACTTGGGAATATATATGTTAATTGGCCACTAAGCTTGCTCATTAAGAGATTGGCTCTTGCGTACATTTCCCACAGTAAATATGAAACCGAAGATTAACAAAGTTCTAATACGTAGTCAAAATCATAAATATGGAATCCACAGATACCAAGGGTCTGTGATATACATTTTTCATTTTTCTTTATTAATAGACTATTTATAGAGCAGTTTTAGGTTCACAGCAATTGAGCAGAAGGTACAGATATTTCCCATATACCTCCTGTCCCACCACATGCATAGCCTTCAGCATTATCAGCAACCCCCACCAGAGTGGTACATTTGTTAGAATTAATGAACATATATTGATACTTTATTATCAACTCAATGGTCACAGTTTACATAAGGTTCAATTTTGGTGTTTTACATTCTATAGGTTTGAACAAAGGTATAATGGCATGTATCCACCTTTATAGTATCATATAAAGTAGTTTTGCAATAATTAGTATAATTTCTTCCTTAAATGTTTGGTAGAATTCATCAGTAATCCCATCTGGGCCTGATGCTTTCTATTTAATTATTGATTTAATTTACTTACTAGATATAGATCCACATAGATTGCCTATTTCTCCTGTTGTGAGTTTTAGCAAAGGTATCTTTCAAGAAATTTGCCCATTTCATCTAGGTTATCAAATTTGCTGGTAGTGTTGTTCATAATATTCCTGTATTGTTCTTTTAATGTCCATGGGATCTTTAGTATTGTCCTGTCTTTCTTTCTCATATTAGTAATTTGTGTCCTCTCTTTTTTTTCTTAGTGTAGCTAGAGGCTTACTGATTTTATTGATGTTTTAAAAGAATCATTCTTTGGTTTTGCTGTCAATTTCTATTGATTTCCCATTTTTCATTTTCATTCATTTCTGCTCTAATTTTTATTATTTCTTTTCTTCTACTTAGTTTGGATTTTTTTCTTCCAGTTTTATTGAGATATAATTTACATACAGCACTGTGTATAAGTTTAAGGTGTAGAGTGTAATGATTTGACTTACATACATCATGAAATGATTACCACAATAGGTTTAGTGAACATCTGTCATCTCAAATAGATACAAGAAATAGAAAATAACATTTTTCCTTGTGATGAGAACTCTTAGGAGCAAAGAAAGGTTTACTGCCATTGCCATGCAAGGAGAACAGGCAGCTGGCTCATGTTCAAAGACCTGACCTCCCCAATGGCTTTTGGAGGAAGAGGTTTTATAGGCAAAATTTGGGGGAAGGTCTGCAGGGTGTGTGACCTTCCTCTGATTGGTTGGTGGGGAGATAACAAAGTGGAGTTCCAGGAATCTCATTCATCAGCCTTCTGGTTCTAACCAGTCTAGAGTCCACATGCTTGTGTTCAGCCTGAAGGTACCATCCTCCATCTGGGTGCAGGGTCTTAGTTCCTGTAGAAGAACTCAGATATACATTGTTATATACATATCCCTTGAGGAGGAACCAGGACCCTGCTTTATCACTGCACTATTATTTCTTGACTGTTCCTCCTTTGTTTCTGCATTCCCTCCCTTCTCTGATTAGCAAATGTTTGAATCTGCCCTTTGGAACTCAGGGAAGGTCTAGGAGGCTGAAGCCTTTTTCCTACAAAGAGGAAACAGGGACACGAAAAGGCTTTTGTTACCTGGGAGGGCCCCACGGGGTCCTGCTTCGTTTCACGTGGTTTCTGAGGAGAAATAGGATGTAATTCTTATCTTTGCTTCTCTGTAGACAAGGTTTCCCACCTCACCCTCTCTAACTACATTCAGGATTTTTTTCCCTTAATTTTCTGTAGTTTGGAAATGATATGCTTAGGTCTTGGGGTTTTTTTTAGAATTTATCCTGCTTGATATTCTCTGAGCTTCCTCAATCTGTGGTTTAGTGGCAGACATTAATTTGGGGGAAATTCTCAGTCATCATTGTTTCAAATATTTCTTCTGTTCCATTCTTTCTTCTTCTGGTATTTCCATTACACATATGTTACATCTTTTGTAGTTGTCCTATGCTTCTTGGATATTTTGTTTTGTTTTGTTCTGTTTTCAGTCTTTGTTCTCTTTGCTTTTCAGTTTTTGAAGTTTCTATTGAGATATCCACAAGCTCAAAGATTTTTCTTCCCCTCAATCATGTTCAGTCTACTAATAAGCCAATCACATGCATCCTTCATTTCTATTACAGTGTTTATGATTTCTAGCATTTCTCTTTGGTTCTTTCTCAGAATTTCCATCTCTCTGCTTCATTGCCCATCTGTTTTTGTATGCTGTCAACTTTATCCATTAGAGCCCTTAGATAATAATCATAGTTTCAAGTTCCTTGTCTGACAATTCTAACATCTCTGCCATATCTGAGTGGGGTTCTAACGCTTGCTGTCTCTCTTCGAACTGTTTTTTGCCTTTTAATGCTTCTTGTAATTTTTCTTGGTAGCTGGATATGACATACCCAGCACTTATTTCCTCAGAGTTTTCTGCTGTGGTAAATTGTGATTCTCTGTTTTCACTTGCCAGTCTCTCCAATTTGGGGGGAAGCAGGTGGTCCTATGATCTCATTTCTCTTATGGACGTGATAAGAATTGTTGACTTTTCAGTTTGTTCAGCTTTTTACTTTATAGGACAGAGTGGCAAATTCCAAATTTCTTACATGCTGGACCAGAACCTGAATGCCCCATATAATTTTCATTTTGATGTCTCATGACCAATAACATCTGATTAGTTTTGTAAGATATTAAATCAATCAGTATTTATTGTATACCTATATATTTATAACTGTGCTATAACTTCTTTAAAACAAGCTTGGACATCTTTTCTCTTACAAACTTACTATCTAGTTGGTATTAGACATGCTACATACAGAAAATATTAACTTTACACTCTCAATAGGTTAGGCCATTTGTTGGATGGAGCTACAGAACCTCATAGTACTTTCAGCCATTGCATTTGTATATTTTTTGTGTCCTATTTGAGTACTGCCTATTTACTCCACTCACCTGTAAGGGTCTGTGTCTCTCTGTCCAAGATTATATAGGGGTTGTATCTGTCTTGTTCTTGTCTGTATCCCCAGTGCCAGCACAGTAGTCAGCACTTAATAAGAGCTGGATAAAGTCTTGGTGAATGAGTAAATAAATTAGAAAGTTTTATGAACAATAGTGCTACATGCTGATATAAAAAAGTGTTAAATTATCAGTGGCAGGTAGAAAAACAGAACAAAATATAATGTGTTAATTTAAAGTTTAGCTAGTAGGTACTAAAGGAATTTGAAAAGGAAATAATTAATAAAGAGGATTGTGTAAAGGTTTCTCTTTCTTGTTTTTTTGTTTGTTTGTTTTCTTAGGAAACACCAAATAAATTTGAGGACAAAAGGGAAGAGGTCAAGGGGTGTGGAAATTGATTTTGCATAAGAAAGTGCATTTTTCTATTTTTAATTCCAAACAGATAATAGCTGGTTAGCATTATCAAGCATCAACTAACAATCTATGCTAGAAATAAAAATATAGGTGTTGTCTAAGTTTAAACATAGATCATATAAAACATTTCAGAGAACGTGGAAATTGAGTAATCACTATACTTACAATAAAATATTTTTTCATACATTCAAAAAACGTTAAATCCTCCCTTAACAAACTTTTCTTAAAAATCATACATCTTTTACCATTAGTCATCAGACCTATTTTATATATTTTTAAGTCAATCTTATCATTGTTCTCTGGACCCACTCTAACATCCTATCTCCTGTGCAAAGGTCAGGACTCAAACTAATCTAATATTCTCATACTCTTCAAACTAAGACAGGACATTCTTTCTCACTTACTGTATTTGCCTCTTGCTATACTCGGTGTCACACTGACTTTTGATTCAGAGTAGAAATGTTGCTTGCAGGCATTCAGTTCAACCTTGAAATCTCTTTCTACCTCAGTTGTAGGCCATTTTGTACATACCTTAACCAAATTTTATCTTGTTTGGATGAATTTTTTCCGATTTATCATGATTACTTAAAATTGCATTTATATCTTATAGAATGATGGAAACTCCAAATAACTTAATTTCCTCTGAAATTCTGCCGGGTATAATTTCAAATTCTTTATAGTAAGGGTCAATAAGTGTTGAATGCTACCAAGGCCATTCTTCAGGGGTTATTATACTGCATAATCACCAAAATTGACCCCAACACCTGCAATAACATATTCCCTGTATTTATTCAAAGTAAAATAATCATTATCATAATTTTATTTTTTATTAGAAAGTTATGTGAAATGTAATTGAGAGCCCTACCAAAATCAATACGGACCACATCTTTCCAGGTGATAATATGAACTGATCAGTTTGTTATTACATGGGACTAATTTTTTCCTTTGGCATATATAGGCTCTAAATTTGCCTCTTACTAATGCTCTGGGAAGCCATGGTCTCCTAAAAATAACAGCTTGTGGTTTGCCTAGGATATCTGCCAGTTCCTTAAGTAGCCAAGAGTGACAGTCACCAATGTTTTCTGATACAGATTATCCAACTTCTGATGTAACTTTTTTATGCAGGTGCAGCATGAGAGAGACGCATAGCTCTCTTCTATATTTATTTGAGTAATATTTGATCTTTGCTGACCTAATTAATATCATTAAGAACAGTTGTTCTCATTTTATAAAATATATTGCAGACTACAAGTGAAATTCAAATAAATGGCATCTTTCTGCTGCATCTTTCGATTAAATAATCAGCTTTAACCTGAAGCCTTTCTAGGTCAATGTTATTGGGCAAATTTAATTAGCTGATTTTGGCTAAAACTGCCCCAAACTGTATTTAGAAAAAGCAGGCCTATGGACTCCAAGCTGCAGATATAAAGAAGTGCCTGAAGATCTCATTTTAAAAAACGGTAGTTAAAGATGCCAAACTGGGCAAAAAACACAAAGAAACAAACAGAAAGCATGTGTCTGCCTCACCTCAATATAGAGCCTTGTTTTCTTTTTGTTTCAAAAGGATACCTCAATGATTTTTCTACCTCTGAATATACTCATCCACTGTCACCATGAGTAGGATTCCCACAAGGTCTCATAAAAGTTATTTTCACTGTTATATCCTTACTTCAAAGGGCAAAAAATGTCACTTCACAATAACCTTCTTGCCATGAAATACTTCCAGCGAGAGCATTCTAAAGGGATAATCCATAATCAAAAGAACACAGAGGCATTTTCTATTCTATTCTATTCAGGAAGTTGGAAAAAGCAAAATAAAGTGCTATATGTTTATCTGTAGATTGAGTCTATGACATTTTTTCTGGGGAAATAAAGGGGAGAATTGGACTGTAATGTTAGCAACAACTTTTGCAAGGTTTCCTTTCATAGTCTATTCTATGTTTGTCTCTGATATGGATGAGTAGGAATGTGACCTAACACATCCCTTTAAATTGTAGTTTAAATTATGTGTGTGACACTCTAGAGCATTTTTATATCAGAAGAGATTTGTGATTATATGTACTATTACTTGGTCCTATAATCATAATAATTTATGTGTTATGAAAAGAATGCGTACTTTTCCTTTCTCCAGCAAAGGAAATGTCAGTGCATAAAAAAATAGATGTCAGGCCCTGTTGCCTTTTCGGCTTCTGAATCCTTTTTCTCCCCATAAAGGAGGCAGACCACATTGTCACGCTGGTCTTCATTGGTTGCAAGTTCACGTCACTGTACTCTCAAAGCTCCTCAAATCTGCTCAAGTACCTAAGTTCCCAACTGGAATTATTCTTTTCTTCTAGCCTTTCGGGATGAGCCTTAGCTGGACTTTCAGGACAAAGACCCTGACAGCTGCCCCGGACCAGACATGGCTCTAAAACCAGAACCCTGCAGAGGAGGCAACAGACTCCAATCCCAGGAGGCATAAAAAAGCCACCCAAGTCCTAAGGACTAAAATTGGCATCTCTGTCCTTTGAGCAGCCTGAGTGTACCGTGGCTGCTTGAAACATTTGTTCTCCATTCTGGGTACACACTGAAGTCTTCCTGAGGCATGGAACCTACCCTTTTGTAACTAAACTGGAATCTCTGGAGGCTGTTCCCAAGGCAGCTGTGCTTTTAAAGTGGTCTCTGACTTTAACGTGCAGCTAGAGCTGAGAACCACTGACCTAGAAGAACAAACACTGCCTGGTCCTTGGTCTTGTTTCAGATTCCCACGGATACGAATGCATGCACTAAATATTTACTAAGAGTTTACTGGGTTGCAGGTACTGTTTTAGATAAGGGGATACAACTATGAGCAACATAACAAACTTTACCATCCTCATGGAGCTTGAATTCTAGTAGGGGTCTTTTGTTCTGTTTCAGGTCTGATGGAGGGCAGAAAACCAGAGTCAGTTATCCCAGAGCTCCCTGAGCTATCCAGGAGAAAATGAGAGTCCTCTCCATGCTCCCCCAATCATCAGCTACTTCTTCTGAACCCTGACATGAGCTAGAGCCCCCAAGGATGAAACTCCTTCCCACTCACTCTTCTCCAAGAGCTCTAGAGTTCAAGAACTGATACTCAGAGTCGGAGTCAACTGGTGTAATGATTGACCCTCTCTTGGTGATGCCAGTCATAACTTGAATGGGGCCTGTGATTAAAATAATCTGTGTGTGGTTATATCTGTCAAGAGCTATCATATGTGTTCTATCAGCCATAAGTTCGACCTGAAGTCACATTCTTACTTTTAACACTCTGAACACCTCTGAACTTGTCAACAAGAATATATTGCTTGGCCCTTAACCTGTGCTACAGAATTAGTGAGGATACTTTAGGACATCTTGGGTCCTCAAATGGCTTATAAAAATGATAATAATATCTACCTTGAATGGCTCTTATATTAAATGAGGTCTTTCCTAAACTCCTCAACCTAACATTCAAGATGGTCTATCATTTCCTCAGAACTACATCATACCTCATACCTTATAATCTAATTACCCTGAATACTTTGTTTTTTCCCCTTTCAATAGTATGCAATAAGCCTTTATCCATGTCATTATTAGCACTTTTTTATCATTACATTGTATTCTATTAAATCGGTCCACCAGAATTTACTGTTGTTGGACATCATGATTGCTTCTAATTTTTCATGACAATAAATAACAAAGCAATAAACAATAATGTAATTAAGTCTATATTATACCCTGATTAGTCCAAACACCCTTGTGAATGTTCTAGGATTCCTGCTCATTTTCCTCAGCTGTTCTTCCTTATTTTGCTAATTTGTTAACCAAGAGGCATAGTCCTCAAAACTTTTTATCTCCCTTGATGAAAAAACATTGGATCATATGGATTTAAGTATCATTTCTACACTGATAACTCCCAGATTCATATACTCAGCTCAGAACTTCCAGTGTCCTCCAGAATTACATACTTTACTGCCTCCTTCTACACCTCATAACTTGGAAGTCTAACAAGCAATTGAAAATCAACATTCCCCAAACTAAACTCTTGCTTTTCCAACAAAACACATGACTACCTCAGACTTCTCTATATCAGTAATCACCAACTTCATTCTTCTAGTTGCTCCAGCCCAAACTTAGATTAATTCTTGCCTCTTCTTTATCACAAGCTAGTACATGATGTTGGCTCCATCTTCAAACGATATCCTTAATCCACCTGAACTGCTACCACTCTAATACAAGCCACCACCATCTCCCTCCTGGGTTACTCCAATAGTCTCCTAACAGATCTTCCTGTTTTTCCCCTGCACTCCCCCCACAAAGTCTGTTCTCAAAACAGCAACCAGAATGATCATAAAATAGTTCATATCCCTGTGCTGAAAACAATGCAATGATCCAATGGCTTCCCATCTCATTCAGAGTAAAATTAACTTATTGCAGTAGTCTAGAGACTACAAAATCTGCCCCCTCTTTAATTGTTTGCTCTCTGACCTCAAAATTCTATTATAACCTCCCATCATGCTCTCTGGTCCAGCTACACTGACCTTCTTGAGATTTTCTATATTGATCAGGCATACTCCTTTCTTAGGGCCTTTGCACTAGCCCTTTCTTCTACTTGGAATGCTGCCACTAGATATCTTCATGGCTAGCTGCCTCACCTTCCTCAGATTTTTTGCACCTCAGAAAAGCCCCCTCCAAGCCTTCTATTTTAAACAAAGACCTGTATTTCTTTTTTTTTTGTAATTTTTTAAAAATAAATTTATTTTATTTATTTCTTTTTGGCTGCATTGGGTCTTCATTTCTGTGCGCAGGCTTTCTCTGGCTGTGGCGAGCGGGAGCTACTCTTCATTGTGGTGCGTGGGCTTCCCATTGCGGTGGCTTCTTGTTGCAGAGCACAGGCTCTAGGCGCACGGGCTTCAGTAGTTGTGGCACGCAGGCTCAGTAGTCGTGGCACGCAGGCTCAGTAGTTGTGGCTCGCGGGCTCTAGAGCGCAGGCTCAGTAGTTGTGGTGCACGGGCTTAGTTGCTCCGCGCGTGTGGGATCTTCCTGGACCAGGGATCGAACCCGTGTCCCCTGGATTGGCAGGTGGATTCTTAACTACTGTGCCACCAGGGAAGTCCCATGACCCGTATTTCTTATACCCCACTTTGTTCTTCAAAATAGAAGTTTACAAATCACATATATAATTTACTAATTTAATTTTTGCATTCTTTTTTTCTCCACTAGGTTGTAATTTCATGACGGGAGAGATCGTTTGCCTCTTTTGATCACTGTTATAACCCCAACACCTATATTAAATGATCATGTTCTAATAATATCATGCTTATTTTATAAAAATAAATAAGTAAATATCACATGTACAATTTTCAATCTTTTTACATATATGGCTAAGGTCTAGCTTTCTGACTAAAATATGGGCTCTATGTAGACCTTCAACATATATTTGTTGACTGAATAAGTATTTCTATATTATAAAATACATTAAACTGTATGCAGGCTTTAAGCTTCATTCAAACTGACACCTTTAGTCTAGCAGCTTTTTTCTTCCTTCCTGCCTTTGGAGAGTTTTATTTTTTTAATTTTGTATTATTTCTTTTTATAACATATTTACATACAATTGACATACAATAAAAGTCTACCATTTAAATTTTATAGTTTAATAGTTTTAATGCACTTACAGAGTTGTGCAACCATCGCCACAATCAATTTTAGAAAATTTCCATTATCCCCCAAATAAAGCACATACCCTTTAATAGTCTCCCTCCCCACAATTCCTCTCAACACCGTCCACCAGTCTAGTACTAGGCAGCCACTACTTAGCCACTATACGTTTGCCTAAAGTGGACACTTAATATGGAATATAAACGGGATCATACAATATGTGGTCTTTTGTGACTGGCTTCTTTCTTAAGCATAATGTTTTCAAGGATCATCCTTGTTGTGTATGTTTCAGTACTTCATTTGCTTTTATTGGTATATTTTATTATAAAGTCATTAAGAAGCTAAAATAGCATTAACCTTTTAAGTTAAAGACTGAGAGTTTTGACCTTGCCTCAATGATATGCCACAACTAGACACATATTCCATTGTAGGGATACACCATTTCTTATTTATCTATTTATCAATTGATGGACATTTAAGTTGCTTCCACTTTTTGGCTATTATGATTAATATTGCTATGAACATTCATGTAACAAGATTTTGAATGGACATGATTTTTTCATTTCTCTTAGGTATATGCTTAGGACTGGACTTGCCTGGTCATATGCTAACCTTTTATGTTTAACCTTTTGAGGAACTGCCATACTGCTTTTCAAAGTAACTGCACATTTTACATTCCCACCAGCAGTATGTGAGGTTTTAGTCTAGTACCTTTTGATATGCAATACCTAAGTTTTCCCAGTAGAAGAGTTATATTGATATGAATCTCCCACCATCAGTATGAGTGAGTTCTTGTTTTCCTAGACACCCATAAATGCTAGATAATATAATTTATCTTAATTTGATAATTTTATAGCAAAAGTATTACTGTTTTAATTTGTATTCACTTGATTACACATGATTTTCATTCACATGATTTACACATCATTTCATGTTCAAGTCATTTATTTAAATTCATTGTGAAATTATTTCCATCATCTGTCATTTTTTCCTCATGTTACTGCTAATTATTGTTTTTAAGAGTTTTTCTATAATAAAGAAATCAACTCTTTTCCAATCATATATGTTATAAGTATTTTTCTTCTTTTGATGGAAAACATTCTTACTTTTTAAATGATTTGAAATTTACACTGTCATGATGTTCTGTGCATAATGAAGTAGCATACTTACAAAGTCATCTATTCCTCTAATTATTCTTTTCTGAACTTTAACTTTTTATTTTATACAACCATGTTGATTTACAGTCTGAGGTGGGGATCTAAATTTTCTTCTATCATATAACATTTTCAAAAAGTTGTAAAGGAGGCGAGACAAAAGTAATTTTCCATGTAACTCTTAGTACATAGAAAATTTAATTAGCCAGGGCATGTTATGCTCAATGTAGTAATCTCAGTTAAACCAAATATGCACACAATGCTTTAGGAAGTTTGATTTCATTTTCACCGAAGCAAACGGGAAATGCCAAGTATTGGTAAGAGTGGCATTTGACCAATTTGAATAATGTTGCTACAGTCATGTATATGTTAAAATATCAGAGGGAAGTTCCCTGGTGGTCTAGTGGTTAGGATTAGGTGCTGTCACTGCTGTGGCCCAGCTTCAAGGGGTTCAATCCCTTGTGGGGGAACTGAAATCCCGCAAGCTGCATTGTGTGGCCAATAAATAAATAGAGTATCACAGATGAATCTTAGCAATATCAAAAAGGAGTCTGTCCTAAATGAAAAAACATATAATCTATTCTAAACTCAACCTAGCAACTGTGTAGCAGGAACCTCAGATATTTCCATACATATTCGGTCTAATAATTTCATTTAAATTGAATCATCTATTCACTTGGCAAAGGTTTAATGACTACCTACCATGTGTTAGACTTTCTGACAATGCCTGGGAATATGGTGACCCCTGCCTTTATGGAAATTACATTCTAACTAGGGAAGTGGTGGAGGGAAGACATTAAACGATAACACAAATGATTTTATAATTACGGTTGTAGTATTATAAAAGAAAATTATAGTGTTAGGATAGCCTATTAAAGGAGTGTCTGACCTACACTTGAGGGCCAGGGAAGGCTTATCAGAGGAAATGACATTGAATTCAGGACCTGAGAAATGACTAAGAGTTAGGCATGCAGAATAGAGAGGAAGGGTGGTGTTAATGCAGGCCCAGAGGACGGAGGCAAGTTATGAGGCAGAAAGGAACACATAATTGGGGATGCCCTTAATGTGTGATAGCAGAGTACATCAGCCCTATGCATGAGTAAATATTGCATCTGAAGTAAATTACTAAGGGGCACTTTCTTTTTCATCACACTGAAAGAGTTTTATCATAAATTAATGTGATAATGTCTGTGTATTATAATTATCAATAATTTCGGGATGCTGAAACACATGCCATCTGGACTGTTTAAAATATTATGGAATCTGTTTTAGAAACAACCTGGGAAAAATGCCTCATCATAGTGTGGCAGAATAGTAAGCATGCTTCCTAAGGATTCATATAAACACCGGCTCATCAGTTTCTCTGGAGATGCATTGCTCCACTCTCCTCTTTCCTATGATGACTCCCCGTGCTGCACACCTTTTCCCTTCCCTTCTTGTCACTCTTCCATTACTGAACAGCATCACTGTCTTCTTAAAGCATCTTGTTATCTCATACCTTTGGCTCCCAAATGACCTCCTTTACTCCGACCTCCCCAAAGCTTATCAAGTTGGAATTCCTTAATTATCTTTCTCTTCTCTCTTCTTTCCAACCTAGTTGAGGTTTAATGAGACAGAAGCTAAGTGTTGCACACTTGCTCTGAAGTCATCACACTCATCACACTTCTCAATTACTGGTAACCTCTACTATTCTCCTAGAGCTTTAATACTAGGGTTCAAGTATACGAACACTGTTCAGTGGGAAGTCAGCAGTGATTACAGTTAACATATGGGGTGAGAAATATCACAGAAACAGAGCCGGAAAGAAACTCTTAGACTCATTTAGCCTCATGCTCTCAGGAAATGCCATCATGACCCCTACTCTCTCCTCCCCCAGCCTCTCTGACCTTGCCTAAAGGAACTTGCTTGCTTTCTGAGCTTCCATAGCTTAGCATTCACTGCTCTGTACTGTGAATAAGACTGTTTACCCACTTATCATCTGTGATATCCATGGAACTTGTGGAATGCAGAGACCATGTCTTGTTCATCATTATGCCCAGCTAAGTGCTTGAAATGTAATAGAGACCCAATAAATATTTTTTGAAGTTAAATGGTGTAAGTATGAAATGACTGGCACTGAAAACAAAACTGCACAAAAATTACAACATGGACTAGAAAGCTTTCGCAGCTATGCACTGATCTGGTTCCAGGTCTGCCAGCCCACATGTGGTGTGTAGGGGAGCTTCCCAGAAGAGTCAGAGACGAGGCATTAGTTCCCTACAGATAATGACAGTGGGAATTCTTTGCAAGAAAAACTCCTCAGGTCACAGTGTTTATATTCATGGTCCCCATGTAACACAAGGTGTCTTTTGCATCTAGTGTCTTTTGGTGTATGTAGTTACAACTGATTGACAAGCAGTCTTTTGTTTTGGTTTGTTTTAATTTAACAAGAATCAGGGGAAAAATCTGAATATATTTTGAGGGTTTGAAGTAGGCAGATGACTCGGTGTGAAGAAGCTTGTTTGAGGAGTTGTGAACACTTGAGTGGTGACACATGTCACCAGACCTGGAGGCCCACGCATGGTGGGGGATTCGATATAAGATGCAGGATAGAATTGCAGCCATAATAGTCTGAATAAACAGGAACAGAAGTGTCATCACAGTACTACATAGGGCACAAGAGCAAAATTTACATGCACAGTTTGGTACTGACATCATAGTAAGTGATATAAAATGGATTGCTCACAAAAGCAAGTATTGGGGATTAAAATTTGAGACCTGCTGAATTTACATAGTGTTTCTTTGTAGAGATCATCTGAGAAACAGAGAAAGAAAAGTAATTGTACAAATATCTGCAAACCAGTTGCTAACAATATTAAGCAAAGAACAGTGTGGCCACTCTATATAGCAGTACTATGTGTCAGCTTCTTATTTCTGAAAAAAAAAAAAAAATATATATATATATATATAAAAGCGCATGGTGAGATGTTTAGATGCTCCCTGATACATGTCACTGACACCAGGGCATGAATGTTGGACAGTAACACAAAGTCTGAGAGTTTCACGAAGCATATGTTAGGGACAGTACTTCTCAGTAGTTAGGAAATTCTATAATCCTTATGTTGTGTGTAGGGTTGGGTTGGAAGGAAGAAGAGAATCTAAAGGTCTAGTTTTTATTTAGAAAACACACCACATTGGAAGTTGCCTACCTGAGGTATGCTGCCTTCTGTTTTATTACACATAAGACATAGAAAGAGAAGGGAATGAACAGAGGAGGAAAATAAAAGTTAGGTTGACTTATTAAATTATATGTATGTTTTAAATACATTTGTATGATGTTTCTAGGTATAAATTATTATAAAGTAAATAAAAAATTAAGAGTAATAATTAGTACTTCAAATGTGCATTTACAAAGAGATAGTGCTAAAATGCTTGAGGAAAAAAATGTAATCCCTTAAGAAACTTTAACATACATGACAAAGTTCTTTATACTAACAATTGACTTAGCATACCCTTGATGGGTAATCCAAAAAGGAAACTTTCATTCAACTCATAAGGAATTATAAATTGGCACGGATGCAAATCCACAATGTACTTAATCCACAATGTATGGAATGATTCTTCTGCAGCAAGTATTATGAAGACATTCTTACAGTTAATGTCAACATTTAGCTCAGGTTATCCATAATAATTATTTAATTTTATTTTTATTTAACCAAAACTTATTTAATACTAGGAGTCAGGCACTGTTCTATGTGCTTTACAAATATGAATGCAATTAATCATTATAACTACTCTCTGGAGTGAATACTATTTTTATCTATGATTTACAGATGAGGGCATTAAAACTCAGAGCAGTTTTAAGTAGCTCGCTCAGAGTCACAGATTTGGTAGATGGCAGAGCCAGTATCCAACTGCAGGCAATTTGGCTCCAGAGTGCTGACTCTTAGCCACCATTAGACGTGTCTCATATTGTATTCAACTATCATCCTATGTTCAAATCAGAATGAAAAAGTCAATCTTCAAATCTCTGCTCCAGCGCTTCCTGCCCGTGAGACCTGGTGTGATATGATTAGCAACGACCTCTGAATGTTTGACTTGATAAAAATATTAATTTCTACCATCTAATCTTAATTTTTGTTTGGGGTGACTGGTTGCCATTTGGGAAAATGTCAAAGCTTTCTATTCTTTTTATCAGAAGATTCATGTAGGTGTTTACTGTGTGTTTTTTGTTTTTTTAAAGACTAAGTAAACAGGCACTGGTGTTGAAGAGGCCCAGGACTGCAGGCCAACGGGTCCTGTCCAGGCCTTTGAGTATGCTGTTTCTTCGGACCCACTTCTTTGTAAAGCTTCTTCCTGCTTGTTTTGTCCTTCAGGTCTCAGCTCACCAGTGACTTCCTCAGAGAGGCCTTTCCTAAGTCCCTATCTCATGCACACACACACACAAAATCACTGACTATCTCATCACCCTGGTCTTCTTCATAGCACTACTTACTATATGAAATCATGTTTATTTCCTTTTCTGTCCCCTCTTCTCCTTGTATAAGCCCCATGATGACAGAGTTCTGTTTTTACTTACTTCTATATATTCACTGTCTACCTAGGCACATGGGTGGTACTCAGTAAACAGGTTTTTGAATAATGGCATCACACAACTTGAGAGTGGCATATCACAAAGGCGATGCTAGTGTAGGGAACAAAATTTGCCACCACAAAATGAATCTTTGGCAAGTGGATTATTTCGAGCTGAAAAGATTTAAGATCCAAAAGATTCAGAAAAAAGCTTTGACTTTCCCCCTAACTGCCTGAAGAATTTAGATAGAGGGCCTATTCCAGGAACAGAGCTATCACCAGAGACATCTGCGAGGAATATGGGCTGCGTGCGGTGGGGATGAGTCTTAGAGCTCAGAGTCCACTCTGTATCCCATTGCCTCTGCCTGGCCCAGGAAACATTTCTTTACCAAACCTTTGCTTTTCCATCCCTATGTGAATTGCCTTCCTCCCCTTTGAAGTCCCAAACTGTTACGGAACTCAGGTTGGGCTGCTTGCCACTCAAAAGCCAATTTCTCGAGAGACAAGTGTTGGTTGGAAAGGAAAGGTTGCTTTATTCAGGAGGCCGGCAACTTGGGGAAAAGGTGGACTCATATCCAAGAACCAACGCTGAAGATTCTGCTGACCATGAAAGTTTTTAAAGGGAGAAAGAGGAAGTTAATCACAGTTAATCATTTGCGGAAAGGGTCAGAGTCTCTGTTATCTTCCACTGCGTACACACTTTCTTCTGATTGGTTGGTGGTGAGGTAAAAGGATGGTGTTCCAGGAATCTTGCGCCCAGCCTGAAGTTACTGTCCTCCACCTGAGAGGGGGGCCTTAGTTCCTGCAGAAGAACTCAAAGCTATTGTTTTGTAAATCTCTTGAGGAGGAACCAGGACCCTGGCCCATCACTGCACTATTGTTTCTTGACTGCTCCTCCTTTGCTTCTGCATTTCCTCACTTTTCTGATTAGCAATTATTTGAATCTGCCCTTTGGAACTCAGGGAAGGTCAAGGAGGCTGAATGAAGCCTTTTTTCTACAAACAAGAAATGGGGGAGACAAGGAAAGGATTTGTACCTGGGTGGGCCCCACAGGGTCCTTCTTGGTTTCAAAATTAATACCCCCAATATCCTCTTTTGTCTTTAGCTGAAGATGGTATTCAAGGTGAGGGTTTTGACCATTTTGTAGAGTTACTCAGTTCTCCTGGGTCTCTCCCATGTATACATGTTATTAAACTTTTGTGTGATCTTCTCCTGTTAATCTGTCTCATGTCAATTTAGTTCTTAGGCCAGCCAGAAGAACCTAGAAGGGGAGAGGGAAATTTCTTCCTCCCCAACAGCAGCACTTACTAGAAGCAATGAAAGAAACCAAGCAGGGAGAGATGGGAGTGCTGTGTTACGCAAATGCCTCTGTTGTATCAAGAGTACCTATGCATTCATTCTCTTCATGGTTTCACACTCAATTCCAGGGACATGGGGGAAACTGTTCAAGTTACTTCCCAGGGAAAGAGGTACCCAGTTGTTGCTAAATCAGAAAACCTGAGGATTTACTAATCTCTAAAAGAAAGAATATCCTCCTTCTTAACATTTCTACTTTATCCTTCAGCTTAATTCTGTTTCTGTTCAGTGGAGAACAGTAAGTCACCATCTTTCTTTTAATTGTCCATGAAATAGTTCCTATGCATTGCAGAAATCTGACCATTCTTCCCTCCAGCCTGAATGATTTCCACTAACTCTTCTTTCTTACATCTCATTTTGAGTAATTCTGTAATCACTGTGGTGGCTTCTCTCTTGATTTTTATGTTAGGGCTTTGGAAAGAAGCAAGGACAGTGTAGTCACTGTCAGCCTGTGTGGGCACAGGCCCTGCTTCATTTAGCCTTTAGCCTTACCTTTGAGCTTTCTTGGATTTGTAGCATTTACACTTCCAAGGCTCCATTCAAATGAACAGTTCACAGCCAGCATTCATTTTCAGTGTTTGTTCTGAATGTTATTTCAGTAGGTTCTTAACAATATGGTTCTCCTGAATCTCTCACTCTGTGGGATTGGTATCTCTGGAATTAGCAGACTGTGACTCTCCTCATGCACTCTCTTGGGGCTGGGAACCCTGAATGAACATTTGTTTTTCAGATTTTCTCTGCTCCTTAGAGATGGTTGGAATTGATCCTTTTTTCCTTTTCCTTCTGACAGTCATTTACTACCTTTCTTCAAATATGATCAGTCTTCTCTACAAGACAGTGAAAACAAGGTGGGAATTTGCATGCCATTAACTCTACAGTTGCAAGTCTCCTCTCCTTCACAGTTCTCTGACTTAGGTCAGCCATCTTAAATGATAGCAAGATATTATAAGAAAGAACTGCCTTGAGTAAGAAGAGAGAAGTGTATTTATGGGATAAAGGAGTCATGACTAAGTATATCTGACTAGTGGAAGGGGAGAAAACAATTTTCATTTTTTGTTTATAAGGATATTGGAGACCCTATTAGAATCTAAGTTTTAACCTTTCCTATCATCAGTAAAGACATCTAAAATAGAAAAATACATAATATTTGTGACAACTGGTAATGATGGAAGAATGATTTGCAATACATGAGAAAGTGCTTCCACCTCCAGGATAAACAAAAAGACTGGCAAGGCTTTTCATCTGACCACATTCAATTATTATTTCATACCAAAAGGACAACAGTAATATTGGCTATTAATTTGAAATAGAGCATAACTCAGGTTGAACACATATATTAGGAATAGTTTTATATCATGGAAGAGTATTTAATTATATTGTATGCCATTTTATTATCTATTGATAAAAATCATTTTATTTAACATAGAGCTAATTTAACACACAATTATTGATTACCTACTGTGTGCTGAGCATGATTTCAGGTGCCAAGATATAACAATAAAAAAAATGTCAAAATCTCACTTTTTAACTGGAGAAAGACAGTAAACATAATAAACAAATTATATGGGTTGCTTGAATATGATAACTGCTGTGTAACAGCAAGTAGAACATGGTAAGGAAGATGAGTGTAAGCAGATAGGATGGGGGGGGGGGGTCCCTGGAAAAAGACAGCCAGGCATGGATTTCTTGACATAAGAGAAGCCATGTTAGGTCTAAGCCATTTTTGTGATCTAAGCCTGGCTACAATGCTTGCCCTTGCAGAAGAATAGGTCTCAGCAGTTAATGAGTTTAAAGGAACAAAAGAAGGTAAAAATAGCTATTACCAGGCCAGTGAGACAACTTAATCATATCGGAAACAATATATCAGTTGTAAAGACTCCCAGTTCCATTTCAAAGGTAAAGATTAGCTTGAAGCACATTCTTGAGCTGTTTTGAAAAATTCAAACCCCCTGGATCACTCAACTACCAGATAAACTGGAACCTAAGGAATGATGATGCTGACCTTCTCTGACGCTCGTAACTTTAATCAACTAGAGCCTGGACTCTGTCAACCTCTGCCCCGATTCTATGCTGAATTCTCCTTTGCTCAAGCCCCTTCATGAATATGCAGGTACTGCATTTTGCTGTTCAAGGAGACACTGCTTTGGGAAAGATCCCTGGTGTTCTCCTTACTGGCTGCAAGTAATATAACCTTCCTTCTCCAGCTCTTTGGCTTGGTTGTGTCTTTTGGCTCAACACCCACCAATATGCAAACCCCGTTTTCAGGTAACATTAGGAGAGTAGGGCTAGGAGCAGAGAGATGCAGGTTGAAATTTTAATTAGGGTATTCAGGGTAGTTCTAACCAAGAAAAAGACATTTGAACAAAGACATAAAGGAGATGAGGGAATAGTTAAGTGGCTATCTGAGGAAGGAACAAACCAGGCAAAGGACACCACTAATAAAAGGCCCTAAGGCAGGAATGCCTGGCATACTCAGGGAAGCAGAGTGAAGTGAATGAGTGGGACAGCATTAAAAATTGAAGTCAAAAATAAACTCAAAATGGATTAAAGACCTAAATGTAAGGCCAGACACTATAAAACTCTTAGAGGAAAACATAGGCAGAACACTCTATGACATAAATCACAGCAAGATCCTTTTTGACCCAGCTCCTAGAGAAATGGAAATAAAAACAAAAATAAACAAATGGGATCTAATGAAACTTAAAAGCTTTTGCACAGCAAAGGAAACCATAAACAAGACGAAAAGACAACCCTCAGAATGGAAGAACATATTTGCAAATGAAGCAATGGACAAAGGATTAATCTCCAAAATTTACAAGCAGCTCATGCAGCTCAGTATCAAAAAAACAAACAACCCAATCCAAAAATGGGCAGAAGACCTAAGAAGATATACAGATTGTCAACAAACACATGAAAGGATGCTCAACATCACTAACCATTAGAGAAATGCAAATCAAAACTACAATGAGGTATCACCTCACACCAGTCAGAATGGCCATCATCAAAAAAGCTACAAACAATACATGCTGGAGAGGGTGTGGAGAAAAGGGAACCCTCTTGCACTGTTGGTGGGAATGTAAATTGATACAGCCACTATGGAGAACAGTATGCAGGTTCCTTAAAAAACTAAAAATAGAACTACCATATGACCCAGCAATCCCACTACTGGGCATATACCCTGAGAAAACCATAATTCAAAAAGAGTCATGTGCCACAATGTTCATTGCAGCTCTATTTACAATAGCCAGGACATGGAAGCAACCTAAGTGTGTCCATCAACAGATGAAGGGATAAAGAAGATGTGGCACATATATACAATGGAATATTACTCAGCCATAAAAAGAAACGAAATTGAGTTATTTGTAGTGAGGTGGATGGACCTAGAGTCTGTCATACAGAGTGAAGTAAGTCAGAAAGAGAAAAACAAATACCGTATGCTAACACATATATATGGAATCTAAAATTAATGGTTATGAAGAACCTAGGGGCAGGACAGGAATAAAGATGCAGACCTACTAGAGAATGGACTTGAGGATATGGGGAGGGGGAAGGGTAAGCTGGGACAAAGTGAGAGAGTGGCATGGACATATATACACTACCAAATGTAAAATAGATAGCTAGTGGGAAGCAGCTGCACAGCACAGTGAGATCAGCTCAGTGCTTTGTGACTACCTAGAGGGGTGGGATACGGATGGTGGGAGGGAGACGCAAGAGGGAGAAGATATGGGGATATATATATATAGAGAGAGAGAGAGAGAGAGAGAGCTGATTCACTTTGTTATAAAGCAGAAACTAACACACCATTGTAAAGCAATTATACTCCAATAAAGCTGTTTAAAAAAAAAAAAAAGGAGTGATAACAGGAAGCTGTGGGAAAGTTGGAAGGCAGGACTCGCCAGGGCACAGACTTCTGGTAAACCACCAAACTCAAATGCAGAGAGCCTGCTGGAGAGTCTGCCCTCTGCACACCCTGGCTTGATGTAGTAGGAGGGCTTCTGCCTGGACACAAGTTCATAGAATTGCTTTGATATAAACACTGTAATTTTTTAGAATGGGTCTTCATGAGCATGGTGCCTTCCAGTAGTGTGTGAAGTACCAATAATGGTCAGACCAGCTAAAGATCTAACAGACCACACTACTATTCATTAAGTAACATAAAACATCTTCTTATCCTGTCCTTGGAAGGGGGGAGGGGCAAGCAACAAACAAAATAACAACTACAATCACCATAAAATTGTGTCTCAGAAGGCTCACGTATTAAGCCCTGCTAGTCATTTTATATACATGTGACTGACTTTATCAGCACATTTCCTGAAGATCTGTTTTGGGGTGCTTTGAGTCACTGAGGGTTAGTTTTGATAGAATTGGTGTAACAGCAGGAGTAAATGGACTTGCTGGGTATTGCTGAAATAATATGAAGACAATGCCTGAGAGGTCAAAGGCACTAAACAAAATTTGTCAGTTTTGAATCCTGGCTGAAGGCTGAACATCTGACCCCCAGATGGTCTCAGTTAATAACTTGCTCTTCACAGCATGAAAATTTGTTAAGCTTTACTGATTGTTTAATTCTTACCAAATGGTTTCCCAATCTTCCCTTAATATTAGGCCTCTAAGGTGAAAATTATGTGAAAACTACTCATCGAACTTGAGTTGGATCCAGGTATCGATCTTGATTATTACAGTGGTAGAAAGGTGAAATGGGAGGATAAGCAAGACCTCTTGCTCTTGGTGAAACAGGAAGCCCCAAAGCAGTGACCTCTGAGGTTAAGTGACTTGACTCAAGGGGAAACTGTGAGAGTAGTGGTAGGATCAGAAGGCTTGCTATAGAATGTGTGTACATAATGTACACGGGGTATTCAAACTGGCTCATTAGCCAACACACTGCTTGGTTTGTTATCTTTTCATTTATATCTGACAATGTTGAACTTTACTTGAGCCCAGTACAGTTTACTTTTCTCCTGGAAAACATCCTGATTAAGAAATCCTCTTTTGTGTTCCCAAAAGTTACTGAAAAGAACCACCCTTCCTCACATGACTTAGATAAGACCCACAGATGACCCATTTGTTTTACCTAGGGCCAGGCCATTCACAGATCTACCAAATTCCCATTTTTTGTCTTATAAATGATTAGCTGAATTGTTTGTAGCCACTGACAAATCTGGACAAAATACCTGCTACCATGACTTGATCAGACTTTAGTTAATTTTCACTTCTTCTCCCAGGCCCATGAATTTTTATTTACCCAGAGCCAGCAGTGGAATGCAAAACAACCCCTCCTTAAGTGTCCCACCCAAGAATAAGCTAACCTTGACCCAAAGGAAAAACATTTCCTGCTCAACTGTCTTATCATGTTACCCACTCCTCCCACTCCACCATACTATGTTTGGTTCTTTCTAACCTTGTTTACCCCTCTCTATAAAAGAAAATTCCTTCTGCCTGATCTCTGAGACATTTGCAAATCTCATGTTTGGAGTGTCCTCATTATTGCAATAGCCCCCCTCCCCTTATTGCAACAGTAAACCTTCCCTTATTACAATGATTCTTTTAAATAAGCATCTCCTTACCTAATTCAACATATGATGTTTATTTGATGTATCCAAATAAAATGCAACAGAACTCTGGGAACATAAAATCAGAGAACGTATTCTTTTTGATTAAAATCTAATGCCCTGACAATCCCTCACTAACTCATAGACTGATTTTATCAGTTAGCCTCTTGAGGGCAAATGGGTTTGGGAAATGTGTGTGTGTGTGTGTGTGTGTGTATGTGTTTGAGTGCTCCCATGACTGTGTCTTAGGGTAGGGCTTTGCAGGAAAAGCTGGGATGAGAATAATAAAAATAAAAACCTCATAGATATTGCTATGGTCTGAATGTTTGTGTCCCCCCAAATTTCATATGTTGAAACCCTAACCCCCAAAGATGTTGTATTAGAAGGTGGGGCCTTTCGGGAGTGATTAGATCATGGGGAGGTACCTTCATAAACAGAATTAATGGCCTTATAAAAGAGATCTCACAGAGCTCCCCGGCCTCTTTCACCATGTGAGAGTACAGGAAGAAGGCACCAGCTATGAACCAGGAAGCTGGCCCTCGCAGACACCACACCAGATTTGCAGGATTCTATTCTTGGACTTCCCAGGCTCTAGAACTGTGAGAAATAAGTTTATTTTGTTTATAAGTTACCCAGTCTCTAGCATTTTTTTTTTATAGTAGCCCGAATGGATTAAGACAAACATGCTCTTGGCTTATAGGTGCTAATGACCTTCCTCTTGTCACATGTCAGACCTGTCACATGTCAGGTCTTGAGCAAACGGGGTTTAGACTTTCCTCATTTTTATAGTAATTTAATGCAGAGTTATTTTGGTTGGAATTTAACATATATTTATTTTGTTTAGCAATTAAGCACTTACCTAGCAGAGCATTGTTTTCAACGGAATTTGGAGACATAACTGTAATTTAAAAAAAAACAACAACAATGTCTCAAATTTACCCAATTAAGGTTTACACCACAAAATATTTTAGAGGGTTGTCCAAATGACCTGTAGCAAATTACTTATCAGGGAGAAAACATGGCAGTGCTATGATTTTAGAAGGAAAACTGGCATGTGTATTTCATGAATGTTATTTTTTTCATGAGCTTGTCTACCAACTTCAATTCATTTCAAGGGGTTAAAAAAGAAAATCAGCTGTGTCCCAGAGCCTTGCAATTTAAGCACCATGTCATTTTCTTATGTTGTGCTTACAGTATCAAACTCTCTAAATCCACAAATCCTCTTCATTTTTTGTGACGTTTGTTATAGTCTTTAGTTAATCTTCCACTTAGGAGTTTTAATGTTCTTCTCCAGACTCGTGACATTAATGCAGCTGAGTTTAAGGGTCCATTTCAGCTGCTGTCAAAGAGATTTCAAATCTACTCTTACACATGGAGTGGCACCAAATTCGCTTTACTTTGGGGAATTATTATTTAATTTTGTAAAAGTTATCCCAGACATTAGCACAAGAAAAACACTAAATCGATACCCACAAATGTCACAACCTAGAATTATGGGCCAATTAAGAAGAAATGTGATTTCAAAAAGACACTTAAAGTAATTCTTGGCCACCAAATGGAAATGTATCAAAATAAGTCAAAATAGATAAAATCAGTGCTAGCCCTAGGTTCATCTCAAAAGTATTGACAAGGGCAAAAGCAAAGCAAAAAGTAATTAAACTACACCAAGATAGTATGTGAAGACTGAAAAGGAAGGAGCATCCAAATCAATCAATTCTCTTCCATGAGACTGGAACTCTTTATTCTACTGTATATCTATGACACAGAAAACAAATCACTCATTGTTATTACTCTCACTGTTATTATTCTTCATTGATAACTATTTCTCTATAGTGTTGGTAGTAGAGGGTAGTAGTCCAGAGCACAAGCTCTGGAGCCAGTGTTTTTGAATTAAAATCTTGGTGCCATATCTTTACTAGAAGCAAGTCACTCAACATCACTGCACTTTAGTTTTATAATCTGTAAAATGTACATAAAATAGCCACCTCCCAGGATTGTTGTGTATATTGACTGGGTGAAGACACATAACTCACTCAGAACAATGCCTGACCTGTAAGCCCTCAATAAAAGTTGGCTAACCTCATTAGTGTATCCCCATTCCTTTTACCAGAGACTGAAACACACAATAGAAGGTAATCAGTAAATATTTGGAATTTGAAGCAATTTCAGATCATAGCTGTCTATGTTGTTTTCCAACGTACAAATACTTGAAAGTAATAAAAGTGATGTCTGAAGGAAGGAAGGCTAAAATGCCAACCCTTCACAAGAGCAATAGAGAAGCTGACAAAAACTGTCAGATTCAACTTTTTTGGAACTCAGGAATCTAATCTAAACTTACAACAACGAAGGAACTGCTTAATGAAAAAAAAAAAAAAAAAGACTGCTGCAGTTTGGTGGAAGAGCTCTGCGACATTTTAATTTACCCTGTTACCATCTACCACACACCAGTGAGGCAGTGGCTTTAAATGGCTGGACAACTTCCCAGTGCAGATTGCTGATACCAGAGGAAGCAATATGGATTTTCTTCTCAAAGAATTGTCATTGTATGTTTTGGCCTTGCTTATGGCTCCCTGAAGGACTGGCTTAAATGTTTCCTTTTGCTTTGCCTGTCTCATAGCGTCCCTAGAACTGCAGTGGCTCCCAGGGCAGTGTCTGTCAAAAAATTTTAAAGGCAAATATATTAGATGCTGCCTGGCACAAAAGATACCCATTGGGGTAAGAAATATAACAAAAAGCCTAGGAAAGAAGAGACGGGAAGGAAATACTTGGAGAATAAAGACTTTGAAAAACTCCCACAAATTCTGGAGACTCTAGAAGTCTGCATGAATGTCTAGGGAAGAATATATTCTCAAAAATGACCTGAGGAGACTCTAAGTTCTCACCACTGGCTGACCTTCAGGCTCTGTGCAACCAAGAAGTAAAGGCTAAGGCAGAGTTTTTTGAATTATGGAAGGAAATTTGGAAAATTCACAAATATGTGGGTAAGTACACAACACACTCTTAAACAACCAATGAATTAAAGAAGAAATCACAAGGGAATTTAGAAAATAATTTGAGACAAATGAAAATGAAAATACAACATAACAAAACTATGGGATGCAGGAAAAAATAGAGAGAAACTTATAGCCATAAACACCTACATTAAAAAGAAGAAAGATCCTAAATTACTAACCCAACTTTACACATTAAGGAACTAGAAAAATAAGAGCAAACTAAACCCAAAGCTAGCAGAAGTAGGAAATAATAAAGATTGGAGAGGAGATAAAAGAAATACAGAATAGAACCAGAAATTGGTTCTTTTAATTGTCATCAAAATTGACTAACATTCACCTAGGCTGACAAGGAGAAAAGAAGATTCAAATTATTAAAATCAGAAATGAAAGTGAGGACATTATTATCAACCTAACAGAAATAATAGGTATTATAAGAGAGTACTACAAACAATTGTATATGAATTAGATAACTTAAATAAAATAGAAAAAAATTCCTAGAATCACACAAACTACCAAAACTGAATCATGAAGAAATAGAAAATCTGAACAGAGCAACAATGAGTAAGAAGATTGAGTCAGTAATCAAAAAACTCCCAACCAAAAAAATCCCAGGACCAGATGGCCTTACTGGTGAATTCTACTAAATATATATTTTTTAAATTAATTAATTAATTAATTAATTTTTTTGGCTGTGTTGGGTCTTCATTTCTGTGCGAGGGCTTTCTCTAGTTGAGGCGAGTGGGGGCCACTCTTCATCATGGTGTGCGGGCCTCTCACTCTCGCGGCCTCTCTTGTTGCGGAGCACAGGCTCCAGACGTGCAGGCTCAGTAGTTGTGGCTCACGGGCCTAGTTGCTCCGTGGCATGTGGGATCTTCCTAGACCAGGGCTCGAACCCGTGTCCCCTGCATTGGCAGGCAGATTCTCAACCACTGCACCACCAGGGAAGCCCTCTACTAAATATTTAAAGATGAATTAACACAAATCCTTCTCAAACTCTTCCAAAAATTAGAAGTGAACTTATTCCTAACTCAGTCTGTGAGGGCAGCATTACTTTGATACCAAAACCAAAGACATCACAAGAAGAGGAAACTATAAAATAATATCTCTTATGAATACTGTTGTGCAAATCCTCAACAAAAGTACTAGCAAACAGAATCCTGCAGAATATTAAAAAGATTATCCACCATAATCAATTGGAATTTATCCCAGGAATGCGAGGGTAGTTCCACATACCAAAATTAATCTATGTAACACATCATATAAATGGAATTATGAGAAAAATGATAATTTCAATTGATGCATAAAAAACACTTAACAAAATTCAACCTTTTAATCATAAAAATATTCAACAAAATAGGAATAGTGTGTCAACATGACTAAAAGCATTCATAAAATCTCCTAAGATTAGGAACAAGACCAGGATGCCTGCTTTGACCACCAATATTTAATATTGAGCTGAGAATATTGGCAAGAAAAATAAATAAAAGTCATCCAAATCGGTAAAGAAGAAGTAAAACTATCTCTTTTTGCAGATTACCCTAAAGAATCCATATATACCCATGGATTAAAAAAAAAAAAACTATTATAGCTAATAAATTCAGCAAAGTTGCAGGATATAAATCAGTATTCAAAGTTTAGTTTTATTTCTATACATTGAAGATGAACAATCTAAAAGGAAATTAAGAAATAAATTCCATTTACCGTATCATCAGAAAGAATAATATACTTAGAAATATATCTAACCTAAGAGATGCAAAACTTATACAATGAAGACTGCAAATTATTGCTGAACTAAATAAAATAACTAAATATAGGGAAAGACATTGATATTTATGTGGATTGGAAGACTTAATATTGTTAAAATGGTAATACTCCCTAAATTGATCTGCAGATTCAATGCCATCCTTATCAAAATCTCAATGATCTTTTTTTCAGAAATTGAAAAGTTGATCTTAATATTTTTATGGAGTTACAAGGGACCAGAAAGCAAATATCTTGAAAAGGAACAGAGCTGGAAGACTCACACTAGTTGATTTCATTTATATGAAATACCTAGAATAAGAAAATCCATAGATCCCGCAAGCCACGTGGTGTGGCCAAAATAAATAAATAAAAAATATTTTAAAATAAGAAAATCCATAGAGACAGAAAGCAGATTGGTGGTTTCCAGGGGCTAAAAAGATGAGAGAATGGGGATTCATGAGTAAAGAGTAGAGAGTTCCATTTTGGGGCGATGAGATTATTTTGGAACTAGATAGTGGTGATGGCTGTGCAACATGTAAATGTACAGAATGTAATGACTTTAGCTTTCCATATTCCAAGGTATTTAATTCAAGTTTCTTGGGTACCATGACATACCAAAGGGTTGCTCTCTATGAGATTCCTGGACACAGATTGACAAAAGAAAAAAAAATCAAAATAAAACAAAAAGCTTGTTGGTTTTTTTTTTTAATTTTAGAATTTTATTTATTTTTTTATACGGCAGGTTCTTATTAGTTATCCATTTTATACATATTAGTGTATATATGTCAATCCCAATCTCCCTCCAAGATTTTCATCTTGGATGCCACCAAGGCTCCGACAGCACCATATTTTGCTTAATGGAAGGAGAAAACTATATCCCTTCTCTGCAG
Organism: Balaenoptera acutorostrata; assembly: GCF_949987535.1. Classification (NCBI taxonomy): domain Eukaryota; kingdom Metazoa; phylum Chordata; class Mammalia; order Artiodactyla; family Balaenopteridae; genus Balaenoptera; species Balaenoptera acutorostrata. The sequence continues at coordinate 122,984,807 of NC_080085.1, read as the reverse complement.
CCTGTCCAACTACTGAGAATAATGCCATACTGTATATCCAAGAAAAAAATCCTAGGACAAGGAAAATGTGCTAAAAACATAATAGCATGCATGGTCACCCACCCCCGAGAGCCAAACTTAATCCATTCCATGACTTTTAGCAAATATTTATTGAAAACTTGCCATGTGTTTGGTGTGGAATGCAGAGATGAATTAAAGTATGATCCCCCACACATCTAAGAGAAAGAGAAGGAAACTTAAAGCAATTTACAGTCAGTGTCAACCTCATGGGCATGGAGCCCAGGCTTCAAAGGGTCTTTCACTTAGTTTAATGCTCTGCTGCTGCTGTCTTCAAATTCTTAATGGTTGTGCAAATTACGTAGCTTGTCCTGTTTACAATAAAATGTGCTTCAAGGAATGGAGCACGGGCTGTGGGACAACAGAGACAGGGACACTGCTTTTCTCTGGGGGACTTCCTTTCTGTTTAGGCTGAGCCTGAGAAAAGAAATTTCACAGGCAAAGCTCGGGGAGGCAACACAGGCAGGTTGCTAGAATGTACAAAATCTTAGATATGTGAAAATATATAATGTCTGTGTAATCATGTGGATTTGGGAATGTCACTTTAGAGACTAGGAGTATGATGGCAAATGAGACTGGAGAGACTGTCAGGGCCCACGTCACGATGAGCATTAGAAATCATGTAGGACCCTAAAGTAAAATAATAAATCTTTTCTTGATTTGTGCTCAGACCGTAATTGTTCCAATCTACTAAGGCGTCTTCTTTTGGTTTTGTGTATGGAGCAAGAATAGGTCATTTAAAGCAAATTTTGGTGATGTCTGAGGACAAGTATGAAATATGACACTCCCAGTTTTCATAACCACTCTAGGTCTCACACTCCAATAGGTGAGATAGAAGAGTTCTTACAGCTACAAAAACATCCATTTTCTCCATCACCGTGGCAACGCACCTAGAGGTGAGCTACAGGGGCTTAAGCCATACTCAGTGCTGGTACTATGTGACCACACGGAATTTTATGGCTTGACTTCTCTCAAAAACAGATGACTCTGAGGCATAATAATTAAGAAAACGAAACTTTGCAGTCAGAAAGACTGATATTCACAACCTGGTTTTATGGCTTACTAGCGTTATCTTGATGGACTTATTAGCCTTCCTGCCCCTCAGTTTCCTCATGTGAAAAACAGGAGTAATAATTGCACCTTCTCCTTTTGGTTGTTGTGAGGATTCAATATGTTAATTCACGTATCACTTCATTATATCTCCTGGTGCATTGGAGGTCAACACTCTAGCTACTTCTCCCTTAGGGGCTGTGACTCCTTGGGCTCTAAGACCACATCATTCACCTCCATAACACTGGCCCGTAGCTCAGCATCTGGAACATAGTAGGCTCATAATAAGTATTTTTGAATAAGTAAGTTGTAAAAGTCCACACTGCAAAATGCCATATCACCTACTTCACTGCCACATACAAGAGATGAAAATAATTCTTAGCGACCTCTTCTCTTTATTATCTGTATTCCCTGTACTCTCACACACACACACAAACACACACATAACACACACACAAACTCACACCAAGACACACACACACAGAAACCCTTCATAGTTACATGTTGTAAGGCATAAATAGTCAAATTGGGCAGTGAAACAAACCATAGCAATCTGTTGTTTATAACAGATATATCTAAAACATAATGGTACAGAAAAATTGATAGTAAAAGATATATCAGGGAAATACTAACCAAGAAACAACTGAGATAATTACATTATCACAGAGAGATAGAAATTTAGGCCAAATATTAAGCATAAAGCATCATTATAAGAAGCATAGAGAATATGATCTATTATGAATATGGACTATTTATGTCATACTGTTCAGGCCCATACCAGCTCTGTGACCTTGGACAAGTTGCTTGTTCTGCTTATTTCTTCATCCGTAAAATTTCAGTGCAGTTAGTACTTGCTTGATGGGGTTGTGTTAAAGATTAAATGTGTATACATATTTTAGAATAAAGTCCAGAATATGGTAAGTTCTCAAGAAGTGTTAACTACATAGAGATAAAAGGTATAATTCAAAGGCAAGATTCAATGTAAATGCAAGTAAAATGTAGATTCAAAATACATACAAAAATGACAGAACTCCAAGGAGAAACTGAAAAACACATCATGATTTTGGGACATCTCCCTCAATATTTCAAATGTTAAGCAGAAAACAAACATAAGAACAAACTAGCTAGAACACTGAGAATTTTGTGAACAGCACAATTTCCAAACAGGAATTTCTGAATGTATACAGAACCCTGCACTTAGCAATGAAAGAAAACACATTTTTCTCAAAAACACATAGAATTTTAACAAAATTTGGCTGTACACTAATCCATAAAGTGAATCTAATAAATTTTTTAAAAATCAGTATTACACAGATAAAATTCTCTAAAACTCAACAACTATAAATTAATGACAAAAATATATCTAAAAAAGGCAATATATTTTGAAATTAATGAACAATTTTTGAAGGCTGTGTATTAAAGAATACATCATAATGAATATTTATTAAGAGTAGAACTTAATGTAATGAATATTCTACATTTTCAAATATAATTTGATGAAAAGTACAAGGCAAAGAGAAATCTGTATCTTGATATTAGAAAAGATGGAACCCCAAATTCAATGAGCTAAATGTATTTCTTAAGGCATTATAAAAAGAACAACAGGGGCTTCCCTGGTGGCGCAGTGGTTGAGAATCTGCCTGCCAATGCAGGGGACACGGGTTCGAGCCCTGGTCTGGGAGGATCCCACATGCCGCGGAGCAACTAGGCCCGTGAGCCACAGTTACTGAGCCTGCGCGTCTGGAGCCTGTGCTCCGCAACAAGAGAGGCCGCGATAGTGAGAGGCCCACGCACCGCGATGAAGAGTGGCCCCCGCTTGCCGCAACTAGAGGAAGCCCTCGCACAGAAACGAAGACCCAACACAGGCAAAAATAAATAAATAAATAATTAATTAATTAAAACAACAACAACAACAACAAAATAAATGCAAAGAAAAAAAGTAAATAATAAGGATCACAGTAGAAATCAATGCAGGAGAAAACAAAGGACAATGGGAAAAATCAATAACCCCAATAATTTTAATATATAATAGAAAATGTCTCTGGCAATATTTAGTAAGGATAAAAATGAGAGATACCATATATTACTAATGACAAGTTTGACATAACTACACATGCAGCAGAATAAAAATGATAAGAAATGAGAAATAATACATTTAAAAAATTATATACAATGGATTACTTTCTAGAAAAATATTTTAACAAAATAAAGAAATTAAAAGTTTATAAATATCCCTGAAAATAAAAGACTAGAACTAAATGGTTTTACCTGAAAACCACTTCTATAACAAAACAAAACAAAACAAAAAATAACTAGATGGTTCTACAAAATTTTCAAGAAATTTATCATCTCAATATTACACAAATTTTTTTTCAAAAAATAGATAAAGAGCAGATACAAATTCATTTTAGGAACCAGTATAACCTTGATACCCAAAGTAGACAAGGTTTCTGTAAAAAAACAGGCCAATATAATTCATGACTATCAATATAACATGCTAAAGAAAATATTTGTAAATGAAATTCTATCTATGCTGTCTAAATATTTATGTACCTATGTATCTAAGTATTATGATTGATTTATATTTATTCAAGGAATGCATCAGGAAATCTATTAATATAGTTCATCCCAATTTATTAATGGAGAAACACATATTATCATTTCAGTAGATTAAAAAGAGCATTTGCTAAAATACAACACCCATTAATGATTAAACAAAACAGAACAAAGCAAAACAAGACTTCTAGCAAACTAAAACTGGAAAGATAGCTCCTTAAAATGATAAAGGATATGCATCAAAAATCTATGGCAAAGATCACACTTAATGGTGAAAGTCTGGAGCAATGCTCTCAAAATCAAAAGCATGACAAGGACATTCTTTGTCAATTTTCATTCAACACTGTGTTCTAAATCCAGTGCAAAGTAGTAAAAGAGAACAAAATAAAAAGCATAAGGACAAGAAAGGAAGAAACAAAACTCATATTATCTTTAGACTATATGATTGTCTATGTAGAAAACCCAAAAGGAAAATTATTAGAAGAAATTACTAGAATTGATAAGAGAATGTGGCAACTTGATGTGACTACAATCAATATAAAATACATTTCCATATACCACCATCAATGGAAATTTTCACTTTAAAAAAGTTACCATTTAAGATACTAACAACAAATATAAAGTACTTAGAAATAAATTTAACCAAAGATTTGTAAAATCCATTGGAAAAAAAATAGCTTTATTAAAGATGCTAAATAAGACTTAGATAAACAGAGATATATAGTCTGTCCACTGATATACTATGACTACTGGAGTTTACTTTTTTCAGGACGTCAGTTCTCAAATTGATCAAAATCCCAACAAAATTTTTCATGGAGCTGGACAAACTGGATTTCAGGTTCATATGGATGAACAAATGAGCAAAATACCAAAGACAATCCTAAAGAAAAAGAACAAGATAGAGGGGCTTGCCCAACCTGACATCAAGAATTATTATACAGTATAGTAATGAAGACACTGCAATTTGGTACATAGATAGCAGATTAAAATAACTAAGTAAAGAGCCCAGAAACCAGCCCACACTTACAAAGGCAACGATTTATGATAGAATTGGCATTGCTGATCAATGGGAAATCATTGACTATTTGGTAAATAATCCTCAGACCATTGGCTACCATTTACAAAAAATAGCTGAACTTGAATCCCTCCTAACACCACACTCAAAAATCAATTCCATAAGTATTATAGAGCTACATATTAAAAACAGAATTTTAATAGTTCTAGAATAAAATATAGAAGAATACCTTTATAATACCAAACATAATATCAAGGATTTCTTAAGCAGGGCACCCAAAGGACAAACCATGAGAGTGATAAATTACAATTCACTGACATTAAAATGTAAGTACCCATAATATACTGATCTCCTTACAATTTAATAAGAAAAAAAGATATATACAATGGAAAATGGTAAAAAAAAAAAAAAAGGGATAGGCTTTGCTCAAGTGAAACTCCAAATGTCCAATAAGCATGTAAAATTATATCAATGTCATCTGTAACTAGGGAAATGTAAATTTAAATTACAATGATATACCACTTTATACCTGCCATATACATAAAGTTTTATAATAACTATAAGCAAAATTGTCCTAGAAAAATGAACCCTTATACATTGTGCATATTGGGATAACTGATTTGGGATACAATTTGGCATTATCTTATAAAGCTTAATATGAATATATCATAAAACCCAAAATTTCCACTCATTGGTATGTAACCTAGAGCAGGGTTTCTCAACCTGTGCATTGCTGATGTTTTTGAGCAGAAAAGCCTATGTTGTATGGGCTCTCTTGTGCATTATAAAATGTACCAGATATCTGCCCAATAGATACCAGAAGCATAGTAGCACCCCACCCCCAGTCATGTTAACCAAAATGGTCTCCAAACATAGTGAAATGTCCCCTTAAGGTAAAAATCACCCCCATTTAAGAACCACTGCATTAAAAATACTATTGCTCATGGAGAGTAATGTTCATAGTAGCATCATTTGTGATGGCAATTTTTTTTTTTTACAAACCAAATAACTATCTTCATCACTGGATTTCTGTATAAAAGTAAAATTGAAAGCACTGCAGTTACAGGCATATATAGATTGATGCATCCATCCATTAGTAGATCAATAGATAGACAGATATTGATATATAGATAGTAATTGATATATACATGTAGATATATGCATGCATATATCTGCATGTATATATTTCACAAACATAATGAGTAGATAAAAGTAAGTAACAAGAGAATGTATGCAGTATATTATTTATATATAGTTTTAAAGTACTTTAGATATACATATGTATATAGTCAAAATATAATAAGCAAGTTGAGGTTAAGGACAAAATGGCTAACCTTAACAGAGGGGTGAGGGCAGAGGGTGGTGATTGTGGAGGGGCACACAGTGGGGTTTCAATACTAATAATTTGAAAATAAGAAAACATCATAATTTTTTAGAGAAATTGATGGCTATGGCAGCATCTTCTGTATTATTATTTAAACCTTAAAGTATCTTTTGTATTTTCAACTTTCTTTACATGAAATATTTCATAATTAAAAAAATATTTTAAGCCAAAAAAGGAAACACTGATTTGCAAATCAAAATGACAATGTGATATATGTCATACCTGTTAGAAAGGCTATCATCAAAAAGACAAGAAATAACAAGTGTTGGCAAGGATATGGAAAAAAGGGAACCCTTGTGCACTCTTGGTGGGAATGTAAATTGGTGCAGCCCCTATGGAAAAAATTCAAAACCTTAAAAATAGAACTACCATATGATCCAGCAATTCTACTTTTGGTGTTTATTCAAAGGAAATGAAAATACCAAATTGAAAAGATGTATGCACCCAGTGTTTATTGCAGCATTATTTACAATAGGTAAGACATGGGCTCAAATTAAGTGACCATCACTGGATGAATGGATAAAGATGTGTTGTATACACTCAATGGAATATTACTCAGTCTTAAAAAAGAAAGAAATCCTGCCATTTGGGACAACATGGATGGACCTTGAAGGAATTATGTTGAATGAAATAAGCCAGCCAAAGACAAATACCTTATGATCTCACTTATATGTGGAATCTAAAAACCTGAACTCACAGAAACAGAGCTTAGATTGGTAGTTGCCAGATGTGGGGGTAGGAGGTAGGCAACATAGGTGAAAGGGATCAAAAGGTACAAACTTAGAGTTACAAAATGAATAAGCCAGGGGGTATAATGTACAGCATGGTGACTACAGTTAATAATACTGTATTGTGTATTTGAAAGTTGTTAAAAATTTTAAAGGGTTGAGGAAGGAGACAATGTGGTATACGGATGGGTACATCGGTAAATGCCAATTCTGTACAAATGGCCCCTTCGAGTTTTATGTTGATACTGCATAGTACGATAAATCTATATAGAAACATTAATAGAGTTTTTAAAGGGGAGGAACCCTAAATGATATACTATATCTTGTTTTTAAGAAATCAGGTAGGTGTATAAGAATATCATCACAAGATGGTAAATTATAATGTTTTATTTTGTTCAACAAATACTTATTTTTTGAGCACTTATTATGTGACGGGCAGTGTTTTAGATATTTAGGATACATAGTTGAAAAACAGACTTAGACCCCTGTCCTAATGAACATTCAGGAAAAAGAGACAAGCAATCAACCATATTTACCAAAAAGTAAGCAAGTTCCATAGTTGATTATTATACATTGCAATCTGGAGAGCTTTAGGGATATGGTAATTCATAATAATAATGTCATCTATATATAACACTTTAAGATTTACAAAACACTGGTATACATATTATTTTTAAGTCTCGTGACTGGTGACATATACAGGCCCGCTATTAATTATTATCCCCAATTTCTTTTTATAGGCAAGGTGGCCTTGGAGTTTGCAACTTGTGCAAAACCCAGTTAGAAGTTCAGAGCCTAGCCTAGAATCATTTTTTCATATAAAAACGGTTATAGTCCTCCTCCAATACAAACAAACAAGCTAGAGTTCCTCTTTTTCTGACTTCAAGTTTATGATGTGTAAATACGTACTTGGATCCTCTAAAGCCATTGTGATACCCATGATTTATCACGAGAGAACCTTTCCATTAAAAAGTTGCCGGATTTCAAGTTTCATTCTTCAGATTATCATCTTTAGATATCTTGACATAAAATTCATCAGCAGTTTGAGGGAGATGGTTTTGCAACAGCAGTTTCCACTGACATTTGGGGGATCAATACAAATTAACTCAAAGAGCAGATAACACATCCTGTCACTGTGTGTTTGTCAATTAATGGTACTCCTGAGAGTTAAATTATTTCAGTTTTCAGGGGAAGAATTAATGGTGGAATGGCCTTGTTACCCTTTTGAAATACGAAGTTAGTTTTCCCATCTTACTCTAATACATCTATGTGTGTATTTTCGATGGACATTCTTATGAACTTCAAGTAGGAGGACTTTCAAGTGATGGAAAATGTTCTGAAACCACCAGTAGTAATGACACATAGAAAGTATAGCATAGTTGGTTAGTACAGAGAATATATGCTATATCTAAAAGCATTTAAACACACTAGAAAAGGCATAGGACCTTCTGATATCAATGCTTTCTACTATCCAAAGTGATTTCTAGAGGTAGCTTTTGTTTAGAAAAAGATGTGATATTCACTGTGTAATGATAAATAAGGCACAAGAATCAGATCTGTCATTGATCACTTATAACTGAAAAACCTTAAATCTAGTTTACAATGTCTGGTGTTCAAAGACTCATACAATCTATCCCTAATTTACTTTTCCAGTTTCATTTTTAACTGTTCCCCTGTTTGAAACTTTCACTCTAGAAAAAGTAATCAAATTACTGTCTCCTGGCATGATTTATACCTTTCCAATGCTACACCTCTTTTCGGAACACTGCTTTCTGGCATGTCCTTGTCACAGCCACACCCCAAATCTTGCCCCTACTCCCACTCTGGCCCTCCTATTTCTGCCAGATAAAAGCCTAAACCTTCTCAAAGGGGGTGCCACTGCCATATCCTCCCTGTAAAGGCGACGTGCATCTTTCATTTCACACGAGACAAAACAGTCTAGTGTTAGTTTCATTTCAATCTAAACTGGAAGTCTGGATACTTCACTAAGCATCATAGCTGTGAAGTCATTTGCTCTTGGATAAGGCAATACCATAGTCTACCTTGCACTTCCTTAAACAATAAAATGAGCCTTTCCCCGATAACCTACTTTCCTTCTGCTTACAATGATTTTTACCGTTTTCTTAGTTAATGTGTAGGATATCTGTGATCTTGTAATCATTCTGTACATGGAGGAGAGATGCGAGTGTCAAGATGTCTAGAAAGGTGCAGAAAGCTGTAGTGCTGATTCACAGAGGACAGCCAGAGGTCAGGTGCCACAAGCCGACAACAAACACTTCTCAAGAGCTTTTGATGACGCAGTGGTACGTAAATTCACCCCATCTTTCTTGGTAATGGGAGGGATTACGGTGGTGTGTGATGTAGAAGATGAAAGTGGGAAAGGATTGTCAAATGTAGGAAAAATGATTTCTTGGAACTTCATAAATCTTGGTCAAAGATCTACATCATTGAGCAGTCCTGAGTTTTTGCCTGCTTTGTCTTCCTTGTTGACAGATTCATGAATGACAGCTTCATTTCACATACAGCTTCATGAGAATAATAAAATCTCCCAAGTTAAAGAAAGCCACATTGGTATTTGACTGTCCCGAAGTTTCTCAAGGGCCTCAAGGAACTGTAGCTGCTCGAAAGGGTATCCTGACGCTGCCAACAGCTGGCTTTTTAGTTATTTGGTTACGTGTCTCATTTCTTTTCCTAAACTGTCAACTCTGGATGAGCTTTGATAGAGAATATAATTTCTTATTTCACCTACCTGATTCCTGAGGCTTATTTCCAAAATTATGGGCTTAGAGTGTACAGAGACTAGATAGAAAGCATAAATTATGTGTTTTGTTGATACAACTTTAGTAATAGACTTCTCTCACAGAGAAAGATATATGAAAATTCTCTATCAATTCCTTTTTTGTTTTGTTTTAGCCGTGCCACGTGGCTTGCGGGATCTTAGTTCCCTGACCATGTGTCGAACCCGTGCCCCCTGCAATGGAAGCGCAGAGTTCCAACCACGGGACCACCAGGGAAGTCCCTAAATTCCCCATCGCTTCTATTCACAGTTATTTTCAGTGTCAGCAAGGACTCTTGGGAGCACAGCAGTAGCCTGCCCCCATGCTCTGCTCCCTGAGTTGATTTCTCATTTCTGTGACTCAGCTATTGTCTCAATTAAAGACCATTTTTGAATTGGAAGACCTCGTTTTTGAAGTTTGAAAATGTGAAACTGAATAATATCACAAGAAATTGCAAAGTTTCGCAGTGTGTTTTCTTCCAATACCTTATCTTCCAGACTTTTTGAACTTGACCAAGGGAGAGTCCCTGACCTCCGTGAGATTTGGATAAGAACATTCCTCCCAAGGCTCCTCCTGCCTCCATAGCAGAAGTCCAGAAGATGCCCTAAATCTGGTTAAGACTGTGGAGTCTCAGACCCCCTCAGATCCCCTCCCTTCCTCCTCACCATTCACAGCCTCACATCTATCATTTCCCTTGAGATCTCAAGACCAATTTACGTCCATTTTCTTGATTTACAATAATTACCACATGAGGACTAGGAATGCTCAGGATTCTAGTCTATGTATGGCTCTGGAGCACTGAGGAAATGCCCACCTTGAACTCTCCTCCACTCCTCACCACTTTATTTCCCCCCTTTTTTCACCAAGTGATACACTATGTATTTTACTCATTTATTTGCTTAGCTCCATCCACTAGATGAGGGCAAAGTCTTTTGGTCTATGTCCTCCATGAGATATACCAGTTTAATTTGCAGTCAAGTGTGGATGCAAAAATAGTACCAACAACAGTAAAAAAAAAAAGTGTACAATAAAAATTTTAAGGTCTCACCTCTTAAAGTTGATTATTTCTTTCAGTTTTAGAATGCAGGGGCCACAGAGGAAGGGAGCTCATCTTGTTGGGGCTTTATTCACCAAGATTTGAGTTCCAAATGCCTGTTTTCTTTCTCTTCACGAGGAGTTAGCTCCTGCATTCAATAGCCAATCTCATCACACTGAAGTATTTAAGGGAGTGATTTGGATTTCTGTGTACATATGGGGTCTTTACTGGAAAGAACATCAATTACGGGAGTCCTGCCATAATTGCATCAGAAATATTTGCATTGTGTGAAGTAATAAGCCTGGAGCTGTGCTCCAATTGCCAGATGATCATTTCTTGTTACTACCTTAGTAATAAGAAGCAATTATATTTACTATTTTCCCAAACCATTATCCCTTCAATTTTATATGCTCTTTTCTCTTGACATGTGAAGATCCAAGTACAAAAAGAAAAAAATAGGCCTATTATGATCTATCTTCTTTGCTTATCATACTACATTTTCGAATTTTTCTCAAAAGCCCACATTTTGCCTTAGGATACTCTAATATGACCTTTATATCTTTTCTGTGAGAATTTTGCTTACACAGACAGGCCCAGAATTTTTTTCTTCATTCTCTGCTTAGACATCCTTTTATGCCAAATCTTTAGATTCAATCAATACCTGCTCAGGGTTTTCACTAATTCATTCAATAAAAAACTACTGAGCACCAACTATGTTGTAGGTATAGTGCTAGGAACAATATTTTAAAGACAGCTAAGGGAAAAAACCCTCCTTTTATGGAGCTATTAGTTGAATAAAGAGGGTCAAACATTTTATCAATAAATGTAGGCAGAGGGCAGGGTTACAAAGGAGTAAGATTATTTTGGGGGCTGCTTCAGTTAACCATCAAACTAAGTACAGGCAGACCTTGCAAACAAGGCAGACCTTGTTTTATTGCACTCAACTTTATTGCAGTTCTAAGATATCACATTTTTTACAAATTGAGTATTTGTAGCAACCCTGCATTGTCAGATGATCGTTAGCATTTTTTAGTGATATTTTTTAAAATAAGGTACGTACATTGATTTTTAGACATAATGCTATGACACACTTAATAGAATACAGTATAGTCTATTAAACATAACTATGATATGCACTTCGAAAGCACAAAATTCACGCGACTCGCTTTATTGCGACATTTGCTTTATTGCAGTGGTCTGGAAACAAACTCACACTATCTCTGAGGTCTGCTTGTAATGCAAGATAGGTAAGTGGTCCCAGGAGGATAGAATGAGGTGGAGCCTGTGGTGCAAGGAAAGAGATGGTGAGAGTTATGGCTAGAGAGGTTGGCATAAAGAATTTTCTGTGCCATAATAAAGAATTTGGACTTTTTTGCCCAGAAAAATGGATTAAGGTGTCTGAAAATTTTACTAGTCTGATAAACAGATTAGAAGTAAGAAAACTCATCATCAGATGAGATGGAGGAGGTAGAGCAAGACTAGAGGAAGTGAGGTTGCTGCACTTGCAATAATCAGCCATAGCTGTTGCTGACATAAATGATCCTTCCTTTGTTATCCATTTCTAATCCATCTTCAGGACCATTTCACTCTTTAGAAACGATACATGAGGCCTGCAAGAAGGCCAGGGATAGTCAGTAATGGGGGCCATGTTGAGTTTTGATTTGTTGAGATGATCTCCAATTGTGATGATTCAGTCCTCAATAACATTGGTTCTCAGGCCCCAGAATGGTAGTATCAAGGCTAAAGTTTTTCCCAAGGAGTTTCTTGGAGAGTCTGGAGACTCTGGTTTAAAAGTTTCGGTGTTTCATCACTAGGGCAAACCCATTTGCATGACTGCTTTCTGACTTACACTGACATGGATCTTTTGCTTTTTACTTTCTGACTCCAAGGAAAAATGCTTCAGTAATTTCAAGATAGAAGAAAACATTTTGGACTACAGAATTGTGATATTATGATACTTTTAGTGGCAGCCTTGGCCTATGAAAAGGAGAATGTGGACCAGATTTAACTAATAATGCATAAAAATGGTGTGGAAATACATCAGGCCATAATATTTAACGTACTAGCTCATCGAAACATTTTCAAGAGGACAGTTTCCTCACTCCATCACATTCTGCTTGCCATAGATGAAACAATTTTTCAACTCTTCTCCTATCGCCTCAATTAGTTAAGGCTTCACTACACCTTTCACAAAAATTATTTTGTTAATCATTTTATGAGTACCCTGCTAGACCATGAGCCACTTGGGATCAAGAACTATGTTTCATTTGCTGTTGTATCTGCAGTATGTAGGACACATTCTGGCACCCAGTAACTGGAACTGAATAAAAGAATGAATGCCATTTCTTTGATCACTTTTCAACTTTCCATAATATATTTTTTACTACATGATCAATTTGCATGGAATAACCCTTCCCATCACCAGACAGTGTGCTTCACAGAAGCAAGGAGCGTGTCATTATTTCTCCCTTAACTGGCATAGAGGATATGCTTCACAAACATGAACTGAATTAAATTTATGAATTAAATGTTATGATGATCTCTTTGGTAACTGAATGATCAAGAAGGAGACACTGGGTTCACTATTAACATTATTATGGAATTATTTCAGTCTTGTTATGGCAAAGACAAATTTGAAACTGAGTGAAGAGTTGACTATGCTCCAATTAACTGTGTTCACTTTGGACAGACCTTTACGAGTCATGGGATGGAACTGTTCCGTGTAAGAAGTGAGCTATTTCAATTATTGAAAAAAACTTAGTGGAACACATTAGGTACTAAATGGTAAAGTCAGCTAACTACCTTCCTTTCCTTTCCAGTTCCAGTACTTGCAGTAGACACAAAAGCATGTATATGCGTGCGTGCGCGCACACACACAGACACACACACACACTTTTCTCTTGTCCTAGAGCTATCTTTGATTTTAATTGACTTCCTAAATATGACTCTAGTGACTTAGCAATTAAGATAAAGTCAATTCATTTGAAAATATAACTTTAAATATTACACGAACAAATATACTTATTGAAGTAAACGTATGTGCAAAAGTAGGCCATTAAAATCCCCTGCAACACTACCACTTGGCTATATATCTATATCTATAATTACAAGAAAAATGGGATCATACTTATGCACTATTTGGCCTCCTGCTCTTTTCACTTCTTTCCAAGTTACCAAATATTACAATATGGCATAATGCTGAGAGACTGAGCCTTGGCATTTGATAGACCTAAGTTTTGAGTTTTTGGACAAGTCACTTATTTTGATGATCAATTTTCTCATGTGCAATATGGGGAAATAATTAGTCCCTAGTGTTGTGGTGAGGAGGAAATGAAATGCAAATAAGTAGCATATAATAAGTAACCAACAAATTAGGTAGTATTTCTTGGTATATAACGTATCTCAATTTACTTAACCAACTCAAAGCCAACCCAACCAACATTAAATGACTTTGTTTTCTCAACATTAGAAGAAAATTATATGATGAATATCCTTGTGCATTTATAGGTGCCTATTTGTTCAATTATTTTTTATAGAATATATTACTAGAAGTAAACTTGCTGAGTCAAAGTGTATGAACATTTTCAAGACATTCTGTTCTGCTAAATTGCTCTGCAGACGGGGTGTACCAATTTACACTACCACCAGCAGGGTGTGAGAGTACTTATTTCCCATGATATTGTCAGCAGTGAATACTTATTAAAAACCCTGCCAATTCCACTGGGGGAAAATGTATCTCTTATTTTAATTTGCATTTTTATTGCTAGTGAGATTTATTGACCATTTGCGTTTTTTATTCTGTATCTACCTGTTACACTTTTTGTCCATTTTCTCTTTATATGTGCTTTTTTTCCCCTACACACATCTTCTATATGTTAAGGTTGTATGCGTTTGACGTTAAAATACACTGCAGAATTTCTCTAAGCTTGTCGTTTTACTTGTTATGATGGTATTTTCATGGACAGATATGTTAATACATTTGTGTGAATTTTAAAAAACTCTTCAGGTAATTGTACTGATATCAGAAAGAAACAGTCTAAGGATTTCCATTTACTATAATTTTCAATATCGCCTACAAAATTTCCCCCTATATATTGCGAATATTATAAGTCAAAACAGCACCTATGTGATATACTTGTATTGCCTTCCATTTATTACATTTTTCTAATGATAAAAGGAACAATTTAATTGTAACATGGCTGCTAGCTCATCATTCTTGGCAGTAACACATAATCAGGTTAAGTTAAATACCAAGGAATAGTCTTCAAAAGAAAAAGGTATTTATCACAAAACTCATAATTGAATCTGGCCCTGCCAACACTGACACTTTACTCTTTACTATAGCAGAAATAATTTCAGTCCACCATCTACAATAGCATTGCCTATAGTACATCTAAAATCATAAATTTTCAACCATGATCCATCCAGTCATTCTTTCAGAAAACATATACTGAGTTCCTACTGTACCAAACATTATGCTAGGCACTGAAACAAACAAGGCAAGCAAAGTCTTACAGAGCTTACAGTGTTTTACAAGAGTATAAACTAGATAGAATGGACTTGTTTCAACATTAAAAATAAAAACAAAAGAAAATGTAAAACAACTCTTGTGTTAATAAAAGGACTCATTTAAATTGCATTTACTATAGACCATATGATATTCTACTTCTTTTTTATGCATATACATTACCTCATTTCATCCTACCAACAACCCTAAGAGGGAGGTAGTATTAAATTATTTCCATTTTACAGATGTGGAAACTAAAGCATAGAGATATGAAGTGAATTCTTCAGTGTCATACAGTTACAAAGCAGAGAGACTGAGTTTCAAACCCAGTGAATCTGGCTCTTGAATTCGTACTCTTAACCACTGTTCTAGACTACCTCTGGAATAGGGTGAAATGTTTTCCTATTTTCATACAATATATTTTATGTACTTATTCTATGCCTTTTAAACATTTAAAAATTTACAGTTTTAAAACATGACTTTCTAATTCTTCAGAGTTGATTTAATATGGAACACACATAAATAAAATATGAATTCTCTTCATTTTCTGTGCTTTGATTGAAAGGATTCTCTGCTTTAGCTCTTCTTAAAAGTACCTTTAATGATTCTACTTTTGAATACTTATATCCCTCCCTCCTTATCCAGCTCTCATGTCCATAGCTTCCTTAAGTATTCACAAAACATATAAAAAACAGCATATAAACAAACACACAAACAAATGCCTTTAGCAACCAAAATAGATGTCATAAGTTTATGCATGAGGGAACATTCCAGGCTCGCACTCAGAGGTAGTTTAACTTTAGACAGAATTATAATAAGCTTTAATAAGCTGCTGCAGATCGAAAGTAGAAGGGGGTTATAAAGAGAGGATTCTGACAGCCTGACTAGAATTAATAATACAGGAAAGCCGTAAATATGTCACGCAAAAGAAGTCAAAAATATTTTCTGAGGCTACTTAGTGTAGGGATAAACCATCATTGTATAATAACCAAGAAAAGTGATTGAAGTTTATAACAATAACCCACAATCATTAATAAAATGTTTGAGTTCAATCAATTTTGTCTAAATATTCAGTGAACTTCCACCAACAATGACATCTGATTAGAACTTGGTGTTGATGATGATGTGACGAAAGGAGTATTCTCATATAAAATACAACATTTATATAAGGCAATTTGGCAATATTTATGAAAAGCGTTAGCATCCTTAGCCAGTTTTCTCTATTATGAAAGGTAAAATTCAGTTTTTTCTTAATAATTTTAGTGTTTTCTAGGTTTCTCTTATTTTTACCTGATCCTATTTTTTAACTTCACTTCATGACTCAAAAAGTTACCTTTTATGAAAAAGAAATAGCTATAAGCTTCATCTGTTGTCTTGAAGTTATTTGGTATGACAAGATGTGAAGTGTAGACTCATATACAAGACTGGCGTTGACAGAGGCTAGTTAAATATAGTTTGCCAATAATCTTAGGCTCATGATTGAAAATATCTTGTTGCTGACTAATTTCCTGGAAGTGTCACCACAGACTTGTATGATGCATCATCTCCTGTGGATGCCTTTTTTTCCTGTGGTGCTCTCAATCTGGAATGTTCTCTCTGAACTTCCATCTCTATGTCTCTATCTATCGAAATCCTGCTCATTATTATTCAAAACCCAGCTCAAATGCCATCTTCTCCATGTAGCCTTTTCCAGCCCATCTGCTGAGAGGCAGAATTGGGTAATGAGTGTGGGCTTTGCACTCAGACACACCTAATTTTGAATTCTGGCTCTGCCACTTACCTGTCATGTGACATTAAATAAATGACTTCACTACTCCAATCCTCAATTTCTTTATTGGTAACATGTGACTAATTGAGGATCCTGCCTTATAGGACTGTTGTGAGAATTAAATGAGATTACTTCAGAAAGGTATAAATAATTGATAAAAGTACTCTAAATATATACTACATTCAGCACAGTAAGTTCCCTACATATGAACTTTCAAGTTGCGAACTTTCAAAGATGTGATCATGTGTTCGCATGTCCAATCACGTAAGTTAGTTCATGTGTCTGGCGTACATTGTCAGGTGCGTGCATCCTCTACAAGTGGTTGTGCTTTTGTGTACTTTACTGTATAGTACTGTGCTGTGCAATACGAGGAGCCTACTAATGAAGACCTGATGGAATTGGAGGCCCATAGAAAGGACGAAGAGAGACAAGAGGAAGAAAAAGTAACTGAAGAACCGAAGAAGATTCACGACACAGGAAATGGCAAGGGGATTTTCTTTATTTGAGGAGGCACTTTTAGTTTTTGAGGCACAGGACCCACAGGACCCGAATGTAGGATGGTACACGAAGGTTGCAGCAGCTGTTCAGAATACAATCCAGTGCTACCGTGTCATCTATGATGAGAAAAAAAGAGCTACTACCCAGACATCACTGGATCATTTTTTCAAGAGGGTACATAGAATTGAATCCAGCAAGGAACCAGAACCTGTGCCATCGACATCAGGCATGAGTGAAATTGCAGCTTGCACTCCGTCTCCTATTGTTGATGATCCTTCAGCTCTACCATCTCCCACCTCCTCTCCCTCCTCCAGTAAGTAACTCTTCCTGCCTGTTCATTCGATGTCAGCTCCTGTATGCCAGCTGTTGTACTGAACTACTGTACTTTTCAAGGTACTGTACTGTAAGATTAAAAATATTTTCTTTATTTTTTGTTTGTTTTTTATGTATTATTTGTGTGAAAAGTATTATAAAACAATTACAGTACAGTACTAGGATAGCCGATTGTGTTAGTTGGGTACCTAGGCTAACTTTGTTGGACTTAGGAACAAATTGGACTTAAGAATGTGCTCTTGGAACAGAACTCATTCGTATGCAGGGGACTTACTGTATTCAAATTGACTAAAGAGGGAAATTTTGAGATCTAACTTCTGACACTCATGACAAAGTAATATAGACAAAGTAATACAGGTAGGTTGGGACCTGGGCAACACCATTTTGCACATTTGGTGAATGTTCCAGGATGGATTTTTATTAGAAAACACTAGGGCAGAATTACACAAGAATTTGCCATCTGTATTAGAGTAAATAGGTAGGAGGCCTTTTCAGTGCTCCTCCATCTACATGTTTACTGAGCTAAGGATGAGGCAAAAGTAGAATTAAATTGCTCTGCCTAACTAACACAGGAATGAAGGAGACTTTGGAACTGGGAAACCATGTAGGGGAGGGAAGGAAAATTTTGAGGATAAGACAGAGGAAAAGCTTGTAATATGATCAGAGGCTGTATTCTAAAAATAAATACAAAGAGCCTTTGGAAATTCTCCATTAAAGAAAATGATCAGAGGACTTTTATGAATAGAGGATGCTAATTTTAAATAGTTTATATTTTTATCATTTTCCTCTGGCACATACCTTCTTTCTACTGTCCCAGGTTTTAATAAATTCTGCCATGTGCATAGCCTTTACTTAGTGATACTTAAAGAAGTAAAAGGATCTGAATAATGTCTATTACAGTAATATTATAGGAGGATAAACCAGAAAGACCAACAACCCTGGGCACCTAGGCTCAGGGAGATCAGGTCATCTACTCAGATTTTGAAGTAATAGAACCCTAACTTAATCCCAGATCTCTAGACTTAAAATTCTTCATTCTTTTTTACTACCACACATCATCTTGTTAGGCAATTGTCCTTCCTGTGACCTCTAGCAATGCTTCTCATCTGAACTGCCCATTTTTCCCTCAGAATTTATAACTATACTAATAGTTAACTTTGCCTGGGTAGGAAGTAGATCTCTCCAATTAGATTATAATCTTCATAAAGCCTTACTTTCTTGCCATCCCACAATGCACCCTCCAATAGAAAAGTCAAATTAAATATTAGTTGGATAAAAAACAACTTCTTATGCTTTTATCTACTTTTGTGTCTGAAGGTCACTATTATAATGAAAATGTGTATATAGTTAGAAGATGCATTCTGCTTTAGAAAATCTCACTTCAAATTCAAAGGCATTTTAATGACTATTGTTAGCTTTACAAGGAAACAATTTTTCTTGCATGTGCAAACTAAAAGAGCTCTGGGTCTTCCATATCATTGACAGCATGGTTCTTGGTTCATCACAGCATAAAAAGTACATGATACACTGCGGTGTCACTATAAAGATAATGTTATTTTTCCAATTTGATCCTGGCAACATTCGGGAATCCTATCAATGAATACAGATGCACACAGCTAAAGTAAGATAATGCCCATAAACCAATTCCTGAACAGATTTTGCAACAAACCCTTCAGACCTGTTTGGCTATATTATTTAGGGAAAGCTGGGATGGCTTTGAAATGTAAAGTTCCTTATGAGCTCAGTCCCACATTTTAATTCAAGCTTAATGATTATTGCTGTGCCCCATGCAGCAGATATTGACAGGTAGAAAGAAAAAAATAGATAAAATTGAAAAGCCGAAATCACAATGAAGATGTCAAGATAAACTGGCTACTGAATAATCAAATGAAATAGTTTATTTTTAGGTCCTGCCTCTTTGATTCACTTACAGTGCACCCTTGAATCATGAAACTAACTTATATACAAGGTCTTCTTTCTATAAAAATGATTGCCATTGACTTCACAAAAAGACCATTTTCTAATGTACATTCCCCTGGGTAAACCCATGTCAATATAGAACATGCTATATTTTACACTGAGGGTATAACACCTGCACTGGAATAGGATTCATGGTGTACAGAAAGGGAAAATTTTCATCCTTGTCTTACCTTCTACACTAGCATTGTCCAACAAAATTATCATGCATGCCACAAATGTGAGCCATAGATGCAATTTTCAATTCTCTAAGAGGCAGGATCAAGATGGCAGAGTAGGAGGACTCTGAGATCACCTCCCCTCATGAAAACATCACAGCTACAACTACAAATAGAACAACTCTTGCTGAAATCAACCTGAAGACTACCAGGACAGCTCTTCTAGAAGCAAGGCTATAAAGAAAGATTCACTCAGAGTCTGGTAGGAAGGGAGGCGAAGTGATCTAGTCAGGACCTGCACCCCTAGTGGGGGACCCAGAAGAGGAGGGGATATCACAGTCTTCAGGATCCTCCCTTGGGAGTGAGGGGTTTGAGCCAAATATTAGACACTGCAGCCCTGAGATCTGACACTGGGAAGATGAGCCCCCTTAGCTAGTTTGAAAACCAGTGGGGTTGACCAGAAGGCTAAGAAACTGAGCCTCCATCTTAAAGGGCACCCACACAGACTTGTTTACTCCCAGTCACAGTGTGGAGGCAGCAGACTGAAAACAGCCTGGTGCTCTGGGAAGCTTGCCAGGACCACTTGGGCCCTGGTCCTGCCTCTGACCAGAGTGGAGGCAGCCATTGCCAGGGCATGCATCCATACACACATTCCAGAGGGAGCGAAATCAACTCCAGAGTGGAGACAGCCATTGCAGACACACACATCCATGCACACACTTGGAAGGGAGTAAAATCAGCTCATTACTGTCACTGCAGCCCCTCTGGCTTAACCCAGTCTCTAAACAAGGTAAACAGACCAGGGAAAAAGTGAAACCAGCTTAGAAGTACAGTTCAAGCCTCAGGCCCTGGCCAAGCCCCAAACAATGGGAAATCTGCCATCACAACTGGGAGAAACCCAACTGTCTCAGGGCTCCTGCTCCAGCCCCTAAGGCCCCAACCCTGACCCTGATAGGGTGGTGAATACCACAGAGCATAAAAGAAGCTCCGGCTCACACCTGATTCTAGCTCTAGCCCCTCCAACTCCAGCCTTACCTCCTACGAAGGCAGTGGCTGCCAGCACACCCTGAGGGAAGATGCTGCCCTTGCTCACTTTGGATTCAGCTCTCCCACCAAAGCTACTAATAAGCACATTCAAACTGAATAAGGATGCTTGCACACGAAGACATGCTTTCAAGATGGGGATAGGTAATTGTTTCACCTAATTGCACAGAGGCAGAGAAAGTTAAACAAAATGAGAAGACAGAGGAATATGTTTCAAATGAAAGAACAAGAAAAAAAAAACCTGAAAAAAAAACCCCTAATGAAACAGAGATAAATAATTTATCTTATAAAGTGTTCAAAGCAATATAATAAAAATGCTAATTGAACTGAGGAAAAGAAAAGATGGACACAATGAGAATTTTAACAAATAATTAGAAAATATAAAAAAGAAGCAGTCAGAGCTGAAGAATACAATAACTGAAATGAAAAACACACAAGAAAGAATTAATAGCAGATTAGGTGATACGGAAGAATGCCTAAGTGATCTGGATGATAGAATAATCGAAATCACCCAATCAGAACAACAAAAGGAAAAGCAAATTTAAAAATGAGGATAATTTAAGAGACCTCTGTGACAACATCAAGCGTACTAACATTTGCATTATAGGGGTCCCAGAAGGAGGAGAGAGAGAGAGAGAGAAAAGGATTAAAACTGTGTTTTATGAAATTATGGCTGAAAACTTCCTGAACCTGAAGAAGGAAACAGATATCCAGGTACAAGAAGCATAGACAGTCTCAAACAGGATGAACCCAAAAGATCAATGCCAACATATCATAACTAAAGTGGCAAAAGTTAAAGATAAAGAGAGAATTTTAAAGGCAGCAAGAGAAAAGCAGAGTCACATAAAAGGGACCCCCCCCCATAGCTATCAGTTAGTTTTTCAGCAGAAACACTGCAGGCCAGAAGAGGGTGGCATGATATATCTAAAATGCTGAAAGGGAAAAATCCTACAACTCAGGATACTTTACCTCCCAAGGTTATCATTCAGAATTGAAGGAGACATAAAGAGCTTCTTACACAAACAAAAACTCAAAGATTTCATCAATACTAAATCAACCTTACAAGAAGTGTTAAAGGGGCTCCTTTAAGTGAAAAAGAAAAGGTACAACAAGAAATAAGAAATTATAGGAAATGGAAAAGTTCACTGGTAAAAGCAAATATCTAGTAAAGGCTGTGGATCAACCACTCAACAAAGCTAGTATGAATGTTAAAAGGCAAAAAATTGTAAAATCAACTGTAGCTATAATAAACAGTGAAAGGATAAACATGAAGATGTAAAATGTGATATCAAAACCACAAAACGTGGCAGGGGAGTAAAAAATGTAGGTCTTTTAGAATGTGTTTGAACTTAAATGACTATCAGTTTAAAACAAATAGATATAGTTATAGGTAACATATATAAACTCCATGGCAACCACACATGAAAAACCTAAGAGATAAACATAAACTAGAGAGAAAGAAACACAAGCATACCACTAAAGAAAATCATCAAACCACAAGGGAAGACAGTAAAAGAAGAAGAAAAGAACAGAGACAACTACAAAAACAACCAGGAAACAAATAACAAAATGGCAGTAAGTACATACCTATCAATAATCACTTTAAATGCCAATGGGCTGAATGCTCCTATCAAGACATAGGGTGGCTGATTGGATTAAAAAAAAGACTCTTTAATATGCTGTCTACAAGACACTCACTTCAGAGCTAAAAACACACACAGACTGAAAGTGAAGGGATGGAAAATGATATTCCATGCAAATGTAAACAAAAAGAAAGTTGGGGTAGCAATATTCATGTCAGACAAAGTAGACTTTAAAACAAAAGGTACAATAAAAGACAAAAAAAATTACATAATGATAAAGGCATCAATACAAGAACAAGATACAACCATTCATAAATATATATGCACCTAATACAGGAACACCTAAATTTATAAAGCAAATATTAACAGACATAAAGGGAGAAATTGACAATAATACAATAAAACTAGGGGACTTAAACACTCCACTTACATCAATGGACAGATTCTCATGACAGAAAAGCAGTAAAGAAACTGTGACCTTAAATGACGCATTAGTAAAGTTAGATTAATAACTACAGGACATTCCATCCAAAAACAGCAGAATACACATTCAAGTGCACATGAAACATGCTACTGTGTTTTTTGAAAAGATAAACAAATTGATGTCTTTAGCCAAGCTCATTAGAAAAAAGAGAGGACACAAATAAACAAAATAAGAAAAAAAACAGGTCAGAAATCACAACCAATATCACAGAAATACAATCATAAGAGAATACAACCAACAGTTCTTTATTCTTACAAACAGTTCTGTTCAATGTACCAATTAAAAAATATTTCTACAGGTATAAATGGGAACGCTTCACACATTTAAATGTTTTTTGGTCTCTCTCCTCCCTCAGTACAAAATTCTATATCATTTTCACTTTGTCCAATGCTTTATTTCAATGTTTCCTCTTCACAATGTATAAATTTATTCATTCTTTTTTCTCCTAGTTGAGTTTCTCCACCAGCTCTGACTGTATGTTTTAAAATATTTACATAGTTTCAAAACCCTTTTGCCTCTCCAGCCAAATCTGACTTGCCTCTCCCTACGGTAGCTCCTTTCCTCCCTCAATTCTGTCTTGAGTCTTGTCTTCTTGTATTCGTTCCTCTGGCAAACCACCCAGCAGAGGATTGTTGGTTTGTCATACTTGCAATCTCTTCCCAGCTTCCTGTCTTCTTTTCTGCCTTCACCACGCCAATGAAGTAGTAGTAGCTTTTGGAATTTCCACAAATGTTCCAAATTCCAGAAAGTGATATATCAGCTAGGCCTTATTAGCAATATGCATTTGTGCTCAGTGACTGAATTCCGTGTCATACCCAGCTTAAATTGCATTACATAACAAGGATAATTTTAAAACAATAACATTATCTTCCCCAAAGTAGTATCAATCCAACTTCACGGGGATGTAGACACTTTGTCCACCACATGTTTTGTCCTATGATTCTGTTTGGCTTCTCACAGATGGAAAGCAACACCCTTACAGCCTACCTCCCAAGCTGTGGCTGGCAAGAGCCATCTTGAGTCTGCTTTCTGTTTAAAGACAGAAAATAAAGATGGAGTTGGTTGCTGGCATTACAGCTGGTGTTCGTGAAAGCTTTTTGTGAAAGTCTATTTAAATTCTAAACTTGACAGCACAGTCTTTGGTTTGTCAAAGCATTGCAAAATGAAAAGAGTGAAGAGAATTTAAAGACCAGAGTCATAGCAGTATTTTTTGTTTGTTTGTTTTGTTTTAAAGTAGCTATGGATCTAAAAGTATATATTTGATTTATTCACTTTGCTGAGGGGAAGAAACACGTTAACAAAATGACAATACCAAAATGACCTTGGGAAAAATATATTTTTGAGTCTTCTAAGCAACAGAAAATTATAACTTGCCTTTTCCCAAAAAGTCATATTGTAATTTCAGCAATCTACATTTGTGAAAAGTCATTTCTTCTATTACTTATTCAATAGCTGAATTAGGTAGGGTGATATTTTCATATTTGCTATATATATGATGTTGCTTTAGTGTAACTTCTAATCGCTAGGAAGCCTTATCTGAATCTCCTGGCTGGGCTAGTGACAGTATAACAGAGAAAAGTTATGCAGTTGTTTTTTGGGTTTGTTTTGTTTTTTTCTGGAGCAAAGGTCTATAAACATATAACCTTCTTAACCCTATTAATGAAGAAAAGCATCACGTCTTCTTGTCAAGGCATTAGGTGTATTTCATACTTGATGAATTCTCTTAGGGTTTGTCAGAGAAGTTGAGAAATTTGTTTCCAAGGTAGTGAGGCTATCCCACAGAGGAGGTCACATAAAAGAAACGAATAAAGCCTTCTGATGGCATGTTGACTTTGGGTCCATGAATATTTAATGAGTAGAATAAAAATTCATAAAACACATTACACCTGCTTTACTTAGTCATTCTTCAGGTTTTTTCGGATCACAACACTTCAGGAAACTACTCCAGCTGACCAGCTGTTCTATTGTGGCTGCTAAATCAAAAGGTCACTCAATTATGGCTGTAGTTTTAAAAGAAAAATGCAATTAAGTATAGATAAATTTAGATCTTTTTATTTTTGTTTAGTTTTTAACAACAGTTCAAATTTATTTAATTATGGTCACATATATTAGTTTAATACATCTTATAACATATATTCATTTATTCTTATTTTTATTTGTGGCATTTATGAAAGTCGAAGATTTTGAGAAAAAATTAACAACTGGAACTTAATCCATTTCCACTCTCAGCCAGTGAATTTTTACGGAGGGTTACTGTATGCCATGTCTAATCTCTCTTTCATGTTCATGGACGTCCCCTGGGACTCAGGTCACAGGATCCCAGGAGCCTAAGCTGGAGAAAAATTATAACGGTTTCTTGCTACTATTGTGGGGCATGGAGCTCAGGAAAAGTTTCATCCCACTGAGTTTCCAGATCAACTCAGAGTAAACAGCATAGCAGAAGACTACCAAAATTCTATATAGAAATAGGAGGATGGAGGCTTAAAATTAAAAACCAAGCAGGTCAAGAATCTAAGGCTGGGGAGATAGGAATAAAAGAGGTTAAAGCTTGGTTTTAAGGGAAGTGGTAGAAAGGTAAAACTTGAAGGAAGGCCTTGAGTCTTGATTGAGGACAACAGATTGTTTAAGTGGTACCTATGGTCATAGGCATGTCTGGAGCAGTTCACAACATATAGCCAGCTGACAGTTTAGTTAAAATAGCTTTAAATGAAACTTAGAGAACACAGAGCAGACAGTGAATAACTGCATGGTAACATCAGGGAAATCTTTGGAGAGCAGGTAGTATTTGAGTTGGGCTCTGAAAGATGAAAAGCTTCTCAAATTATAAAAAAAATGAGAAAGGGAACACCAGGGAGACTGAGCTGTATGATCTTGGGAATTAAAATGTACAATCAGCTGGAGGAACTGAGTATAGCTTGGTGAGGCCTGAGTTACAGGGGTGTGGGGTTTCATCTCTGGCTCTCAGCATGCATTCAAGATCTACCTGACCTACCCTACACCTTGCATCTTACCACTTCCTTAGTCTCAAGTCCTTAGATTCTAGCTGTGTTAGCCTTTTCTTTTTTAGCACTCATCTCATACTTTGATTTGGATCCTTTTTTGCCTTTTCTTACCTCTGGAAAAGCCTTATTCTGGAGACCTTCTTTTCAGGAGCCCTATGTCCTGAGCAGTGTTCTCAGCAAGCCTAATTCCAACCAGATTGCATACGACCTTCTCAGCTGGGAGCAGAAGAGATGAGGTTAAAAACATAGATTGAGGAAAGGCCCTGAATTGTTTACAATATCACGTTGCTGGACACTAAACTGATACCAAGTCCCTTTTAGAATCCATAATATGCTCTCATCTGGGACTTCCCTGGTATCACAGTGGTTAAAAATCTGCCTGCCAATGCAGGGGACATAGGTTCCATCCATGGTCTGGGAAGATCCCACGTGTTGCGGAGTAACTAAATCCATATGCCACAACTACTGAGCCTGTGCTCTAGAGCCCGTGAGCCACCAGTACTGAGCCCCTGCACCACAACTACTGAAGCCTGTGCACCTAGAGCCGGTGCTCTGCAGCAAGAGAAACCACTGCAATGAGAAGCCTGCGCACCACAATGAAGAGTAGCCCCCACTCGCCACAACTTGAGAAAGCCCGCACGCAGCAACAAAGACAACACAGCCAAAAAAAAAAAAAAAAAAAAACCTCTTGAGAGGAGACCTTCAGGATGGCAGAGGAGTAAGAGGTGGAGACCACCTTCCTCCCCACAAATACATCAGAAATACATCTACATGTGGAACAGCTCCTACAGAACACCTACTAAACACTGGCAGAAGACTTCAGACCTCCTAAAAGGGAAGAAACTCCCCACGTACCTGGGTAGGGCAAAAGAAAAAAGAAATAACAGAGACAAAGAATAGGGACGGCACCTGCACCAGTGGGAGGGAGCCGTGAAGGAGGAAA
The DNA here is from genome assembly GCF_949987535.1 of Balaenoptera acutorostrata. Taxonomy (NCBI): domain Eukaryota; kingdom Metazoa; phylum Chordata; class Mammalia; order Artiodactyla; family Balaenopteridae; genus Balaenoptera; species Balaenoptera acutorostrata. Next base: position 122,957,907 of record NC_080085.1, on the reverse strand, counting down.
GGTTTCCACACACTAGGAAGCCCCTTCACGGGCGGAGACTGCGGGTGGCAGAGGGGGGAAGCTTCGGAGCCACAGAGGAGAGCGCAGCCACAGGGGTGCGGAGGGCAAAGCGGAGAGATTCCCGCACAGAGACTCGGCGCCGAGCAGCACTCACCAGCCCGAGAGGCTTGTCTGCTCACCCGCTGGGGCGGGCGGGGGCTGGGAGCTGAGGCTCGGGCTTTGGAGGTCAGATCCGAGAGAGAGGACTGGAGTTGGCTGCATGAAGACAGCCTGAGGGGGCTAGTGCACCACAGCTAGCCGGGAGGGAGTGCAGGGAAAAGTCTGGACCTGCCTAAGAGGTAAGAGACCACTGTTTCAGGGTGTGCAAGGAGAGGGGATTCCTTCCCTGTCTGCCCACAGAAGGCAGAGCACCGCCTAAATGAGCTCCAGAGATGGGGGCGAGCTGCAGCTATCAGCTCAGACTGCAGAGACAGGCATTAAACACTAATGCTGCTGCTGCAGTCACCAAGAATCCTGTGTGCAAGCACAGGTCACTATCCACACACCCTTGGGAGCCTGTGCAGCACGTCACTGCCAGGGTCCTGTGATCCAGGGACAACTTCCCTGGGAGAACACACAAGGTGCCTCATGCTGTTGCAACGTCACGCTGGCCTCTGCCACCACAGGCTCGCCTCGCACTCCAATTATAACTACAATACATCTCCCTTCCCGTGGCCTGAGTGAGCCAGAGCCCCCTAATCAGCTGCTGTTCTAACCCCATCCTGTCTGGGCAGGGAACAGATGCCTGAGGGGGGACTTACACACAGAGGTGGAGCCAAAACCAAATATGAACCCCAGGAGCTGTGCAAACAAAGAGGAGAAACAGAAATTTCTCCATGCAGCCCAGGAGCAGCAGATTAAATACACACAATTCACTTGATGTACCCTGCACCTGCGGAATATGTGAGAGACAAGGCATGTTCGCAAAATTGAGGCAGTGGATTTTGGGAGCAACTGTAGAATTGGGGTTTGCTGTCTGCGACTGATTTCTCTCTGATTTTTATATTTACCTTAGTAGAGTTTTCAGCACTTGTTATCATTGGTGGATTTGTTTATTGATTTGGTTGCCCTCCTCTTTTTTAAATTTTTTAATTTTAATAATTTTTTCAATTTTAATAATTTTTTAACTTATTATTTTTTAAAATCTTATATTTTTTCTCCCTTTTCCTCTGAGCCATGTGGCTGACAGGGTCTTGGTGCTCTGGCCTGGCGTTAGCCTGAGCCTCTGAAGTGACAGAGCTGAGTTCAGGACATTGGACCACCAGAGACCTCCCAGCCCCATGTAATATCAATTGGTGAGGGCTCTCGCAGAGATCTCCATCTCAAAGCTAAGACCCAGCTCCACCCAACAGCCAGCAAGCTCCAGTGGTGGAAGCCCCATGCCAAACAACTAGTAAGACAGGAACGTTACCCCACCCATAAGCAGAGAGGATGCCAAAATCATACTAAGTTCACAGACGCCCCAAAACACAACACCAGACATGGCCTTACCCACCAGAAAGACAAGATCCAGCCCCACCTACCAGAAAACAGGCCCAGTCCCCTCCACCAGGAAGCCTACACAAGCTACTGAACAAACCTTACCCACTAGGGGCAAACACCAAAAACAACGGGAACTATGAACTTGCAGCCTGCGAAAAGGAGACCCCAAACACAGTAAGTTAAGCAAAATGAGAAGACAGAGAAATACGCAGCAGAAGAAGGAGCAAGGTAAAAAACCACCAGACCAAACAAATGAAGAGGAAATAGGCATTCTACCTGAAAAAGAATTCAGAATAATGATAGTAAAGATGATCACAAATCTTGGAAATAAATGGAGAAAATACAAGAAACATTTAACAAGGACCTAGAAGAACTAAAGAGCAAACAAACACTGATGAACAACACAATACATGAAATTTAAAATTCTCTAGAAGGAATCAATAGCAGAATAACTGAGGCAGAAGAAGAGAGAAGTGACCTGGAAGATAAAATAGTGGAAATAACTACCACAGAGCAGAATAAAGAAAAAAGAATGAAAAGAATTGAGGACAGTCTCAGAGACTTCTGGGACAACATTAAATGCACCAACATTCAAAATACAGGGGTCCCAGAAAAAGAGAAAAAGAAAGAGTTTGAGAAAATATTTGAAGAGATTAGAGTTGAAAACCTCCCTAATATGGGAAAGGAAATACTCACTCAAGTCCAGGAAGTGCAGAGAGTCCCATACAGGATAAATCCAAGGAGAAAAACGGCAAGACACATATTAATCAAATTATCAAAAATTAAATACAAAGAACAAATATTAAAAGCAGCAAGGGACAAGCAACAAATAACATACAAGGGAATCCCCATAAGGTTAACAGCTGATCTATCAGCAGAAACTCTGCAAGCCAGAAGGGACTGGCAGGACATATTTAAAGTGATGAAAGGGAAAAACCTACAACTAAGATTACTCTACACAGCAAGGATCTCATTCAGATTCAACGGAGAAATTAAAAGCTTTACAGACAAGCAAAAGCTACGAGAATTCAGCACCACCAAACCAGCTTTACAACAAATGCTAAAGCAACTCCTCTAGGCAGGAAACACAAGAGAAGGAAAAGACCTACAATAACAAACCCAAAACAATTAAGAAAATGGTAATAGGAACTTGCATATCGATAATTACCTTAAATTTAAATGGATTAAATGCTCCAACCAAAAGCCACATACTGGCTGAATGGATACAAAAACAAGACCCGTATATATGTTGTCTACAAGAGACCCACTTCAGACCTAGGGACACATACAGTCTGAAAATGAGGGATGGAAAAAGATATTCCATGCAAATGGAAATCAAAAGAAAGCTGGAGTACCAATTCTCATATCAGGCAAAATAGACTTTGAAATAAAGACTATTACAAGGGGCTTCCCTGGTGGCGCAGTGGTTGAGAATCTGCCTGCTAATGCAGGGGACACGGGTTCGAGCCCTGGTCTGGGAGGATCCCACATGCCGCGGAGCGGCTGGGCCCGTGGGCCACAATTGCTGAGCCTGCGCGTCTGGAGCCTGTGCCCCGCAACGGGAGGGGCCGCGATGGAGAAAGGCCCGCGCACCGCGATGAAGAGCGGTCCCCGCACCGCGATGAAGAGTGGCCCCCGCTTGCCGCAACTGGAGAAAGCCCTCGCACGAACCGAAGACCCAACACAGCCAAAAATAAATAAATAAATAAATAAATAAATAAAAAAGAAAAAAAAAAAAAAAAAAGACTATTACAAGAGACAAAGAAGGACACTACATAATGATCAAGAGATCAATGCAAGAAGATATAACAATTGTAAATGTTTACACACCCAACATAGGAGCACCTCAGTACATAAGGCAAATACTAACAGCCATAAAAGGGGAAATCGACAGTAACACAATCATAGTAGGGGACTTTAACACCCCACTTTCACCAATGGACAGATCACCCAAAATGAAAATAAATTCGGAAACACAAGCTTTAAATAACACATTAAACAAGATGGACTTAATTGATATTTATAGGACATTTCATCCAAAAACAACAGAATACACTTTCTTCTCAAGTGCTCATGGAACATTCTCCAGGATAGATCATATCTTGGGTCACAAATCAAGCCTCAGTAAATTTAAGAAAATTGAAATCAAATCAAGTATCTTTTCTGACCGCAATGATTTGAGACTAGATATCAATTACAGGAAAAAATCGTAAAAAATACAAACACATGGAGGCTAAACAATATGCTACTAAATAACCAAGAGATCACTGAAGAAATCAAACAAGAAATCAAAAAATACCTAGAAACAAATGACAATGAAAACACGATGACCCAAAACCTATGGCATGCAGCAAAAGCAGTTCTAAGAGGAAAGTTTATAGCAATGCAATCCTACCTTAAGAAACAGAAACATCTCAAATAAACAACCTAACCTTACACCTAAAGCAATTAGAGAAAGAAGAACAAAAAAAACCCCAAAGTTAGTAGAAGGAAAGAAATCATAAAGATCAGATCAGAAATAAATGAAAAAGAAATGAAGGAAACAATAGCAAAGATCAATAAAACTGAAAGATTTTTCTTTGAGAAGATAAACAAAATTGATAAACCATTAGGCAGACTCATCAAGAAAAAAAGGGAGAAGACTCAAATCAACAGAATTAGAAATGAAAAAGGAGAGGTAACAGCTGACACTGCAGAAATAGAAAGGATCATGAAAGATTACTACAAGCAACTATATGCCAATAAAATGGACAACCTGGAAGAAATGGACAAATTCGTAGAAAAGCACAACCTTCCGAGACTGAACCCGGAAGAAATAGGAAATATGAACAGACCAATCACAAGCACTGAAATTGAAACTGTGATTAAAAATCTTCCAACAAACAAAAGCCCAGGACCAGATGGTTTCACAGGCAAATTCTATGAAACATTTAGAGAAGAGCTAACACCTATCCTTCTCAAACTCTTCCAAAATATAGCAGAGGGAGGAACACTCCTAATCTCATTCTACAAGGCCACCATCACCCTGATACCAAAACCAGACAAAGATATTACAAAGGAAGAAAACTACAGGCCAATATCCCTGAGGAACATAGATGCAAAAATCCTCAACAAAATACTAGCAAACAGAATCCAGCAGCACATTAAAAGGATCATACACCATGATCAGGTGGGGTTTATCCCAGGAATTCAAGGATTCTTCAATATACGCAAATCAATCAATGTGATACACCATATTAACAAATCAAAGGATAAAAACCATATGATAATCTCAATAGATGCAGAAAAAGCTTTTGACAAAATTCAACACCCATTTATGGTAAAAACTCTCTAGAAAGTAGGCACAGAGGCAACCTACCTCAACATAACAAAGGCCATATATGACAAACCCACAGCAAACATCATTCTCCATGGTGAAAACTGAAACAATTTCCTCTAAGATTAGGAACAAGACAAGGTTGCCCACTCTCACTGCTATTATTCAACATAGTTTTGGAAGTTTTAGCCACAGCAATCAGGGAAGAAAAAGAAATAAAAGGAATCCAAATCGGAAAAAAAGTAAAACCGTCACTGTTTGCAGATGACATGATACTGTACATAGAGAATCCTAAAGATGCTATCAGAAAACTACTAGAGCTAATCAATGAATTTGTTAAAGTAGCAGGAAAAAATTAATGCACAGAAATGTCTTGCATTCCTATACACTAACGGTGAAAAATCTGAAAGAGAAATTAAGAAAACACTCCCATTTACCATTGCAACAAAAAGAATAAAATACCTAGGAATAAAACTACCTAAGGAGACAAAATACCTGTATGCAGAAAATTATAGGACACTGATGAAAGAAATTAAAGACGATACAATCAGATGGAGAGGTGTTCCATGTTCTTGGATTGGAAGAATCAACATTGTGTAAATGACTATACTACACAAAGCCATGTAAAGATTCAATGCAATCCCTATCAAACTACCAATGGCATTTTTCACAGAACTAGAACAAAAAATTTCACAATATGCATGGGAACAGAAAAGACCCCAAATAGCCAAAGCAATGTTGAGAAAGAAAAACGGAGCTGGAGGAAACAGGCTCCCTGACTTCAGACTATACTAAGCTACAGTAATCAAGACAGTATGGTACTGGCACAAAAACAGAAATACAGATCAATGGAACAGTCTAGAAAGCCCAGAGATAAACCTATGCACATATGGTCAACTTACCTTTGATAAAGGAGGCAAGAATATACAAAGGAGAAAAGACAGCATCTTCAATAATTGGTGTTGGGAAAACTAGACAGCTACATGTAAAGGAATGAAATTAGAACACACCCTAACACCATATACAAAAATAAACTCAAAATGGATTAAAGACCTAAATGTAAGGCCAGACACTATAAAACTCTTAGAGGAAAACATAGGCAGAACACTCTATGACATACATCACAGCAAGATCCTTTTTGACCCACTTCCTAGAGAAATGGAAGTAAAAACAAAAATAAACAAATGGGACCTAACGAAGCTTTTGCACAGCAAAGGAAACCATAAACAAGGCGAAAAGACAACCCTCAGAATGGGAGAAAATACTTGCAAACGAAGCAACTGACAAAGGATTAATCTCCAAAATATACAAGCAGCTCCTGCAGCTCAATATCAAGAAAACAAACAACCCAATCCAAAAATGGGCAGAAGTCCTAAATAGACATTTCTCCAAAGAAGATATACAGATTGCCAAAAAACACATGAAAGGATGTTCAACATCACTAATCATTAGAGAAATGCAAACCAAAACTACAATGAGGTATCACCTCACACCAGTCAGAATGGCCATCATCAAAAAATCTAGAAACAATAAATGCTGGAGAGGGTGTGGAGAAAAGGGAACCCTCTTGCACTGTTGGTGGGAATGTATATTGATACAGCCACTATGGAGAACAGTATGGAGGTTCCTTAAAAAACTACAAATAGAACAACCATATGACCCAGCAATCCCACTACTGGGCATATACCCTGAGAAAACCATAATTGAAAAAGAGTCATGTACCACAATGTTCATTGCAGCTCTATTTACAGTAGCCAGGACATGGAAGCAACCTAAGTGTCCATCAACAGATGAATGGATAAAGAAGATGTGGCACATATATACAACGGAATATTACTCAGCCATAAAAAGAAGTGAAATGGAGGTATTTGTAGTGAGGTGGATGGACCTAGAGTCTGTCATACAGAGTGAACTCAATCAGAAAGAGAAAAACAAATACTGTATGACAACACATATATATGGAATCTAAAAAAAAGAAAATGGTTCTGCAGAACCTAGGGGCAGGACAGGAATAAAGATGCAGACATAGAGAATGGACTTGAGGACACGGGGAGGGGGAAGGGTAAGCTGGGACGAAGTGAGAGAGTGGCATGGACATATATACACTACCAAATGTAAAATACATAGCTAGGGGGAAGCAGCCGCATAGCACAGGGAGATCAGCTCGGTGCTTTGTGACCACCTAGAGGGGTGGGATAGGGAGGGTGGGAGGGAGGGAGACACAAGAGGGAAGAGATAGGGGAATATATGTATACGTATAGCTGATTCACTTTGTTATACAGCAGAAACTAACACAACACTGTAAAGCAATTGTACTCCAATAAAGATGTTAAAGAAAAAAAAAAGCTCTCATCTGGGGTCAATTTAAGTGGAGGAAATAGATTTGAGTGATGTTATATGTTTCAGTTGAGATCTATCAACTATTCTAGAAAATCCAGAGTCATAAATGCTGAAGTGAAACTTTCAGGATCGGAATATGTAGCATTGTTGATGGTTGGGGGCACCCATACAAAGTGATCTGTTTATCTAGGTAAAACTTAAGAAATATTTGGTTGGTGGCTATCTTGTGATCAGGTGAAAAACAGCTCCCCAGCTCGATCACTGGTGCAGTAACACTAATAAGTGGTATCTAGGGCCATAGGTATAGCTGGGTAGAAATAAAAATAAAGTAAAAGAAATAAAATTAGATGAGCAAGAAGGTAGTATTTTGGTGATACCAACTGCAAAGTAATAAGTTCATGGTGTCCTCAGGCTTTCCCCATGTTTTACCATAGGATTCTAATAAAACAAATGCTGCTTTTCGACAAGTAATGATAGACATAGTCAATCGTGACAACAGTTGTTCATCTGGTAGTTTCCTCTGGAGTTTCCTAATACCTTTGAACATGACTTTCCCATGCTTTGTGCATCATACAATTTGCAATATTTAGACCTATCAGATTGAGGCCCACAATCAAAAAGCCATTTGAATGCAGCACACAGATACATATAAATGTAGGTTTGCACAGGTACGCACACACACACTGACACACACACGTTGTCCCCATATTCAATCTCAGGAGACTATTTCTCACTTTAATTAAGAGGTTTTTCTTATTTTGCTTCAATCCTCCTATAACAGGAAAATACCTAACATTTTATAAAAACCAAATAACTGGACTGCTCTGAAGGGTAATTGTGTATAAGTAAAGTGCCTATCACAGAGGAGGTGGTTTTATGAGTGTTGGTTCCTTTCTTGTTCTTACTCTTCAGATACTGAAAATAAATTGCCAATAACAAACTAAGGTGAGACCAGCCAATAAAACTCATTCATTAAGCACCTCTTATAGTGGGGGGGTGGGTAAAATGATAACAATGAAGATAAGTAAAAAGCAAAACTTGTTAAGACCTGCTTTTCCAAAGGTTATAGTCTCATGGAAGATACACTGAATAGAGGATATATTCACGATTGCCAAGCATCTGAATTTAATCTGTGGGTTTAGTCATTTGGCATTTAGAACAAACTCTATTTTTCAAAAATTATTTAGACATTTACATTGTTTCAATATAAATGTAGATACATACATTTTCAAGAAACCTATATACTATTTATAAATAACTGCTGATCAACGGCGGTGATGCTAATCAGTCTAAGTGTTTCCCTGATAGGTTACCCCTGTATATCAGAAAGTGTGTGTGAGAAGCTTCCCTTCATAGCTCACCTCTGTTCTCACCCAAGATGCTGATGATTCAGAGATGATATGGACGCTGCAGCTAATCCATCCTCAGCATGCAAATGCTCTAATTAGATAACACATATAGAATCCTATGAGCACTGGCATCCGCTCCCTAAAGCCCACAGCTCATGGGAATATTCATGATACACACAAAGCATCTGGAAATCCCTACTTTACTATCCAGATAAAGATAACTCAACCTCCCATCCCAACCTCCCTGTACCACACACACACACACACACACACACACACACAAGCATGCATACACTCACGCACATGCCAAACCAAATGGTGGCTGAATGTGTTAGTCTAACCCTCTTATTAGCCTGTGATTCTACTTTGACTATGGAAGCAACAATATTAACTGCATATATGGAAACTGAAAATCAAATGAAAGCTGGATTCATTGGACATAAAACAGGATTGCTCCAACAATACTTTTGTTGCATCATGACCTCTCTAATCTTAGAGGTCATGTGCACTCATTGCATTTAACCTGCTAACACTCATTTTTTGGGGGCTGGGTTCACAAGAATTTTCCAGTAAGCTTGGTGAGATCATTGTAACACTGGTAGATCTGTAAAAGAATCCTTTTAACAGTATCACAAGAAAAATCTTTTTAAAAAATCCCTAAAGCTACCCTTATAGGGAATATCAATTATATAAGTAGGGCCAGTTGTGTACTTTGGAGGAATAATGGCAGGACAAGAATCAAGGCTGACTCTTTCTTTCCAATGGGGACAATTCATTCCACACAGAAGTTCAGGTTACTCTAAAAGTTACACAGAAGATCTCCCTTTGGAAAACAAAAAACCAAAAAAACCCAAAAAACTCTATAAAGTGTCCCTGAAAAGCATTTATGTTATAAAGCTAGTGCAATTTAAATGTAGTTCTCTGATTTAGATGTGGTTCTCAAGCTTAAATATGCCTCAGAATGACCTGGGGGGTTAGTCTGGGGAAGGACCAAGGAATCTGCATTTGTATTAACTCCCCTCAGGCGATGACAATGCAGAGTGCCATAGGATCACACTTCTAGAAGCACTGCTTGACCACAGGATCTCTCTATTTAAAGGATCCCTACAATAAACTCTTGATATAGTCCAGTCACACAGCCCACTCCTCTCCACAAAATACATCTTCTTTGGTAGGTATGTTCTGTGTAATTTGATTTCCACCTGTATTACTCTTGAGCCAATTCTTTGCACACCGATTCAGCTACTTAGATGATCATACAGAAGCTTGAAGCAGGCGGTCAATCTAACTCATCTAGATACAGGACTGTGAGAATTAGGCCCAGCAATCTGAAGTGATTGATTGTTGATGTTTCTGAAAAGATCTAGCATTCTCTCTCCTTCTCTTTCCCTCTATCTCATACTCATTCTTCTTTTCTTTTTTTAAAAATGTGGACTGATAAAACCCTTGTTATCATAAGTTTGTTAGAACACTATTTCTCAAATACATTAATTAACAAACAAGTAGACCTTGAAACATAAGGTTTTGAGGTGAGTCATTTATGCGTTGATCTCTTAGACCTCAAAATAAGTCAAAGCAATTTCATGAATTCTTCTATCTTTTCAGGGAACATACAATATGGTTGGAAATCCAAAATTTTAAAAAAAATTATAGGGTATGCTCCAAATGCTTTTGGTTAGAACCACTGCTGAGGAAAGAGATGTACTGGGTAATATTTGTTATGTTTATATGCATCTGCCAATGACATTTGATCCATATTTTAGATTCTATCAGGTTTGCCTATACAACGCAATAAACTGCTTCATCTCCATCCAAATGAAGAAGTCATACTTCTTGAAAGTAGTGTTCTTGAGAGGTTGTGAACCTATCCCATATGCTGAACTACCCACAGTGGATTCGTAATTCTGCTTTTTAGTGACAAATGACATGCTTTGAGGAAATGTGGTTGGCCCCAGGAGGCAAAGATTAAACACTAGGGTTTTTTAAAAGTGGGGACAAAGGTCTCCAGACTAACAATGTTGAAATTCCAGCAGCTGGGCAGCTCACCATCTGCTGGGATTTTACAAATGCAGTAATATGTGTTCAATAACTTTAAAGGCTGTAAACTGTAGTGGATAAACAGTTCTACCACTGACCACAGATGACTAGAGTTGACTCAAAGAATCTGTAAAATAGGGGAATAGTATCTAACAGGATTATTGTGTGGGTTAAAGATGATAGTGTATGTAAGACTCTTATTAAAGGGCCTGGAACCTAGTGTCTCCTTGATATCAGCTGTCATTATCAACATCATGTGAACAAGGTTTGCCTTTCTGAGCCTGATATTCCTTTGAAAAGTGCTATTTTATCTAGTAAATGGATTATTTTATTTTAACTTATCAATGAAAAGCCTTGGCAATATCTTGTGTGTTTTAGGGATGACCACATTGCATTCCTTGAGAAATTGATGTCACTTGTAATATAAAGGTCATTGAAGACATTTCTGAGATGGGAGAGGAGAAAAAGATGAGAGACTTGTCTCACTATATATACAAACTTATCATGCAACAATTAGGACAGTGTCAAACCAAAACAAAGATAGACAAAACAGATAAACAGAACACAGTAGAAAGCCCAGAATCAAATCCAGACATATGTGTGAACTTGGTGGAAAAATGACTAATTTTCCACATTGGAAAAAAAATAGCACTCCTTATGCAAAGAATACATTCTAGAGAGATTAAAGACTACATAAGAAAACAGTAAGATTTTTTTTAAAAAAATGAAAATATGTAACATATATTTATGTCCTTGAAATAATAAACAAGTTCTTAAAACAAGACCATCCCCTTCAAAATATACCATAAACAAAGTGACCATAGACTCAGAGAAGGTATTTGTAGTATATATAACTAAATTATTAGCATTTGAAGTATATAAAGAATGCATATGAATCACAAAAAGGACAAACAACATAAGTTGATAATATATATAAACAGAAAAAAATAAAAATCATTTAATACAAAAAAGACTACCAATCTTCTAATAATTAAGTAAATGTGAAGTAAAAAATAAAAATGAGAAACTTTCACACATTAGATTAGCTAACTTTAAAACTGGACTGCAATAATTTTTGAAAGGTGTTAGAAAATGATAACTGTCAAATGATAATCTTGGGAATATAAATTGGTACAGACCATTTGGAAAATAATTTTCAGTAGTTACTATCATTTAAAATGCACACACCCTGTGACTCAGGAACTTCACTTTTAATTATGTACCCCAGAGAACCAAAACTCTTGCATTCATACAAAAGGAGACGAAGGAGATGGTACACAGGTATTTACTGCATTCTTGTTTATGTTAGTGAAGAACTGGAAACCACTGATAAGAGAATGCATAATTAAATTGTCATATCTTCGTACAATTAAAATGAATGAACTAGGTCTGTATGTATTAACGAAAATAAATGGCAAAACAATGATGTGCAAAAAGGACAATTTCAGAAAGATAAATTGTTTGATACCTTTTCGGTAAATTGAAAAACTAAAAAATAAAACACACACGATAAAAGAACACTATATGAACAAAATATGATCTTAGCTGTTTATGGGAAAGAAAGGAAGAAAAAGAATGAGACTAAGGCAGGAAATAAATAAGACTTTTCTTTTATCTTTATTCTTTTACAAATGAATTACTCTTCTTCTATAATCCTTTAAATGTTGGAGCTGTTTTAGGGCTCAGTCCTAGACCCTCTTCTGTTTACTCTCATTCTGCATACTCCCTAAATGATACCACAACTTCTAATAGCTTTGCTTACCAAATATATGATGATTCCTCTCAAACGTTTGGGCGCAGTTCAGTTCCCTGTCGCAACCTCAAGACGCCTGAATACATATGGCACATTTCCATCTGAATGTCTCATGCACACCTTAAATTCAAAGTGACTGAAACCAAGCTCATCATCTCTTTATCATAAAACTGGTTCTGCTCCTGTGTTCCCAAAGTTTTTGAATGGCAAGACTATATACCCAGTAACCCATGTAAAGAACCTGAAGTCATGGTAGATACTCTTTCCTTCTCACTTCCAGCATTATATATTTATATGGTATATGAAACAGTATATATTCTTTTAACTGAACGCATCTTGAATATATTTCATATTCTCCACTCCTAATAATTTTTTTTCTATTCAGCCCTCATAATTTCGATTCAGCCCTTAAAACAACTGATACCATTCATACCACTACAATCCAGCCACCAAAAAGCTTCTGACATGATCTATCAAAAATATGACTCTCAGCAAGATACTTCCTTTCTGAAAATCACAGAATGCTCCCCATTACCTATACAAAAAACCCAAACTCCTTCATGTGGTATAAAGAACCAGCCATGATTTGGACCTTGACATTTTTCAGCTTCATGCCCCAGCATATTTCAATCACAATATACATGCCTCTTCTACAGAGTGATATTTGCATTTCCCCAAGCCTCTTTGATGTTCTACACTTCCAGGACATTGAACATGCTCTTCACTATGCTGGAAACATTTTCACTTCCTGTTTCTAAAATTCTTTGACTTCTAACACCTTCTCATTGTTCAGATCTCAGATCAGCTGTCATCTTCTATAGGAAATCTTCCCTGATCCCCTAAATTTGTGATGGTTTTTCTCTTCTCTGTACTTCACTGGTTTCCAGTGCTTCCCACATTAAATCACTTATCAGGTTTACTTGCCTTTTATTACTTATCCATCTGACTCTCCCTCTTAGACTCTGTGCTAAATCCTGGGAAAGCAGGGATGGACTGTGATTTATATAACAACATATCCCCAGTATTTAGCACAGTACTAGTAAAAACTCAGATAAAATATGTTGAATGAAAGAATAATATAGACAGAGGACCTTCAAGATGGCAGAGGAGTAAAACGTAGAGATCACCTTCCTCCTCACAAATACATCAAAAATACATCTACATGTGGAACAACTCCAACAGAACACCTACTGAACACTGGCAGAAGACCTCAGTCTTCCCAAAAGGCAAGAAACTGCCCATGTACCTGGCTGTGTGGCTTACAGGGTCTTGGTGCTCCAGCGGGGTGTCCGGCCTGAGACTCTGAGGTGAGAGAGACAAATTCAGGACACTGGACCACCAGAGACCTCCCAGCCTCACATAATATCAATTGGCAAGAGCTCTCCCAGAGATCTCTGTCTCGACACTAAGAATCAGCTCCACCCAATGGCCAGCAAGCTCCAGTGCTGGAAGCCCCATGCCAAACAACTAGCAAAATAGGAACACTACCCCTCCCATAAGCAGAGAGGATGCCAAAATCATACTAAGTTCACAGACACCCCAAAACACACCACCGGATGCAGCCCTACGCACCAGAAAGACAAGATCCAGCCCCACCCACCAGAACACAGGCACCAGTCCCCTCCACCAGAAAGCCTACACAACCCACTGAACCAACCTTAGCCACTGGGGGCAGACACTAAAAACAACAGGAACTACAAACCTGCAGCCTGCAAAAAGGAGACCCCAAACACAGTAAGCTAAGCAAAATGAGAAGACAGAGAACTACACAGCAGATGAAGGAGCAAGGTATAAACCCACCAGACCAAACAAATGAAGAGGAAATAGGCATTCTACCTGAAAAAGAATTCAGAATAATGATAGTAAAGATTATCAACAATCTTGGAAATAGAATGGAGAAAATACAAGAAACATTTAACAAGGACCTAGAAGAACTAAAGAGCAAACAAACATTGATGAACAACACAATAAATGAAATTAAAAATTCTCTAGAAGGAATAAATAGCAGAATAACTGAGGCAGAAACGGATAAGTGACCTGGAAGATAAAATAGTGAAAATAACTACTGCAGAGCAGAATAAAGAAAAAAGAATGAAAAGAATTGAGGACAGTCTCAGAGACGTCTGGGACAACATTTAATGCACCAACATTCGAATCTAAGGGGTCCCAGAAGAAGAAGAGAAAAAGAAATGGACTGAGAAAATATTTGAAGAGATTATAGTTGAAAACTTCCCTAATAGGGGAAAGGAAATAGTCAATCAAGTCCAGGAAGCACAGAGAGTCCCATACAAGATAAATCAAAGGAGAAAGACTCCAAGACACATACTGATTAAACTATCAAAAATTAAATACAAAGAAAAATATTAAAAGCAGCAAGGGAAAAGCAACAAATAACTACAAGGGAATCCCCATAAGGTTAACAGCTGATCTTTCAGCAGAAACTCTACAAGCCAGAAGGGACTGGCAGGACATATTTTAAGTGATGAAAGGGAAAAATCTACAACCAAGATTACTCTACCCAGCAATGCTCTCATTCAGATTCGATGGAGAAATTAAAATCTTTACAAACAAGCAAAAGCTAAGAGAATTCAGAACCACCAAACCAGCTTTACAACAAATGCTAAAGGAACTTCTCTAGGCAGGAAACACAAGAGAAGGAAAAGACCTACAATAACAAACCCCAAACAATTAAGAAAATGGTAATAGGAACAAACATATCAATAATTACCATAAATGTAAATGGATTAAATGCTCCAACCAAAAGGCGTAGACTGGCTGAATGGATACAAAAACAAGATGCATATATACACTGTCTACAAGAGACCCACTTCAGACCTAGGGACACAAAGAGACTGAAAGTGAGGTGATGGAAAAAGATATTCCATGCAAATGGAAATCAAAAGAAAGCTGGAGTAGTGATTCTCATATCAGACAAAATAAAGACTATTACAAGAGACAAAGAAGGACACTACAAAATGATCAAGGGATCAATCCAAGAAGAAGATATAACAAGTGTAAATATTTACACTTGAGGTGCTCCAAAATAGGAGCATCTCAATACACAAGGCAAATGCTAACAGCCATAAAAGGAGAAATCAACAGTAACACAATAGGAGTAGGGGACTTTAACACCCCACGTTCACCAATGGACAGATCATCCAAAATGAAAATAAATAAGGAAACACAGCTTTAAATGACACATTAAACAAGATGGACTTAATTGATATTTATAGGACATTCCATCCAAAAACAACAGAACACACTTTCTTCTCAAGTGCTCATGGAACATTCTTCAGGATAGATCATATCTTGGGTCACAAATCAAGCCTCAGTAAATTTAAGAAAATTGAAATCATATAAAGTATCTTTTCTGACCACAGTGCTATGAGACTAGATATCAATTTGAGGAAAAAAACTGTAAAAAATACAAACACATGAAGGCTAAACAATATGGTACTAAATAACAAAGAGATCACTGAAGAAATCAAAGATGAAATCAAAAAATACCTAGAAACAAATGACAATGAAAACACGATGACCCAAACCTATGGGATGCAGCAAAAGCAGTTCTAAGAGGGAAGTTTATAGCAATGTAATCCTACCTCAAGAAACATCTCAAATAGACAACTTAACCTTACACCTAAGGCAATTAGAGAAAGAAGAACAAAAAAAACCAAGTTAGCAGAAGGAAAGAAATCATAAAGATCAGATCAGAAATAAATGAAAAAGAAATGAAGGAAACAATAGCAAAGATCGATAAAACTAAAAGCTTGCTCTTTGAGAAGAAAACAAAACTGATAAACCATTAGCCAGACTCATCAAGAAAAAAAGGGAGAAGACTCAAATCAACAGAACTAGAAATGAAAAAGGAGAGGTAACAGCTGACACTGCGGAATTAGAAAGGATCATGAAAGATTACTACAAGCAACTATATGCCAATAAAATGGACAACCTGGAAGAAATAGACAAATTCGTAGAAAAGCACAACCTTCCGAGACTGAACCCGGAAGAAATAGAAAATATAAACAGACCAATCACAAGCACTGAAATTGAGACTGTGATTAAAAATCTTCCAACAAGCAAAAGCCCAGGACCAGATGGCTTCACAGGTGAATTCTATCAAACATTTAGAGAAGAGCTAACACCTATCCTTCTCAAACTCTTCCAAAATATAGCAGAGGGAGGAACACTACCAAACTCATTCTACGAGGCCACCATCACCCTGATACCAAAACCAGACAAAGATGTCACAAAGAAAGAAAACTACAGGCCAATATCACTGATGAACATAGATGCAAAAATCCTCAACAAAATACTAGCAAACAGAATCCAGCAGCACATTAAAAGAATCATACACCATGATCAAGTGGGGTTTGTCCCAGGAATGCAAGGATTCTTCAATGTATGCAAATCTATCAATGTGATACACCATATTAACAAATTGAAGGATAAAAACCATATGATAATCTCAACAGATGCAGAAAAAGCTTTGGACAAAATTCAACACCCACTTAAGATAAAAACTCTCCAGAAAGTAGGCATAGAGGGAACCGAGCTCAACATAATAAAGGCCATATATGACAAACTCACGGCCAACATCGTTCTCAATGGTGAAAAACTGAAACCATTTCCTCTAAGATCAGGAACAAGACAAGGTTGCCCGTTCTCACTGCTCTTATTCAACATAATTTTGAAAGTTTTAGCCACAGCAATCAGGGAAGAAAAAGAAATAAAAGGAATCCAAATCAGAAAAGAAGTAAAACTATCACTGTTTGTAGATGACATGATACTATACATAGAGAATCCTAAAGATGCTACCAGAAAACCACTACAGCTAATCAATGAATTTGGTAAAGTAGCAGGATACAAAATTAATGCACAGAAATCTCTTGCATTCCTATACACTAATGATGAACAATCTGAAAGAGAAATTAAGGGAACACTCCCACTTACCATTGCAACAAAAAGAGTAAAATACCTAGGAATAAACCTACATAAGGAGACAGAAGACCTGTACGCAGAAAAGTAAGTATAAGACACTGATGAAAGAAATTAAAGATGATACAAACAGATGGAGAGATATACCATGTTCTTGGATTGCAAGAATCAATATTGTGAAAATGACTATACTACCCAAAGCAATGTACAGATTCAGTGCAATCCCTATCAAACTACCAATGCCATTTTTCACAGAACTAGAACCAAAAATTTCTCAATTTGTATGGAAACAGAAAAGACCCCAAATAGCCAAAGCAATCTTGAGAAAGAAAAACAGAGCTGGAGGAGTCAGGCTCTCTGACTTCAGACTATACTAAGCTACAGTAATCAAGACAGTATGGTACTGGCACAAAAACAGAAATATAGATCAATGGAACAGGATAGAAAGCCCAGAGATAAACCCAGGCCCATATGGTCACCCTGTCTTTGATAAAGGAGGCAAGAATATACAATGGAGAAAAGACAGCCTCTTCAATAATTGGTGCTGGGAAAACTGGACAGCTACATGTGAAGGAATGAAATTAGAACACTCCCTAACACCATATACAACAATAAATTCACAATGGATTCAAGACCTAAATGTAAGGCCAGACACTATCAAACTCTTAGAGGAAAATATAGGCAGAGCACTCTATGACATAAATCACAGCAAGAGCCTTTTTGACCCACCTCCTACAGAAATGGAAATAAAAACAAAAATAAACAAATGGGACCTAATGAAACTTAAAAGCTTTTGCATAGCAAAGGAAACCATAAACTAGACGAAAAGACAACCCTCAGAATGGGAGAAAAAAATTGCAAACAAAGCAACTGACAAAGGATTAATCTCCAAAATATACAAGCAGCTCCTGCAGCTCAATATCAAGAAAACAAACAACCCAATCTAAAAATGGGCAGAAGACTTAAATAGACATTTCTCCAAAGAAGATATACAGATTGCCAAAAAACACATGAAAGGATACTCAACATCACTAATCATTAGAGAAATGCAAATCAAAACTACAATGAGGTATCACCTCACACCAGTCAGAATGGCCATCATCAAAAAATCTAGAAACAATAAATGCTGGAGAGGGTGTGGAGCAAAGGGAACCCTCTTGCACTGTTGGTGGGAATGTATATTGATACAGCCACTATGGAGAACAGTATGGAGGTTCCTTAAAAAACTAAAAATAGAACAACCGTATGACCCAGCAATCCTACTACTGGGCATATACCCTGAGAAAACCATAATTCAAAAAGAGTCATGTACCACAATATTCATTATAGCACTATTTACAATAGCCAGGACATGGAAGCAACGTAAGTGTCCATTGACAGATGAATCAATAAAGAAGATGTGGCACATATATACAATGGAATATTACTCAGCCATAAAGGGAAACGAAATTGAGTTATTTGTAGTGAGGTGGATGGACCTAGAGTCTGTCATACAGAGTGAAGTAAGTCAGAAAGAGAAAAACAAATACTGTATGCTAACACATATATGTGGAATCTAAAAAAATAAAATGGTTCTGAAGAACCTAGAGGACAGGAATAAAGACACAGATGTAGAGAATGGACTTGAGGACACGGGGAGGGGAAGGGTAAGCTGGGACGAAGTGGGAGAGTAGCATTGACATATATACACTACCAAATGTAAAATACATAGCTAGGGGGAAGCAGCCGCATAGCACAGGGAGATCAGCTTGGTGCTTTGTGACCACTTAGAGGCGTGGGATAGGGAGGGTGGGAAGGAGACGCAAGAAAGAGGGGATATGGGGATATATGTATACATATAACTGATTCACTTTGTTATACAGCAGAAACTAACACAACACTGTAAAGCAATTATACTCCAATAAAGATGTTAAAAAACAACAGAGGAACAAATAATTAACTTCCAAATGAAACAATAGGACACATCCATTATGTGGGATATTGTATGACTGGCCAAGACTCTTTGGGTCACTGTCCCACATAAAAAGATACACATCAACTGTGTTCAGTACATGATCCTTATTTGTAACCTGGATTAAAAAAAGAACAAAAGACAAAGATATCATTCTATTTTTTAGCATATTGCATGTGTAATATATATAATATTACATGTATATGTAAAATATTACTTGTGTTCTTAGGTGCAAGAATGGTACTGTGGATGCTCTTATTTATATGATCTCATATATATATGAGTATGAATATTTGGGGAAGTATTTACAGTGAAATGTCATATTGTCTCAAACTTACTTTCCAGTGTGGAAAAATTTTAACAATTGGTGAATCTAGGTGAGGAGTATATGCTGTTCATTGTATCAGCCTTTTATCTTTTCCAAAGTTTTCATGTTTCTCAAAATAAAAATTTGAGTGAGAGAAATAAAAAAAAGAATAATATAGGCTGTTTTCTGTTAAGTACATGATTGGCTTTTAAGACAAAGCTCAAAAATAGATAAATAAATAAATACAACTTGCCTTTACAATTAGCACCTACTTTGAAGGGAAACAGTCTTTTATATGCATAATTTCTAGTAGGCTCTTTGAATAACCAGTCTCATTTCTTTTCAGACAAGTTTTGTACTTCTGACAAGAGCAAAACTGCTGTGAGGATGTTGTAAAAAGTGTGAGTGCCAGAGACTGTCTTCTGAAAAAGTAATCACCACAGCAAATGCATGTTTTCTCATAATATGGATTTTTGATGTGTGTGTGCATGTTTCAAATTCCATAAACGATGAGAAAAATGCAGTCTGGCAAAAGCTACTATTGCATTTTAATTAGGTTTTTCATGTTATAACCTCAAGAAGGTTTGTAGAAGTTGTTTCTTAAAATGTGGCAAAAAGTAGCAAAAACCAAGGCAAAAGTTTAGACTTGGCAATCGAACTGTAGTCAGATGTTCATCAAAATAAAAAGATTTTGAATGATTAAATGTAATGTTTTATAATAATCAAATTTTTATACGTCTCCAAGATGTTTCAAAAATTCAGTATTGTTTACTTATTTCAAGCTGAACATTCTGTGATATGAATATATTAATTGTATATTAGAAATGTATCAACTGGAAAAGCAAAGGGTCAAAATCCCTCATGCTTTTTAAGCTATCACTAAATTTTCTGATGCATTTCTAATATTTATAATTATATATATGTATATATACATATATATTGCCTACTTTATCTCAGATATTATATCATGACTCAATATTGTTAAGATGTCAATTCTCCCCTAATTGTTAAGATGCCTATAGATTTCAGGCAATCTCAATAAAAATTCTAGCAGATATTTTGTAGAAACTAGCTGTTTATAAAATTCATATGGGAATGTAAAGTATGTAAAAATACAAAAAAAACTTTGAAAAAATACACACTATATGATATACTTTTTTCTTATATAATGTATATAGTTTGTCCCACCCTCAGTCCAAGAATTTAAGCCATAAGAAGATAAAGACTTTTGCCTATTTTGTTTGCTATATCCCAAACAAGAATTGTGCTGACATATAGTAGTTTTTTGATATTTGGTGAATAAATGAATGAATGAATCAAAGAATAAAATATAGAGTTCTAGGAATATGTGTATTAACACTTGATCTATGAGAAGGATCACATTAAACATCAGCAGGGAAAAAATGGGCACCAAAAAATGGTGCTGAGAACATTGGTTGTTCAAATGAGAAAAATACAAAATTGGATTCACACCATGCATTAAAAATCAATTCCACATGAGTTAAGGAAGTAAAGGGAAAAGAAAAAACTTTGAAACTCTTAGAAGAGACTGTATTAGAATATCCCTAGGACATCAAGATAGAGAATGACTTCTTAGATAAGATACAAAAAGTACAAACTATAAAGAAGAATGATCATTTTGACAATATTCAAGTAAAAATTGCACATCAAAGAGAGAGTAAAGCCAAAGTTGTATGCACTAACTGCTGTCCACAGCAGTTTCTGTCCCAAATACAGGCTCTAGGTATTAGGTGCCATGGATAGGATTGTAATGCCTATGTATAAACAAGAGAATTGGCAAATACGATTTGCAATTAAAAAAATTATCCCCAATTTTTCTGAGGATTAATAAAAATAACAACTTTCTTAGAGTGCCAGTGTAATTATAAATTGGTGTAATCACCTTGGAAAATAATTTGCAATTTCTAGCACAGAGTATGACTCAGCAATTTCACTTGTAGAAAAACATAGAGAAATTCTTGCATACATGACCAAGGAGACATCAAGTTGGTTTTTTGTTGCAATTTCATTTCAAGTGGGGAAAGTCAAAAGCAACGTGGGTACAGCTAGGAGAGCTGATGAATAATAAATCGTAGTATATTCCTGAGTCGAACTACCTACCCTCTTTTAAAGGGAATAAATTAGATCTACATCTATTCACTTGGATAAATCTAGAAAACAGTATTGAATGAGGGAGGCAAGGGAGGTACAGAAGGATATTACAGTGAGAAAGAATGTGTATAAATTTTGAAAATACAAAAACATTTAATATAAAATGAGCACAAAAATATCTGGTAAAATTGTAAAATTATTTATGCTGAGAGATACACATCAACTTTTTTTTTTTTAATTTGTATTTTTCTTTACTTAGAACGACACCAAATAAATGAAAAGCACCGTAAGTCAAGATAGACACCATGGAAGAAAGAAGAAACTTCCTATGTACGTTTCTTTAACAGCACTTTTTTCCTATGCGTTGACCAAAGAGCTCTGAACTTTCATTTTTCACTGGTCCTGCCCCAGCTCTTGTTTGTTGAATGAAAGACTAAGTAAATAAATATTTTTAAATCAAGTTTTATTGGAGTATAGTTGCTTTACAATGTTGTGTTAGTTTCTACTGTACAGCAAAGTGAATCAGCTATACGTATACATATATCCCCTTTTTTGGATTTCCTTCCCATTTAGGTCACCATAGAGCATTGAGTAGTGTTCCCTGTGCTATACAGTAGGTTCTCATTAATTACCTATTTTACACATAGTATCAATAGTGTATATATGTCATTCCCAATCTCCCAATTCATCCCACCTCCCCCCTTTCCCCCTTGGTATCCATACATTTGATCTCTACATCTGTGTCTCTATTTCTGCTTTGCAAATAAGATTATCTATACCATTTTTCTAGATTCCACATATATGTGTTAATACTACTATGCATATACCCAGAAAAAAACATAATTCAAAAAAGACATGCACCCCAATGTTCATGGGAGCACTATTTACAATAGCCAAGACATGGAAGCAACCTAAATGTCCATCAACAGAGGAATGGATAAAGAAGATGTGGTACATATATACAATGGAATATTACCTCAGCCATAAAAAGGAACGAAATTGGGTCATTTGCAGAGACGTGGATAGACCTGGAGACTGTCATACAGAGTGAAGTAAGTCAGAAAGAGAAAAACAAATATTGTACACATCAACTTCTGAATAGTATTTACCTCTAACAAGAGAAGAAAGATAATTGGATAGGAAAGGCATACAGAGGATACATCAACTGCTTTGGTAATATTTTATCATTTTAAAAAAGAAGATTTGGAGCAGATATGGTTTGATGTTATACTGTCATAAATCTAGTCTCTTATATTTGTACTTATTAAACAAGCAATATAGCATAGAGGTTAAAATCATGGGCTTTGGGACTAGGCAGTCAGGAGATCGAATCTCAGTGGCAACAGTTATTATCTGTGTGGTGTTGGGCATTTTATTTACTCTCTGATCCCTACTTTCCTCATCTGAGCACAGACCTCTTAAGTTTGTTCTGAGAGTAATGATATAAAGAACTTAGAACCTTGCCCAACACAGAGTATTATATGTATTATATATATATTATATGTATTATATGTGTTGCCTATTATTACTGTGTTTAATATGTTTGAAATAGTTCATAATACACAAAAGGGGAAAGCATGAAAAACAGCTCTGCAGTCAAATCAACAGTCTATTAGTCACAATTTCAAAGAATTAAGCAAAAACTAAACTAGAATACTAAGTGCTAATTGTCATGATAGAGGCTGGTCTCAGTTAAAGGGGCAGAGAAGCATGAAAGCATGAAAAAGGTATAGATACAAAGAGGTTAAAAGTTCAGGGAAGTCTTTGTAAAGGAGATGATCACATTTTTGAGTTTTGAAAACCATAAGTGCAACCACTACCCTGCTGAGGTTTCTCTCACTGCCTTAGTGGAGAAATTCTTTCATACTTGTCATTTACTTTAAGCTCATTGATAGAACACCAAAATGCAGTTACTATTTTCTAAACAACTTTATTTGTCCACCTCGAAGTCTAGAGTGACATCTGCCACACCCCTGTCTCAACATAAGAGAGATGTCAACATAAGAACTGACAGCTTGTCAAGACAGAGGTAAAATATTGGGAAGACATTCAGTAAGGCCTCCACCCCTTCAGTGAAAGGGCTTCAGCTGGAAACATACTAAAAACCTTTAAGAAATTATCAAAGTAACCATGTGAATAGAATGACATTCATTTAAAAGGAGAATTACAAACACATAATCTTGAGCTGTTTGCTACAGAGGAGGATCTTGATCAAAATGCTTGAAGCAATGAGCATTACACTGACTTCACTGGCATGGAGAATAGGGAACAGTTTTGCAGAAAGAAAAAAATATAGACCAGCTGCTAACCTTATTCTTTTTTTTTTAATTTATTGATTTTTGGCTGCGTTGGGTCTCCGTTGCTGCGTGAGGGCTTTCTCTAGTTGCAGCAAGTGGGGGCCACTCTTCATTGCGGTGCATGGACTTCTCATTGCGGTGGCTTCTCTTGTTGCACAGCACGGGCTCTAGGTGCGCAGGCTCAGCAGTTGTGGCGCACGGGCTTAGTTGCTCCGTGGCATGTGGGATCTTCCCGGACCAGGGCTCGAACCTATGTCCCCTGCATTGGCAGGCGGATTCTCAACCACTGTGCCACCAGGGAAGCCCTAACCTTATTCTTTATTCCTCTTAATTTCATAATCTTTATTTCTCAAATTTAATTTATGCTTTGAAAATATATTGAACTAAAAAAAAACCAATCTATTTTTTGAGAGCAATGACCACCAACTACAAAGCTAGAGGGTCAAACCCTTTGGATGTATATGTGCCCAAATGTGTATACATATGTATGTATGAGAAAGATGCTGCTTCATCATACAGGCAGCATTCCACTGTTTTCTCAAAGCTGGTTTATGAATAGGTTTTGGGGGATGCAAAATGTAAATTACCATGGAAAGAATGTTCCAGATGAAGGATCGTTTCCCAAGCAAGCCAACGAAAACCAAATACTCCTTTTCTTTTTAATGACTAAAAGAAACCATAATCTATAAACTTCTTGAAGGTGAGATGTCAGAGTGGAAATGACATTGCACTTGGAATCAGAAAACTAGTATTCAGATCCTGAATCTTTGCAACACTGGTGAATACCAATTCCTTTATTTGAAAAAGAGTCCAGGAAATTGAACAATCCCGGGTTTCTCTTCCCATTGTTTGTAAATGCGTTGTAAATTGTGTGTAAATGTGGTATGGATGAAAAATGTTGCCTGCCACATCAGCAAAAAAAGGATGGTGTGGCAATCAAGCCATCAGCCACTATCCTTACGCCGATGGTGAGCCCTGAGGGAACTCAGGATGGAGACAAATGGGCTGCCCACTGCCAAGCCCTCAGCCACTGCAGCCACCCCCAACGGTGTACCCTAAAGGGGCTCAGGATGGGAAAGAACAGGATACTGGCCCTAGATAGCTAAGGTGCATATCAAAGGAAAGATTTCAATGAGCTCAAGCGCTAAATTCATTAACTTGACATGCCTGGTTTTCTTTAATTAACAGTAATCTTTTGATGTTCTGACTACCTGGATTTTGTTGCTCTTTGGAGCAGTTCTCAACTTTTAGGTTGTGCTTTTTTTTTCAGTTGACAGTGGTCAAGACTGGAAATGAACTTAGCAAGCATTAGTAAGGATGGTAACTGGCTGGAAGAAGGAGTTAAGGGAGTAGAAAAAAGGAGGTTGGCAGCTATGTATGAGCAATACCAAGGCAGTAGCAGGATTTAAATCATGACTCCACCACTAACCAGCTCAGTGACTTTGGACTAATCACTGAATGTTCCAAAGCTTCAATTTCCTCATGTAAAATGGGCGTTATAATAGCTTCTATCCCAAAGAGTTGGATTAAATGAGAAAATTCATGTAAATTACTTAGCACTATTACCTGGAAAATAGTAATTACAGTACATATTATCAAATAGTTTATGTTATACTCTATTAATATTATTGGGAATACTTTAGTAAGAATTTTACTATATTCAAAGGGAAATAACTATACTAAAGCTTCCCACTTTGGCACAGGTTGTCTGAAGAAATTCTTGTCTTCTTTTAACTAGTCCCTAGGAAATCAATCTTTTGATACTCCCTGACAAGTAGATTTAGCATGATTATCTAAATAAGATATCCCAAAACATTTGATACGTTTTACCCTTCAATATCTCTGGACCTTGGAAGTCACCAGTGCTCCCAGAATTCACAGACTTGGAGTTAAAGGGTCAAAATGATACAGGTCTCATCATAAAATTGTCAGGGTTAGCAAGAAATCTTAGATCAGTGCTATTACCTGATTGATCAGTTTATCTAGTGCTACCCTGCCCTTGGAGAGAGGTTGATATTTTCATGATTTAAAAAGAAATAATGAGGGCTTCAGGTTTAAAATGATGATTGTTCCGCAGCCCCTGATACAGCTTTTCTAACACCTTACAAAACAAGACATAGACAAAAGATGAAATCTCACAGTATCATTAAGTTCTAGGAATTACAGTAACAGAGAGAAAATTCAGTAAATGTTTCTAGTAACTCCAAAACTAAACTGAAGAAAGTAATTGTGAAGCTTAAGAAGTAACCCCACAATCTCCCAATAAACTGATACTCTAGTCATCTCCTTTTTACTAAAAAGGACACAGAGGCTCAGAGAGGTGAAATAACTTGCTCAAAGTCACACAGCCACTAGATGGCAGAACCCACCTTTTTCAGCCTTGAGACATTGCTGAGTTCTAAACTATTATAGTGAGTGTTCTACTTGGATATCTAAAGGCATCTTAAACTTAATATGACCAAATTAAAGTCCTGATCCTGTGACCACCTAGAGGGGTGGGATAGGGAGGGTGGGAGGGAGGGAGATGCAAGAGGGAAGAGATATGGGAACATATGTATATGTATAACTGATTCACTTTGTTATAAAGCAGAAACTAACACACCATTGTAAAGCAGTTATACTCCAATAAAGATATTAAAAAAAAAAAAGTCCTGATCCTGCCACTCCTCTCCTTATTGCTAAAACCTGCTTCAGACCCAGTCATAAGTATCTCTGTAAATGATATCATCATCCACCCAGTGGATCAACCCAAACAAAATACATCAAAAAATCTAGAACTCAGTCTTGACTCATGTCTCTCTCTCTCCTGGCACATCCAACTTGTCATCTGTTCATGTCTGTCAATTCTTCCTCCACAGTATATCTTAAAGCCTACCATTTTTCCTCCATCTCCAGTTCTACCACACTTGTCTGAGCTAGCACCATCATCTCCCTACTGAATTATTGCAAAAGCTTCTCAAATGATCTCCCTGATTCCACTCTTGTCTCTACATACAACTTGAATAATGCTTTCATAATATTCTCATTCATATAACCATTGAATGGTTTTCCATGGTTCTTACAATAAAACACAAAGTCATTAAGGGACCAACAAGGCCCTCCATGGCCTGGTTCCTATATACCTTTCTGACCTTATCTCCAACTGCTCTCCTCATTAACCAGGTTATAGCAACATTGACCCTCTTTTGCTTCCTTAAACCTGCCAACATGTTCCTGTCTCTGAACATGCTGTTACCAATACCTGGACGTCTCTGAACCAGATCTTTACAAAGTTCTTTCATGATTGTCATTCAGATCAGCTCAAACCCACCTTAATGAACCCTTCCCTGACCATTTACTTTAAGTTATCTCCTGTCTCCATTCCATTACCTTCTGTGATATCATCTAAATGTGTTTTCTTCAAAGAAGTTACCATTATTGGAAATCATCTTGCTCACTTATTTGTTTTGTGGAAAGAGATGAAGACCACCCAAATGAGAAAAGCAAAGGCTATTTATTCAGAGCTTAGTATAAGCAAGGGAGTCAGCCACCATCATTCGTGTTTTGTCAGAGACTGAAAGGCAGAGAGAGGAGTGGGAAAGCTTTGTAGTGGCAAAAATGGCAGACTTCTGGTATGACCTGATTGGAAGCTGTTGGCATGGGGAAGCTGCTGGATGGTAACCTGAAGCCGGGCATGCTATGTGATTGATGATGGGTATATATTTGGTTTTCTCTGGTTGGTCCTAAGTTGGAAGTAGAGGCAAAATAAGGGAACTTGTCAGTTAATTAGTCAAGTCTTGGACATTTGGGGTCAATTACTAGAGACAGCAGCCTGACTTCCTACCAGTCACACTTACAGCAGGCTGGCTTCCTGGGCTGTTTATTGTAGATAAGGAGCTGGTTCCTATGCAAGTTGCTCCATATTAAGGGTCAAAATTCTACTTTTATATATGGTTTGGTAATTTTCCGTCTGTAAAGTCAGTTTATCAGTTTCCTGATCATATATGTCTCCCAAATGGAATTTAAACTTCAGGAGAGCAAGTCCCTTGTCTATCTTCTTCAATAAGGGCTCCTTAGTGACTAAAACACTGCCTGGCACAGAGTAGGTGTTCAACACATATTTGATAAATGAATGATTGAAAGGTTAACTGAGTGCACAAATGCTTTATTACTATACAGGCAGACCTTGGCGATATCTCGGGTTCAGATCCAGACCACCACAATAAAGCTAATATTGCAATAAAGTCAGTCACCTGAATTTTTTGCTTTCCCAGTGCATATAAAAGTTATGTTTGTACTATACTGTAGTCTATTAAGTGTACAATAGCATTATGTCTAAAATAGTAATGTGCATATCTTAACTAAAAAATACAAAACAAAAAACAATTAAAATGGTAACATCAAAGATCACTGATCACAGATTACATAACAAATATAATAATAATGAAAAGGCTTGAAATATTGCAAGAACTAACAAAATGTGACACAGAAATGAAGTAAGCAAATGCTGTTGGAAAAATGTCAATGATAGACTGTTCCACACAGAGTTGCCATAAATCTTCAATTTGTAAAAAACACAAAATCTGCCAAGTGCAATAAAGTGAAGCACAATAAAACGAGGCTTACCTGTGTATTTATTGCTTCTGAAAGCTAAAAGCAAAATGAAAAGATATAAGTACAGAACTTTCTTTTTGGCCAGCATGACTGGCTGATTTTGTTGATGTATTGATCTGATATAACTCAAGTACACTAATTAGGTCCCAGTGGAATAATCTCCTTACACTTAAAATGAACACCAAATTCTATCATGAATTTTTCATCAGCGTAGAAGATGTACAATATTAATGGCAACTCTTAACAATAAATGGGTATTTTGGCACAGACTATGGTAGTGGCCTTCTTGTCAGTGGCTGTGAGAGAAGACAAACTTGTCATGATGAGTTCATTCATGATTTGATAGACTTGAAAAAGGAAGATAACAAGCCATGCTAAAAATTCCAGATAAACTGCAGCTTCTTCAGTCTGAGGTGTGGTGCAGTGTCTGCTTTATAGCACCACATTCTCTTATTTGCATTATATGCCTAAGATTTGCATTATATGACTAAGCCCGATTGGCCCAAACTTCGTTACCTACCGTTCCAAACCGAACTTCAGTTCACACAAAGAATAATTTAACTACACACACAGAACACAAGAGGCAGAAGGGAAGGAAAGAAAGAGACAGAGAGACAGAGAGAAAAAACATTAGAATGGCAACAGCAGTTTGATATGGAAAAGCCACCTAGCACCTAGAAGAAGGGAGACATATATGAATGGGTCACAGTTGCCAAACATAGTTATCCTTAAAGAACTCATGCTCCAGTGAAGAGCACAGCCATGTAAACAGGTCATAGAAAGTAGCTAAGAGAAGCTGTACTTAAATGCTCTGAGGGTTCCAGGGGTGGAATTGAGGAGATTCATTCTTGGCATTCAATTCCCATATTGTTCTTCTTTTTTGTTTTATAAATTTATTTATTTATTTATTTTTGGCTGTGCTGGGTCTTCATTGCTGCGCATGGGCTTTCTTTAGTTGTGGCGAGTGGGGACTCTTTGTTGCGGTGAGCAGACTTCTCATTGCGGTGGCTTCTCTTGTTGCGGAGCACGGGCTCTAGGCGCGCGGGCTCTAGAGCGCAGGCTCAGTAGTTGTGGCACACGGGCTTAGCTGCTCCACGGCATGTGGGATATTCCTGGACCAGGGCTTGAACCCGTGTCTCCTGCATTGGCAGGCGGATTCTTAACCACTGTGCCACCAGGGAAGTCCCTCCCATATTGTTCTCTTGTGCCAACAGTAAGGAGGGGATTTTCCCAGAGCCATTCAAATTCTTCTGCCCAATTGCCCATGGGATCTATAGCAAATCTGGAAGTAGAATAATAATAATAATATAAGTAACAACAGCTAGCATTCATCGAATGCTTATAATAGGCCAATCACATTGCAAAAGTTAGTTCATTTAATCCTCACAACATCCTTGTGAGTCAGGTATTATCCCTGAGTTATAGACAGGGAAAGTGAGGCTCAGATGGGGTTATGTGAAGGGTCCAAGGTCAAACAGCTTAGGAGCAGAGCCCTGATTTGAACCCATATTTGACAGACTAAAGAGAAGCACTCTATTAAACTGCCTCTCACCTCATCTACTGATCAGGCTGAGGCCAGCACAGCTCTATCAGGCTCCCTACTCAGGTGCATCAGGCTAAGGTGGTAGAACAAGGGAAAAATACCAGAGAACATCTTCCTCTCCTATCAGGGAATATCTTAAGATAGCATTTGCTGTGATTGTTCAGGTATGCCAAACATGGTTTCACAGGTTCAATAGCAGGTCTGGGCCTGAAAGCCAGGGCTAAGATAACTACAATGATATCTCTTTGGAATGTTTTTAGAATAAATGAAACCTTAGTCTGGTCCAAGAGACTGGTTTTATTCCAAAGCTCCTGACTTTTTAAAACACAATTTTGGTTGACGGGACTAAACAAGCACTCACAATTCCAAGGACTTTTGGTTTAGATGTAAACTAATTAAACTTTTCTCAGAGACAATTCGTCAAAGTATATTGAAGGCTCTAAGAAATCTGACATATAGCTTTTAGGAGATGGTGCCAAGAAAATGGAAAAAGAACATATGGGGGCTTCCCTGGTGGCGCAGTGGTTGAGAGTCTGCCTGCTAATGCAGGGGACACGGGTTCGAGCCCTGGTCTGGGAAGATCCCACATGCCGCGGAGCAGCTGGGCCCGTGAGCCACAATTGCTGAGCCTGCGCGTCTGAAGCCTGTGCCCCGCGACGGGAGGGGCCGCGATAGAGAAAGGCCCGCGCACCGCGATGAAGAGCGGTCCCCGCACCGCGATGAAGAGTGGCCCCCGCTTGCCGCAACTGGAGAAAGCCCTCGCACGAACCGAAGACCCAACACAGCCAAAAATAAATAAATAAATAAATAAAATCAAGTAAAACTTTAAAAAAAAAAAAAAAAAGAACATATGGAATATATATGATGGAATACTAGACAACTGTTCAAATTCTTGCTTTGAGGGGACTATTTAAGAATATGAACATATGTTCATGCTGTGGTGCTAAGTTTTAAAAAGCTAAAGGATGGTATGTAAACAAGAATCCAATTTTCAAATATATTAATAATATTGATAGTTGATAGTTTACAAGGCAGCCAAAGGTAGAGGAAAGAAAAAAATGTAAAGGGAATGAAAGAAAAACGGTAAAACATTGCCATGTCAGAACTGGACAGCTAGGAGTCAGCTGGAAATTTTATAATCTTTTTCTCTCCTGAACTCAAAATTCCAGCCCACACCCAGGCGGAGGATGCAGTCAAGGCATGTGCCTGGAGGTCTATGCTAACACTGTACTGCATTGAGAGCAGCCACATCTCAGCCCGCCATGTTCCTTGAGTAGAGCATCATGCTGGCATTATAATTTGGAATCCAAATATCTATTACATTATTTTAAAGTGCTCATTTAGTTTATACTGCAGCAATTTATAAAATGTGTTATCACACAATAGCTGTCCATTCACTTCCAAAAAAACTACACATTAATGGGCATTAATTAATTGCAGGATGCTAAGCAATATGGAATATGGTTAAATATGGGCCTTCTCTTGTAGTCTTACATCCATCTAGTCACAAAATACACTTTAATGTCATTGCTGAAACTAAGCTGATAGAATATAGTAATAGGTTGGCATAATTAATGGAAATACTAGTTTAACAGTTGTATCAAATAGATTCCTTATGAAATGGCATAATTATTGCACCAAAGGCCAACGCTCTCTCACTAAAACAAATTACTTTTGGGGGGAATAATTCATTGACCATTAAATAGCAATAATGCAGAAATATGTAACAATATCTATAAAAGACATTTTACTGGCAATATGTATATTGCAAAGTCTATTGGCTCAGGGCAGATGCTCTGTAATAATTGGAATTTTTTATCTTCTACAGTAAATATTTTCTAGTTTATCTATGAAATCAGATCTGAATTTTAAATACATATAATGAATTTATAGTTAATTCAGCTTGACTACTGAAAATAAGTCCCTGATTTTTAAAAAAGACATGTTCTTACTAGCCAATGTCCATTATACTCCAAAACATAGCATATGAGTCTGCAAGTAGTAGATAAGACAGGGTTTTCAGATTATGATGATGAAAAGCCACACTTCTGTAGAAGAGTTAAAGTACTGGAAGACTGAGGGGGTGAGGGGAAAAGTGCCTAAAAAAAACTATGTATAAACCTTTCAAGGAAAAATAAAATCAAGGGAATGATAGTTCTTCTGGTAGGTTGACCTCTTAGGCCAGACAGTAAAAGTGTTCTGCAGGAATCTGTAAGTCATACACCTTGAGAAAATAATGGATGCAATAGAAGAATCTAGTGAGTTCAGAAATAATACGGAAGTTCTTCCTGACAATTGACTGTGCATTGATGGTTGTGTATTTCAAGGAAAAGGATAATAATTTATCGTCTCTAATACTGAATGGAAAATGTGCTCATTGGAGGGTGAACAGACAACAAAGAAAGACAAAAATACTTATGCAGAAGAGATTTTACCATTGAATCTCCTTACCAAGAGATTCATGTGTCTTGCATCTCACCTTGGCAGCACCTGAACCTGTACTCTGTACCTCTTGGTTTCTGTAGTGGGGCTGCTCTGATGCTGTAGTGCAAGACATCTGTACTCATACATGCGCAATTGGAAGTGTGAGAGTATTCACATTTCATGGGTGGAGTTGCTAGATTTCACAAATAAAAATACATGAGACCCAGTTAAATTTGAATTTCAGATAAACCGTGGATAACTGTTTAGTATAAGTATGCCCCATGCAATATCTGGGACACACTTATACTAAAAAAAATGTTTTTTATCCGAAATTCAAATTTAACTAGGTGTCCTGCATTTTATACGCCAATTTTTAAAAAAAATGTTTATTGAACTATAGTTAATTTACAGTGCTGTGTTAGTTTCAAGTGTACAGCAAAGTGATTCAATTATACATATATATATACTGAATATATATATATATATACTTTCTCAGATTATTTTTCCATTATAGTTCATTACAAGATACTGAATATAGTTCCCTGTGCTATACAGTAGGTCCTTGTTGTTTACCTACTTTATATATAGTAGTGTGCCATATGCCAATCTTGCCTTTGTATTAACACTTGCCCAGTTGAGGAAACTGGCTTTGAATCAGTACTCCCTTTTCTGCCTTATGGGTGAAAAATTCTGAGACGTATTCTACACGGCAACTTGGAAGATCCTGGTGGGATGAAGCTACAGTTGCCCACACCATAACTAGCTCAACGTCATATGCCTGTAC
Source organism: Balaenoptera acutorostrata (assembly GCF_949987535.1). Classification (NCBI taxonomy): domain Eukaryota; kingdom Metazoa; phylum Chordata; class Mammalia; order Artiodactyla; family Balaenopteridae; genus Balaenoptera; species Balaenoptera acutorostrata. The sequence continues at coordinate 122,924,642 of NC_080085.1, read as the reverse complement.
TATTTTCCTTCTTTCCCAATTCACACTCACTGAATCCCCATTCTTTTTCCTTGGGATCACATTCTTAAATAAACAGCCTGCACAAAAGTTTCTCTCTCATGCTCTTTTCTTCTGGGAAAACTCAGGCTAAAAAGGTACTGGTGAATCTATGAAGTTGTAGTAATCTTAGAGCTAGAATGAACCACTTTACTAATGTGAAAATTAATTTATATCGAGTTCAGTTGCATTGCCTAAGGTCTCACTGCTCAGTAGAGGAAGATCTGAAACTTGAACTGGGTCTTGACTTCCATTCAATGCTCTTCAACTAGAAGACTCTGCCTATCTTTATTTCACACTACTGTTTTTAAGAAAAATCAGTTTAATGTTTCTGTAAAAATGATATAGTAGCACCATCAAGAATGAAAAGCACAGATTGTTTCATTTTCTAGCAAAAAAAAAAAAAAAATCCTCCAAATCTCACCACACAAAACAACTAACATTGGAAATTAGAAACACATTATTTGGGCTTCCCTGGTGGTGCAGTGGTTAAGAATCCACCTGCCAATGCAGGGTACACGGGTTCAAGACCTGGTCCAGGAAGATCCCACATGCCACAGAGCAACTAAGCCCGTGCGCCACAACTACTGAGCCTGCACTCTAGAGCCCACGAGCCACAACTATTGAGCCCACGTGCCACAACTACTGAAGCCCATGTGCCCAGAGCCCGTGCTCCACAACAAGAGAAGCCACCGCAATGAGAAGCCCACACACCACAACAAAGAGTAGCCCCCGCTAGCCGCAACTAGAGAAAGCCCACGCACAGCAACAAAGACCCAATGCAGCCAAAAAATAAATAAATAAAATAAATGAATAAATTTTAAAAAAAGAAAAGAAAAGAAAAAGAAAACTGGATACTCTTTAAAAAAAAAATAAATTAAAAAAAATAAAATGTCATCTAGATGTTCTTGTCTTCTGATGATCCAGTATAGTATTTCTCCCTGCCAGGAGAGTAAACATGAAGGATCATATTTTCAAATAGCTTAGCTAATTTAAAGAAACATCAATTTTCATGTGTGAAATGAGTGTAGTAATTGAATGTATGACGAAATATGCATGAAAATGTAGATACACATTTGTGGTGTCGATTTAAGGCAGATGTTAGAAAATTTAGCAAAATCTTATACATTTTCATTAACCATTTGAAAAATGTGTGGACTTTTCTGCCTCAAAGAAACACCAGCAGTATTAAAAGATAAAGCTGAGATTTTATGTATTAACTTGTAAATGTGTGCAGGATTTTCACTTTGTTTCAGAATTCCTTCCAAAACTGGTGAAAAATATTAAAGCATAGCCATATTTATGGATATGTAGGTATAGATAGAAGGCTGTATACAGGAGAGTGAAAAGTCCAGAAATGCTCTGATATGAGTAGCAGTAGGGATAACGTGGGATATACAGACCAGAGGAGGAAAGACTTGGCAGGTACAAACAGCTGGCTTCTAATATCTGAAAAGGTGATTAAGACAACAATCAGTATACTAATTCTATTAGATCCCAAGAGCAGAACAGGTCAAAAAGGTGTTGTTCCAGAGATCAGAGCATAATTCAGTAAGAGGAAGGGTCAAAGAACTTTCTACCAATTAGAGTTGTCTGAAAATGGAATAGGCTGCCTTGTAAGGCAATCCCTCCTCTATCAGAAGTGGTCAAGCAAAAAGACAGGTTGGTTAATCATCAGGAATGCTGTTTAATGTGTTGGCATTGTTTGATGTTTTGTGCTTTTTAAAATTATTAATCAATGTTAAATGTCAATTATATTTCAATAGAGCTGGAAAAAACAAAATAAAAATATAAAGTTGATGAACCAAAAAGAAAATATTAATATATTTTGTAGTTTTTACTATACTCGCTGTAACTTTCTGTTGTTGTTGAAATAAATTTCATTGCCAGAGCCATTGAATATTAACTATAAATTTTAGGTTGCAAATAACAGGTATATTCCAAAGCAATTAAATAAAAAAAGGAAAATGTGAAGGGAACACTCTAATATAAATGGAACATTAGTCACTTCTCATTTTTCAAGATTAGGACCCTCTGGTGTGCGCAGTTCAAATTTTCACCCTCAACTACAAGTCTATGTACAGTTTATGATCCTCTTTTTCATCCTCCCAAAGAGAAAGAAAATGAGGAACAGCTATATTCTGGTGCATAAGGAATCAGAACAATTTCATGGAAACTAATAGCAAAATGCAGTAAGGACTCAGGAAGAACTGGGATTTGGTCTGCTTGGGAGAGATGGCCATTGGATGAGTCACAAGTTGTTTTCAACCATTTCACTTAACCAGACCAAATTAGAATTTCCCTATCCAAATTTGAAAATCAGAGGATAATGTGACTGGTCCAGCCTGGTCAGATGGTTCTTCCTGGTCTAAACAGCAATGGCTGGAGGCTAGGCTCTTCTGCTACAGACCTGGTGGATGGGGCCCATTCCACTGAATTAAGTGGCATTTCTAAAGAAGATGACGGCATTTCTAAAGAAGATAATTTCTAAATAATTATACAAATACAAGTAAAGCATGAAAAGTTTTATTTTAAATACCTTTAAACATGTTAAAAGTATGTTTATTTTTAAACATGTTTAAAAATAAACATGTTAAAGACATGTTTATTTCATGTCTGTTGTCAAAAATTGAAAGTTATTTTAAAAAGATCAACAATGCTTAAGCATGCTAATTGCTTATCTTGGAGATGTTTTGAAATTTAAGGATTGGAAGAACTTTGAAAGTGTGTAAAGCAAAGCGACAAGCTTGATTCCCTATCAACAGGGAAAGAACTGGGCTGGCACTCATCCTTCTACATACTGCATTTCCTCCTAATCGGGAAGGAAACACGACTTTAATGTCCTCTTAGGCTAATATCATTTTATAACCATTTAGAAAATACTTTTAGAACTGGCAAGTTAATAACCATGAAACAACAGAGACATGAAATGTTAGCAAGTAACAGGACTTGGTTTTCAACATATATCAGAATTCTGGCGTATAAGTAAATAAGTTACACTTCCCAGTTTAAAATCCATTCCCCAAATCAGACATAGCCAACATATTTTCCTATTAACACTAAAGCAAGAGCAACACTCAATTTTCTTACACATCGTATTCTTCATAATTGGCTCTAAATAGTTGGGTATTATCCAAAGTAAAACTAGCCCACAAAACATAACCTAAAAATTTGGTAATGATTGCAAAGAGCACTTGCAAATGTCAGAAATGTTTGGAATAAAAACTGTGTCTGAGTCTCTGCTGCATACAACTGTCTGAGAACAAGAAACCAGGGTGCGTTGCCATTTCCCAGACCTGAGCTGCTGCTGACTATGTTCCACACCTGGGGCCTGAGCTGCAGTTGATACTCATCCCTGGGACAACTCTGCCACTGCACCCTGTCCTGGGGGCCCAGGACACTGCTGCAACCTGGCAATCTTAGTTCTGTGCCGCTGCTGTGTCTCACCTCCCTCGGGGCCTGAGTCACTCAGACCCTGGCTCCATGGGTGATGTGCACATGCCCACACTTCAGACATTGGTGCCACCACCAGAGCAGGTGCACCAGTGCCCCAGGCCCCAGGTGCTGAGCTAGTTCCATGTAGTGCTGAGCCCAGGACCTCAGCTCTCCCGTCACTATGAACGCCTACACCCCAAACACCAGCGCCACTGCCACCACAAGAATGCCAGCAAACCATCTATCTGATAAAGAGTTACTATCCAAAATATGTAAGGAACTCATACAACTCAATAGCAAAAAACGAATAAAATTATAAAATGGGCAAAGGAAGAGTACAGACGTTTCCCTAAGGGAGATCGACAAATGGCCAACAGGCACATGAAAAGGTGCTCAATATCCCTAATCATCAGGGAAATGCAAATCAAAACCACGATGAGATACCACCTCACACCTGTCAAAATGGCTATCATCAAAATGACAAGAGATAACAAATGTTGAGAGGATGCGGAGAAAAGGGAATGCTCGTGCATTGTTGGTGGGAATGTAAATTGGTGCAGCCACTGTGGAAAACAGTATAGAGCTTCCTCAAAAATTTAAAAATAGAACTAGCATATGATCTAGAAATCCCACTTACTGGTATATATCCAAAGGAAGTGAAATCAGTATCTCAAGGAGATATTTACACTCCCATGCTCATTGCAATAGCCAAGATATGGAAACACTCTGTCAGTGAAGTTCTAATATTTATAGCTAAATAGAGGGGACTTCCCTGGCGGCACAGTGGTTAAGAATCCGCCTGCCAATGCAGGGGACACGGGTTCGAGCCCTGGTCTGGGAAGATCCCACATGCTGCGGAGCAACTAAACCCGTGCACCACAGCTACTGAGCCTGCACTCTAGAGCCCGCGAGCCACAACTACTGAGCCCGCATGCCACAACTACTGAATCCTGCGCACCTAGAGCCAGTGCTCTGCAACTAAAGAAGTGACCACAGTGAGAAGCCCGCGCACTGCAACAAAGAGTAGCCCCCGCTCACCGCAACTAGAGAAAGCCCGCACGCAGCAACGAAGAACCAATGCAGCCAAAAATAAATAAATAAATAAATCTAAATAGATAGAGAGGTATTTACAATTTCTTTATCTATATATGTATGCCAGACACACAGAAAGAGAAATACTTCATGGCATTATTTATATGTGAAATCTAAGAAAGACAAACTTAGAAAAACAGAGAGTAGAATGGTGGTTGCCAGTGGCTGGGGGGTGGAGGAAATGGGGATACGGTGGTCATAGGGTACAAAATTTTAGCTAGAAGATGAATAAGTACTAGAGATCTAATATACAACATGGTAACTGTAGTAAATAATTATGTATTGTATACTTGGAATTTGCTAAAAGAGTGGATCTTAAGTGTTCTCAACATACACACACACTAAATGGTAACTATGTGAGGTGACGGATATGCTAATTACCTTGATTGTAGTAATTATTACTTATGGTACACTTATATTAAAACACCATGTTGTACACCTTAAGTATATACAATTTTTGTCAATATATCTTTAAAAATTTAAATGACACAGTCAAAAAAAATTTTTAAGCTTTGTATGTAGTCAAGTTCCCAAGAAGCAGAGTCTGAGGTGGGTATTCTTGTTCAAGTTATTTCTTGTGGGGTGAGGTGCTCTCAGAAGAAGGGATGTGAGGGAAGCAGAATAATAAAGGGGAAGGGAAGTTCAGCAAGAATGTAGTTTCAGCTACAGACTGGCCCCATCTGACACCATGGAGAAGTTCCAGAGTCCAAATTCCATCACAGATTTGGTCCCGCGAGGCAGAAATCTTAGATAGTTTATGAATAGAAAATCACCCAGTTTCAATTTTTTAAAGTATTTTAAGTGAGTCTAAAAATCTTTCACCAAGATGACACAGAGCTTCTCCTGACTCCATCACATTCACTCTACCCATTCAATCTATAAACAGCTTAAGGATAATGTGGTTGATGTAAACCCGCTTTGTCATTACTTAGACAACATCTGGAAGAGCTCTCTAGAGATATTTTTAAAGTTAACCTCTTACCTATCAAGACCTATTTACATATATCTGCAATCTACTTTCAGACATTAAATGTGAACAAACACTGCTTAATGAATTAAACTCCAGTACAATTGCTTTCACTCTACCCTCAAATCAATTAACCTGCTTACAGAGAAAAACCCACCCAGAGTATTTTTTTTTTGAGTATTTGTAATAGATAAAAGAAGAAGATAAAAAGAGAAAATCATTGTCTATTAAAATGAAAGGAAAATAAACTAATATTTACTGAGCACCAACTCTGTATATCCCAGGCACTAGGTGAGGGACTTTGTATAGCTCATCTCCCTCAAAACTTGCAGGAATCCTTTGAGGTAGATATCACCATCATCTTAATTTTGTAGATGTGTAAACTGAATCTGAGGATAGATAACTTGTAAATCTCAGGATAGATAACTTGTAGATAGATACAAGCAGCAGAGCCCAAATTTGCATCCAGATGTGTCTCATTCCAAAGACTTCACCCTTTCCACTAAGCCACTAGCTCTTAAAGATGGTTCCCGAACCAGCAGCAACAACACCATCAGGAACCTGCAGAATCAGAAACTCTGGATATGGGGACCAGCAATCATTCATTATTCATAAAATATTTTTTGAGTGTGTACTCTATCCCAAACACTGTTCTAGGTGCTAGATGCTAGGGGCTGGGTGTATTCCCTTGAAAAACTCAGGCAAGGTCTCTGCCTTCATGAAGCTTACATCTGCAGCTGCAAACATTAAGTATTGATATATACATATATACGTATAAATATAATACATATATACTCACATGTATAGTGTTTGTGTGTGTATAATATGTGTGTATATGTACTTACGTGTGTGTATACATACATGCATATATAACACATATATATGTGTAACTCATAAGGAGAGCAGTGTACAATTTTCAAGATTCAAAAAGCATATTTGCATTAATTAACTCATTAACTATTCATAATAACTCTGAAAATTAGATAGAATAGGTATTGTTATCACCACTTTATTGATGAGAAAAGGTACTTAGATCATAATAGTACTTTCCATTGAGCACTTACTATGTATCAGGTACTGTGCTAAGCACTTTATATGTATTAGCTAATTTGCTCCTCACAACAACCTCATGGAGTAGCTACAGTTATCAGTTTCCATTTAAAATGCAAAAACTGAGACAGCTGGTAAGTAGACGAGCCAGGCTCAGAAACCAAGTATTTCTGATTCATGAGCCTATGCTATTATGATAAACTCTCTCCAGAAGAGTTAATTGTTTAAGGCTAAAATATGTGTATTTACCTATTTCTCATCTTAAATGGGAAATAATTTAAGCCAGGAAGAAAAAATAAAATATAACAAGAGAGCACAGATTAAAAGCATGGATGAAAGAGGAGAGAATATCTAGAATCAGGATATAAAATGGGTTAAGGTTCATAATAAGTAGTGCGTGTCATAATGGACTTTATTTTGCCTTATGTGGGTCATCACCTTCGCTCTAAGCTCTCCATAAGTCACTGTAAAAAAGGGAAATTCAGCCAGCGAAGTTCATAGTACCCAGATCAATTGTTCAGAACTGCAACTGCACTTGACACTGAGATCAGATAAGAATTTCTCTCGAGTCTTCCCACAGATGATACACTGCAAGTTAACAAACATCCTCACAGTACATGAAACAAGAGTTTCCAAGGGCTACTTCTTTGGGACCCTCCTATAAAATGAAATCCCCAAAGGGAACCTCAGTGAAAACAGATCTGTGGTGAGCTCTGACAAAATGAGCCAGGTAATTAGCTCCTCGCTGGTTTAATTGAATCATGGCACCTTCTTTAGTATATCTGGAGCAATAGTGGGAATATATATCCTCAAAACAGTTCTTGTCAAGTACTGCTCCTCTCAACCAATTTTCTGGTGCGTATTGGGCAGCGATGATTTTAAGATCATATTTCTTGACGTGTTCTGAATGTAGCTCCTTTATTTTGCCAGTTAACTACCTCATTTGCTGTAACCAATAGTTGAGCATAGAGTTGACAACATGTAAGGCCTATCAGTTCATTAACAAATACTTTTCCTAAATACAGTTTTTTCTCCTGACTCAAGATCTTGGGGAAAAAGACACCTATCATAGTACTTTTTTATACAAGTCTCTTGAAAGACATTTCCTGTGTGAAAGCACTCTTCCTCAGCAACTCCAGGTAAGGCATCTTCAGACACTTCCACCAAATGTGGGGTTCAAGTTCCCTAAAACGGTTAGCTCCTCCATGGGGTATGTGGAATAATGAAGCATTGTGAAAGACTTCAGAACACATCACCCCAAAATATGCCACTCTAGCATATTAACTATTTTGAGTTAAAAGCTCTTGAAAAGCAGCAAATACAAAAAGAACACTCTGACCTTCCTTCTTTTTCTTAAAAGCAGGAGATGAGACTACCCTGTGAAAGATGTCCTCCCTACAACAGAAGGAATGTGACATTTTTATCACCAAGGATTAGAAGTTGAGGTCAAAAAAAATCTGCTCAAACATACCTTGTTGAACTAACCTTTATCTTCCTAGTTACTTCTCCACCAAATTAACTACCCTAGCCTAAACCCTTTGCCTTATCAGGTTTACACAATTTACTCTCCTTGTCCAGCTCAGTATATAGCATTCAACCTTAACTGCTTCTTTAGGTCTTCATTTTTCTGCTGAAGACTCTCATAAGCATATAAAAAAATAATTAAAACTTGTTATGCTTTTCTCCTGTTTATCTGTCTTATGTCAGCTTAATTCTTAGGTCCAGTCAGAGACCTTAAGAGGGTAAAGGAGAAACTTTTCCTCCCCTACAATGTAAAGACCTTAAAAATGAAAGCATTATGTCCAAACTTGTCACGTGTCCATCCCATAGTAGGGAAAATGTAATTGTTAAGAAAAGCATGCCCAGCTCGCAAAGGTATAAGATCACAGAGATCAAAAGATATGGAGCCAAGACTTGAATCTTATTTTTTTTTGGCTCAAGAGCTAGTGCACTTTCTATTTGGTTGGTACTGATTTACTTTTATAATCAAAGTCCAAGAGAATGAATGTGAATGCATGGCGTATAAAATACTAGTCTTCCTTGGGAATTTGGTGAGAAAAAGTTACATAGACAATTTCTTTAACTCTCACTACATATCAAAACCTATTTCAAGTGATTCATATTATTTGCTTCATTTTAATCTTACAACTCTGACAAGTAGATACTATCGTTTTTCCCACTCCACAGATAAAACAATTGAACAGCAGATATATGAAGTGACTTGCCCAGGTCAAATAGTTAGGGGCAGAAACAAAATTCAAATTCTAGTCCCCAAATCTATGCTTTCAAACAGTACACCACAGAGCCTTTCTCAAGAGTAAAGATTCCACATAAAGCGTTTAGCTACACAATTCACAGATTAAACATAATAACTAAAAGTCTAAGGTATAGGAAAACATACACACTGAACAATAAACTGCAAAACCATAAAACATATAGGTTTTTATAACTGAAGAGCCATTACTGCACCTTTATACTCTGAACTAATTATTAATTTTAGTTGGGCACTAGAAACACAATTCAAACCTCTCTCATAGACAATGGGTACACAGAACATTCTGAATGAATTTGAATTTCTTGAGGAAGATATTTTATTCTCTTGAGAGGCAACCAATGTAACCTGAGGAGATTATAGAGCGTTCCCTACACCTGTCCCCAAGGTTACTCACCCTTCCTAGTTTGCAGAATACATTTTCGCAAATAAACATTTTATGCTAAAACCAAAATGCTTTCCTTATGAATTATTCATTTAATTTGCATTTTATTGACATAAAATATATCAATCTCCAAATAGAATATAGAGGCTAAGGGTATGAGGTGTGAAGTTCTACTGCTTGGGTTTGAATTCCATTTCCATCACTTATTAGCTCTAAGTTCTTGGAAAAGCCATCTTTAACATGTCTAAGCTTTAGTTTCCTTATCTGTAAAATGAGGTTATAAATAGCACTTCATGAAGTTGTTATGCAGATTAAAAGAGAAAATGTTTGTTTGTAAGACGTTCAGCACAGGTTCTAGTACGTAGTACATGCACATTCATTCATTCAAAACTATTTGCTGATTCTAGGCTATATACTGGACACTGTTTTAGGCATTTGGGGTACATAACTAACCCAAGCATCAAAACTCTCTGCTGTCATGAAGCTTGCAACCTAGTGAGTGAAAATGTTCATTATCAACATAGTCCTTGTTGCTATCATCAACATTATCATTATCATGAACATCATCAATGAGTGTCCAGAAACTGTCTAGAGATTTTAGAGTCTACAAAGATAAGGATGCCCTTCAAGGAAGCATTACAAGGTAGGTCATCAGCCTCAGTGGAACAATTCAGTTCGTGGCCAATCAACTCTCATTTGCACATCAGGGTCTTACTGTATCAAAGGCTATTATACTAAATCTGTCAAGCTCCAAGGACTATATAGTGGACAGATAGATTCACGTGCAATCATAAAGCTTGGGGGAGAAAAGAGTTAAAAGGTAGCTGCTTCACAGAACCCTAAGCCACAGCTGCAATCCCTGGGGCAGAGTGTCCCTTTGATCCTGCTTTTCCCCACAAGAAGGAAACCAGGAAATGAAACACGAAAATATTTGTTTCAAATTTCCAAATGGATCCCCTTGAAGCACAACTTCCAGAGAAGATAGGGGTCCCTCTAGAGGGCAAATAAACAACCTCTTCTCTTTCCATTAAAAAGAGAGAGAGCCATCTCTATGTATCGGGAAGAGTCCTGTTGGCAACACGTAGAGTGTGCAGATATAAAGACAAGTGATGAAAGAGATCAGAGACATCAGAGAGAAAGTAATGCCATTCACGGCATTGATATCAGTCATTTCTGTGTTTGGTGAAAGTCCTTCTATTCTCACATCTGGAAAATGATTCTAAGACACACGAAGAGGAGCCAACACAGGACTCTGTAAGCTAACCAGGTCAGAAGCAAAGAGAACAATGCCCTTGACAAGTCGAGTGGATAGAGGTACAGCAATGAAAAAGTGACCTTATACTAGGCAGGACAGCTGAGGAAGTCTGGATATTCAAGTGAGCTCTGTATCTGCATGACATGGATGCAAGGAATCTTTCTCTGTATGTGCAACCCAGGTCTCCTAAAAATGTGATATCTCAGCTGAAAGCTGACTAAAACTGAGTCAGTCAGAGGAGGCATGGGGATAAGGAAGCAAGAGTTTTCTGTGAAGAGGGACAGCATCTGGGAAAGACACAAGGAGGAACTCATTGTTCAGTCTGGCCAGGAAGCTAGGCAGAAGCCAGATAGCAGTGCACTTCATTACTATGACATCAAAAGCATCCACATAACATTGGTATTCATGGTATTCATAGTACACCATGAATACTCACCCCCATTAATTTAAAATTAATTATTAATCAATTATAATTAATTATTATAAGCACAACCCATAAAATGATCAGTTTATAATCATATATCTATACTATGCAATCAGATAATACAGTTTGATATATCAAACACATTTATATTGTATATTATAACATATACCATATACTTACAAAATAATTATTAGTTATAAGTAATTATTTATTAAGCATTTATTGAGTGCCTGCTCCTTATCAAACACTGTTCTTAGTGCTGGATGTACTCTCTTGAACAGGTCAGGCAAGAACCCTGCCCTCGTTAAGCTTACAGTTGTGGGGAGGGAAGCAGATAATAAGCAGGTACATTTTTAAAAATTTTACGTAATAAAGCAAAACCTGGAAATATAATAGAGATTAATTTCAGAGTGAGGGAGTAAGAAGGGAGGCACTTTAGATGGGGTGTTTAGTTTAGGCCTTTCTGTAGAGGCGACATTTGAGATGAGACATGAATGACAAGAGGACAGTCAGAAGAGCATTCCAGGCACATAAACTGAGAGTTTAAGGCCACAGGGTATAAACAAGCTTAACATGTTCAAGAAACCTAAAGAAGGACAATGTGAATGGAATGTTACAAGGGACGAGGAAGGTTGTATGAGATGAGCTTAGAGAGGTAAGTACTGTACAGGTTAGGTTATGCAGATCCTGGGAAGTCAGGGGAAGGAGTGCAGATTTCTTTTTCAATTAAATAGAAAGCCAATGTCATCTTCGCTCCTCCTCAAATTCCTTAGAGAGAGTTCTAGGAAATGTCAAAGGATGTGTTTCCTGTGTGCTTGTCAGTTAGCCCTCTTGGCTCCCATAGCATCTCCCGTTTTTTCCTGTCCTTTCCTGCTCCAGCTGCTATAGTTGAACCTATAACAGAAATGACCACAGTAATACCACCATGTCACAAACACAAGGTTAGCAAAACTGATTACCAGGCACTAAAGAGTGATGGTCTGTTGGCACTCCAAATGGTTCTGACTCACACAGCTGTATCTGTTCTGTGCTCCAGTATCTGCAGTGCTGTGCTCCAAAGTCACCCCAAATGAGGAAGGTGCCCCATCTTGTCCCTCTAGGCACTGCACCCTAGCACTTAGGTGTTATACTCTAGTACATGCACAGACTACAAAACACCAGGGGTTTCTGCTCTTCACATCCTACATAGACTTGAGTGATACAGTTTTTACATTTCTATCTTTTATCACATATTATGATGATTTTCACACCCCAGGACTCAGGTCTTTGAGAGCTGGGCTTGAGGGACAATCTGTAGATCTTAGAATCTTTCCCTCATCTTCTCCTTTCCCCTCCCAAACTGACATTGGACAACATTTGAAAAGCACAGCTCTCCTTCTAGTAGAAGTGTTCTTTGCCAAGATGCCACACAGTTTCTCAAGTAAATAGACCCTTGGTGGACCTGGCCCTATCGGTCCTCTAGACAGGCTACAGCTGCCAAGCTGAAACTTTGAGATCAAGCTGAAACTTGATGACCTTGATTAGATAAATCTCACTAGAATGGCAGATATTGAAACATTTCTGAGTGGGCTGAGAGGAAGTGAAGGAAGACAGAAAACTCTAGGCAACTCTTTCAAGAAATGTTGCTTCAAAGAACATCAGAGAAATGGGGATAACACTAGAATAGGATAAATGTTAAGAATATCCCATATCATATGTGTAGAACTGAGGCTTGGAGTATCTTGCCAATGTCAGACTGTTAGTAAGCTATAGATATGGGACTCAAATCCAAGTCTTTATGATCTCAAATCTCCTATTCTTTCCACTACACTATGGTGCAATATGTGTCTGAACAGTCAGCCTGAAAACCTGGCCTTAGGCATACAAAAGCCATTTTAATCCTACGATAGTATTCCCTTTTACATGGTATTCCAGGAAGGAAACTTAAGTTTTCAACCAGTTACATTATTAATCAAGGCATATAGTGCCTTTATTAAACAGAGCTGAGAAAACAGAAGAAACACAGGAAATAACTAGTGAATCTGCTGAACCTGAAAGCTCTGCATTGCATTTGGTTTATCCACATAATCTCAACAAAACCTTTTGATTGACTTAAAAATAGTAGGGGAACAGAACTTACATTTTTATCTCTTGCTTTATTTAATTCATATAGCATACTAAGACATTTAGATCTAGTTTTATAGTCTCAGTGGAAAACTACACATGATAAATGACCCTTAACAGATTCTTCTTCTGAGTGTCAACCACGACAGCAAACAACTTGCCACTTTTCAAACCCTCAGATTATTTTTGTAGTTTCTTGATTTTGTGGTAAGGGCAGTCCACAACAGAAAACCAATACCTATGGGTAAGCACAGCATGGTCACTGCCCTTGAAGAGTTTATGTTCCTGGAATAAGTGTCACATAGAAATGGAATGGAAGCATGGAATAGATACATGAGCGTAAAGAATATGATTAATCTCCCTTTAAAAATTGGTTTATAATGAAGAAACTCTGGAAAACAGTAATATTGAGGCCTGAATATTTCCAATTATCTCATTTTTGCTTATAAAATATCTGTAATTTGGTTTCCAAGTAAAAGATAATGCCACACACGACAACTTGGATGAATCTCCAGAGAATTATAATGAGTAAAAAAGCCAATTTCAAAAGGTTACATAGTGTATGATTGCATTTATATAGAAATAATGAAATTCCAAAATTATAGAAAGAACAGACTAATGGTTGCTAGAGATTACAGATGGAGATTGGGGGAAGGTGAGTGTGGTTATAAATGGGTAACGCAAAGGGATCCTTGTGGTGATGAAACTGTTCTGTATCTTGACTGGATAAATGTCTGTGTTCTGGTTGGGATACTGTACTATAGCTTTGCAAGACATTGGGGTAAATTATGTGAAAAGTAGACTGGGTTTCTCTGTATTATTTCTTATAATTGCAAGTGAATCTACAATAAGCTCACAATAAAAATTTGAACTTTGGTAAAAGGTAAGGCCTTTCTATATGTACAGTAGTACAGATAGGCATATATAAACAACTAGCCATGCCTAAAACTGTGATGATAATTGTCCTTTTCCCAAATCCATACATAAATAGTAGAAAACCATTTAAAATTATGACCCTGCATTTTATTTCCTTTTTTCCTGGAAATAAACGTTAACTAAAACTGAATTTCCCTTCTTGGTATCACAAAACATGAAGTGTCAGATTTGAAATAGTGCCCCAAAGAGCACTAAGATGGTCTAAGAGTTAAGTGTACTAATTTTCTGTTGTCATATCTGTGAAGGTATAATTAAATTTCCAATAGAAATAGAGACATCATTAAGAAAGCTTCCTGAGACACACTGCATGTAGGGAATATAAAAATAATGTGCATTTGGACAGAAACTAAGAACTATCTATTTGGAATTTCCTTAGTTATAGCTATAACTATAACAAGTCAGTCATTAAAGATTAAATGTCATGCATTTAATTACTTTTCAAGTAGTATCAAAAGTCACCTCCCACATTGTGAATCCAAAAAAAAAAAAGAAAATCGACACTCTTAACAACCCTACTAACAAATCAAACTGCCTTCAAGCAAGGAGGCACTTCTTAAATCTTCTTGGCAGCCCATAGAAACCAGCTCCCCCCACCCAGTTTTTGTCCAAAAAATAGCTCACATGTTGGAGAAAAGTAGTTGCTGGGGAAAAACTGCATTCATTTCCCCTGCAGGAGCCCAGCCCCTAGTCCTGGAAACCAAATTGATAACAATCCATTCACATACAATGTAGCTGGTGAGCTTCACTCCAACCACCTAGTCTCCTCTGCATTTATCCGAAAAGTGTGATGATGAGTAAATCGATTGTAGGTGTCAATTCAAAGTAACATGGACCCTGAATAGAGAGCCAACTGCAAATGTGTGTCCCTTACTACCTTCCATTCTGTTCAGCTACCACTAAGCTGCTGTCCCTTAGACTGACACTTTAAAAGCTGCCAAAGGATCTTTTATGAAGGTAAATCAAATCATAAATAACTAGGTTAAGTAGAAAATAAGTTGCCTGATTGGTGTCTTCTCTATAAGCCTTCATTTATTCATTCATCCAATATACAGTGGACACCTATTATAACCGAGTAGGACCCTATGGGGCTTTCCCCCATATCCTCTGCTTTAGCTCCTCTCTTAAGTACCTAGATAACAGTATTTGATGCACATTTCCTGAGTTATTTTATAGATGTGAAGACCCCCCACCAAATGGAAGATGTTACCACTTGATGACCAGGAGCACATAGCCCCAGGCCTCCTGGAGCCTAAGGACTGATAATGTTAACCCCTGTGACACCACCCTATTACCTCACCATCAGCCAATCAGAGAATTGTGCACATGCTGATCACATACCCTGCGACCCGGCTCCCTCACCTGGCTTTTAAAAATGCTTTGCTGAAACTCTTCAGGGAGCTCAGGTTTTTTTAGAGCATGAGCCACCCATCTCCTTGCATGGCCTGGCAATAAACCTTTCTCTGCTCCAAACTCCGATGTTTCCGTTTGTTTGGCTTCACTGTGCGTGGCACACAGGAACTTGCGCTAACACTATCACGTAAAACCAAAAAATGTAGTAAGTAAGGGAATGGACTCTAAATTTAGGGAGAATTGAAATAAGATGCAGGCTTTTCAGACACAAAAGGTCATATCTTGCATGATTCCATTTATATGAATATCCAGAATTGTCACATCCCTAGAGACAGACAGCAGATTCCTTGTTGCCAGGGGTAGGGGAGGGGGATGGACATTGACTGCTCAATGGGTACAGAGTTTCTTTTTGTGGTGATGAAAATGTTTTGAAACTAGATAGATGTGATGGTTGCACAAAACTGTAAATGAACTAAATGTCACTGAAATGTTGATTTTAGAATGGTTAATTTTACGTTAAGTGAATTTTATTCCAAAAAAATGTTTTTCTAGTTTAAAATCCAGACTTCTCAACCATGCAGTTGAATGATCTTAGAAAAGTTTTTCTCAGAGTATTGTAGGGGAGCAAAACTTGCCACTGCTAAATATCTCTTTGGCATGCGGATTATTTTGAGCTGAAAACAACGAAGGCCCAAAAGAGGAAGAAACTTTGACTTTCCCCTAACTGCCTAAAGAATTTAGATAAAGGGCCTGTTCCAGAATAGAGCTATCTCCAGAGATACCGGCAAAGAATATGGGCTACGTGCAGTGGGGGAACAGGGCCTAGAGATCAAAGTCCACCCTGTGTCCCACTGTCTCTGCCTGGCCCAGCCAACATTTGCTTACCAAACACTTCCTTTTCCATGTCCATGTCAATTGCCTTCTTCCCCTTTGAGGTCCCAAACCATTACCCCCAACATCCTCTTTTGTCTTTAGCTGAAGATGATATTTAAGGTGAGGATTTCAGCCATTTTGGCAAGTTACTCAGTTTTCCTGGGTCTCTCCCATGTATACGTGTTACTGAACTTTGATTTTCTCCTGTTAGTCTGTTCCATGTGAATTTAATTCTTAGACCAGCCAGAAGAACCTAGAAGGGGAGAGGGAAACCTCTTCCTTCTCAACAGTATAAATTGGGATAACACTATTTGCCTCATTAATTAACCTCTGTAAGGTCCTTAACATGACATTTGACACTTGATCAATGCTATATGGGTGTGAGGAAAGGAGTGATGATGCCTTGGGCAATGTGGGAAACAGAAAGAAGTCAGAAATCAGTCCTGACCTCAAGTTGCTCATGGTCAATATGGGGAAACAGAGAAGTAAACACGGAGTTTTAATAGCATCCTCCGAAAAAAAATGCACCACCTAAAAGTTGAGAATTATGTTTTATTCGGCGGACTTTCCAAGAACTTAAGCCCCGGAGACAGCCTCTTAGATAGCTCTGAGGGACTGTTCCAAAGAGGTAAGGGAGGAGCCAGGATATATAGGAGTTTTTGCAAAAAACAAAACAAAACAGAAAACCTAAAAACAAAAAACAAAATAGTAGGAACATGAAAAGATTACTGTTAATTAAAGAAAACCTGGACATCTCAAGTTAATGAATTTACCACTTTTCTATGTATGGGAAGATGCAAGAGTCTGGGCTCATTGAAAATATTCCCTTGATGTGCACCTTAACTATCTAGGGCCAGTATCCACTTTTCCCCATCCTGAATCCCCTCAGGGGGCACAGTTGGGGGCGGCTGCAGTGGCTGCTGGCTTGATGGCTGAAACATCCTTTGTTTACTGATAAGGCAGGTGACATTCTTTGTCCACAGTAGAATTCAGCAAGCATAGGATAAAGGAATGAATAAAATATTGTGGGAACACAGAGCAGGAAAAGGTAATTTTGCTTGTAGGAATCAAGGAGCTTCACTGAGGTCCTAACATGGGTCATGAGGATAATTTAGACATTACTAGATGAAAAGGAAAGACATTCCTGGCAGAAATAACAGGTACAAAAAGGATAGGATTATGAGAGTTTTGTTTTTCCTTTGTCCATGAGCTTTAGGAAAATAATATACCTCAGAGGAGGCAATCAGCATTGGGAGTTCTTAGGCTCAAATAAGCTGTCTTCAGGCGGAAGACCCTAAACTATCCAGGCCAAGGGACTTACTAGAAAACTCTTTTGCAAGCCTACGTAAAATGAGAATTACCAAAAAATAAGTAAATGTGTAATAAATAATATAATAAAATGTAATAAAGTTGGATTGTTGGAAAGTTTTTGTTTCTCAACAATTAAAGGGAATATATAAGGTACTGTCTACTGGAATCTTAGAGAGGCCTTTCAAACCAAGGGCCAGTAGGAAACATAACTAATCAAAGTAGAATTCCGTGTTGCCTTCTACCATGTAATTTGGTGGTTTCAACTCTCCTTCAAATGCCAAATAAACATGTCGCGTACTTGCTGAAACTCAAGACTGTTGAATGCTGATGCTTGAATAATGTTATTTTCAAATAAAAAAGAAGGGTGCTCCATTAGGTTGTCAAATCTAATTTTGTCTGTGCTTTATCTTCATTCTGTTGTTTTAAAGTGGTAGAGTTATATCATATAGTTGCCAAGGAATGGTGATTTTCAGGAGAAGAGAATTTTCCTTTTGAACTTGGTGTTTAATAGGCAGGGATATATGGATTCAAATGGTAGCCTAGTTTACTGGAAAGGACATGAAGTCCTTGAATGATCCTGAGCAACTCACTTGTATATCTTGCTGGGCTCTTATAAAAACCAAATGAGATAAAGCAGGTGAAAGTGTTTGCTGTACTTCAAGTGTTAAGTCATTTAGTGAGTCTGCATTTTCAATGGTGGATGATGACTATATGCTTCTGAATTAATGAGATTTTGGTGAGCGAACATCTTCAACATCTATTTCATATGTCCAGAAACACATTCTTTGGAGATTAAAGGTGTCCATACGACTCCCAGCAGCAAAGCTGAAAATTCAAACGCTTCTTATCCACTGAAACTGTTGGATGAATCCGTAATGTAGAAGCTACTGGATTGCAATGGATACAGAAGAAATTGGCAACGTCAGCTGCTGACTCAGTCATTCTCTCTAGAAGTCACAAGTTCTGTGCCACACTCCAGTTTTTCTGCCAACTGTTTTACTTCCATGAATTCATGGGGCATCAATGTGGTTAAAACTACTGATAGGTGCTATGAGGGAAGCAAATTGAGAATGGCAGGGTTTTTAGTTCTCAAATATGGAGAATAATGTTGACAAACTGAGACCATTCCCTGCATTTGTTCAACAATGATTTTTAAGTGCCTGCTCTGTTCATGTCACTGTGCTTGAATCACAGCATGCACATGTGAACCATTCATTCTCCTTGTATAAAGGAGTGTTAAACTGAATATAACTAAGTAGCAAAATGGCTGATACAGTCTCAAAGAATGCTGTACTATCATGAAGTGGACAAAAGAGCTCTGTGTCTAGCTACTGAAGAAGACTTCACTGGGGAAGAGGGATTTGAGCTGGGTCTTGCCAGATGGTACAATTTAGATAGATAGAAGGGATGAGGAAAATAGAACTACATAGGTATTCGTTCCAGGAATATTCATTCAAAATCACAGATCTGCATCTACTTTGGCCAGGGAGTTTTCTGGCTGCTATAGTTATTAATTATCTATATTAAATGATAGTCAAATGAATGGTGAGTAAGTGAACATATGAGATCAGCAAGCAACTAACCCAGATGAGGATGCAGATGGTAAAAAAGATCTGGGTTGCCTTCTGGGGATGGTTTCTATTTCCTAATATTCCTCTACCCCTTCCTTCCAAGAAAATAGTAAGGAAAAGGCCCCTCATGACATATGGTGAAGATACAAGAGAGAAAGTCCTAGGTGAGAAACGTCATAGATGGGATACAAGAACAAAATTTAAGTCTTTGGGCTACAATTATTTTGTTTCTCTCCTGGTATCCCTGTAGGAAAGTGGTTAACTCCTTTGGGAATCTGATAAAAGCACTGGACCTTCTAAAGCAAAAAAAAAAAAAAAAAACAAAGGAAATTTGTACCCAGGCATTTTTGCATGCAGTTTCATGGGGGTCAGGATCCCTAGGGCTCATATATACAGTCCCTAGGGGTCCATGGACCCTAGTTACAAACGTCTAAAAGACAGCCAAAAAGAATCCTGGCTAAAATCATTAACTTGCTTAAGTATTAGTCATTGGGTTCCCCGTGTTTGGAATTAGTTCCACTTCTGCCAAATGAACTGGCAGAAATTCCAGCCCATAGAACGCTTTTTCCCACTTACAAAGATTGTTAATTATCTCCTCAGGCCTCAAGCACCACTGTAATTAATAATAGCTCAGATGAAAAATAAATTAGAAAAGACTCCAAGATGTTCTATTACTGCACTGAATTATATTAAAAATAATATTTAGCATTTCAGAAGTTACTTACATGTGCCCAAAGTTATTAGAAGTAAGCTGACAATTAACAGAAACTGGTCAATATAATTACCTCTGGAAAACATCTACAAATGTATTGAAGCTTCCTCAACCCCACCACTTTTTAAACCATAGCTCATTCCTGGCCCATCCTAGAAGTGGACTTTTCCTCCTGCATGAAGTCACAGGGCCGCCTTGAGGACAGGCATTGGGTCTTATACACCTTAAGATCCTCTATAGCACTGTGTACTACAGATTAGGTGCTCACCAACTCTCTTTCAAACAAAAGAAAAATGCTTTCAAGGAAAGGCTAGTTCCATGTACTGTCATGTTCTTTGTACATTGTAGGAAGCTCAGATTACACAATGCCCTCTTGGATCAAGTTTGGTTTTAAGAGAAGAGAAAAAATGAATCCATAATAATTCTAGTTCAGCTTCTCTCAAAAGATGAAGCATCAGCTTCACCTGGGAATTTGTTAGAAATATAGAATCTTGAGCCCACCTAACCTACTACATCAGAAACTCTGGGAGTGGGGTTCTATATTCTGTGTTTTAACAAGCTTTCTAGAAGATTTTGAATGCGAGCTAATATGGGAAAACCACCAATCTAGATAAATGATCCTCCCAAAAGATTTTTTCTCCAAAATACTGACAAGTGATAATAGTCTACAATTTCCAATCAATTTCCAATCCACTGACTTCATCATATTAAAAGAAAAAGAGTATTGGGTAACGAAAAGAGCACTGGCATGGGAACTGGACCGATCTGCGTTTCAATGCTATCTCTGCTACTTTCTAGCTCTGTGACATTGGGCAACGTTTGTAACATCTCTAAGCCTCAGTTTTCTCATTTGTAAAGTGAAGTTATTGTACAAATTGATTTTAAAGTTCCCTACAAGCCCTATAATTTTGTGTTTCATTGTAGACAAATCTTCAGTATATATTTATTGAGCATCTATCACAATTTCAACAAATCTGAAGGATATGAAAGAAAAAGATAGCCCTTACTCTCAAGAAACTCAAACTCCAACTAGAAAAACATGTAACTTATACATCAAAGGAATATATTAGATAGCGACAGAAAAATATGCACCTAATCATGGCAAGGTCAACTCAGAATGAAGGAAACCTGCTCTTTCTATGGGGATGATTTGAGGGATGTCCAGGGGATAGATAAGTCTAAGGATAACCTTCCCACTAGGTATGTCACCATTTCCAGATAAATCTCTCCAGTCTTATTTAGGTAGTAGGATTAGGCAGGAATTTAACAGTTTTGAGCACGTTCTACATTCCAGGTATTGTACTCGAGGCTTTACATACATGATTTTATTTAAAAAGCTCTTGACTACCAAAGAGCCAGATACTAATATCATCTCCATTTCACAAATGAGAAAGCTGAAGCTCAGGGTTTAAATAACTTACCTAAAATGTACACATCCCAGAGACGGATCTGGGATTCATTATTTTTATTTTGTACTTATGATGTTTTCACAAAAAATTATGATGTTTTCATAAAAAAGAATCCATTGTGTGAACTTAATGGGATTAGGCATTCACGCTCTGAGATATTTCAAACCTTCTGTGAAATAGATAACCATCAAATATCACCCACCTAGATCAAAAGATCCCGGAAAGGGGATGTACAAGGTTAGAACAATTTAAGATGTTTTGGGGATTATAAAGTAGTTCTCATAGGAATTAAAACTTTTACATCTAAAAGGAATGTAAAGCTTTTTGCTTCCCAAAGATTCAAGACTTTCAGTTATTTGGTTGGCTGAACAGTCTGACCAGCAACTATTCTTCAACTAAGTTAATTACTAATGAAGTAAGCTCTGGGAAACCTGAAAAACAGGTTGGCTTTTACTCAAATAAGCTCTTTGGACTGAAAACCATGAACCGTTTGTCGTTTGTTCATTTTTGTTTTTGTTTTTTTTAGTAAAAGGAGAGGCAATCTTATTAAATCAGTACGTAATCACTTATAATTCAGGATTTTCCTGGTACGTGGGTCATTTTGGGCCTTCCATAAT
Organism: Balaenoptera acutorostrata; assembly: GCF_949987535.1. Lineage (NCBI taxonomy): Eukaryota > Metazoa > Chordata > Mammalia > Artiodactyla > Balaenopteridae > Balaenoptera > Balaenoptera acutorostrata. The sequence goes on along the minus strand of NC_080085.1, from coordinate 122,902,844 downwards.
TATTTAAAAACATTTATCTTTAACCTACCCTGATACATGTAGGTACTTCCTCAAATCCCTGTTCTGCTTTAGGAATAGATAATTGTCATTGCATCAGTGGATGTCTTCTACTTAACTTGGCTAGAGACATCTGTTCTTGGGGCATGAAATTCCTTTCAGCACAACTATTTCCCTGCAGTTTAGAAGACATTCAGTTCTGTTCTAGTTGAAGCCTGAAGCAGGGGTTCTCATCCTAACTGCATATTGAAGTACTCTAGGTAACTTTTAAAATATACTGATTCCCGGATTCGATTCCTAGAGATTCTAATTCAATTGGTCTGCAGTGTGTCCTCGGCACTGGTACTTTTAAAAAGCTGCCCAGGTGATTCAAATATATATGGTCATAGTTGAGAATTACTGTCTGAGATTGTGTTGTCATATAAGAAGGCAACTCAGCTCACAAATTCTACAAGGATCCCGTTAATTGGGAAGATGCTGGGGACAGAAATTTACCTACAAACCTTCAGGTAACTTTAACCTCTCTTTGTGAAAGAATATTGTTTATAACAGCAAAGTGTTGGAATCAGCTGAAAGGTCCAACAAAAAGTGAGCAATTAAATAATTAAATATACATACAAATGAATAATATAAAGCTAATAAAGTGTTAAGATAAAACAAGAGTTACTTTACCTCATAATAAAGTTACTACATATTCTTTTGAAAATCATTTGGAGGATATATATAAAACCACATAGAAGAAAATGAAAGTCACACGTAATCCCACCTAGCAACAGCTTGTGTTAATCTGGTGACTATCCATCCTAATTTCCTCATTTTTTCCACTCTTGATGATGATGGTGATGATGATGATGATACCTAAATATTATTATATAACATTAAATATATGTATATTCTTTCTAGTATATATGCTTTTCTAGCCATTTAAAATAAGCTAAAATATTATTTTATAACAACATTTGATCCTCATTATTAAAAAAGCTAAAATTTTTCTAATTCTCCATGTTAGCAGTGTTCTTCAATTACTTCCATAAGGGGTACTGCTAGTCACTTATTAGTTTGCCCTGGTATCCACTTCTCACCCTCCCCCTGACCAGTTCTATACGGTACACGGCACAGGGTGGGGAGGTGGGGGGTATGAGGAGGCGGCTAATCCCAGAAAACTGTGTTTTCAAGGCTCCCTTGCCAACTAGCTTCCAGTTGGGTTTAGCTAATGGGTGATACTAGAGGAACGTGGAATGTAGAAAGAGGGGAGGAGTCAGGGCATTTCTTGCTCTCTCTGCCTGCTTCAGGTGGTCTCTCTGGCAGTGGTTCATCTCGATTTTTCCAGCTCCACCTGCACTATCTCTACCTTTATGACTGCAGTTCCCATCAGTAGCCTGAGCTGTACCAACACCACCTCTGCTCTGTGTCCCTCCAGCCCCAGGGCTGGTAGCAGCTTCTTGTTGTTGCAAATCCTTAGATTTTCTCACATTCCCATTTGTCTTTTCAGCTTTTCAGCTTTTCAGCTATCCAATACCTTTGTAACGAATCCCCTGGCTCTGTTTTCTTCAATGTACCCTGACTGATACACTGATATTACCAGAAGAGTATTCCTTGGGCCAAAGGAGATGCATGTTTTAAATAAAGTTTATATTATGCAATGAGAATTTGTTCTGCAGCCAGCATGTAAAGATCCAGGACGGAACATGTTTTCCTGGACCCTCCGTTTCTGGGATTTATTATTCTCTGTAATCTCTGTCAGCTTCAAAGTGTTTCTTCAGTTTGCATTTCTTCTCTTGGGTTAATATTTTCCTGAATTGTAAGACTGAATACACCATGAGGGCAGGTACCCTGACCTTTTTGTTCCCAACTGCATGCTCAGCACTTGTCTCTGTGCCTGATAAAGGATAAACATTCATTATTATTAATTGAATAAAGGAGGAAATGTAAATGAATTTTCTATTGTTTCATTAGCCATTAGAACAAGCCTACTCTATAACGTCTTTTGTTGTGTAGGAGGGAAAATTCCCCTCTCATTACTGTTGGTTTTTTGTTCCCTCAGTATTTTCTTGAATATTCCCATTTCTTAGTAGTAAACTTTGGAAACATTTTTGTTAAGTTCTTCCCTCCCCCTCCTCCCAATTTTTTTTTCCCATTGGGACTTTATGATAGTGTTAAATATCTAAATTGGTAGCGAATTGACATCTTTAAAATAATTGATTATTAAATCTCTCTTGTTTCACCCTTGTTTGTGCTACCTCCCACCCCATGCTCTACCCATTTCTACACTGCTTTCTGCCAGGAGACTTATGAATCGGGCAGCCTTACCCTCTGGCTTCTGATTGGGTTTAGCCAAGGGGAAGAACTGACAAGAAATGTAGGATGGCAAGGTATTTTCCCTTCCAGCTCCCACTTGATTCAGTGTCAAGACTTTAGTGGTTGGGTATAGCCAGGAAAGTAGAAGTTCCAACTTAACAATTTTCCACATACAGGTCATTATGTGCCCTGCATATTTTTCTACAATTTGAGTTGCAGCTGTTTTCAGTGGTCAATTTTTAAATAATGGATATTTCTATTTAAAAACCATCCCAAATCTAATTATTAAAACCTACTTTTAAAAATGTTGGTGAGTTTTTCCTTGGGATGGTATTTTATATTATATATGTTTATATAGCTTGTAATTCTCTTTTATTCTGGCTTTGCATTACATTGTGAGCATTTCTCAATGTCATTACATCTATTCAGGACTATATATCAATATAACCAGTTAGAAAATAAAAAGAAAATATTCCATTAATTAAAACATCATTATAAAATACACAAAATTTAATCGAATGCAATCTTTTATCTAAAAAACATAGAAATTTACCATGGGATATAAAAGAAGCTTAAATAAATGGACCAGAACACCATTAGTCAGGGTATCAGTAAGAAACATAAAGGCAGACTCAGCTGTGATTCAAAGATAATTTACTTAAGGACTATTCAGAGCTGAGCGCAGGGTTAAGGGAAGTAACAATGAATGTGGAAGTACTCAGGGACTAGCAAAAGTGAGAAGCCCTTCCCACCTGTAGACATGAAAGGAAAAGGGAAAAGAACTGCTCTGTCAGAGCCTGGTAAGCGATGGAGCAGAGGGAGAGAGGATGCGGTCATGGAAGAGGAGAGATCCAGCCACTTCCAGAAACATGAGATGAATAGGGTTGGTAAAATTATCCAGGATGGCGGCTGACATTTTGGAGGCTGAGATCCCAACCCACAGCGGGGTATGGCTCACGTTGCCCATGGTCAGAATTGTGACTCAAACTATTCACTATGGTATGGCTATTTTGGGAATGCAATGACATGTTTCATTCATCAACGCCACGGAAGAGTCAGTAATAGTGTAGCTAAAGTGTTAGGCAGTTTTAAACACTTACTTTCCATGTCAATACATGTGTAATTTGTCAAAAATTTAGGATTCTAAATTTTTATAATCTTGGGTTTTCAATCACAATTTATGATACTGATTCTTTTGTATGTGAATTCACAGAAATAGTATGGGGTGGAAAAATAATGCAGGACTTCGTATACGCATAGTCCTTTTACAATGGGTATAATATCCACCATTCATCCCTCAGAGAGGTACAGTGAGAGGACAATAAGGTGACAAGTGTGCCACTGCTTTCTAAAGTGCTCAGCAAATGCATTTTCTAAAGTGCTGTTCAAAGGTTAGCTGTGATGATCACAAATGAATATTCGAAACACAAGCCATTTGTATTTTGTCAATTGCTTATGGTATGAATGCATTCCAGGAGACGATGTTTGGATGTCTGCACTTGAATCCCAAATTCTTTTGATGATGTAAAGAAATGACGTACATGCCCGTATTATTAATAGAAGTGCATACTGCACTTCTATTTTGTAACAAGTTGCTAATTATTTTTCTAACCATTGATAAATCTATATCAATAGAAAATACAGTTATATATCCTCATATGTGATGACTGTGTTATTAACTTGTTCAAAAATATCTAAATAGTAAGATGAATAACAGGTGTACTGTCTTCTTGTCCGCATTAGCAAAATAAAGGCAGCACTCAAGCACAATGGGCATAGATACTGCACAGACCCTGGATCTAGGTAAACACAGACATAAACTACATCTGAAATTGCCTAAATCAGCCACCATTCAATGTAATGGCAACTGGCAAGGGGAACTGATGACAATGTTGTTTCCTTCTTAATGCCTATGTTTTCTAGACTTACATAAAGTTAAAAAAAATCACAGGAGACAGGCTCACTTTAGCTACCTATTTTCCCCCATTTCCCATTTATGATTTCCACTTTAGATTACACATGGCTTGACAAATTGCACTACTTGTGCTCCTCTCAAATGGACAATCAATAGTTGTCAACGATTCACCAAGCCTAAGCTCGTACCATCTATTTTGGTGAGGCTCAGATCAAAGTGGCCAGCCTGAGAGCCTTCATTTCAACCTCAAAACTATTTGCCATGCTTAAGCTTTGCAAAATGCACAGCATCCAGCACGTGACATGTTGACTGAGGTGGGTAATAAAAGCATTTCAGAGAATAGGGAAGCTTCTCTCTGTTTTGAGCACAGTCATGAGTTCAGGAAAAGCTTTGAAGTCTCACCGTGTCAGTTTTATGACCTACCATTTGAGGTTTTTTCAGTCTAACCCAGTCAAGCATATGTCTGCGTACGGTGCACATCTAAGTCTGGCCAAAAGTGTCTTTTGATTTGTCATAGCATCGCAATCATTCTTTTGTGCAGCTCACAAACTCTTCTCAAATAGAAACTTAGCATCTTTTAATTGAGTTGGCAGTGGAGACACTCAACTTTCTTTTGTCAGCTAAATCACTCTGTTTAGCTAGAACCTTTATTGCCCCTTCAGAATATCTGGTCCATTTAAAGGATAGCTGTATCTCCCCTCATTTGAATGGCAGAGGAAGGTTAATTGTAACAGGCCCCATAGGCAAAAATATGTTCTTTGCTGGATTTGAGATAGCTTCATATTCTAAAGATGGCCTCAATAATTGATGGAAAATTATCTGGATTAGGACCCATTCTCACAGCTTATATATGCACACGACTGTAAGTGGAATTACATATAACACCAAGATAAGTGGTCAAAATTAAGCATATTCATGATTAGTTATTAAACGAGTTGGGTTTTGAGTAAATAGAGGCTATGTGGAGTTGGAATATTCATTGGGAACATACACTGCCAAGGAAGGCCAGAAGTACCTATCAGACCATCTAATGAAAAGTAGTAGAGTGATGGGAAAGACAGTAATATGCAGTGGTAAGAAGAATGGAAGCAGTGACTCTCTTTTTCTCTCCCATGTAAGACTGAGATGTGAACAGCACTTATGATATGCCAGAGTACCAAGCACCAAGTTGAAGATAGACCCTGAGAGCAGAGCCAGAGACATCCTGGAAGGATGGGGAGTAAATCTGACAACTGAGGAACCTGAAGAAATGACCCAAGGCACTGACTTGTATAGCTGCCATTTTGACTGCCATTGACTGGAATATTGGGGTCCTGGGGCAGATATGTCAAATTCCATCTGAATATTAAGGTTTTTTTCACGTTATTTACTGTCAAATAAACATCTATTCTGATAAGCTTGTGCAAAGCATGTCAGCAAAAATCTGGCAACAATTCCTGTGTCACATTTTGGGTATTTCAGTAGTTATGACAGAGGAAGGAATAAATGGTGGCAAAGACAGTATTCCATGAAAACCCACTGTAGACGTACTTGGGAAAGAGTACAATAAGTTCAGTGTTATGTACATACATGTTGACAACTCATAACTAAGTCATAGCAAAGATATCTCCAAGACAATAAATGTACCCAGTACAAACACTGTTCTACCTGTCCTATGTTCAAGGACTAATAACCTCATATAAAAATGCTTCTTAACTCTGAAGCAACTCAAAGCTTTTAAAGTACCTCCTGGTATCATCTCATCCAGTCTTCTCAAAAACTCCTGATTTGTGCTCTGGATAAATCATGATTCCCATTTTACAGATAAAGAAACTGAGACTCAAATAATTTAAATAAATTACTTAAGGTCACCCAAATGGTAAATGAAGAAATGAGGCATTGAAACCACTAGTGCCAGTGATCAGCCCCTTCAATAGCAGGGAGCACAGCATTGCAAGCCAACACTCCAATGCCACGAGGGCCTCACTAAATGCCACCATGGGTACCAGCACCCCGACTTAAACATCCTTTAAGTCTTACCTTTTGTCCACCTGTTTCCATACTCACAGCATATCAGCTTTATTGTTTTCTCCTAAATTGGTTTGGTTCAGTACCACATCTATGTCTCTCAAAAGGATGACCTAGATTTTAACTAGTTACCCTGGTTCTGATGGTGGTCTTGATATTTGCTTGTCAGCCATACATAAAACTGTCATGGGTAAGAGGCAACTGTTTCTGTTCCTACAAAACGCCTCCCATTAATTGACAGAGGAGGATGACTGGACAGACAGCTTCAGGTTTATTATAAACTATTCAACATTCTATTCTTTTTCTTTGGGTTTTATTGATTTGAAGGAAACATCTTTTGGAAAAAAATGAGGAGTGTTATTTTTGGTTGTACACTCACAAACTGAAGCAAACTACGATAGGACCTCTTTGGAATACAGTTTCTTACGTGTAGCATGCAATCTTTACTGCCAAAAACCTGACACAAGCTCTTTAAATTTTGTGTGTGTAGCCAGCCAACAAAATTCCTCTGATATTGAAAATACTAATCTTGGTTATGTGTTTTCACTGATTACTTTGTGACTCCTTTCATACATCTGAAATATAAACCTCTTGACTTTAACTGCAAGGTTTTTCCTTCGTTTCACTCTTTGGAGCCTAGGAGATAGGATTCTGAACAAAGCTGCTTAACAACAAAATAAACTGGGGAGGCAATAAGCTTACTTCTATATAGCTATGTTTTCTGGGTGGTGTATAAGAAATATTGGAAGTATAAACATGATTGCATCATCTACTAAGTATAATAAGGAAGTTATTTTTCAAATCGATGGGTGAAGTTGAAAGTAACTCATCAAAAGCCTCTTGAGGACGTTCTATGAGCAAAGGACTAAGCAGACACTGAGGGAGTAACAGGGGAATGACACTGAGGGTGGCTTACTTCAGTCTTTGACACAAAACTGATTTCACCCTTACATAACTTACAGCCTAAGAGTTCATATGATCACACAAGAAAGATCTATGTTTTCAAAATAATCTGCAGCTTTAATTGATGTAAAGCTATTTTAAGCAGGAGGTCAGTAACTTCTTCAATCCAAAGGGATACAGGCACTGCCTAAGATGACGCCTAGTAGCCAGTGTAAGGCCTGAAAGAAAAATGGAAAACCAAAGAAGAGAGAGAAATGGAAAGGAAACTACCAAGGATGACAGAAGAAGAGAGAAAAGGACACTTAAGGTAAAGAATAACAGAAAGATAGCACCTACTGGGAACATATCTGTTTTAAACTATCTGCATGAGTCACTCCCTCAGCCTCCTTCAAACCTTTGTATGAATGTCACCTTCTCAATGAAGCCAGCCAGGACCCACTTATTTAAGATTGCAGTGTTTGCACTCTCCCCAAGCTTGGCATTCCTTGTCACTCTCACCCTGCTTATTTCTTTTTTTCCATAGCACTAATCACCTTCTAACATATTATATATATTTCACTCATTCTTTACACTTACTCTCTATGATAGGTGTCTCCTTACTAGAACAAGGGCAAGGATTTCTGTTGGCTTTAATTGTATATCCCAGCGTGTAGGGCAATGTCTGGCATGAAGTGGCTACTCAACAAATACTGGTTGAATGTATAAATGAGTTCATAAACGTTAACATATTACTCTAACTGTAAGATAAAAGAAAAATAAAGTATTTTTAAACACATACGTATACTTTCATATGTGTGCTCATACACAACTACAGTAGAGAAAATCATGAAGATGAAATAGTTATAAGCTTGCACCTACATCTAGAATCGCTGACAAAATGATAGCTTAAAATGCAGACTAATGCAGTTGTACTGGACTGTGTAATTCAATACCATGAGCAGTACTGTTATCAGGAACATCATTTTCTTAAATAGTACACAAAACTCTTAGCAATGTATTATCTTCCCTTGCTTTACACCGTAGTTGCATTCCTAGAAATTTCAGCACAGGTATAGTAAATCCATGCAAAAATACTTAATGTTTATCAGTAAAATTGAGTTAGCTTCTAGATTGAGATAATTAGGAGGAAATTATAAGGTGCAGTAGGATATTTGAAGTCAACATTTTCTTGTGGCTACTGTCCTCTAAAAGGCTAGTAGCACACCCCAACATCATTGAAGAAAACCAAAAAATAAGTTCTCAAGTATTTGTCAAAGTACTCCCTCCTCCATTGAGAACCTCCGACCTAAACTGTCCCCAGTAGAGTTCGCTCACAGATCCCATAAACAATCCTTGACACTTCAGCAGAGGATACCGAGTTGAGAACTTTGATAGTCTGACCAACCTTCAAAACAGCATGGTGGGGCTTCCCTGGTGGCGCACTGGTTGAGAATCTGCCTGCCAATGCAGGGGACATGGGTTCGAGCCCTGGTCTGGGAAGATCCCACATACCGCGGAGCAGCTGGGCCCGTGAGCCACAATTACTGAGCCTGCGCGTCTGAAGCCTGTGCCCCGCAACAAGAGAGGCCGCGACAGTGAGAGGCCCGTGCACGGCGATGAAGAGTGGCCCCCACTTGCTGCAACTAGAGAAAGCCCTCGCACAGAAACGAAGACCCAACACAGCCATAAATAAATTAATTAATTAAATTAAAAAAAAAAACAAAAAAACAGCATGGTGGTACCCAGGATTCCAAAACCAGTCCCTGCTTAAAAACAAGTATGCAATAAGTTATGCAACTTAAAAACAAGTATGTAATAAGTTATGCAACAATCATAATAAGTTATGATTTTAATCAATGTAGACAAGTCCTCATAGGAATGTTGATCTGTCTTACTTTTTTTTTTTTTTTTGCTTTCAAACACTATTTTTAACTGATCTGAATTAACCAAAAAATTATCTCAAGCAACTATCTCACTTTATAAAAATTTGATTATTCAAAATCAGAGCCAGCGTTATAAATGCCCAGAAAGAATAATTTTCCTTAGGTACAGATTCTATAGCAAACCTGATGGATTACACTCCCTATTTTATTTTAAAAAGCAAAGCAAAGCAAAAAGTGTATACACACAGACACATAATCATGGATAGAAATTCACTAAAGACTTCCTTTGGCACACAGTTAAAAAGTTATGAGCTCTGAACATTAGCATTGCAAATACATATACACTGTTTTCAATTTAGCTCTAAGGAGAACTACTTTGGCGCCTTTGGCAAGCAAGCAATAATACGTCATTGGACACACAGGCACATGCTGTTTTTGAATTAGCACACACTCATCTCCACCCTCTCCTCCTGCCCCTGAAGAAAATTTCCAAGTAGATCTGCATTATCATTACCTAATGATGATTAGCTTCCTTCCTATTCTTGAGTTTGAAACTGCAGATTTCAGTGACACACAACATCGAGACATGAGCAATAAATCTGCAGTAACAGCTTGCTTTTATGGAAATATGTCAAACTGAATATATTAAAATAACTTTCACATCAGCTTGTCACAGCTACTTTTTTCATTTTCAGTGCTGACAAATATGCATTTAAATAAAATACCTCATGTGAATATTTAATGTATTTTTATAAATATTATAACTTCTATAGACAAGTTAAACTAAGCACCCCCGTGACCTTAGGGTCAAGTGTTATACATTTCTATTAGTGTGGGCCATGTGCACTGAACAAGGGATCAGATGACTGGGTCCCAGCTTCTCCAATGTGCCTCAGTTTCCTCATCTATAAAATAAAGATATCATTAGATGATCACCAAGATGTTCTATCTGACTTTGAATATTTGTTAGAGCAGGGGTCCCCAACCCCCGGGCTGCGGACCGGTGATGGTCCACGGCCTGTTAGGAACCGGGCCGCACAGCAGGAGGTGAGTGGCAGGCAAGCAAGGGAAGCTTCATCTGCAGCTCCCCATCGCTCGCATTACCGCCTGAACCATTCTCTCTCTCCCCGCGTCTGTGGAAAAATTGTCTTCCACCAAACCGGTCCCTGGTGCCAAAAAGGTTGGAGACTGCTGTGTTAGAGAACAATTCTAAAAGTCAGCACATTTCAGGAAGTCAGTCTTCATCTCAGAGTACTATGATTTGCAAGGACAATAATAAAGAATACAAATATTAATGAATATTCCTAAGGACTGAAAGAAATATATAGAATTGCAATGTGTTTGATTTTTAGATCAGAATACATTTGGATTCTTTGTGGCCATCTCCTTTATTCATTCACCTCCTTGCCAATATCTCTTTGCCTCACTCCCCAGCAGCTTTTTCCATTTCAGTACAAAGCTCTGCCCCTTTCAGGTCACGACTGATTGACCTTGCTTCCATTTCAACATGGTTTTTTTGGTAGTTTCCAACATCTCTTTTCTTGCCCATTTTAGAACAGAAGACTTGCAAAATCATGGTGTTTGCAGATTTCTAATCTTCTGATTTAGTACTTAGCCAGAGCCTAAATCACACTTTAGGAAAGACTTACTCAGGGATTAGTTGATAGCAACATTTAAATGCTTTCTCAAAATGGATAAGTAATGATCACAAGTTACAAAGGCCACTTAAAAGATGAAAGACAGTGAATTTGGGTTTATAGATGCCTTTATTCTCCTTTCCCTGTAATCCATTCTCCTAGCAAGCAGGGGACAAGGGTCTATCTAAAAATTTCCCAAAGTCTCATCTTTGTTGTTGTTGTTGTTTTTTAATTTGTTTATTTACTTTTGGCTGTGTTGGGTCTTCGTTGCTGCAGGCGGGCTTTCTCTAGTTGCGGTGAGCCGGGGCTACTCTTCATTGTGGTGCACGGGCTTCTCATTGCGGTGGCTTCTCTTGTTGAGGAGCACAGGCTCTAGGTGTGTGGGCTTCAGTAGTTGTGGCACGTGGGCTCAGTAGTTGTGGCACACGGGCTTAGTTGCTCCGCAGCATGTGGGATCTTCCCGGACAGGGATCGAATCCGTGCCCCCTGCAATGGCAGGCGGATTATCTACTGCACGACCAGGGAAGTCCCCAAAGTCTCATCTTTGGAGCAGCAACATTGGTATGATCTGAAAGGTTGTTAAAAATGCAGAGTTGCAGGCCCTATCCCAGTTCTACTGAATCAAATCTGCATTTGAGCAAGATCTCAGGTGATTTATCCATACATTAAAGTTGAAGAACCTCTCGTCTAAAACAGGAGTCTGTTGTGTCACCCCAATGGCTGGCTGCTATTTATAACATCCAAATCCTTAGGGAAACTACCTTGCTAATTCCTCTCTTTCTACCACAAGGCCATCTGTGATTCATAAGCAGGAACTTTATCCTCCAATACTCATTTCTTCTTCCCCTACCCCTTCCTATATCACAGACTAAGCACACACCTGGGCACATGAGGAAAGCTCAGCAATATCTTATTTGATCGGACTAAAACACAATGGGGCATCTGTAAAGTGTTTCTCCAAGTCTATTTAGATGACGTCTCTGACACAATAAACCCCCTACTGCTTATTCAATTGGCACCCAGTGGGTAGGCACCTGTTTCTTTTTATTTCTTTTCTTCTTTTGAAAATCAATAAACAGTGTGTGATATCGTTCTTAGAGATTAAATAGAATATTGTTGCAAACTTTATTATAAAGTTAATATTTCAATATTTATACCCCAAAGTAACATTAGAACAAACTAAGGCATCAAGGGAGGCATCAAGTTTTACTCATGAAAAAGGGAAACTGGCTATTCTTACTTAATGAAATAATACCTCAATATATTTTCAACTTTTTGAATCAAGCAATTGATTTTATATGTTGGACTACTTTTTTGTGTAAGATTTTACTGTATTATTGGAAAGTTATAATTCTAATTTTATTCCTTCAATGATAACCTTCATTAAACAGTGGTAGATAGTAGATAGATTTGATATTTCCAATTATACACCCTACCTTTTGCCACATGATTTGCAGTGTCCACCGATGGCAGAAGTGTACTTTCCAATCCCCTTGCCACCAGACTTGATCATAAAACTTGCTTTGGCCAGTGAAATGTGAGCCAAGATGATGTGTGCCACTTCAGAGTAGAAGCTTTAACAGGCATCTCGAGCTTCTGCCAGCTCTCTTGTTTTTCCTTTTGGCAAGAGAATGGCATGTCTCAGATGGTTCCTGCTTCTTGCACCCTGAATCCTGGAATGAAGGAAGATATGAAACAGTCAGCTTAACCTGTACCCAACATGTAAAGAGAAGGAGAAATAATTCTTTTTTAAATCCTTGAGATTTGGAGTTATTGATTACCTAAGCAAATATAGAAAAAGCTAAATAACAAAACATTTTGTCATCACCATCCAATTTTCTTAAATATTTAGTATTTCTGATTGTGGCAGAAAGCATAAAATGGCCACTCATAATCACTCATCCTGGTGTAATTCCTTCCCCTGAGCGTGGGCAAGACCTGTCACTTGCTGCTAAGCAATAGAATATGGGAAATGTGATAGATTGTCCCTCCCGTGATTGTTTCATTGTGTAAGATTTGCCATAGAGACTCCCGCTTGCTGGTTTGCTGTAGTTAAGTGACCAATTTCGGAGAGCCCATGCAGCAAAGAACAGTGGACAACTTCTAAAAACTGCGAGCAGCCGCTAGGAGCTGAAAGTGGTCTCTAATTGTTAAGGGGCCTTCAGCCAAGAGTCCATAAGAAGCCAGGACACTGTACTACAGATGTAAGGAAATTAATTCTTCCAACAATGTAAGTGACCTTGGAAACAGATTCTTCCCTGTTTGAGCCCCTAGATAAGAATGCAGTCCGCCTGACACATTGATTTCAACCTTGGGAGACCCTGAGCAGAAGAGCTAGCTATGCCAGACCTGATCTCCAGATCCTCACAAATTGTGATATAATAAATGTATATATTTAAGCTACTGATTTGGGGGCAATTTGTTACACAACCATAGAAAACGAATGCACTGTCTATGAAAACAGCATTTGTTGAAAATTCAGAAATGTTTAAATAAGAAAATAAATCATTTATAATTCTGATATTCAGAAACTATTTATTATTTTAAACATTTTAGTACAATTTCAGAGTTTCTCCTATACATAGTCTATATCTATCTTAAGTCTATCTTAGAAAGTGCATTTGCAAATTTGCATTCTGTATTCTCACAGATAGTCATAGCATAAGCTTTCTACCCCTAGGAAGTGAGTCCCTTGAATGCAGAGACTTTGTTTTAATCATTAGTACATCCCCAGCATCTATAATAGTGCCAGACACGTAATAGCATCTAAATACGTATTTGTTGAATGAATGGTTGAATGAATTGATGTTTTACATCTATAATAATTCTTCATAAACTTTCTTCTAGTGGTTGCATAAAATTCCATAAATGGAGTGATTATAATTTACCTAACCATTCCTCTGTTTTAGATTTGTACTTGATACTGACATACGTATTTTTAAATTATTCCATTATATATACTTTCTTCTAAGCCAAATATATCTTTCTCCCCTCTCCCTCCTTTCCACCCAATATTGCAAAACAGGAGTATACCATGCCTGGTCAGAAAGAGGCAAGCACAAAGCTGAACGCACATCTCCCACTGCTAATATAAGAAAATATAGACCATCTGAGTTAGGAAGGACCGGAAAGCAAAGGTCGCACAGCCAGTGAGCAGAGGAATTGAGATCCTCATTTTTTCCATCTAGACTATTTCAAAGGCTCATAACGTGCATCTTGCTTCTCTAATTCAGCTTCGGCCTTATTGTTAGATTAATCTTCCTATTATACAAATGAAATTATGCCTATCCCCTTCCTGTAAAACCCAATAATAGATTCTCATTGCCTACAAAATAGTGTCCAAACTTTTAAAAAGTCACACAGGGCCCTCCTTACTATCACCTCATCTATACTTTCAGCATTGTTTTCTCTAAGTTCTTCCATATTTATTTATGACTCTCCAGTCCACCAACCCTGAATGCACGATGTGTTAATGAATTCTTGTACTCTCTTCCCCTATTGTTTTTTCTTTGACCTGGGATGATTCTGCCATCATTCTCTAGCTATCAAAATGATTAGTATTCGGATGTATGACAGAGACTGTCATACAGAGTGAAGTAAGTCAGAAAGAGAAAAACAAATATCGTATAATATTGCTTATATGTGGAATCTAGAAAAATGGTACAGATGAAGTTATTTGCAAAGCAGAAATAGAGACACAGATGTAGAGAACAAACGTATGGATACCAAGGGGGGAAGGTGGGGTGGGATGAATTGGGAGATTGGGATTGACATATACACACTACTATGTATAAAATAGATAACTAATGAGAACATACTGTATAGCACAGGGAACTCTACTCAGTGCTCTGTGGTGACCTAAATGGGAAGGAAATTACCTAAATGGGAAGGAAATCTATAAAAGAGTGGGTATATGTATACGTATAACTGATTCAATTTGCTGTAGAGCAGAAACTAACACAACCTTGTAAAGCAACTATACTCCAATAAAAATTAATTTAAAAAAAAGAAAAAAATGATTAGTATCCTTCAAAGTCAAGGTGCCTCCTAGTGAGTGAGTGACAGTTTTCCTTGAGCTTCTTTGTGAGAATAAAGAATTCCTGCTTCTATAATTCCATTCTGTCTTGTGTTACAAAATATATGACTAGCTCTTCCACTAGACGGATTTCTCCTTGGGGGTAGACACTTGATTAAATGAAACAGAAAAGGTCCCTGCTTTCATGAAGTTTACATTCCAGGAAGGGAAGAAAAACATTAACAACTAAACAAACTGCTCTGTGATATGTTCTCAGAAGATAAACTAAATCAAGTTAAAGGAACAGTGAGTAACTGGTGTCTGTGTGTGCATGTGTATATATACATCCATGTGCTATTTTTATAGTGTGATCTAGGTAGACATCTCCAGTTAGATGGCATTTGAGCAGAAACAAAAGGAAGTGAGGGGGTGAGCCATGTGACTATGTGGAGGAAGAACATTCTTGATTTTGAGCATAGAAATGAAATTATCTGACTCATGTTTTTATAGGATCACTCTGACTGCTCTGTTGAGAACAGATGGTAGAAGGTCAAGGGCAGAAGCAGGGAGACCAGTTAGAGAGTCGTTACAGTAAGAGGTGATGGTGATTCACACTAGGGACATAGTGGTGGAAGTGGTGAGAATATATACAGTCAGTTTCTGAATGTATTTTGAAGGTAGAGACACTCAAATATAAGCTACCCACTAGAATGTGAGCTCCATGAGAGCTGAGAAATTTGTCCTTTTTGGTACTGCCTTATCCCCAGTAAGTCAAACAGTGCCTGGCACTTAGTAAGCACTCAATAAATATGTTAGTTGAATGAAGAGCCAAACTAACAGCTAATTGATCAAATATGAATTTTATGTGAACGTGAAGAGTCAAATATAACTGTAGTTATTGACTAGAGCAAGTAAAAGAATAAAACTGCCAGTTATGAAGATGACGGTCACTAAGGTTATTGCACACCTTGGGGGGACTGGAAATTAAGATATCTGCCTTATACATGTTAGTTTTGAAGTGTCTATTAGAAATTTAAATGGAGTATCAAGTAGACAGTTAAATACATGAATTGGGATTTCAGTGAAGAGGTCTGTATTGAAGATATGTATCAGGGAGTTGTCAGCAGCATATACATGACACTTAAAGTAATGCAATTGGATTAGGTCATGTAGGTATCAAATGTGAATAAAAAAGAAAAAGAATCTGATGACTGAGCCTTGGCCCCCCCCAATATTAAGAGGTTGGGGAGAAGATGAGAATCCAGCAAAGGAGACAGAAGTCACCGCCAGTGTGGTAGGAAGAGGACAGCGAGAATGGGTCCTGAGAGCTAAATAAAGAAAGTGTAACAAGGAGGAGAAAGTGAGATGAAGACTAAGAATTGAACATTGGATTGGATGACAGAGAGGCTGTTGGTGGCATAACAGCATATTTTGCAGAGTAGTGTTGGTAAAATCCTGACTGAAATGATATAAAGAAAAAAAGTGAAGTGGAAATCAGTGGGTGTAGATAACTGAAGGAGGTTTTTGTTGTTGTTGTTGTTTGTTTTTTGGAAAAGACAGCAGAAAAACAGAGATCAAAATATACTAAAATTGGGCTTCCCTGGTGGCGCAGTGGTTGAGAGTCTGCCTGCTAATGCAGGGGACACGGGTTCGAGCCCTGGTCTGGGAGGATCCCACATGCCGCGGAGCAAGTGGGCCCGTGAGCCACAACTGCTGAGCCTGCGCGTCTGGAGCCTGTGCTCCGCAACAAGAGAGGCCGCGATGGTGAGAGGCCCGCGCACCGCGATGAAGAGCGGCCCCCGCTTGCCGCAACTAGAGAAAGCCCTCACAGAGGCGAAGACCCAACATAGTAATCAATCAATAAAATAAATAAATCTTTAAAAAAATATATATATATATACTAAGATTTATTTTATAGGCTTACCATGAGGCTCCAATTTGAAAATGCTTTGTTAAATGTCAAGTATTAATGAACAATATCTCCTTTAATTTTTTTAATTCTATGACACAATTCTTCTCAAAAATCAGTCTATGTGGATATTAAATGTTCTACTAATAATTAGACACCATACGATTATTTCCAAATTAGCTCAAAGTAAGGTTCGTTTGGTCCTCTATTTGTCAAACTATGACTGTTTTCTGTATAGATACCTGCCTCCTCGACTAGACTGTGTGATCCTTAAGGGTAGGAACCGCACTTGATTCATGTACATTCCCACAGCCTACTACAAGACTAAGTACAGCATAAATCAGCAATAACTATTTATTAGAGAAATAATTGAATGATAAAATGAATATTAATATGGATATCAATGTGTAAAAGAATGAAGACTAGGTAGGCACTTTAACATCTTGCTAAAGTTATAAAGTAAGCTTGTTTTCTGTGTTGCTTGGAGATGCCTGTTGGCATGTTAGACAGCCTGCCAACACAACCAAGATATGCTTGCAAGGTTTCTATTTGTAATAATCTCAGATCCACATGAAATCGATAGTGCTACCCCAAATCAATGAATCCTGCCACAACAAAAATTACTCTGCCTTTTCCTTGTATCACACAAGGCAAGTTCAAATAACCTTTAAGGAAATATGCTATTACATCAATAAATAATGTCAAACTTCTCCATAAACCATTACACAGTCGCTACTGCCATTACCACCTGCCTCTCTGCAAGGAAATATGGAGCCATCAGAATATTGCATGTGATTAGGATAATATTGCTACTGGGACTTCTGCTGTGTCCCACCTTTCTTACATACAACTAATGGAATCTATTCACTGGCGCTAAAAGAAATGAAGCCTAATAAACAACAGCAACATGAATTTCATGAGAAAGAGGGAACTTGGTGGGTAATAATCATCAGGAATAATTTGAGACGTTTTTATTGCTTTTATATTAAATGACTGGTACCAACTAGAACATCCTTAACCTTTCTCTCAGCTCACAGCTGTATGGTGAATAGCTACTTCATCTGCTATAAATACCTATAAATTAATTTAGCTCTTCGACTGCTGGGTAAATTCCATATTCTCTATGTGCATGTACAAGGAAAGCAGCTAGTTCCTTTCAATCCAAGAGAGAAAAACTGATCACTGTACTGTATGTGTCATTTTCAGAAAGACTCGAAACTCTAACCAGCTGTCCCTTGTTTCCTGATTGAGCCTCGGATATCTACCCTAAGGGACAAAAACAGTAACAGAAAATCCATATTTTCTCTTAAGCTTTGGAAACGCTTTCCGTGATCATGGCAGTAGATATCACTTCACTATTTTGTTTTGTTTATATGCCTTTTTCAAATGTCTTTGTATCTCCTGAGCATGCCAGCAGAGGAAGGGCAGTGGAGCCCATGGCAGAGAGGATTAAAAATGAACTCAATTTGCTCCAAGAAAGATGGGAAGGGGAGGAGTACAGGTGAAACAAAACTGACTGTGAGTCGAGAATTGGTGAAGCTGCGTGATGGGTACATGGAAGGTCACTATACTATTCTCTTTACAGTTTTATATGTTTGAAATTCTCCATAATATAAAGTCATTTCAAAACCTAAATGAACCACAGTCTACAGCACATGAGCACATGACAGTTATTGAGCATTTAAAATGTCTCAGACCCTGTTCTGGGCACTGAGGAAAAGCTAAATAAGCCACTATACTAGTGTGAAAAGAGTTAATAACTTAGTGGATTTAATTAAAACACCAGTAAGTTATAAAATACTTATAGATCACTTAGTATGTGCCAGGACTATGTGATCTCATTTAAACCTCATTATGACCCTGTTATCTCCATAACAGAGGCTCAAAGAACTTCACTGACTTGAATAATGCCATAGAACTTGAAAGTGACTGAGCATAGAATCAAGCCGAGGTCTAATAAACTGCCAATCACACGTTCCTAAACAGTAAGATATATACCCAGTCCATAGTTACTGCAGCACTAGAAGAAATCTTTGTCAAGGAAACATGTCTTTGCATAACAAAAGGGCCCTACTGATTTTTCCCATACAAAGTCACAAAAAGTAACGTTGTCGACCAATTCCAATTCTCAAACAGCTTTCCTTAGAGACATTAGGCTCAAACATGCATTGTCTGTAGGATGTAACAGAAGCAAATGATCTCTAATTCAGCAATTTATATGTCATCTGCTTCAATGAGTAAATTAAGCCTGTCCATCTGAAATAAAAAATATGAAATTCATTAATAATACCATTATCAATCTTAATATTTTTCCAACGCTTTTTATTTTTATTAAGGCTGAAAACACATCTTGGCCCATTTCAATCTATATTTTCTGAAAGCATCTCATTTGTGGACCATAGGTCTCCTTGTTTCAGTCTGTCTGATTTTGAACTTGAAGTGAACAGTAAGAGCATTCACTTGCAGAGAATGCTCTGTTCAAACTAATTTTAAGCATAATTTTAGCAAAGCAGTAAAATCATACGAGCTTTTTCCAGGCTCAAGTACAATTAGAGGCACTATTTTAAAAAGGCTTTAATTCTTCTTTGGAAAATACTGGATCCAATTTAAAAAAAAAATCAACAAACAAAGCTATGCTTGTTACTTGCTCAAAGTGTGGTAATATAAATAGCAACACTACTTTGGTTACTCTATTGTCAGCTTCTCTACCTAACAAGATATTTTCAAGGTTTATTCATGCCTTTGTATATATCAGTAGCTAACTCTTTCTATATTGCTGAGTATTATTTTCATTATACGAATATACAACAATTTGTTTATCCTGTTGATGGACTTTTTTTCAGTTTTCAAGCATGATGAATAAAGCTTCCATAAATCATACTTGTAAGAGTCTCTTTGTGGGCAGATACTTTCATTTCTCTAGGAGAGATACTATTATGAGGATTCCCAGGATCATGTATAAAGTACATGTTTAACTTTCTAAGAAAATGCCAAATAGTTTCCCCCAATGAGGATAACATTCTGCATTCCCATCAGCAAAGTATTAAAGATGTGGATACTTCACATCTTTGCCAACATTCAGAGTTGTCAGTCTTTTTAATTTTAGCCATTCCAGTGGGTGTGAAGTGGTATCTCATTATATTTTGAATTTGCATTCCCTGATGACTAATGATATTGAGCAACTTTTCATGAACTTATGGCCAACTTATATGGCTTTTTTGGTAAAGTGCATCTTTATGTATTCTGTCAAAAAGCCAGAGTTGTCTGGCTTTTCTAATTTAATGGAGGAATACTTTACATACTATAGTTATAAATACTTTATTAGTTATATATTGAAAATATCTTGTCCCACTCCATGGATTATCTTTTCATTTTCTTAATTATGACTTTTGATAAAGAGAAGTTCTTTATTTAATGGAGTTCATTTTATTATTACTTTTTATTTTATAAGAAGTGTTTGTGTATCCTAAGAAATCTTTGCTTAACTTGTAAAGATGCTTTACTACATATTTTTTACAAACTATAGTTTTAGTTTTTATAATTAGGGCCATGATTAATCTCAAATTAATTTTTGCCTAGGATGATATGTAACATTTAAAGTTTTTTTCCTTCCATACATAAATATCTAGCTTTTCTAGCACCATTTGTTGAACATACTTTACTGTTCTAGCCAAACTGCCTAGAAAATTTTTAACAAAATCAATTCACCATGTCCAAGAGTATATTTCTGTACTCTATACTGTTCCTTTAATCTTGTTTCATATCTATATCCTTAGGACAATGCAATCTTGTCTTAATTACTATAGCTTTATGGTAAGTATTGAAATCAGAGTGTGAATTTTCAAACTATCTTTTTAAAATTGTACTCATTACTCAAGATCCATTGCATTTCCATATACATTTAGAATCAGTCTTCCAATTTGTACCAAAAAACAAGCTGGGATTTTGATTAAGATGGTGAGAGGTATATAGATCAATTTGAAAATAAAAGGCATCTTACCCACATTGAATCTTCCAAATCTTGTACAGGATTTGTCTCTCCATTTATTTGACTCTTATTTTTCGCAGCAATGTTATGTAGTTTTCAAGATAGAGGTCTTGGGTGCCTTCTTCTAGATTTAGTTCTAAGTACTTTACTTTTTATTATTTGATGTTATCGTAAGTGCTAGTTATTGTAGTTTTTTCAATTGTCCTCTGCTAGAATAAAAATATATGAATATTTTTATACTGACCTCATATCCTGCAAACGTAATATATTTACTTGTTAGCTTTAATTTTTTTGTAGATTTCTTAGGATTTTCCATGCAATCAATAAATTTGAAAATAAAGATAATTTTACTTCTCTCTTTTCAATCTGTCCTCTTTAACATTTTGTTTCTGGCTATACTGCATTGGCTAGAATATCCAGTACAATATTGAACAAAAGTGGTGAGAGCATGCATTTTTGCCTTGTCCTTGATCTCAAAGGGAAAGTGTTAGCTATTAGTCATTAAGTATGAAGTTACTGCTAGAAATTCCTTAAGTGCCTTTGATCAGGGTAAAGAAGTCCCCTTATATTCATAGATTGCTAAGTATTTTTTATCACAGATTGTTGTTTAATTTTTCCAATATTTTTTTCCTCCATCTTTTGAGGTAACAATACGGTTTTTCTCCTTTCTTCTTTTAATGTTTGGAGTTACAATGATCGCTCTTCTTATATTAAATTGAAATTGTATTCCTGGGACAAATTCCACTCAGACATGAAGAATTATCATTTCTAATTTGATAGTACTTTATTAAGGAGTTTTGCATCTATGTTCAGGACAGATATTAATCTATAGTTTTTTTTTTCATGACAAGTCTATCAGATTTGGGTATCAAGATTATGTTGTCCTCAGAAAACAAATTGAGATGTTTTAATTATTCTATCTTCACAAACATTTTGTGTAAGACTGATGTTGTTTCTACATTCTGTGTTTCATAGTATTCACCATTAAAACTATCTGGACCTGGAGTTTTGCTTTGTTTTTCTGAGAAGATTTTTAATGATGAATTCAATCTCTGTATTAGATACAGTGTTATTTGGATTTTCTTTTCATGCTGAGTCAGTTCTGGTAAGTTGTGTTTCCCAAGGACTGTGTCCATTTTATCTAAATTGCTATATTTATTAGTGTGAAGTTGTGCATAAAATCTCCTTATCATAATTTTAATCAGTGTAGGATTCAGGGTAATGTTTCTTCCTTCATTCCTGGTATTTGTAATTTATGTTTGCTCTTACTGTTGTTGGTCAATATTGCTAGGAGATTAACTATTTTGTTAATTTTTTTCAAAGAACCAAGTATGGATTACTTTTACTGATTTTGGTTTTCTATTTCATTTATTTATGCTTGATAATTTACTTCCTTTAATATATTTTGGTTTTAAATTGCTTTTCTTTTTCTAGCTTCTTAAGGTAAAAGTTTAGTTCAACAATTTTAAACCTTTTCCTAGTCTAGCATAAACATTTAATAAAATGGTTTTCAGTTAGGTGGTGTCTTTGTCCCTGAGGGGATATTTGACAATCTCTAGAGACATTTTTGGTTGCTACAACTGGAGGCTTCTCTATCAACTTGTTTTAGGGCCTCCATTATTTCTAATGTGAAATCTGCTGATATTCATACCATTGAATATTCATACCATTTTTGGTATGAATATGAACAATTCATACCATTGTTCCCCTGTACGCAATTTGCCATTTTCCTCTGGCTGCTTTGAAAATGTTCTACTAATAATTCATGTTACACAGTTTAACAATGTAGTTTGATGTTTTTCAACCAATATGGGAAAGTTTTAGCCATTATTTTCTTTTCAAACATTTCTTTTTCTCACCTATTCTCTCTCTCTTGTCCATTGGGAGAGGTATATGTATGTACATATATGTATATATGTATGTTAGATGACATTATCTCACAAATCACTGAGGGTCTCTTTGTTTTATTTTTCAATTCTTTCTCTCTTCTTCAGATTTTTAAAAAAATTTATTGATTTATTTTTCCTTCCATTGATCCTTTCTTCTGTTAATCCTATGCAGTGCTTTATTTTTATTTCAAATATTCTACTTTTCAGTTCTTGAATTTCCATTTATTCTTTTTTTAATAGTTCTCACTTCCCTGCTGAGATTCCACATGCATTTTTCTCATTATGCCCATCTTTTCCTTTAAGCACTTGAACATACTTATAATAGGTGTTTTAAAGTCTCCATCTTCTAATTCAATTCTTCAAGCTACCTCAGGGAATGCTTCCATTGACTGCTGTCCCCACCACCACCATAATAAGTCACATTTTCTTGCCTTGTTACATGTATAGTTATTTTCTTTCATGTTTTTATTGAAATAAAATACATATAAGATAAAATTCACCATTTTAACTATTTCAAAGAGTACAATTCAGTGGCATTAAGTACATTCACAATGTTGGCCCCTTCCAGCTTCAAGTCAGCAATGGTGCATTAAACCCCCCTTGGGTTTTGACCTTTCTGACCTCCTTTTCTACCACCAGTTAGAGAAGATGCTCTGCTTTTAAGGGCCCATGTGAACAGATAAGGCCCATTGAGTTAATATCCCTATTTGAAGGTCAGCTGTGCCATATAACATCATACAATCATGGCAGTGATACCTCATCATATTCACAGGTTACAGAATAAGGGTAGAGTGTCTTCAGGATTTTAGAAATCCTGCCTACCATACCATTTATTGATCATCTATTGTGTACTTGGCACCTTAAGTGTTAAACTTTAATTTGTGACAAGCCTAAAGATATGTATTGTTTCTACTTAATATGTGGGGAAAATGAAGTAGTATAGACATTAGAAGTATTTGTCTTTATTTACCATGTGCTTGAGTTGTGTTTCAACTCTGGCTTGGCTGACTCCAAAACACATGCCATTAATTGCCATAGTGTATTAATCCCCCAATATTTAGGTGCTGATGTGTCAGGAGCCAATTTTAGGTAATCGTATGGTAGCATTTTATAGAGGATGATATCTGCAAAGATCATCAAATTTAAGATTTTATTAAGCAAAAAATGACTGAAAATCTAAGCCACTTGATTAATGCTTCATTTTGCTAGTTTTTAAATGCTCCTGGCTATTATTAACCTAAGTAATATTTCAATTAATTTAGCATGGTAATAAAGTCTTAGGATTAATATTACTTTAATCAAAAGTAATTCTTTTTTTTTCAAGTCCAAAGGTAATTCTTAATGAAACTATACTAGAAAGTAGACAAAGAAGAGATGAAAGTTTTTGGAAGGGAGAATTCTTGGCTTGTTGTTGTGGGAAGTGAGAATGACCTAGGATACAAATGCTCTGCAAAATTGACCGCGTTCCATTTAGTTGAATGTATAGAAGAATGTGATGATCTTCTTACCTCAGGTTGTATAGAGTTTATATTCATATATGCAAATGAATTCATCTTTGAAAATGTGGGTTAATTAGCATATAAAGCAAGCTGTTTTGTAATTGGCCAGTTCAATTCATATTAATAGTAACCAAGAATACTAAAGGAAAATAAAGGAAACGTAAATGGGGATAAAACGTAAATTCAGGGGATAAAATCAAATCACCCATGAAGATTTTAACTGAGCAATTCAGAAAGAACAGTGCTTTAAAAAGTAGGTATTGCTTGGAAAAATCCTAGAGGCAGCAAAAGTCAATGTACCAGGACTTCCAGTTTCTGTTCTGACATGTAAAGTGCTTGAAATTCGTCACTCCTGTCTTTACAGTGAGAAAAAGCTGGACAAACTTAAAATCAATGACTTTCAGAGAATTGAGCTCTCAAGATGAGATGTCACTGCAAAACCCAGAAAGACAAGAAAGAACAACCAGAGAGAGACAGGACCCAAGGTTTACTTACCTGGAGAAAAAGCCACTGAAATCCACATGCTGTAGGAACATTTAAATGGTAGTTTGGATAAATTGCTATAAACTGAGTATGGACTAGAATAGGAGTGAGAAATTCCTGGGGGGATCACAAACTTAGGGGGAACTCTCATGTTTACATGGACTTTCACCATAGGAATTCTACCACATTCTCAAGATGAGGATCTGAGAAAGAGCCTCTCTTGGCTCTGGCTTGGGAAGAAGAATAGTCATTGTGAAATATGTCCATCATCTTTTCCATAACAAAAACCAAATTTCCAGGAAAAATCACTTTGCCAGAGCTTTAGCCTAGAGGCAGAAGATAATCCCTCCCCACTCCAGCCTCTTCCAATCTTCCTACCTCACCTAAGGGAGGAAAAAAAATAGTCAAGAGGGCTCAGGGTTTCAAGGAAATAAACTGGAAATGCTGTAGCCAGGGAATGGAGATGAAGACAGGGAGAGAAAAAAATCGGTATGCCTGGAGAAATTCTTGTGAAGGTCACAGCCCAGAGACAGGCCAGCCAATGGGCTGAGATATAATCAGAAGATTATGGAACACCCCTCTCCCCAACACCTTACCACCTCATCATTGGGGCTCCAGTGCAATAGCTGAAAGAGCTGCAAGATACAGACTCCTTGCAGAAGAGTAGTCAGAGAAATCCAAAGTCAGGAGGGGAGATAAAAGCAAGTATGCTAGGGGAAATTGACGTCTCCGTCCCTTATATCTACAGCAAATATAAAACACAAGCTGAACTCCTAGCCAGAGAAACATAAAACCTCACACAAAAGGCCTATTTACTTCAGTCCCTATAACCCAGTATATCATGTGAGACATTTAACTAAAAATTGCAATGCATGCTGAAAGGAAAAAAAATTAATAAAAACACAGTCTGAAGAAACAAAATTATCAGAGTCAGATATGGTGCAGATTTTGTTATTATCAGATGGGGAATTTTAAATAACTATGATTAATATATAAAGGGCTGTAATGGAAAAACAGGACAACATGAAAGAACAGATGGGTAATGGAGGCAGAGAAATGAAAACTCTTAAGATAGAACCAAAAAGAAATGCTAGAAATCAAAACACTGTAACAAAAATAAGAAATGCCTCTGATGGACTCATCAATAGACTTGACATGGCTGAGGAAAGAATCTGTGAGTTTAAAGATAGGTCAATAGAAACTTCTAAAATGGGAATTAAAAGGGGAAAAAAGGAATGAAAGAATAGAACATCGAAGAACTGTGAGAAAATTCCAAAAAGTATACAATAGGAATAAGTGGAAAACCAGAAAGAGAATCAAAAGAGAATAGTACAGAAAAAATATTTGAATTAAAACTGGATGAAAACTTTGCAAAAATAATTTCAGACAACAAACCACAGATCCAGGAAGCCTGGAGAACATCAATCAAGAAAAATACAAACAAAAAAGCAAATAAATTAAAAAAAAATACTAGTCTTATCATATTCAAATTTCAGAAAATCAAAGACATAATGTACCATTTACAATAGCAGTAAGAGGACAAAATAACCAGAAATTAACTTTACAAGAAATGTGCAGAACTTATTTAGAGAAAACTTTGAAACTCTAAGGGACACAAATCATACTTAAATAAACGGAAAGACAAATCTTGTCCTTGGTTAGGAAGACTCCGTATTGTAAAGCTGTCAATGTCCTTAAATTAATCTATAAATTTAATTTCATCCTAATCAAAATGATAATGTGACTCTTTAAAAAAATTTGCAAACTGATTTTGGAAAAATTAAAATGTGAACATGCAACTGAGGTGGAGATGGGGAACAAAACTGAAAATAGGGCTTCCCTGGTGGCGCAGTGGTTGAGAGTCTGCCTGCCAATGCAGGGGACACGGGTTCGAGCCCTGGTCTGGGAAGATCCCACATGCCGCGGAGCAACTGGGCCCGTGAGCCACAACTACTGAGTCTGCGCGTCTGGAGCCTGTGCTCCGCAACAAGAGGGCCCGTGATAGTGAGAGGCCCGCGGACCGTGATGAAGAGTGGCCCCCGCTTGCCACAACTAGAGAAAGTCCTCGTACAGAAACGAAGACCCAACACAGCCATAAATAAATTAATTAATTAAAAAAAAAAAAAAAAACTGAAAATAAAGGGCTAGCCATGGTAGATATTTAAATTATTAATAGGTTAGAGTGGATAAAGCAGTGTAATAATCATGTCAAAATGATCAAATATAGAATAATAGAGAGCCAAGATAGAACTCCAAATGTGAATTTATAATAAAGGTACAGTTTACACATGCACACACACCTGTACACACACATACACACATACACACCATGCATTCAGAGTCTAATTGGACTTGCCATGATATAGATGTTGGTCGGAATTATATTTATCACCTGACCCTTATAAACTTCAATTACTAGTGGGCTATAATTATGTTCTGGCTTCCCAGAAACTAGAACTAGTTTCATGTCAATGTTCAGTCTTGCCTGAAATTTCTGATTCTCACCTTTCCCCAGAGTACTGTTATCCCAATAAATACCTATAAGCCTTCTTTGGGGAAGACTATGAGGAGAAAGCTCACAATGTACTTGTGTCTTTCCTTAGCAATGCCAGATTATTTCTTCATTCATGGGGCTCTGGATCTACAAAATAGCTTAGATTTGAGAACTGAGCCATAGTTCACATCTGTCTGTTGTGGTGGCTCAGGTTCAGCCTCTGTTGACAAGATCCAGTTATACAAATCAGTTAGCTTCTTAATGAGGCATGTGTTGATTTCATTTTCTGGAACCCCATGACTAATGAACCACAGCCAGAGACCTTGGTATGTAAGGCCGCATCTGGGGATCTCATTACCATGGGGGGCCTGCTGCTTGTTATCATACCCATCCCTGCTTGGTTTCTGGTAGTTTACTTTGCAAGGACACTGGAAAGTGGTCTACACTCAGCAGAAAGACATGGATGTAACATGGATGTTGACCCTCCCCCCTTCTCCCTCTGTGCAATATTATGTACTAGTCCCCCCTTATCCACAAGGGATACGTTCCAAGGCCCCCTACTGGCTGCCTGAAACTGCAGATAGTACCAAAGCCTACATATACTGTTTTTTCCTATACATACATACCTATGATAAAGTTTAATGTATAAATTAAGCACTGTAATAGATTAACAGCAATAACTAATAATAAAATAGAACAACTTTAACAGTATACTGCAATACATGTTATGTGAACATGGTCTGTGTCTCTCAAAATATCTTATTGTACAAATTTTACGTCTTTTCCATCTTAACTAAGCACTTAGCACTTACTGTGGCTGTAACTTTGCAGTTTGAGGTGCAACAGCAAAAACTAGCACAAATTTCTTTTTCCTTCTTCACAAATTTACAAATGGAAGATTCATTCTTACTGTATATCTTAGCAAATTCAGCATACAATTTTTTTCTTTGCTTATTAAGTCAAGAACTTGCACATTTTCACTTAAAAGAAGCACTTTATGGCTTCTCTTTGGCATATCTGAATTGCCAGCTTCACTACTCTTGTGCTTCAGGGCCATTATTAAGTAAAATAAGAGTTACTTGGACACAAGCACTGTGATACTTCGGCAGTTGATCTGATTCTGAGTGTCTAACGGGCAGGATCTGCTGGACAAAGGGATGATTCAACTCATTCCAGGTGGGACAGTGCGGGATGGCATGAGATTTCATCACCCTACTCAGAACAACGTGCAATTTAAAACTCTGAATTATTTATTTCTGGAATTTCTTATTTAATATTTTTGGACCATGGTTGGCCACAGTAACTGAAACCGAAGAAAGCGAAACCACAGATAAGCCGGGGGAGTGGGGGAGGGGACACTACTGTACTTTGTGTCAGCAGAAAGAGACAAGGGAAACAATTCCAGTAGCAGTCTGCCACAATAGCTTGAAACCTAAGCCAACTCACAAAAGCGACCAAAATAATGAGTTCTGTTATCTCCTAGTCCAAAATTCCCCCCATTCAGTAGTGACAACAAACAGGACAGGTAGGGCAACTTGAATTCAGGCATACTTGATTTATTTATACTTCTTGTGACCATGGAGGTAGTAGGAAAAAAAATGGCAGGTAGATATCATGCTTCAAGTGCTCTAGATAAATGCTTCTCAAATACTAGTGTCATATGAATGACCTGGGGTTGTTTTAACGTGCAGCTTCTGAGTCAGTATGTCTGGAGTGGGGCCCAAGATTCTGTATTTCTAACAAGCTTTCAGGTGATGTTGGTCCAGGGACCACACTTAAAGTGACAAGGATCTAGAGCACCCTGGCTCAGTGTATCACTTTTATCTACCACCCAAGACTCCCCATATATGATTTCAAGTTCTATGTTTTCTTCTAATCCTCTCACAATCCATCTTAATTTTCTCTGAAAGCTAGTGCTGACAAAATCACATATACTTCTGTCCAGGATTACTAATTGTCTCATTTCCATGTTTTTTTCCCTAATTACAATAGCATTATCATGAAGAGGGGTTTCCAAAACAGGGGAGTATGGGGGAAAGTTTATTGTTACCTACGTCTTCTTCTCTACTCAGTAAAATTTTAGTTCTTGGCTTGCCTTTGGATCACAAAAATGTAAACATTCCTTATCCTCCCTCTTTCATTCTTCATCTTACATGTATTTTCATTTGTCTAACTGGCCAAAGCCAATTCTCCTAAATCCACCAAGTTAACACATTCTGTTTGAGCTAATGGAACACACAAAATATTTCTGAGCATGTATAATTACATAATTATAACTTGCCATCACCATTAACCAAATACATTCTATGTACTTATTATGTAAACTAATACAATTCACTCCTCCAATATAATATCTTTTGCTTTCATAGGAAGGGGAAAATAGTTCCTGAAAGAGTATATGATATACTTGAATCATTCCTAAACCAGTACCTTAGTGGTAATTATGTGTCTTGGAAAGAAGAGTTTGTTTCCATTTATCTATTATTGCATAACGAACTACCTTATAAATCTGTGGCATAAAACAAAATTAATCCTTATCTCTGATAGTTCTATTATTTAATGGGATCAGCTGAGTGGTTCTCACTAGGGTGTCTCATAAAAGTGGCTTCTTCATTCTTATGTTTGGTGCCTGGGCTGGGAGAGTTGGAACAGCTGGAGCTGGTTGGGAACCTCTTTCTCCATATGGCTCTCACGGGCTTCCTCACAGCATGGTTGTCTCAGAGAAATCAGACTTCTTACATGGCTGTTGGCTTTTCCCAGATGGAGTGTTCCAAAAACCCAGGAAGAAGCTGCATGGCTACTTATGATTTAGCCTCAGAAGTTACACAGCATCACTTCTGCCATATTCTATTGGTCCAAGTAGTCTGGGCTAATCCGAATTCAAGAAACTGGAGGGAAGAGCTCCATTTCTTGTTGGAGGCAAGACTTATACGTATAGGGTGGGAAGGAACTGAGAGCAGCCATCTTTAAGATAAACGACCATGACTCCTAGAACAGAACATAGGCAGAACACACCTTGACATAAATAGTAGCAATATTTTTTTGCATCTGTCTCCTAAGGCAAAAGACATAAAAGCAAAAATAAACAAATGGGACCTAATTAAACTTAAAAACTTTTTGCACAGATACCAAAGGGGGAAGGGGGGGTGGGATGAATTGGGAAATTGGGATTGACATATATACTCTACTATGTATACAACAGATAACTAATGAGAACCTACTGTATAGCACAGGGAACTCTACTCACTGCTCTGTGGTGACCTAAATGGGAAGGAAATCCAAAAAAGAGGGGATATATGTATACATATAGCTGATTCACTTTGCTGTACAGCAGAAACTAACACAACATAGAAAAGCAACTATGTTCCAATAAAAATTAATTAAAAAAAAAAAAAACTAGAGCAGGTGTTCTCAGAAATGGAGATTATACCCTGATATGATATAGCAAGAAGGGCACTTCACCTCTGTGGTATTCTTTCCAAAACTTAGACATAACACGGATCCCTTCATGAAATAAACATCAGAAAAACCCAGATCTGGAGACATTTTCCAGGATACCCGGCTGGGACTATCA
Organism: Balaenoptera acutorostrata; assembly: GCF_949987535.1. NCBI lineage: Eukaryota > Metazoa > Chordata > Mammalia > Artiodactyla > Balaenopteridae > Balaenoptera > Balaenoptera acutorostrata. The sequence goes on along the minus strand of NC_080085.1, from coordinate 122,872,374 downwards.
TGGAAAACAAGGAAAATCTGAGACACTGTCAGAGACCAGAGCAGACTGATGAAAAAGACAACCAAATTCAAAATGGTACCAGAGATTGGATTCTGGAACAGAACGAGGATATCAATGGAAAAATTGGTGAAATTCAAATAAAGTCTGGAGTTAATAAAAACAAAATGAAACAAAACAAAACTTCTGCGCAGCAAAGAAAACCATCGACAAAACAAAAAGACAACCTACTGACTGGGAGAAAATATGTGCAAATGATGCAATGGACAAGGAGTTACTATCCAAAATGTGCAAACAGCTCATACAACTCAATATCAAAAAAACAAACAACCCAATTAAAAAATGGGCAGAATACCTGAATAGACATTTTTCTGAAGAATACATACATATGGCTAACAGGCACATGAAAAGATGCTCTACATCGCTAATTATTAGAGAAATGCAAATCAAAACCACAATGAGGTATCACATTACGCCTGTCAGGATGGCTATCATCAAAAAGTCTACAAATAACAAATATTGGAGAGGGTGTGGAGAAAAGGGAACCTTTATACACTGTTGGTGGGAATGCATATTAGTGCAGCTACTATGGAAAACAGTATGGAGGTTCCTCAATAAACTAAAAATAGAACTACCATATGATCCAGCAATTCCACTCCTGGGTATATATCTGGAAAAATCAAAAACAATAATTCAAAAAGATACATGCACCCCAATGTTCATAGCAGCACTATTTATAATAGCCAAGACACAGAAGAAATCCAAGTGCCCAATAACAAATGATTGGATTAAGAGATAGTATAGATACTATCTATAGATGGTATAGATAGATAGATAGATAGATAGACATACATACAGTAGGATATTACTTAGCCATAAAAAATGAAATACTGCCATTTGCAGCAATGTGGATGGACCTAGAGAATATTATGCTTAGTGATATTAGACAGAGAAAAACAAATATCACTTATAAGTGTAATCTAAAAAGCAACAGAAGTGAATGTGTATGCAAAACAGGAACAGACTCACAGATATAGAAAACAAACTTGTGATTACCAAAGGAAAGAAGGAAGGCAGGAGAAACAAATTAGGGTTATGGTATTAACAGATACAAACTACTATGTATAAAATAGATAAGCAGCAAGGATATACCATATAGTACAGGGAATTATAGCCATAGCAAAGTGACAAGAGTGAATGAATATGTCATGATTGTCTGAATAAACTTCTCTAGGGGCCATTTTACAAATAATGAAACAAAAGTGCAACAAGATTAAGTAAAACTTTAAACGGTGCACAGCTTCTGTGTGCTGCAACTGAGATCTGATTCCCAGTCTACCGTTATTTTTTCTGTTTCTCCAAGCAGCCTCACTTAATGAAGTCTAAAAAAGGAAATTATAGATATTGTGATTGGCTGGAATTTGCTGGAGGACATACAGGAGTATAATAGTAGAAGGAAGTCATAAATGGTCTAGAGCTGAAACCAAGAGAAAGAGAGAAGCTCAGATAGAAACGTTTGGGCCCTAGAGAGATCACCAGCAATCCAGTCTTGTTCAGGGACGTCCATCACATGTCAGTCCCAACCCCATTATGCCTGCCTCCATAGTCTGTGTTCTTTCTGCTATACCAGGCTAGTGAGAAGTCATCACACCTCAGTCAAATAGGACTGGATCCAGGGTAGAGTACCAAGACCCAGTGCTAATCCACAGGCAGACTAATAAATATAAATGATCATTTCTGTTGACCATTTATTGTTATATTAGATTGGCATTTGGCATCCCAATACTATCTTCACCCCTTTCCATGCTCTTCCCTGTATCTTTGGGGCAGGAAGGCTGGAAATATTTCCCAGATCCTCTTGCCAGAAGGGTTCTAATTTAGAATCTACTAACGGGAGGATTTTGTGTAAGATTTAGAAGGATGAAGAGAAAGAAAAGCCATTCTTTTGCTTGTGGTTTTCCTGACTAAATTCTTGCTGATATAAAGACTCTTCTGGGCATCTCCTAAGAGTTTTGGACACTTTAATCATCCTGTTAAGCCCAAGACATTGGTGTTATTATTTCCATTTGAGAGATGAAGAAATTGAAGCTCAGAAAGCTTAACTGATTTGCCCAGGGTCATTCAACAAATAGATTCCTCAACACAGATTCAAATATGGAGATCATACTCTTTCCTACCATTCAAAACTGCCTATGAGAGTAATGGTACGGGTGTGAGCGACACAGGCAAGATTATGGGAGCCCTGTAAGAATCCTCACACTGTGCTAACTGTTCTCGAGGAGCAGAAGGGCAAAGAAAGCATGCCTTAATCACCTGAGGAGCATTTAAAAGTTTATGTTTTAAAATTTCACTTCCCTCTTCAACAAGGGTGTATTAGAATCTCCCCTTGGGAGGTGATGGCAGGGAATGGTTAAAGATTAGAGATTTTTCAATAAGCTTTGATTTAAATGTTCTCTAGACAATTCTGATACAAAACTCTGGTTGAAAACCAGGGTTGTAGATCTACCATGTAGTTAGTTTATACTAGACAGAATGATTCACCACCACTCCCATCCCAGGTATGGTGGCAATTCAATAAGCCCCATTCAAACCTAATTCAGGCACTGTGCAAAGGTTAAGTTTTCAGGTAGAGAGAATCAGTGGCCTGATCTGAATGAGGCTGATGGTGAAGGATTCTCACACAGAAGATTTTCAATAAATGTTGTTGACATCTTGCTCACCCTTGGAATAGTGTCTAAGAAGATATGCTTTTGTCTTCTTTCCAGTAAGCCCCGATATAGTCTGTCTGAGGAGTAACTGTCATTACAGCATTACAGTGCAGCAAAATAGGTGTGGAAATTCAAGTTACATTTTATTCAATTGAAAATGAAGCCTAGAACTTTAATCAAATACTTCTCAGACACTTTCCAGAGAAGCAAGCTTAATGTGTCAAGTAACTCTTCAAATAGAGTCACTGCCTGCATTACCAGAGTCTGTGCTAGACAAAAACATTTACCTTTGCAGCCTATCTTCATTTTGATTTCTGCCAGATTTGTGATTCCCTATTAGCAACCTGCTCTGTATCCACAAACTCTATCTCCCTTTAAGATAGTCTGTTAGGGAACATTAAGGAGTTAGTAAAGAATCACTCTTTGGATTCCTAATTCTGCTTTTATATATTGTCAAAGACAATGGTATTTGCCTCTTATCTTTAAATTACTTCTGCTGATCCCTTTATTCAACAAATATCTTATGAAATATTTATTTAACTTGTAGTATTTGTCAGGCACTGTGTTAAGAAATAAGGATAGGTTAACCTCAACCAATCCTGGCCAAATAGATGTGGCCCTGAGAAAGCTTTATGCACGTACACATGTGGTGGGGGTTAGGTGTAGGGGACACCTGAAATTCACATGACCGAATGGGCAAAGTGTTAGATCCAATTTAATAAAGGAGCCTATATTTAGTCTGCCTAAACATATAATTCTATTTCAAAAGGGTTGTCATTAAAAATATTTATAGAATGTTTACTATGTGTATAGCCTTGCCCTAGAGGCTAACATTAAAAAAAAAATTTAGTAAGAATCAGTCCCTGCCCTCAAAGAATTCAGTCTGGGGTGAGCAACTGTTGGATAAAATAAGATAAAAGGCCATACACACTCATATATAATATATCCACTCTACTAGAAAGGTCAGGGACAATATTTGATTTTGGTCTTGGAGGATAAAGGGGTTTTGACAGACTGAAGAAGAGGAGAGTGCATTCAAGAGAGCCTGTGCAAAATCACTGATGCAGGCTCCAGAATGATAGTTTCTGCTTGAGACTGTGGATCTCAATCGGCCACAGTAGAATCAGTAGAATCACAGTAGAATCACCTGAGGCCCCCTAAACTAAATGAGGAAAAGTAAAACTTTCCAAAGTAGGTGAATGGGTTCTATCAGTCCTTCAATATTATTGAGGTAACCACCCAATTCTTTGAAAAAGAAAACAAAACTGTCCTTGTTTTACAAATGTAGTCTTTACAGGACCAGAGGTGTGGCTCCAAAAATAATCCAAAGCCCACCAGTCCTTTCACCGCTCCCCAAACCTTCCCTATTTCTCTTAAGAGGCTTGTAAATATTAAACAAACGGGAAACAAAGTCATCCTAGGAGGAACTTGCCCGTACCTTTCAGATGAATATGTCCTATCTGGTCTTCTCAGGAACCCTTATCTCTGCCATCTTTTTAAATGCAAATTTTAAAAAAGAGGGTAGGGACTTCCCTGGTGGCGCAGTGGTTAAGAATCCGGGTTCAAGCCCTGGTCTGGGAAGATCCCACATGCCGCAGAGCAACTAAGCCCATGCACCACAACTACTGAGCCCTCATGCCACAACTACTGAAGCCCGCACACCTAGAGTCCGTGCTCTGCAACGAGAAGCCACCGCAATGAGAAGCCCATGCACCACAATGAAGAGTAGCCCCCACGCACTGCAACTAGAGGAAGACCACGCACAGCAGCAAAGACCCAATACAGCCAAAAATAAATAAATAAAAATAAATAAGTTAAAGAAAAAGAGGGTAAAGTAATTTAGAACTTAACTTGTCAATATAAATAGAAATCCTAAGTGTCTTTTCTGTAAACACTAGTAAAATGGGTTTAGCCATCTAGATAGGTGACCTTGATTTGTTCCATCTGCCAGAAGCCCAATTTGAATCCAACCCCTTGTAACTGATGGGTTTTATGTTGTACCTGACACAGGACTGAAATTTTAGAATGGGAACTCTGAAGGCATTGTGTTTGTTTGTGTGTTTATATGTATCTATATGTGTGTTGTAGGTGTATGGTATTGCCAAAAATTAATTTGTAAAAGAGCTCTACTTAATTGGCTTTTTAAAAAATTAAGTGCTTATATAAATACTCAGAAAATAATCTGGCCAGAATGAATTTCAGGTTCATGTCATCTGGAAAATATTCAGTACTAAACTGATATCGGGTACTGAAGGTGGCTTAAACTTGTTGGTTTGATTAATATATACATATACATGTCTTTAGAGTCATCAATGTTGAGTATAACTTCTGTTGTACCTAAGTTTACTAGAGATGAAATAAAACCTTATTCTGTTATAAATTTGTATGTTTTCAGTAAAAGAAGGTAGGAGGAATGAGGGAAAAAATACTGAAAAGAGTTGTGCATGATCAGGATTTTTTAAGATTGGATTAAATTTAGTTGGGAAAATGGATTTTGTTGGGAGTGGGCTGGGACAAGACAGGATTTGGTTTCTCCCTCCAAAGTTTTCTGGAAATGCTGTTTTGTTTTGTTTTTTAGATTTTACTTATTTATTTATTTATTTATTTATTTATTTATTGGCTGTGTTGGGTCTTCCATTGCTGTGTGTGGGCTTTCTCTAGTTGTGGCGAGCGGGGGCTACTCTTTGTTGTGGTGCGAGGGCTTCTCGTTGCGGTGGTTTCTCTTGTTGCAGAGCACAAGTTCTAGGTGCGCAGGCTTCAGTAGCTGTGGTACACAGGCTTCAGTAGTTGTGGCTCGCAGGATCTAGAGCACAGGCTCAGTAGTTGTGGCACACGGGCTTAGCTGCTCCGCGGCATGTGGGATCTTCCCCGACCAGGGCTCGAACCCATGTCCCCTGCATTGGCAGGCAGATTCTTAAGCACTGTGCCACTAGGGAAGCCCTGAAATGCTGCTTTTAATAACAGATAGTATGAGTTTCTTTGACTTTAAGTGATCTGTATTTGCTTTTGAGATCTTTTGTAACTTTGGTTAAAGAATAAGTATTGTCTCGCAGTGACCTATGATCTTATTTGACCAAGTGTTTTAAAACTTTTTAACAAATTTCCCAAATATCAAATTTTAATTAAGTTTCTTTTGATTTCCAGTGAAATTTGGGGTACTTTAGAGGTCCCCTGAGGTATCTTAAAGAGAAATATTTAACTAGGATTATTTGGTATGTTAAGTTAAATGTAATCATTCGTAATTCTGGTTATTGTAACCAAGTTTCTTTATCGATTACATGGTAATCAGATTTTTACCGTGCCTTTTAAGTCTTTTGTCATTTATAGATTTTTTTTTAATTCTGATGCTGTTACAGGAAGTGCTTCATCATCAAGGAGATTCATAGAAAGTCTGTGGAAGCAGTTACAATAGTTCCACACCAAGATGATGGCTATGCGAGGATTCCAGCCTATACTGACTTAAAACAAGGAGCTGTCCTGCCCCTGGGGCCCCTAGATCTGGCATCCAGGGATTTTTACTCCCTGACAGGCAGGGTGATGCCCTTACTCATCCTTGAAGCAGTTACAGAAGAGGGACCATCACCCTTCTGCTTCCTGTAAGAATATGGGAGTAAAATCTCTGACATGGGAATGAAACAGGAGGGAAGGGGGCAGGGCACAACCTTTGAAAGAATGACATAGCCCAAGGACATGACATAAACTGATTAGAATCAAATGGGTCCATGATGGCTGACAAAGTCAACTTCCACTAGACCTTGAGCCTCAGTATACAAGCTCACTGTAACACATCAGCAAGCTAAATGACACACCCACAGGCGCCATGCCACTTCCAAGGCAGACCATAAGGATCAAAAAGTGGGCGGTGGCCCAATGCTTGGAAATCCCCGCCCTTTCCTGAAATAGCTGGAATATTCCTCCCACTCATTAGCCTATGAAATTACCCACTCCTATAAAAACTGACAACCCCATACCCTGGTGCCTTTCTCACCTTCTGAGATGGCCCACACTCTGTCTGTGGAGTGTGTTTCTCTCTAAATAAATCCCCTTCTTACCTAAAAAAAAAAAAAAAAAAAAAAATAACCTGAGGCTCCACCCCAGCCCCAAATAGCCCTGGAATTTGGAGAGCTAACCTAGTGGAACTTGATTGAACCGATGACAAACAACATGAATGACAAAGAAACCACTCCTTTTTTTTTCTCTTTTTTTTGGCCGCACCTCATGGCTTGTGGGATCTTACTTCCCCTACCAGGGATCGAACCCGGGCCCTTGGCACTGAGAGCGTGGAATCCTAACCACTGGACCACCAGGGAATTCCCAAGAAGCCATTCCTGCAGCAGTGTCCCCCAATCTCCTGATCTTGAGTGTGAGAGGTCTACACTAAGGCGACTAATCCCTAATCCCTTTCCTGCACCAACCCTGGGATCAAGACTCTTCATGACCCCTTCCTTCACAGGTTTCCTAATGAATTCATGATCACGGTTCCTACCATGTTTTTCCTACGGCAACATTTACAGATTTCATGCATAAATCAGATACCATGCTTCTTCTTTTAGAACAACTCTGCTCTTTGCTCCCTTCCTGACAGGGACTTTACACAGTCTTTCTTTTCTACTTGTTCTTGCTGAGTACTGAGAAAACAGGAAATCCTTCCAGATAAAGAAATCAGGAAATTTGGCTTCATATTCCCCCTGCTCCTCTCATCACCTATACCTATATTCCTAGTTAGATTTTCAAATGTGGTGTAAATAGCACTAGACTTGATGTAAGACAGGTCTGGGTTCAAATATCAGCCTTATTCAATGCCTAACTGCAACTTTGGGCAAATGGATACCTTCAGATCTTTGAGATTCAGTTTCCAACTTTGTATAAAATAGTTAGTCACACCCACTACATAGGGTTATTGTGAGGGTTGAAATGAGAGAATGACAGGTTACAGTGCCCTAAAATGTTAATTGGATTTGATTTCTAAACCATTTATTTTTACATTTCAGTAACCAATGATTACTTTAGCTATCTTTCCAGAAAAATATCTTCTTGGTAGCTAAACTCATCTATTTGCTCTTAGAACAGGAAGTTGGCAATTTTTTTGGTTGGATCATACAGTGAATATTGTCAGCTTTGTGGGCCCTGTGGTCTCTGACGCAACTTATCCACTGTGCTATTGTAGCAAGAAAGCAGCTATAGGCAACATGTAAGTGAGTGGGCCTGGCTATGTTCCAATAAAACTTTATTTACAAATAAAATGTCCACAGGGCCAGATCTGGCCTGCAGTCATAGTTTGTTGATCTCTGTCTTAGAACACAAGGCAAAGCATTGCACGGAGAAAAGAAAATAGACTTGGCCTTTTTCTAGTCACAGATTTAAATCCCAGATCTATTACTAGCTAGCTCCACTACCTTCAGCAGTTTATTGAATCCCCTCCTGGGCCTCTGTTTCATCATCTGTAGAATATAGACAATAATAGCACTTTTAACAAAATTAAAAGTGTTCACTTGAAAGTGTGGTTTAAAGAGTTACTGATAAATGATAACTTTTATTATTTGTTTATTTTGGATGGGGATGTTTTTACTACTTTTGTTGGTTCCTCTTCTCCATTTCTTCCTCTTGCTTCCCTTCCTCATTCATTTATCCTGCTGCCTATGATCCCATGAAATTTCTCTATCCATGACATCCAATGTTAATGTCCTTCCTACTCCCCACATACCAGCTTGACCTTATTTTTCCTAGAAATTATAATACCAGAAATGGGCAATGTGTAAATTGTTGTGATATATCTATATATGGGAGAATACTAGAACACATCACTTACACACTATGAAGTGTTTTATTTGAAAATACTCAGTTGAACTTGGAACAACATAATCTACTTGATTCCAGAAAAACAGAGACTAACAATGCTTAGAATAAATCCCTCTAATTAGAATAATGTTACCCAAATCAACTATTAATCTAGATTTCTTTGGATGAATTGGCCACACAAATATTATTTTAAGACCAGATTATAAACTGAGCATAACAGTAATGAGTATACTGGCCAAAAATTAATGTGAAACTCTTTAATCCATTTATGTTTGTGTCCATAAACACCCAGTGGGCTGAGGAAAGAATGGGGAGGCTGATTTTTATTGAGTATCTGTATGCGCCAGGTACTCTAGTAGGATCTTTGTATACATCATCTAATTTAACCCTTACAGTCAGATTCTATTATTAGGATTTTAAAGGTGAGGAAACTGAGACTCGGAGTTTAAAGTCAATTACTCAATATCACCTGGCAAGTAAGTGGTGGAACTTGAATAATAAACCCAGGTATGTACCACTATGTACCGTACCATACCATTTGCCTTCTCATTTTCACTGACTTGACCATTTAGTGAAAAAGATCAAAATGAATGAATGCCCTGGTCAGTCAAAACAATCAAATCAGCCTGAGTATGATGCACGCTCTTCTCTGAAAACCAGTTAACAATTGTTGCTTTCACACAGACTGGATATTGATTGCACTGTATGAAATGGCTATTAAAACAATTTTTCTTTTCCTTAAACTGTTAGGCTAGATTAGATTTGGAAGTTATGCTCCGGGATCTAGCTCCTTGAAGAACTATTGTCACTTTCTCTATGGAGTAAATATTGAGACTTGAAAGAAAGTCACTTACTTTTGTGGTTTTGTTGCTCAATAAAGGACCTGCACCCACACTTTACTCAGAGCTCTTGAAACTCTAGTGGTAACTTCCTGCCTGCTCTACCTTCTTGCCCCAGTCTTCCCCAAGAGACGACTGGTTGTGAGTAACTGTTTGACTTGCGTGAATAACGTAAAAAGTGAAAAGATGACGAGACATTATATTAAACCTACTTCAACGTGGAAACCACAGGGAGAGGAAAGAAACAAAAGAAAATCCAGAATTATCTTAATTTTGAATAATTTAAGAAAGCATTCCTCCTGCAAGTGTCAGAAAGACTATCATGTTCCTCTTTCCCATGGAGGTCCCCCTGGCATCCAAATAAGCTGTCTTTGGAGAGAGCACAGGGACAGGTGTAATCCCACTTAAATATTGGACCTACAGTTGCATATAGACATACCTGTACTCACCATTATGTGTTGAAAGCCTTTTTTACTGCTGCCTGATTAATCAATATCAATCTGGACTATGTATATAGAAGCTTTTCTTCTGTTTTTGTTTCCCCTTTGTAGCTAAGCAAGTGGTCTACTCTTTGTGCTTATGCCTGCTTATCTGCTGCAACTAATTAGCAGTCACCTAAGTGTGACTGAGTGATTGATTAGTACTATTGAGCATTACAAGCCTCAATTTGCTAAATGTTCTCATAGGATTGCAGATACATAATAAGCATTTCTGAAAAGATAACTTTTGGGCTGCACCTGCAGGCCTACAAACCCTGTACTTGCCCAGCTTTATTTGTTATTTTCTAATTTTTTTAACATCTTTATTGGAGTATAATTGGTTTACAATGCTGTGTTAGTTTCTGCTTTATAACAAAGTGAATCAGCTATGCATATATGTATATCCCCATATGTCCTCCCTCTTATGTCTCCCTCCCACCCTCCCTATCCCACCCCTCTAGGTGGTCACAAAGCACCAAGCTGATCTCCCTGTGCTATGCGGCTGCTTCCCACTAGCTATCTATTTGACATTTGGTAGTGTATATATGTCCATGACACTCTCTCACTTCGTCCCAGCTTACCCTTCCCCCTCCCCGTGTCCTCAAGTCCATTCTCTACGTCTGCGTCATTATTCCTGTCCTGCCCCCTATGTTCTTCAGAACCATTTTATTTTTTTAGATTCCATATATATGTGTTAGCATACAGTATTTGTTTTTCTCTTTCTGACTTACTTCACTCTGTATGACAGACTCTAGGTCCATCCACCTCACTACAAATAACTCAATTTCATTTCTTTTTATGGCTGAGTAATATTCCATTGCATATATGTGCCACATCTTCTTTATTAATTCATCTGTTGATGGACACTTAGGTTGCTTCCATGTCCTGGCTATTGTAAATAGAGCTTGCCGAGCTTTAAAACCTAAGAAAGAGCCTGGAGTCAGCAACAGAGATATCAATGGTTTAATGGATTGGGGAGCTTACATGTCTGAAGCAAGGTCCTGGAGTGACACCCCACCGTGTGTGGTGGATGGGGGCAGGACATGGTGGCAGTCTTTGCTCGGTGGAAGTGGGATGAGGGAAGGGGAAATTACCAGTTATAGGGGGAACTGACCTCAGGTTGGCTCATCAGTAACCAGGGAAACCAGTAGAGGGGCATGCCCCTCACTCCCCTTTTGATTAGAACCATCACTAGCTGGGGCCTGGGGCAAGTATGTAGGAAGGTCAGTCATGTGAGTAGGGTGTAGGTGAAGCAGGCACTGGTTGGGCAGGGGATGGACAGAGCGAACAACCATCTTGGGTGGACTGATCATACGATACCTGACCTCTGTTCCTCCATTTTACTAGCCAAGCTAAACCATACTTGCCTTACATTTGTGGAGAACTTATAAATAACTACTTTTAGTTAAAACTAGTGAAGGTAGTGAATAATAGTTCAAGGAAAATGTAATATATTAAATATGGTACATTATTTGGAACTAAAGTATAATTTTTCTCCTAAGGGTATTTTTTTTTTACTTTAACAGAATAAATGTTTATTTTGTCAGTCTGTTGCACCACCTACCTAAATAATAAACTAATCATGTTGAGGAAAGGAGATGGTTGTGAACAAAAACCATATGGTGCCACCATCAGAGACAAACGGGAAGTGAAGCAGAAGCAGTATGCTCTGTTTGCTATCTTCATGACTGCCCCGACAGAATCATTACTTCAGGGATAGGCTTTAGAAACCACAAGATGCTTGTTTTAGCGCTAAAACAAACAAAACAACATAAAGAAAAACGCTGTATTTGACCTGAGTTATAAAATTCAGGGCTCAAATCTACTTGGCTTTCTCATTTAGAGATTATCATTTGGGAAACAAGTGGCACAAACGAAACCATTGAAAAATATGTTGTATGTTTTAAATCGTAGGCTTATAACTTAATGGAGGCTTGTCATACCATACCTAAGGCACAAAAGTGAGACTATTATATTCGCTCAAGCAGCTGTGGGGAGTCCACATGGAATATATGCAAAGTATATATATATTTTTTAATAAAACCACATTGTTCTCAGAGATGGAATAAATTTTGGAAAGCAATTTTAATGTAGTGAAATTTCTAGATTGAGGATGGGGTGGGAAGAGGTGGGGAGCAAAGGCAAAAATTCACTTAGAAAACCTAAATCTAGTGCCTACTACCTATGGCTTCTAACTCCAAAGAACCAAAAGTTTAATGAGGGGAAAGAGAGAAATAATTTCACAAACGTAAGAGAGAATAAGATATTTGGAATCAGGTTTAATCCTAACCTGGTTAACCTGTTTATTCCCTCTGAAGTTCCAGGCATTCTGCAAGGTGCTGCAATACAAAAGAGTCCCTATTTTCAAAGAACTTAGACTCTATTGAAATGAAGTAGATGTGTAAACATAGCATAGAATGCAGTGTCATAGGTGCTATATTTGAGACTTTGAGGAAGCACTAAGGGATACAAAAGAGTCAGGTTCTCCTCTTTCACCAAACTCATCCTAATATTATCTACTTTCAGAGTGCACAGCACATTCTCTGTGCTCAAGTGTTTTTACTTCTTTTTTTTTTTTTAACATCTTTATTGGAGTATAATTGCTTTACAATGCTGTGTTAGTTTCTGCTTTATAACAAAGTGAATCAGTTATACATATACATATGTTCCCATACCTCTTCCCTCTTGCATCTCCCTCCCTCCCTCCCACCCTCCCTATCCCACCCCTCTAGGTGGTCACCAAGCACCGAGCTGATCTCCCTGTGCTATGCGGCTGCTTCCCACTAGCTATCTATTTTACATTTGGTAGTGTATATATGTCCATGCCACTCTCTCACTTTGTCCCAGCTTACCCTTCCCCCTCCCCGTATCCTCAACTCCATTCTCTAGTAGGTATGCATCTTTATTCCTGTCCTGCCCCTAGGTTCATCAGTACCATGGTTTTTTAGATTCCATATATATGTGTTAGTATACGGTATTCGTTTTTCTCTTTCTGACTTACTTCACCCTGTATGACAGACTCTAGGTCCATCCACCTCACTTCAAATGACTCAATTTCGTTTCTTTTTATGGCTGAGTAATATTCCATTGTATATACGTGCCACATCTTCTTTATCCATTCATCTGTCGATGGACACTTAGGTTGCTTCCATGTCCTGGCTATTGTGAATAGAGCTGCAATGAACAATGTGGTACATGACTCTTTTTGAATTATGGTTTTCTCAGGGTATATGCCCAGTAGTGGGATTGCTGGGTTGTATGGTAGTTCTTAAATTACAGACCTCAGTATAGTTCCCTGTTCTATGCAGTAGGTCCTTATTGTCCTAAGTTCAATATCTTGTAATAACCAATAATGGAAAAAAATCTCAAAAAAATATACATATATATATTTATGTATAACTGAATCACTTTGCTGTACACTCGAAACTAACACATTGTAAATTAACTATACTTCAATTAAAAGTAAAATAAATTTTAAAATTGCAGACCTTAGAACCAGTTTTGGATGCACACGTGTTTAGTACCTTCTGATGATGCCTCATTTTGTTTTGTTGTTATTGTTTACCAAAAGCCATATTGTCATCTACCCTATTTTTTAGAGCTGATTTTCAAGTAAAATTCTACCCTTAACCAAGAAATATAACCATTAAGGGTTATTCAAAATAACATGCCATAGGTGCTGAGAGTCAGTGTGTTAGACTGGAAAGCATAAGGGCATTAGAATAAAACAAGCTTGGGTTTGAATTCCAGCCCTGCTACGATCTTACACCATTTTCTGTACCTTGGTCTGTCCACCTGTATGATCATTACAATAATACTACCTGGGGTTGTTGAGAACACTAAATGAGTCAATATGAGTCAATGCATGTGAAGTGTCTGGCAAAAAAAAAAAATGATGTTTTCTCCAATATTTGCTGAACTTCTGGAAGGTCTCCAGTAGGACTACAACGTTTCTTCTGCTTGTATGTCTAAGGACCTCCCACTTCAGCTTGCCATATTTGAGCAATTGGATCTACTTTTCTCTTTCCCGCAATGTGTTCTCTAAACCACATCCTGTAACACTGCTCTCAGTCAAGGCTCTGCACAAGCTCTCCAGTAACCTATTCTACATACGATAGAACCTCTAGTCATAATCCTTCACCACTGCTCTCTTCCAACAGAATCTAGGAAATCCAAATTCAAGAAAGCCTTTTTACATTAAGCTAAAATCTCCTAATATTACCTGTTTCCCTCACTTTACATTTCTGGTCCTGTTGATGTTATAACCATACATTTCATATCTAATTATCCACTGTCTATTAGATGGTAAAACACATGGTGTCTAGGAAAGCTTTTTATTTTTAAACATATTGCAACTCAGATGAAGGGGGAAGTCCTCTACAATGTGTATGGATAGACCGCCAGTGGAGTTCCCTACACTGACAACGAGTTGCACTTGAGTCAGAAAAACGTTTAGGCATTTTTTACAATGTTGTGAGATATGACATGTAGATTTTACTACATCTGATACAAATATGTGGAACTCATTTACAATATATGAAGAGGTTAAAAAAATGTTGCTGTCATTTTGAGTTACATATTCAAATATAAATCTGGCTCCAGATATTACCTTGGAGGAAAAAGGTAATTCTCATTTCAAGTTGGGACACATTATCCTTGAACCTAATTTTTCAGCCAAGTAATGATCCCTATGTTTCCTTTTTATCATATTACTCATCAAGTTATTTATGATCTGGGTAAGATGCTAAAATGGTTTTGGCATATCAGAGGAACATCAGTTGTGAATTGCTGCTGGTCCTAGTTAGAATGACATGCTGTCTTTGACCTTCTTCATTTTTGGAGATAACTTTAGATGGCTAACTTATTTTTTTAAATCTTTGACAAATTGGTTTAGAGAACTCAATGCATGTCTTGGTATGGTAATCCCATGGAGAAACTATCTCAAAACTTTCATCTGCTGGACCAGACTTAGAAATGAGAATTATACACTATCATCCCCAAAGGGCATGGGGAGGGAGAAGGATAATACGAACAACATAAGTCCCAGCTGTCTTTCATAAATTACAGATTAAAATTATAGGTATCAATATATCTCAAGAAGACTAGATACTAAGCATCTGGATAATAGGAGTTACACATAATCATTTCTATCTCCCCTCTCCATCAGTTCCTATTAAGGAGGTCTGGAAAATAGTAGATGTTCCAAGATTCTTCCTAGCATCTTACACTTATAGTTGGAAATGTCCTACTGAGAGGTGCAGGCTTCCAGAGGGACGGCCTGATGTCCTTTCCTTCATCCTCTGATATGTAGTCTCCAGAAGATAACAGTAAACTCAGAAAGGAACACACAATTTTGAGCATGGAAATAAACTCTCACTTCAGCTGTGGATGATGGAAAAGGATGATGATGATGATGGTGATGATGTATGTGTGTGTGACAGGAGGATGAGTTTGACAGTGAACGGGCACACAGCACATAACTTCATGAATATCAAAATTTTCTCTCTCCTGTAGAATTATAGATCTGGTTTACTAAAGCCTTGACAAAAGTTAGTTTATACATGATAGCTACTTATCTGGAACTTGAATCTAGGATAGATAATTACACATTGCACTATTCCATTCTTTTAGCAGCTTTAAAGATTATACCTGTGCATGTGTGGGAGAGATTAGACAATTTCTCTTGTTCTGTCCAGTAAGCAAATGGATAGAACCTCTGAATAGAAAGTGGTCCTTTTCAGGCAAAAACAAAATAGTCATTTAAAAAGATTAAGATAGGCTCAAGGATGTATTGTACAACACAGGGAATATAGCCAATATTTTGTAATAACTGTAAATGGCAAGTAACCTTTAAAAATTGCATAAAAATTTTTTTAAATTTTTAAAAAAAGAAAAAAATCATTCTTTTATTCTCAAAGCCTCAGAGTTATTACAAATTATTTTACATTGAAAGTAATACAACTTAGCCTTGCTAAAATAAAATGATCAGTAATAGAGGGCACTGAGATTTGAAATAAATCATGCCAATTCAGCCTTTTATTTATTTATTTATTTACTTACTTGTATTCATTTGCTTAGAGAATAAGTATTTACTCACTTATTTTTGACACAAATTGTACTGTGTATAGCACATGTAGGAGGTTGATAGAGGACACCAGTGACTGCCTTCAAGGAACTGACAGTCCAGTGAGAGAGCTAAGAATGGATTTTAAATCTAGAATATACTACTTAAGAAAATATTTGCAAACGATGCAACCGACAAGGGATTAGTCTCCAAAATTTACAAACAGCTCATGTGGCTCAATATCAAAAAAACAAACAACCCAATCAAAAAATGGGCAGAAGAACTAAATACGTATTTCTCTAAAGAAGACACACAGATGGCCAAGAGACACATGAAAAGATGCTCAACATCGCTAATTATCAGAGAAATGCAAATTAAAACTACAATGAGATATCACCTCACACCAGTCAGAATGGCCATCATCAAAAAATCTACAAACAATAATTACTGGTGAGGGTGTGGAGAAAAAGGAACCCTCCTACACTGTTGGAGGGAATGTAAAGTGGTACAACCACTATGGAGAACAGCATGGAGGTTCTTTAAGAAACTGCAAATAGAGCTACCATATGATCCAGCAATCCCACTCCTGGGCATATATCTGGAGAAAACCATAATTTGAAAAGATACATGTACCCAATGTTCACTGCAGTACTATTTACAGTAGCCAAGACATGGAAGCAACCTAAATGTCCATCAACAGAGGAATGGATAAAGAAGATGTGGTACATATATACAATGGAATATTACTTGGCCATAAATAGAATGAAATCATGCCATTTGCAGCAACATGGATGGACCTAGAGATTATCAGACTAAGAAAAGTAAGTCAGACAAAGAAAGACAAATATCATATGACATTGCTTATATGTGGAATCTAAAAAAAGGTTACAAATGAACTTATTTCCAAAATAGAAACAGACTCACAGCCTTAGAGAATGAATTTATGGTTACCAGGGGAGAAGGGTGAGGGGAGGGATAGATTGGGAGTTTGAGATTGACATGTACACATTGCTATATTTAAAATAGATAACCAACAAGGACCTACTGTATAGCACAGTGAACTCTGCTCAGTACTCTGTAATAACCTAAATGGGAAAAGAATTTGAAAAAGAATAGATACATGTATATGTAAAAATAAATAAATAAATAAATAAGAAAGAAAAAGGAAAAAAGAAAAGAGAGGTGAAAACTGTTTTCTGAGAACTCAAAGCAAGCTATCACTTGTAGTTGAGAGGCTCCGGAATGGGCTCATGGCAAAGGTGGCTCTGAGCACAGCTCCAATTCATGGGTCAGACAGACACACATCAAGCTTGGGGACAGGTGTTCCAGAGAGAGGTTTGTTTGAATGGGTTGAAGGTAACTTAAGTTGGAAGCACATTGCATAAGTTCTTCAAGGTCAGGCTAAGGAAAGTAGAATGACAAATATTTAATATATTTAACATCTTAATACATATAATTCAGATGCCACAGATATACTGCAAGTCACTCTCCCAGCAGCTAGAGGGATCTTTTGGAAACAAAGACCTGATACTGTCACTCTACTTATTTTTTCTCTCTGATTTTTGGCAAAAAGTCCCCAAATCTTAACACACCTACAAGACCTTGCGTGACCTGAGTCTTCCCTTCATTCTACGAAATTTCCAATCTGCTTTCTCTACTTCCCTTAGACTGGGGTTCTTGTGGGTACCAGAAATATACCTTATTTCCCACATCTAGGTCTTTACGTACCCTTTTTTTCTGCAGAATATTCTTCCCACTAAACTTTGACTGGCTTATTCTTATTCATGCTTCAAAAGCTTAGCTAAAATATCACTTTCTTGATACTCCTGACTAGGTCAGATATAAACCCTGTCATCTACTCTCTTAGCAAATGGCCTTCATAATACTTAAAAATGATCCCATGGTAAGGACTAATATACTGAGCAATCGTCATGTACCAGGTACTATACTAATTGCTAAATGAACTTTTGTTGAATGGATGGATGAAGGAAGGAATAAATTAATCAATATTGTTAGCCCAGAAAGAATGAATAACTCAGATATCATCACGTTTTAAATTCACACTTCCTTTTAACTCCAAATTAAAATAGTATCTGTCCATATGACTGCTGGAAGTTCTGGCTTGTCCCTCAAATATATGGAATCATCGGGAAATTGTCATGTGTTCCAGAAACCATTCCTGGGTGTTACCCAGGAGAAAGCTCATATCACGAGATATTTGGATAACAGTGGTTAAAATCTATTGAATGACTGCCATATTCCAGGGACTGTTTACATATATTTTACATATGTAACTACATGAAATGTCTATGTATCCCTATATTCACATGTGCATGTGTCTCTATGTGTGTATACTCATTTAATACTCACAATGCCCCAATGAGACTGATTTAGTGTCACAATATATTAAAAAGAGGATACTAAGTCCTGGTAAAATAAGTAACGTCTTCAAGGTCTCCATGTGGTGGAACTTAAAACTGGAGGCTGGAGAGGGTGGTACTCACCACCCTCCTCCCTGCCCCACCGCCTGCTACAATATTTGGGGGATTGCTTTACCTTCTCCCAACAGTAGTGCTCTTAGGTAACATTTCTCCTGTTAATAGGGTTGCCAGATTAAAAAAAAAAATACAAGGCAACCAGTTAAACTTGAATTTCAGATAAACAGCAAATGATTGTTGAATATAAATATGTCTCAAATATTGCAGGGAAGATGCACTAAAAACGTATTTAGTTTTTATACAAAATTCCAATTTAACTGAGCATCCTGTAATTTTATTTGCTAAATCTGGCAACTAAACAAAATCT
The DNA here is from genome assembly GCF_949987535.1 of Balaenoptera acutorostrata. Lineage (NCBI taxonomy): Eukaryota > Metazoa > Chordata > Mammalia > Artiodactyla > Balaenopteridae > Balaenoptera > Balaenoptera acutorostrata. The sequence goes on along the minus strand of NC_080085.1, from coordinate 122,853,683 downwards.
AGTTTCCCAAATTCCCAAAGTTCGGAGTAGGGAGACAATTTCCCCTTTCCTCTATCACAGGCCTGACAGTCAACTCCTCATTTCCTATCCTAGTAAGCTATGGGTAACTATTTTTGTCTCCTATTTCTGCTTTGCTAGTCCCTTCTAAGTGGGTTTTCTACCTCCTTTTACATAGTACAGCACAATTTTTTCCCTTAATCTCAGCTCATTTTGGTACCACACACGTATGCTTCCTCATCTCTCTTATGCCTATGTCCTCCTCTCTCTTTACTCAGCCCTTTCCACTCTCTCATCTCTCAACAAGTTACAATTTATGAGGATTAAAAGAAAACTGCAACTTCTCAGTTTAACTGGGTTCCCCATCTAGAGAACAAGCTTCTTAATTTCTACTCTTTTCCCTGCCTCAATTCTGAGCACATGTCTCTTTAGGTAGTTAATACTCAGTAAAGATTTGATTGCCAAATTTTATAGGTATGCTCATAATGTTCTTTCTGGGGGTATGTTTAGGAAACACATTTTTCTCATAACAGGAGTTTAGCAGGTCACTCAGGGTGGCAATCATCAGGAACATTCTGGAAGAGAAAGAAAAAGCAAGCCACATCTTATGTTCTAGGGCCTGATGAATCCCGAGAGGCCAAGAGTGTGTACTTTGCAAAGATCTGCAGACCATCAGAGCTAAAAAACAGTCCTCAGAGCTGTCCTAATGCCACCCCTTAGTGAATTCAGATAAAACATGACTGAGGCTTATAAAGGAAAAGTGACTAGACTGAGTTCAGAGAGGATCCTTGGTTAATAATACACAACCATCAAGTTGTGTTGTCAGAAAAACTGCAGTGGGGGGAATCATTTGAATCTAGGCTCCAACGCTAGATAGCTTTGTGATACTTTAGACATCATTTATTCTTTTGGCACCTTATTTGTCTCTGAAATAAAGATGATAATATTGAGCCATGTACCTCAAGGAACTGTTTTAAGGATCAACTGAAATAATGTAGGTGACAGCAGTCTGAAAACTGTGAAGTGTTATATCAATGCAAGAAAGTGTCATTTGTAGCCACTCCTACTGTAGCAAGGATTGGAGTTAGTGAATTTGAGGCGGCCATTGTCCTCTGAGTTAGGCAGGGTCTGTGACCTGGCCCTTTGTTGGAGCCCTCTCTTCCAGATATGGGTTCTCTTAAACAAATATTTAACACTGTATGTTCTGATCATCTGTAGTCATTAAAAAGATTAAGGGTGGTTTTTTTTTTCTTTCCTAATAATAATGTATTAGCCTCAGTAGTCTGACCAAATTCCAGACTCAGTAATTGTCTTCCTCCTTACTATTCCTTAATGAGGTTCAAAAGGTTAATTAGTTGTCTGCAAAATACCAAAGTACTTAATGGAGGTAATCTAGCATGACAATATCTAAATGTAGTGCTTTGGTGAATGACTAGATAGACAGTGGTATAAAGAGCTAAGAAACTGACAGTTTCTATTAATATTCTGTTAATTGAATACAACGAGATTTAAAAATAAAAACAAAAACAAAGATACCTTTGTTATAAATAGTGATTTAAAGATAGAGAAGCAATTTTTGATGTTGGCCTAAGACTGTCAACACAAAAATAAATATTTTAAAAGAACAACAAAATATAATATCACATTGTCCTTGGAATTACAATAAATTGATAGCTGGGTAAAGCAGTAATTTGTATTGACTTGAATTGCAAACCATCGTTAAGACCCTGATATATCCCTAAAGAAGAGAATGTGCTCTGTTTACACAGCTATACACTGTCATATTCTACTGGAATCTCTTTTTTTGCAGATATTGGCTTGACTTATTTAGGGGAAATCAATTTACATTATACATGCACATAATTATATTCTCATATGTATACCCAATGAGAAGTAGTATGTTTCTTCTTTTTTTTTTGTTTCTTTGTTTGTTAGGTTTTTATTTGGTTATTTTTTCAGAGATATTTGTAAAATCCACAAGCTGGAGAAGGTACTAGCAGAAATTATGAGATCACATGACTTGGTATGTGACTTTTTCAGCAAACTGCAGGTGGTTAGCTTCAAGGACAGTAATATCTAATTGGAAAATAACTGGAAAATGTGAAATTATCTTTCCATCATACACACACATGCATATACATATATATTCATGTGTGTGCATATGTATGTGTAATTCATTTTTAAATTCCTAATAATGAATATCATCTGTTACAGTTACATTGCTTTCTTGCCTACCATTCATTTTTTTCCTGGCAATGATGACCCTGTAATTTTATTTGAGGTGAGGGAGAGAGAGAGCTAATTGAATAAGACAGAAGAGACCTTCAAGATGATGGAGGAGTAAGACGTGGAGATCACCTTCTTCCCTACAAATACATCAGAAATACATCTACATGTGGAACAACTCCTACAGAACACCTACTGAACGCTGGCAGAAGACCTCAGACTTCCCAAAAGGCAAGAAACACCCCACGTACCTGGGTAGGGCAAAAGAAAAAAGAAAAAACAGAGACATAAGAATAGGGATGGGACCTGCACCAGTGGGAGGGAGCCGTGAAGGAGGAAGTGTTTCCATACACTAGGAAGCCCCTTCGCAGGTGGAGACTGCGGGTGGCAGAGGGGGGAAGCTTCGGAGCCACAGAGGAGAGCGCAGCCACAGGGGTGCGGAGGGCAAAGCGGAGAGATTCCCGCACAGAGGCTCGGCGCCGAGCAGCACTCACCAGCCCGAGAGGCTTGTCTGCTCAGCCGCCGGGGCGGGCAGGGGCTGGGAGCTGAGGCTCGGGCTTCAGAGGTCGGATCGCAGGGAGAGGACTGGGGTTGGTGGCGTGAACACAGACTGAAGGGGGCTAGTGCACCACAGCTAGCCGGGAGGGAGTCCGGGAAAAGGTCTGGACCTGCCTAAGAGGCAAGAGACCTTTGTTTCGGGGTGTGAGAGGAGAGGGGATTCCTTCCCCGTGTGCCCACAGAAGGCAGAGCACTGCTTAAGCGAGCTCCAGAGACAGAGGTGAACTGTGACTATCAGCTCGGATCCCAGAGACGGGCATGAAACGCTAACACTGCTGTTGCTGCCACCAACAATCCTGTGTGCAAACACAGGTCACTACCCACACTGTCCTGGGAGCCTGTGCAGCCCGCCACTGCCAGGGTCCTGAGATCCAGGGACAACTACCCCAGGAGAACACACGGCACGCCTCAGGCTGTTGCAATGTCATGCTGGCCTCTGCCGCTGCAGGCTCGCCCCGCATTCCAGTTATGACTGCTGTACCCCTCCCTCTCCCTGGCCTCAGTGAGCAAGGGAGGCCTAATCAGCCACTGCTTTAATCCCTTCCCGTCTGTGTGGGGAACAGACGCCTGAGGGCGACCTACACACAGAGGCGGGGCCGAAACCAAAGCTGAACCCCAGGAGCTGTGCAAATAAAGAAGAGAAAGGAAAATTTCTCCATGCAGTCTCAGGAAAAGCAGATTAAACCCCCACAATCAACTTGATGAACACTGCATCTGTGGAACACCTGAACAGAAAACAAATGTTCCCAAAACTGAGGTGGTGGACTTTGGGAGCAACTGTAGACTTGGGGTTTGCTTTCTGTGACTGACTTGGTTCTGATTTTTGTGTTAATCTTAGTCTAGTTTTAATGCTTGTTATCATTGGCGGAATTGTTTATTGGTTTGGTTGCTCTCTTCTTTATTTTTATTTTGTTTTTTTTTTTTTAATTTTATTATTATTTTTTCCTTTTTTTTCCTTCCTTTTCTTCTGAGCCGAGTGGCTGGCAGGGTCTTGGTGCTCCGGCCAGGTGTCAGGCCTGAGCCTCCCAGGTGGGAGAGCCGAGTCCAGGACACTGGACCACCAGAGACATCTCGGCCCCACGTAATATCAATTGGCGAGAGCTCTCCCAGATATCTCCATCTCAGCACTAAGACCCAGCTCCACCCAACAGCCGTCAAACTCCAGTGCTGGAAGCCCCATGCCAAACAACTAGCAAGACAGGAACACAACCCCACCCATTAGCAGAGAGGCTGCCTAAAATCATAATAAGGCCACAGACACCCCAAAACACACCACCAGACATGGACGTGCCCACCAGAAAGACAAGATCCAACCTCATCCACCAGAATACAGGCAATAGTCCCCTCCACCAGGAAGCCTACACAAGCCACTGAACCAACCTCACCCACTGGGGACTGACACCAAAAACAATGGGAACTACGAACCTGCAGTCTGCAAAAAGGAGACCCCCAAACACGGTAAGTTAAACAAAATGAGAAAACAGAGAAATACGCAGCAGATGAAGGAGCAAGGTAAAAACCCACCAGACCAAACAAATGAAGAGGAAATAGGCAGTCTCCCTGAAAAAGAATTCAGAGTAATGATAGTAAAGATGATCCAAAATCTTGGAAATAGAATGAAGAAAATACAAGAAACATTTAACAAGGACCTAGAAAAAGTAAAGAGCAAAGAAACAATGATAAACAATGCAATACATGAAATTAAAAATTCTCTAGAAGGAATCAATAGCAAAATAACTGAGGCAGAAGAACAGAGAAGTTACCTGGAAGATAAAATAGTGGAAATAACTTCCACAGAGCAGAATAAAGAAAAAAGAATGAAAAGAATTGAGGACAGTATCAGAGACCTCTGGGACAACATTAAACACACCAGCATTCAAATTATAGGGGTCCCAGAAGAAGAAGAGATAAAGAAAGTTTCTTGACAAAATATTTGAAGAGATTATAGTTGAAAACTTCCCTAACATGGGAAAGGAAATAGTCAATCAAGTCCAGGAAGCACAGAGAGTCCCATACAGGATAAATCCAAGGAGAAACATGCCAAGATACATGTTAATCGAACTATCAAAAATTAAATACAAAGAAAAAATATTAAAAGCAGCAAGGGAAAAGCAACAAATAACATACAAGGGAATCCCCATAAGGTTAACAGCTGATCTATCAGCAGAAACTCTGCAAGCCAGAAGGGAGTGGCAGGACATATTTAAAGTGATGAAAGGGGAAAACCTACAACCAAGATTACTCTCCCCAGCGAGGATCTCATTCAGGTTTGATGGAGAAATTAAAACCTTTAAAGACAAGCAAAGCTCAGAGAATTCAGCACCACCAAACCAGCTTTACAACAAATGTTAAAGGAACTTCTCTAGGCAGGAAGCACAAGAGAAGGAAAAGACTTACAAAAACAAACCCAAAAGAGTTAAGAAAATGGTAATAGGAACATACAAGTTGATAATTACCTTAAATGTTAATGGATTAAATGCTCCAACCAAAAGACAGACACTGGCTGAATGGATACAAAAACAAGACCCACATATACGTTGTCTACAAGAGACCCACTTCAGACCTAGGGACACATACAGACTGAAAGTGAGGGGATGGAAAAAGATATGCTATGCAAATGGAAATCAAGAGAAAGCTGGAGTAGCAATTCTTGTATCAGACAAAATAGACTTTAAAACAAAGACTATTACAAGAGACAAAGAAGGACACTACATAATGATCAAGGAATCAATCCAAGAAGAAGATATAATAATTGCAATTATGTATGCACCCAACATAGGAGCACCTCAATACATAAGGCAAAGGCTAACAGCCATAAAAGGGGAAATTGACAGTAACACAATAACAGTAGGGGACTTTAACACCCCACGTTCACCAATGGACAGATCATCCAAAATGAATATAAATAAGGAAACACAAGGTTTAAATGACACATTCGACCAGATTTTTCTTGAAAAATCTCAAATAAAAAATTTAACCTTACCCCTAAAGGAGCTAGAGAAAGAAGAACAAACAAAACCCAAAGTTATTAGTAGGAAAGAAATCATAAAGTTCAGACCAGAAATAAATGAAATAGAAACAAAACAATAGCAAAGATCAATAAAACTAAAAGCTGGTTCTTTGAGAAGATAAACAAAATTGATAAACCTTTAGCCAGACTCATCAAGAAAAAGAGGGAGAGGATTCAAATCAATAAAATGAGAAATGAAAAAGGATAAATTACAATGAACACTGCAGAAATACAAAGCATCATAAGAGACTACTACAAGCAACTATACGCCAATAAAATGGACAACGTGGAAGAAATGGACAAATTCTTAGAAAGGTAGAACCTTCCAAGAGTGAACCAGGCAGAAATAGAAAATATGAACAGACAAATCACAAGCACTGAAATTGAAACTGTGATTAAAAATCTTCCAACAAACAAAAGTGCAGGACCAGATGGCTTCACAGGCGAATTCTATCAAACATTTAGAGAAGAGCTAACACCTATCCTTCTCAAACTCTTCCAATATACAGCAGAGGGAGGAACACTCCCAAACTCATTCTATGAGGCCACCATCACCCTGATAGCAGAACCAGACAAAGATGTCACAAAAAAAAACTACACGCCAATATTACTGATGAACACAGATACAAAACCCCTCAACAAAATACTAGCAAACAGAATCCAACAGCACATTAAAAGGATCATACACCATGATCAAGTGGTGTCTATCCCAGGAATGCAAGGATTGTTCAACAAATGCAAATTGATCAATGTGATACACCATATTAACAAATGAAGGATAAACACCATATTATCATCTCAATAGATGCAGAAAAAGCTTTCAACAAAATTCAACAACGATTTATGATAAAAACTCTCCAGAAAGTAGGTATAGAGGGAACCTGCCTCAACGTAATAAAGGCCATATATGACAAACCCATAGCCAACATCATTCTCAATGGTGAAAAAATGAAACCATTTCCTCTAAGATCAGGAACAAGACAAGGTTGCCCACTCTCACCACTATTATTCAACATAGTTTTGGAAGTTTTAGCCATGGCATTCAGAGAAGAAAAAGAAATTAAAGGAATCCAAATCACAAAATAAGAAGTAAAACTGTCACTGCTTGCAGATAACATGATACTATACATAGAGAATCCTAAAGATGCTACCTGAAAACTTCTAGAACTAATCAATGAATTTGGTAAAGTAGCAGGATACAAAATTAATGCACAGAAATCTCTTGCATGCCTATACACTAACGGTGAAAAATCTGAAAGAGAAATTAAGGAAACACTCCCATTTACCACTACAACAAAAAGAATAAAATACCTAGGAATAAACCTACCTAAGGAGACAAAAGACCTGTATGCAGAAAACTATAAGACACTGATGAAAGAAATTAAAGATGATACCAAAACATGGAGAGATATACCATGCTCTTGGATTGGAAGAATCAACATTGTGAAAATGACTATACTACTCAAAGCAATCTACAGATTCATTGCAATCTCTATCAAACTACCAAAGGCATTTTTCACAGAACTAGAACAAAAAGCTTTACAATTTGTATGAAAATACAAAGGCCCTGAATAGCCAAAGCAATCTTGAGAACGAAAAACAGAGCTGGGGGAATCAGGCTCCCTGACTTTAGAGTATAATACAAAGCTACAGTAATCAAGACACTACGGTACTGGCACAAAAACAGAAATATAGATCAATGAACAGGATAGGAAGCCCAGAGATAAACCCACACACCTATGGTCACCTTATCTTTGATAAAGGAGGCAAGAATATACAATGGAGAAAAGACAGCATCTTCAATAATTGGTGCTGGGAAAACTGGACAGCTACTTATAAAAGTATGAAATTAGAATACTTCCTAGCACCATACACAAAGATAAACTCAAAACGTATTAAAGGCCTAAATGTAAGGCCAGACACTATAAAGCTCTTAGAGGGAAACACAGGCAGAACACTCTAGGACATAAATCACAGCAAGATCCTCTTTGAACCACCTCCTAGAGAAATGAAAATAAAAACAGAAATAAACAAATGGGACCTAATGAAACTTAAAAGCTTTTGCACAGCAAAGGAAACCATAAACTAGATGAAAAGACAACCCTCACAAGGAGAGAAAATAATTGCAAATGAAGCAACTGACAAAGGATTAATCTCCAAAATATACAAGCAGCTCATGCAGCTCAATATCCAAAAAACCAACAACCCAATCCAAAAATGGCAGAAGACCTAAATAGACATTTCTCCAAAGAAGATGTACAGATTGCCAACAAACATATGAAAGGATGGTCAATATCACTAATCATTAGAGAAATGCAAATCAAAACCACAATGAGGTATCACCTTACACCAGTCAGAATGGCCATCATCAAAAAATCTACAAACAATAAATGCTGGAGAGTGTGTGGAGAAAAGGGAACCCTCTTGCACTGTTGGTGGGAATGTAAATTGATACAGCCACTATGGAGAACAGTATGGCGGTTTCTTAAATACCTAAAAATAGAACTACCATATGACCCAGCAATCCCACTACTAGGCATATACCCTGGGAAAACCGTAATTCAAAAAGAGACATGTACCATAATGTTCATTGCAGCACTATTTACAATAGCCAGGACATGGAAGCAATCTAACTGTCCATCGACAGATGAATGGATAAAGAGGATGTGGTACATATATACAATGGAATATTACTCAACCATAGAAAGAATCGAAATTGGGTTATTTGTAGTGAGGTGGATAGACCTAGAGTCTGTCATACAGAGTGAAGTATGTCAGAAAGAGAAAAACAAATACCGTATGCTACACATATATATGGAATCTAAAAAAAAAAATGGTTAAGACGCAGATGTAGAGAATGTACTTGAGCACACAGGGAGTGGGAAGTGTAAGCTGGGACAAAGTGAGAGAGTAGCATTGACATATATACACTACCAAATATAAAATAGATAGTGGGAAGCAGCGGCATAGCACAGGGAGATCAGTTTGATGCTTTGTGGCCACCTAGGTTGGGATAGGGAGGGTGGGAGGGAGATGCAAGAGGGAGGGGATATGGGGATATAGGTATACGTATAGCTGATTCACTTTGTTATACAGCAGCAACTAATACAACATTGTAAAGTAATTATACTCCAATAAAGATGTTAAAAAGTAAAATAAAGACAATATGATGTACACACACACACACACATATACACAAGATGGAATACTACTCAGCCATAAAAAAGAATGAAATAATGCCATTTGCAGCAACATGGACAGACCTAGAGATTATAATACTAAGTGAAGTAAGTCAGACAGAGAAAGACAAATACCATATAATATCACTTATATGTGGAATCTAAAATATGACACAAATGAACCTATCTATGAAGCAGAAACAGAATCACAGACCTAGAGAACAGACTAGTGGTTGCCAAGGGTGAGAGGGCATGGGTGAAGGATGGAGTGGGAGTCTGAGATTAGCTGATGCAAACTAATATATATATGTATAACTGAATCACTTTGCTCTATACCAGAAGCTGACACAACATTGTAAATCAACTGTACTTCAATAAAATGAATTTAAAAAAAAAAACAAAAGACAAAAACAGAAGTCCAACTCGTGAGAGGGATTAACCAAGATGGCGGAGTAGAAGGACGTGCTCTCACTCCCTCTTGCGAGAGCACCAGAATCACAACTGGCTGCTGGACAATCATTGACAGGAAGACCCTGGACTTCACCAAGGAGGACACCCCACGTCCAAGGACAGAGGAGAAGCCACAGTGAGACGGTAGGAGGGGCGCAATCAGAGTAAAATCAAATCCCATAACTGCTGGGTGGGTGACTCACAGACTGGCGAAAACTTATTCCACAGAAGTCCACCCACTGGAGTGAAGGTTCTGAGCCCCACCTCAGGCTTCCCAACCTGGGGGTCCGGCAAAGGGAGGAGGAATTCCTAGAGAATCAGACTTTGAAGTCTAGTGGGAATTGATTGCAGGACTGTGACAGGACTGGGGGAAACAGAGACCCCACTCTTGGAGGGCACACACAAAGTAATGTGTGCATCGGGACCCAGGGGAAGGAGCAGTGACCCTGGGGGAGACTGAACCAGACGTACCTGCTGGTGTTGGGGGGTCTCCTGCAGAGGCGAGTGGTGGCTCTGTTTCACCGTGGGGATAAGGACACTGGCAGCAGAGGTCCTGGGAAGTTCTCCTTGGCGTGAGCCCTCCCAGAGTCTGCCATTAACCCCACCAAAGAGCACGGGTAGGCTCCAGTGTTGGGTTGCCTCAGGCAAAACAACCAACAGGGAGGGAACCCAGCCCCACCCATCAACAGTCAAGTGGATTAAGGTTTTACTGGGCTCTGATCGCCACAGCAACAGGGAGGGAACCCAGCCCCACCCATCAACAGTCAAGTGGATTAAGGTTTTACTGAGCTCTGACCGCCACAGCAACAGTCATCTCTACCCACCACCAGAGCCTCCCATCAAGCCTCTTAGATAGCCTCAACCACCAGAGGGCAGACAACAGAAGCAAGAAAAACTACAATCCTGCAGCCTGTGGACCAAAAACCACAGTTGCAGAAAGACAGAGAAGATGAAAAGGCAGAGGGCTATGTACCAGATGAAGGAACAAGAAAAAACCCCAGAAAAACAACTAAATGAAGTGGAGATAGGCAATCTTCCAGAAAAAGAATTCAGAATAATGATAGTGAAGATGATCCAGGACCTCGGAATAAGAATGGAGGCAAAGATTGAGAAGATGCAAGAAATGATTAACAAAGACCTAGAAGAATTAAAGAACAAACAAACAGAGATGACCAATACAATAACTGAAATGAAAACTACACTAGAAGGAATCAATAGCAGAATAACTGAGGCAGAAGAACGGATAAGTGACCTGGAAGACAGAATGGTGGAATTCACTGCTGCGGAACAGACTAAAGAAAAAAGAATAAAAAGAAATGAAGACAGCCTAAGAGACCTCTGGGACAACATTAAACGCAACAACATTCGCATTATAGGGGTCCCAGAAGGAGAAGAGAGAGAGAAAGGACCAGAGAAAATATTTGAAGAGATTATAATCGAAAACTTCCCTAACATGGGAAAGGAAATAGCCACCCAAGTCCAGGAAGCGCAGAGAGTCCCATACAGAATAAACCCAAGGAGAAACACGCCGAGACACATAGTAATCAAAGTGGCAAAAATTAAAGACAAAGAAAAATTATTGAAAGCAACAAGGGAAAAACGACAAATAACATACAAGGGAACCCCCATAAGGTTAACAGCTGATTTCTCAGCAGAAACTCTGCAAGCCAGAAGGGAGTGGCATGAAATACTTAAAGTGATGAAAGGGAAGAACCTACAACCAAGATTACTCTACCCAGCAAGGATCTCATTTAGATTTGATGGAGAAATCAAAAGCTTTACAGACAAGCAAAAGCTAAGAGAATTCAGCACCACCAAACCAGCTCTACAACAAATGCTAAAGGAACTTCTCTAAGTGGGAAACACAAGAGAAGAAAAGGACCTACAAAAACAAACCCAAAACAATTAAGAAAATGGTCATAGGAACATACATATCGATAATTACCTTAAACGTGAATGGATTAAATGCCCCAACCAAAAGACATAGACTGGCTGAATGGATACAAAAACAAGACCCATATATATGCTGTCTACAAGAGACCCACTTCAGACCTAGGGACACATACAGACTGAAAGTGAGGGGATGGAAAAAGATATTCCATGCAAATGGAAATCAAAAGAAAGCTGGAGTAGCTATACTCATATCAGATAAAATAGACTTTAAAATAAAGAATGTTACAAGAGACAAGGAAGGACACTACATAATGATCCAGGGATCAATCCAAGAAGAAGATATAACAATTATAAATATATATGCACCCAACATAGGAGCACCTCAATACATAAGGCAACTGCTAACAGCTATAAAAGAGGAAATCGACAGTAACACAATAATAGTGGGGGACTTAAACACCTCACTTACACCAATGGACAGATCATCCAAAATGAAAATAAATAAGGAAACAGAAGCTTTAAATGACACAATAGACCAGATAGATTTAATTGATATATATAGGACATTCCATCCAAAAACGGCAGATTACACGTTCTTCTCAAGTGCACACGGAACATTCTCCAGGATAGATCACATCTTGGGTCACAAATCAAGCCTCAGTAAATTTAAGAAAATTGAAATCATATCAAGCATCTTTTCTGACCACAACGCTATGAGATTAGAAATGAATTACAGGGAAAAAAACGTAAAAAAGACAAACACATGGAGGCTAAACAATACGTTACTAAATAACCAAGAGATCACTGAAGAAATCAAACAGGAAATAAAAAAATACCTAGAGACAGGGCTTCCCTGGTGGCGCAGTGGTTGGGAGTCTGCCTGCCAGTGCAGGGGACGCGGGTTCGGGCCCTGGTCTGGGAGGATCCCGCGTGCCGCGGAGCGACTGGGCCCGTGAGCCACGGTTGCTGGGCCTGCGCGTCTGGAGCCTGTGCTCCGCGGCGGGAGAGGCCGCGATGGTGAGAGGCCCGTGCACCGCGATGAAGAGTGGACCCCGCTTGCCGCGACTGGAGAAAGCCCTCGCGCAGAGGCGAAGACCCAACACAGCCATAAATAAATAAATTAAAAAAAAAAAAAAAAAAAAAAAAAAATCAAAAAAAAAAATACCTAGAGACAAATGACAATGAAAACACGACGACCCAAAACCTATGGGATGCAGCAAAAGCGGTTCTAAGAGGGAAGTTTATAGCTATACAAGCCTACCTAAAGAAACAAGAAAAATCTCAAGTAAACAATCTAACTTTACACCTAAAGAAACTAGAGAAAGAAGAACAAACAAAACCCAAAGTTAGCAGAAGGAAAGAAATCATAAAGATCAGAGCAGAAATAAATGAAATAGAAACAAAGAAAACAATAGCAAAGATCAATAAAACTAAAAGTTGGTTCTTTGAGAAGATAAACAAAATTGATAAGCCATTAGCCAGACTCATCAAGAAAAAGAGGGAGAGGACTCAAATCAATAAAATCAGAAATGAAAAAGGAGAAGTTACAACAGACACCGCAGAAATACAAAACATCCTAAGAGACTACTACAAGCAACTTTATGCCAATAAAATGGACAACCTGGAAGAAATGGACAAATTCTTAGAAAGGTATAACCTTCCAAGACTGAATCAGGAAGAAACAGAAAATATCAACAGACCAATCACAAGTAATGAAATTGAAACTGTGATTAAAAATCTTCCAACAAACAAAAGTCCAGGACCAGATGGCTTCACAGGTGAATTCTATCAAACATTTAGAGAAGAGCTAACACCCATCCTTCTCAAACTCTTCCAAAAAATTGCAGAGGAAGGAACTCTCCCAAACTCATTCTATGAGGCCACCATCACCCTGATACCAAAACCAGACAAAGACACTACAAAAAAAGAAAATTACAGACCAATATCACTGATGAATATAGATGCAAAAATCCTCAACAAAATACTAGCAAACAGAATCCAACAACACATTAAAAGGATCATACACCACGATCAAGTGGGATTTATCCCAGGGATGCAAGGATTCTTCAATATACGCAAATCAATCAATGTGATACACCATATTAACAAATTGAAGAATAAAAACCATATGATCATCTCAATAGATGCAGAAAAAGCTTTTGACAAAATTCAACACCCATTTATGATAAAAACTCTCCAGAAAGTGGGCATAGAGGGAACCTACCTCAACATAATAAAGGCCATATATGACAAACCCACAGCAAACATCATTCTCAATGGTGAAAAACTGAAAGCATTTCCTCTAAGATCAGGAACGAGACAAGGATGTCCACTCTCACCACTATTATTCAACATAGTTCTGGAAGTCCTAGCCACGGCAATCAGAGAAGAAAAAGAAATAAAAGGAATACAAATTGGAAAAGAAGAAGTAAAACTGTCACTGTTTGCGGATGACATGATACTATACATAGAGAATCCTAAAACTGCCACCAGAAAACTGCTAGAGCTAATTAATGAATATGGTAAAGTTGCAGGTTACAAAATTAATGCACAGAAATCTCTTGCATTCCTATACACTAATGATGAAAAATCTGAAAGAGAAATTATGGAAACACTCCCATTTACCATTGCAACAAAAAGAATAAAATACCTAGGAATAAACCTACCTAAGGAGACAAAAGACCTGTATGCAGAAAACTATAAGACACTGATGAAAGAAATTAAAGATGATACCAACAGATGGAGAGATATACCATGTTCTTGGATTGGAAGAATCAACATTTTGAAAATGAGTATACTACCCAAAGCAATCTACAGATTCAATGCAATCCCTATCAAATTACCAATGGCATTTTTTACGGAGCTAGAACAAATCATCTTAAAATTTGTATGGAGACACAAAAGACCCCGAATAGCCAAAGCAGTCTTGAGGCAAAAAAATGGAGCTGGAGGAATCAGACTCCCTGACTTCAGACTATACTACAAAGCTACAGTAATCAAGACAATATGGTACTGGCACAAAAACAGAAACATAGATCAATGGAACAAGATAGAAAGCCCAGAGATTAACCCACGCACCTATGGTCAACTAATCTATGACAAAGGAGGCAAAGATATACAATGGAGAAAAGACAGTCTCTTCAATAAGTGGTGCTGGGAAAACTGGACAGCCACATGTAAAAGAATGAAATTAGAATACTCCCTAACACCATACACAAAAATAAACTCAAAATGGATTAGAGACCTAAATATAAGACTGGACACTATAAAACTCTTAGAGGAAAACATAGGAAGAACACTCTTTGACATAAATCACAGCAAGATCTTTTTCGATCCACCTCCTAGAGTAATGGAAATAAAAACAAAAATAAACAAGTGGGACCTAATGAAACTTCAAAGCTTTTGCACAGCAAAGGAAACCATAAACAAGACGAAAAGACAACCCTCAGAATGGGAGAAAATATTTGCAAATGAATCAACGGACAAAGGATTAATCTCCAAAATATATAAACAGCTCATTCAGCTCAATATCAAAGAAATAAACACCCCAATCCAAAAATGGGCAGAAGACCTAAATAGACATTTCTCCAAAGAAGACATACAGATGGCCACGAAGCACATGAAAAGATGCTCAACATCACTAATTATTAGAGAAATGCAAATCAAAACTACAATGAGGTATCACCTCACTCCTGTTAGAATGGGCATCATCAGAAAATCTACAAACAACAAATGCTGGAGAGGGTGTGGAGAAAAGGGAACCCTCTTGCACTGTTGGTGGGAATGTAAATTGATAAGCCACTATGGAGAACAATATGGAGGTTCCTTAAAAAACTAAAAATAGAATTACCATATGACCCAGCAATCCCACTACTGGGCATATACCCAGAGAAAACCGTAATTCAAAAAGACACGTGCACCCGAATGTTCATTGCAGCACTATTTACAATAGCCAGGTCATGGAAGCAACCTAAATGCCCATCAACAGACGAATGGATAAAGAAGTTGTGGTACATATATACGATGGAATATTATTCAGCCATAAAAAGGAACGAAATTGAGTCATTTGTTGAGACGTGGATGGATCTAGAGACTGTCATACAGAGTGAAGTAAGTCAGAAAGAGAAAAACAAATATCGTATGTTAATGCATGTATGTGGAACGTAGAAAAATGGTACAGATGAGCCAGTTTGCAGGGCAGAAGTTGAGACACAGATGTAGAGAATGGACATATGGACACCAAGGGGGGAAAACTGCGATGAGGTGGGGATGGTGATGTGCTGAATTGGGCGATTGGGATTGACATGTATACACTGATGTGTATAAAACTGATGCCTAATAAGAACCTGCAGTATAAAAAAACAAACAAAACAACTAATACTAAACTTTCATTGGGTTATTTGTATGGAAATATGTTAATATAAATGTTTCAGACATTACATGAAATTTCTAAAAATCTTATATTTGTATTTGTATGGAAATATGTATGGAAATATGTTAATATAAATGTTTCAGACATTACATGAAATTTCTAAAAATCTTATATTTGTATTTGTATGGAAATATGTATGGAAATATGTTAATATAAATGTTTCAGACATTACAGGAAACGTCTAAAAATCTTATATGTTCTGGTATAATGTTATAAGTAATAATCCTAGTTATTACTTTAAAATGTATATCTCAGAAATAACTAATTTTCTTGTCAACTGCATTATTATGAACTTTCATCAAATCTTTAACCATGGTCATTTTTAAGTCTTTTGTCATTTACAGACAGTTCTGGGTGTACTCTGATGATTTTGCAAATATGTTCCTATAAAAGAGTTTCATCTTCAAGAAATTCATGGAAAAGACTCTGACAAGTACAGGTTTCTGGTAACTGACTGTACTGCTGAACTGAATGAATAAGCATTTTCAGAACTCTAATGAAAAACTGATGAACTCATAAAAGTGCTAACAAAAGATCAAGATGAAAAAAAAGAAATTAATTACATGGGACTGAGTGAACTGATGAGGATGAGTATAATTTTTGTGACTTTCTGTATGAATTAAAAAAAAAAAATCCCACAAGGACTCAGAGGAAAAGAATATACAAATCAATTTTCACTGCAAAGTAAAGGAGCTGTTGCAGTGGAGGATTGCTGGACTGAATGTCAATATTATGACATAGTATAAGTGTGTTTCATGTTTGGTAATTGCAATCATTGTTGCTTTTGTTGTGGTAATCCATGTACAATGCTTGGTGTCAGTCTATCTATCTCTTGTAAAAATAAAATACAGTGTGTGTGTGTGGAAAAAAAAAATAAAAAAAAAAAAAAAAAAAAAAAAAAAAAGAAGTCCAACTCGTGTGTTTCTACAGAGGATTTAGGCAAATTTCACAAAAATAAAATCTCTAATAAAATAGGAATAGAAAAACAAACAAAAAAACGGAAACTAAAATTGTGCTGACCACAAGTTCAGTTGTGTTTCCTGACAGACATGGAAGAAAGGAGACACAGTTGGATCTAAAAGATCCTGTTAGAGGAAAGAAGAAATGCTAACATTCCTCTAGAGGTACAGTTTTTCCAGCACTAAATTCAAAGAGAAATAGATTATGAAGTGTTTGATATAGGAGACACTGACTAATATGAAATAAATTATCCTCAACAGTGATGTTATCAGGGAAAAAGGGAGTTAAAATCCACACAGCTATTACTCCAAACTGCCATTAGTAAGCAGAGGGGGAATAAAATCCCTTGCTAGTCTGACAAAGGACTAGCCAAATCATGCAACTTTCTGGCGATTTCACTTGCTTTCAGTACAGGATGTGAGGTATCAGGTGGAACAGACATAAAATACATGGCCCTTAAAATACTTTCCCTAAACATGTTTTTTTGATACAGTAGAAATCCTTTATTATATCTTAAATTAAAATATTATATTCTTAAGGGACCTATGCAAACTCTAGGCAAAATATATAATATATATACGGAACCACCTTATAGCCATCTAAAAGCTCATAAATGAGGCATGTCTGCCCTTATCTAGTGAAATCTCTTTCAAAAAAAAAAAAAACCTGACATTTCCCAGGACCCAAAGGGACAATCAACGCACTTAGAACAGGTATCCATCAAGCCAATGGCTCACAGCCGAACTTCCTGAAAGAGTTACCAATTTTTACCGTCTTCCCTATCTCACCTCCCATTCACTTCTCTTCTCAATGCAAATTGACTCAGTTCCCCACTACTTCATCTAAACTGTTTATGAGAAGGGCACTGATGATCTCTGTTTGGCTAAATTCAGTGGATATTTTTGTTTCATCCTTCTTCCTTCATTTGTTCAATAAATATTTGTTGATTGAAAACAATATGCCAGGGACTCCCTTCCAGAATAGAAAGACAGATATCAATTAAATCATATAATTGCAGTGATAATAAGTGCAATGAAGAAAATGTACAGGGCACTATGGAAGCATACAACAACGAACTTGACTTAATCGTGGGGAATCAGTTGACCTTGCAGCAGCATTTGGCTTCTGAGACACTATACTTCCTTGGCTTTCCTCCCTTCTTACTGACTGCACTTTCTGTTACTTTCTCTGTTTGACCTTTAAATATTTGCCAAGGACAATCATGGTTGACACAGAACAATTCTGGTTTATGCTTGCCATCCTGGCATAATGCTTAATAGTGTTCCCTTTAACTCTCAAGAGAGTCTGGGTTTGGACCATAAATGCTATGCTCACCCTTTTTCTAGGTGACCTCATTCAGTGTTGAAGCATTAAATAGCACATATATATGTTGATGACTCCCCAGTCTTTCTCTAACTTGGCACTTTTTTTTCTGAGCTACTGACATGTATGTTGAACTGCGGGCTCAGTAACTCCAACCTGATCTCTCCCAAGCTCAGTATGGCCCAAACTGAATTTAATTTGCTGTCCCTACTATCTATCTAGTTGTGGAAGCCATAAACCTGTCACTCAACCTTGAGTCCTTCTTCTCTGACATATCCTTATTGTCAAACGACCACCAAAATCTCTTAAACCACATTCTAAATGTACCTTGAGTCATACTGCCCAAGTCTAGACAACCAACCTGTCTCACCAGAATGACTGCATCTGTCTCCTAACTGTGCTCCCAAACTTCATTCTCCCCCTACACACATCAGTTTCCTCTTCCAAACAGCAGTCAGAACGATCTCTCTAAATCTCACTAAATCACCATCTTGTTGAAAACTCTTTAGTGATTTTCATTGAATTCAGGGTAAAGAACAAAATCTCTATTACCTACCTACCTTTATTTTTAATCTCATTTTGTAGCTGATTCTATCTTTTGTTAACTACCTTCCAGACACCCCCATGCCGCACATCTGCATTTTTCCTGTCTGGGACACTCTGCCTGCCATTCCAATGCAAATATCACTTCTCCAAAGAAGGCCATATGTCCTTTTTTATACATTCACATGTACTTATTTTTCATATCAATCATCACCAGTAATTAAATAATGATGTCTTTTAAGTAATTTGGAAATTATTTCTTTTAATGTCAGTCATTTTCCGACTATAAAACTCAATGAAGACAGTGATTTATTGTCTGTTTAAAGCTTTTATCCTCAGCACCTAGCCCAGTACCTGGCACACTGCAGAACCTCAATAAATATTTCTTACAGGAAATAAAGGAAGGAAAGGACATTGATTAAATGGGAAACAGTGTCTTTAGACATGTCCTCATGACCTGAGAAGAACTTCAGAATCCTGATACTTTGCACTGTAATCAAAATATACCCTAGATTGAAGGATTGAAGACTGAAGACGTCAGGAGCTCTGAATGACTGCTTGTAAGGAGAACTCCCTGCCCATCAGGAACACTTGTTTTGCCCCTGACATGGGTAAGAAATTCCTGCTGTGTTAGTCCACTGTGATTTTTTTCTTCCTGTTCAGTAGCTCGTGTTACTTTAAATACCCCTTGCTTAATACCTCAAGCAAATTTGTTTCAATTTGACAAATGAGATTATCAATGATTATAGAGTAGTACCAATTAGTCTCAGAGATCTGAATTAATGTTGAATTGACTCTGATGATGAGAGTGTTGAGAACAACAACCAAAAATGCACCTTGATAGCCATGAAGGATACGTCTTGACACTTCTGTAAATATCATTATATCTTGTGATTTTCCAGGCAAAGGACATTTTAATTTTTTCTCACTGAGCTGGGGCCTTGTTAACTAGACACTATACTTCTACACTCCATTACTTAGTATCTCAACAAACTGGGACCATTTGACTGTTATGGGTAGAGGAGGAAGGGGTTGAATGGGGAAGAATGTCAGAAGAAAAATAAGGAAGAAATACAGGTTGGTAAGGCATCCAGTTATTGTTCAGATCTATGGGCTGCTTTGAGCTCCTCATGTTAAGAGGACCCGATATTTACGGTACATATTTTCATGAGAAAACTGCTAATGATTTGGGCAAGGGTTGAGGAAAAGAGTAGATACAAATTTGAAAGGAAACTGAGAAGTCAGGCACAAGCAGAGCAGCATCAGGTTCCAGTAACAAATTATAACAACGTTTCGCCACAGAATTGAGACATGTTCTGCCACCCTGAGGACTGGAAACATCTACATTCAGCATCCTTAGTATAATCATTGATTTTTCTCACAATTGGTCAAGGCCTGTGTAAGATTTCTCCAAGTGGACCCATATGCAGCAGGTGTGGACAAATGGGTGTCAGAGCAAGAGACAAATAACCAGGGATATTGCACAGCCACATGTTGGTGACAGGTAACAGACTGGTTTGTGCATGCTTATGAGGCAGTCCTTTGGAGAGTCCAAGAGAGGGGCTAAAATATAGCCATTTAAACAATAGGATTCATATTTGGTTTGTGGAAAAGAAGTATGTGCTTGCTTAATTAATAATGACTAGTGGTAAAATTTAAGATAAGATAATTGGATTATAGCACACCACCACCATCATGAAATTAAGTCAAGTATAATTGAAAAAAATTAAGTAGCTCATGCAATTCCTTAATCAGAACTATAACATATGTGAAGGTGAATGAAGAATAGTGCACTGCATTTAGAGAAATATGTTGGGGGGATTGGATGCTTAAGTATTTCTATGATAATTTTATAAATGAGTTAAGTAATACACCAGAGCATTCAGTGGCTTTCATGAGGCCTCTCCACTAGGATTAAAAACAAGTTTCTGTTTTTTTTACACCACACTCCACACTGGAGCTCCCTAATCACATAGTTAGAAGGGAATTCATCTTCCTCTAAACTCTCATACTGAAATTCAAATTTTACTTGTGCATTTTCACTCCTCTGAACTTTGCACTTATTACTTTATTAATATTATTGATGTAAAGGGTTTATCTTTCCCGCTAAAATGTGAATTCCTTGAGGACAGAGATAGTATCAGATTAATTTCTGTGTCTTCAGTGATAAAATACCATCCAGTCCCTAGCGTAAGTTCCTTAGTTGTTTACTGAGTGAATGTTTGATTTTTTATCAAAGAAATTACATAAGTTGAAATAGCAGCCTCTTTCCAAACTCTCTGTTTCATCATGATAAAACTTGAATGGGTTTAGCATCAAAGCATCCTGCCAAGGATTGCTCAAGAGATTGTCCCAAATTCTCCATCTAAGTCAAGTTGCCCCTCCTGTGTGAAGGTCATGCAAAGCAATTCACTTAACATTTCATTCAACAAATATTTACTGTGACCCTACCATATGTCAGGTACTGTCCTAGACACTAACAATACCTCAGTGAAATTGGCAGATAATGTCCCTGCTCTTATGGACTCTACCTGCAGTGAAGGGAGATAGACAACAAACAAATGATGTCAAGTAGTGTAAGTGCTGTAAGGGAAAGTAAAGCAGTGCAAGAACATAAGTGTATACCAGAGTGAAGGATGGGAAATTGTTATTTTATACAGAATGGAAATGAAGATTTCTCTGATATGCTCTCATGTAAGTAGAGATCAGAATTAAGTGAGGGAGAAAGCAATGAGATCTCTGGGGAAGATCATCCCAGTCATAGGGAACAGTGAGAGAAAAAAACCATGAGACAGGACCATGCCTGGTGTGTTTAAGGAACAGCAAGGGAGACAGTGTGACTGAAACACTGTGAGAAAAGGATAGCAGGGCAGGCGATGAGATCAGAGGTAGAGGGGGTCAGATCATAGAGGGCCTTGTAGGTCAGAGAGCCTCGTGGCTTTTACTCTGAGTGAAATGGGAAATGCCTGGAGGGATAGGAGCAGAAGAGTGGCATAATCGGACATTCAAACTTTCAGAAATTACACTTCTTGAAAAAAATAACTTGAATACCTTGCCGGAAGAATGAAAAAAGAATCATTCAAGAACTAAAAACTGATAAAACTGTCTCTAGAAGGATCTGTGTATTAAGCATAGGATCCAATTAAATATATGGGACTGAGTATAAATATTTTTTTCTAAATATGGTTATAAATCTGATATTTTAATCTTTGAAAGAGATGCTCTCTGTAAAAAAAAAAGTGATAATCACAGAATAAATAAAAGACTGGGGAAATGGAGAAAGGGGGTTAATAAAAGTGATTAACTGCTTTTCTACAATGGGCAATAAAAACGTTTTATTTTTTTGCTTTGTGGCAAGTTCAATATAAATTTGAGAATGCTTTGAAAAGCTTTGTGATGACTACTTCTGGAATTAAAAGCCGAATGTCTATCCTTTAAATCACTGCAGAAAACAATAATAAACAAAAATAGTCTATAAAAAACTAAGTGGGAATAAAACAACAAGAAATGATAAAAAACAGAGAGCTTTATAAGAAGATGGAAGAAGTAAAATCAAACATAGTATTAGTGATGATAAATGAAAATTAATTAAATTTCTTATTAAAAGAAAAATATTCTCAGGCTCTCAGTTGTTTTATCCATTAATGAGCTACTTACAAGAGAAACAGTGGCAATAAGACGTAGAAAGGCCACACACACACACACACACACATACAACAATGGGCAGCAATATTTCAGGCAATCAAAACAAGGAAAAAAAAATAGGCACAGTGCTAACTGGAATTAAAAGATTAATTTATATCAATAAAGTATATTATCTCTAATGAAAAATGAACAATTATGGGGCTCTATGTGCTATCATAACATGAAAGTATACAAAAGCCAGACGTTCTTCTCGACTGAATTAAAAAAAGAAACATAGGAAGGAAGAAAGAAAGGAATGAATGAACAAAAGAAAGAAAGAAAAAAAAATACCAAGTGAAGTGCAGTGGAGATTGTGCATATCACTATCAGAATATGACAGATCATGGGAAATCATAAATAAATAAGTATAGGTCATCAAGATGGTGACATAGATTGTTCTCAACTTTGGCCCCCCTCACAAGATCAACTAGCAACTATTCACAGACAAGACACCTTTGTGAAAATCCCAGAACCCAGGGGTGAGGTCAAAGCATCCCCCAGCCCCAGACCACAGAGATGGAGAAGAACCATATTAGAAGGGAGAGAGGTGCAGCTACAC
This sequence comes from Balaenoptera acutorostrata, assembly GCF_949987535.1. NCBI lineage: Eukaryota > Metazoa > Chordata > Mammalia > Artiodactyla > Balaenopteridae > Balaenoptera > Balaenoptera acutorostrata. The sequence goes on along the minus strand of NC_080085.1, from coordinate 122,830,869 downwards.
TCTGACCATAGCACCCTCCCATCCCAGGCAGGCATAATGCAGCCTACTAAATGATAGAAAACATATGCAGACCACATATCTGATAAGTGGTTAATATCCAAAATATATAAGGAATAATAATAATAATAAACCAATTAAAAATGGGCAAATGATCCAAATAGATATTTTTCCAAAGGAGACATAAAAATGGCCAACAGGTACATGAAAAAGGCTCAATATCACTAATCATCAGGGAAGTGCAAATTAAACCACAGTGAGATGTCACCTCATAGTTGTTATGAAATCTGTTATCCAAAAGACAAGCAATAAGAAATGCTGGTGAGGATGTGGAGAAAAGGGAACTCTTGTAGCTGTTAGTGGGAATGCAAATTGATGCAGCCACTATGGAAAACAGATTGGAGTGTCCTTAAGAAATTAAAAGTAGAACTACCACGTGATCCAGCAATCCCACTTCTGGGTATATATTCAAAAGAAATGAAATCACTATCTTAAAGAGATATCTGTATATCCATGTTCATTGCAGCATTATTCACAATAGCCAAGGTTTGTAAAAATTTGTTTCTACTGACAGATAAATACAGAAAATGTGATACATATCTATATAACTATCTGTTGATCGATAGATCGATCTATGAATGAACATTATTCAGCCTTAAAAAAGAAGTAAGTACTGCCATTTGCAACAACATGGAATGAACCTGCAGGGCATTATGCTCAGTGAAACAAGCCAGAAAGAGAAAGACAAATAATGCACAGTATCACTTACATGTGGAGTCTGGAAAAAAAGGGAAAAAAAGTCAAACTCATAGAAAAGGAAAATAGAATGATGGTTGCAGTTGCCAGGGGCTGGAGTGGTAGAGGCTGGCAAAAGGGTACAAATTTTTAGTTGTAAGTTGAATGAGGTCTAATATATGATGTGGTGACTATAGGATCTAATATATGATGTGGTGACTATAGTCTATAATACTGTATTGTATAATTGAAATTTGCAAAGAGAGTAGATGTCAACTTTTTTTTTTTTAACCAATAAAAGGGTAGGTGAAGTAATTAATGTGTTAACTCGTTAATTAACTCAATGGTCAGAATACTTTTACAATATATACATATATCAAATCATGTTGTACACTTAAAATATATTACAATTTTGTCAATTATACCTCAATAAAGCTGAAAAAAGTTGCAGGTGATCTTAAAAAAACCCAGAATACTTTGCAAAAATACAAAATAATAGACAAATGAAAGAAGATAATAAGAAATACTCCCCAAATCTTCATTCTTATAAGAATTATGTATATAATAAAAATGACTTAAAATCACAAGGATGGAGTTTTTTAAGGTGTTATGGACCGATTAACTATTTTTAAGAATCATTATATATTATATATAAATGTATGTTTATGTATTAGTATATAATATAAACATGATAAATGTACCACATACCAAAATAAATTCTAGATTCATTGAAAATATATATATTAGATAATTAAACCATAAATCAAAAGAACTAAATAGAAAAAATAAGTTACTGTTTATATGATCTCAAGTTGGAAAAAACATTTCCAAGCATACAAGCAAAAACAGAAACCACAAAGAAAAAAATCTCAAAGTTGAGCTACATAAACCCCAAATACCAACGTGTGTATTTTATCTACTTATTCTTAGAAGTAGTAGCTGTTATTAATGCTATTAGTTGAAAACATCGTATAGAACTAATTAAAGGCAAATAATAAACTTGGAAAATGTTTAAAACATGTATGATAAAATGTTACTGATCTAATATATAAAGAACTGTTGTAACTCAGTAAGAAAATAGAATTAGTCCAATAGAAAAAATGAGCAGAAATCATGAGCAGACAATTCAAAGAAGGAAAATAGAGCTCTCGTCCACTGCAGAGCACAAGTAGGAAGGGGAAGCATTCACTTAGCTGTTCATACATAGAATCTATACTATAGATTCTAATATATCTATTCTCGTTTACGCTCTCTCTCTCTTTCTCTTTCTCTTTGAATCTTTCCAAATATGTGATCTCCTAATGGCTCTCTTGTCTTCCAGCATTGTTGTATGGAGTCATTATTTGTTTCTTTGTATTATGTCTTCTTACATTTCATTATATGAAATTTAGCATAGAGAAGTGAGCTCAGTCTGCAACTTGATATATAATCCATTATCCCTAAATATTTTATGACCCTTTCAATCATATCTACTGGAGCTTTCAAGGTTACCACTGGTCTACTCTCAACTCCTTCTAAAAGAAACTACCCAGTACGTAGGCCCTCAAGGCAAAACCACTGATGGACATGATTTTTACCCACTTACTCATTATCTTCTGGCTAATTAGACCACAGAGAGACCCTTGACACAACGGCTGCCAATCCATAGACTAGGTGATGAATTAAGGTACAACCTGATATGAAAAGATGAGATAGCTCAGGGGAATTTCTTGCTTGGGAATTGAAACGTACAATTGAAATTTAAAAGAACAAAAGGAAAAGTTAATTGAGACAGTTACTGGTGAAAGCCACAGCTTAAAGCATGGAAGCTATTCAGTAGATCACAGGACAGAGGATAAGCCCAGAGAGAAGCAGAGGACCCATGAATAAGCCTTACGAGTTCCCACATAAATTTCAGTCCTTGCCAACTTTTGAATTCCTGTCCTGGTCCACAAAGAACCACCATATTGTTGCAGTAAGTTAAATGAATCATTAGTTTTCTATTACTGAACAACATATTGCCACAAACGTAGCAGCCTCAAAACACACACATAATTTTATAGTTCTGTAGGTCAGGAGTCTGATTCTAACTTAAATGCAACTTTTCCTCAGCATCTCAAAAGCAACAGTCAAGGAGTTGGCCAGGCTGCATTCCATTCTGTAGCTAGGAGCTCTCTTCCCATTGAGGTTGCTGAAACAACTCAGTTCCTTGTAGCTGTAGAGATGACATTCCTATTTTTTGCTAGCTGTAGGTCAGGGGACATTCTGAGTTCCTAGAGCCCTCACATTTCTCTGCCACATGGTCTACTCCATGGGCAATTCACAACGTGGATATTTGATTCTTCAAGATCAAGAAGAGAATTTCTTGCTCCTGGCTACTAAGATGTAGGTTGATATAATGGGAGGCATCCCATCATCTTTGCCATACTATATTGGTTAATACCAAGTTACAGGTCCTGCTGCACTCAAGGGGAGGGTATTATTTAAGGGTGTGATTCATTGGGGGTCAACTTAGGGTACGTCCATCACAGTGAGTTCCTGCTACCTGCAATCAAATGTGGCTATGGAACATGTTACCTCAAATTCTTTGTGAATGACAGAACTTTAATAAACAGATACAAGGACACATACATTCTCTCTTTTTTATTTACTTTCTATCAACATCTACCCCCCTTTGACAGAATAAGAAACCATTTTATTCATTAATATAATTTCTCTTCTAGTCGAATGTTAGTTGGCAATAACTCTAGGTCTGAACCTCAGAAAGTTGGTTAAACTAGCTGAAGAGGTATGCACTGTGTTTAATTTACCATTGTTCATTGATTTTGTTCTTTTTTAATCAGGTCTTGGATACTGCATTGCTATTTAATAAGTTGAATTTCAGCTCTGAGAATCACCAATGTACAACCTCACCTTTATCCCTGAACTGATTTTATCAAACATATAAAATAGAGGAAGCATGCTTGAGGAAATACGAAGCTACCATGAAAAATTAAATGGTTACATAATTTAAAATACAAACAAGCAGGTGTTTTGTAGAAACATACTGGTTTTTCTAAATGAAGCATTTCTTTTCACTAATTTAAACTAAATAAAAGATGCAGTAACTAATTGCAAGAACCTAGATTTTACTTTCAGGAAAGCAAGAACCATTCAATAGAGAATGCTTATGAGGCCTAAACCATGTAAAATGGCTATTTTAGCATACTTCTTCAAAGGACAGGGTTTCATTATATTTGAAAGTTCAACTCAACAGCAACCTCTAAGTCTGAAGCAATTAATAAAATGTGCATCTTATATAGAATTGCAGTACTATTAGGAAAAGGAGGAAGATGAGCTGTAAATATCAATTAATGGAACCTACTTATTTGTGTATCTATTCATAGAGAGGAAACTCATAAAGCAAAAAGTATACCTATTTACTTTAGAAGATCAATTTTCCCTATCTAAATAAGCTCAGATAACATTTTAAAGTGTTTCTCTTTCTGCAAGAAAATATTTTGTGCAACCTTAAATGTAAGTACTTCCACACAGCCACCATCCTAAAAAGTTGGTGGCTACCTCTTTGAAAATATTAAATCAAAATTAGGCTGACACTGAATTTCTATGTAATATGCACCTGCTTGTTGATACATCCTGAAGAAAGGGCACAAACAAGGAAGGATAGAGTCCTGGTTCTTAAGTAGTTTGCAATAAAAAAGTTATCATCAACAAAGAAAAGGGAATTATCGACGTGAAGATGAAACAATGACTTAAAAATACAACTATAAGAGAGGTGACAAGGCAGTTCATGACTGCCTTGTCAAATGAGTTGCAGAAAGTGACTGCAGGATTTCAAATGAGAGAAAAGTCATTGGGAGGAATGGGTGGTATATTGAATAGAGCACCAGTCAAGTAGGTAGAAGGAGTTTTCCATTTATAGTTTTGTTACCGATTAGTTGTATGACCGACAAAAATCCGTTTTCTTTTCTTGTAATTGCTTCATTTATTAAATGAAAGCTATGGCTATCATGGATGGTATATATAGTTCGTTCCAATTCTAATTTTCCTGATTGTGAAAACACATTTTAGGTTATTTTTTTCTTTGACTATAATAAAAACTCTTTGTGAGATACCCAGGCTTCATTTCCCCAATAATAATCAACATTAGGACATTGGAAGGTGACTGAATAGACTTCCAGTATATCACTTTAAAAGAACCATGGATTCCTTAAAGTAACACACATAAAATTTCAGAACCTCTGTCTTCACAGTGGATCTCAGGTCAAATCTATTAATTTTCAGTTTTCCTATTTGAAATTTAAAGTGAGGAAAGAAAAATGCAAAACCTAGACTGATCAGAATCTTTCTCTATTCAGGAGAGGCGCCAGGTCCTCGTCTTTATTAAATTTCTTGTCATTTGATGAATTAAATATAATTACAATGAATTCACCTGGGATTTGATTATAATCTATGGAGTTTTTCTTTCCAATTATATAGTTTCATATTAACTCTTAAATGGAAATGTGTAATCTTTCTCTCAAAGACTAGAGAGCCACATTCCTTTGAGCATTTTGCAGAAGTGTTATTTGAAAGGATCTTGAAGACTATACAAGATTCTTTTAAATCTGACAACAGCACTCAAAAGCAGGTGAGTGGCCCCAATTATTATTCTCTTTTCATAGGTTAGCAGTTCCAGACCCAGACTCATCATAAAGGACTCAAGGGACTGCTAAATTGTCTGTTGGCTTTTGCCTTTTGCTCGCGCTCCTATTGGTCAAGTGAAAACTTCCCATTCACTAGAAGTTCATTCTTAGCCATTAAGTGGGACAAGTGGCTAATGAAGACTGTGGGAAGAGTCTGGATCTGTCATTTTATCAAATGATTTGTTAACCTTAGGCTTCAGATAACGTGAAAAAAAACCTGAATGTTTCTGAATGGCTGAATGGATACGTGAAAAGAGGTGATACTAGTTTCTCAATGTTACAGGATATTTAAGGGAGACTTGTTTTATATGTTTGTTCATTCATTAGTTCATCCATTCATCTTAATTTTGGCTTACCCCTTCAAGTGTTTGTATAGTATATACATCAGATAATTTGTGAATACATTCTGTAATTTTATTTTCAGAAAGCTTATAAAATGCATTTTACTTTTCTGAAACTTCTTTTTATGAATCTAAGTCCATTTGAGGCTGAGCCTCCTTCACTGTCTGAATTTGAAGTTAAAGATTCATTCTGTACATTTATTCATGCCATAACAATATGCCAAGCCTTGTGCTAGGCAGTATAACAAATACAGAGTGTTCCACATATATATATATGTGGAATATTACTCAGCCATAAAAAAGAATGAAATCATGCCATTTGCAGCAACATGGATTGACCTAGAGATTATCATACTAAGCAAAGTAAGTCAGAAAGAGAAAGACAAACACCGTATGATATCACTCATATGTAGAATCTAAAATACGACACAAATGAACATATCTATGAAACAGAAACAGAGTCACAGACACAGAGAAGAGACTTGTGGTTGCCAAGGGGGAAGAGGGTGGGGGAGGGATGGATTGGGAGTTTGGGATTAGCAGATGCAAACTAGTATGTAGAGAATGGATAAACAACAAGGTCCTACTGTAAAGCATAGGGAACTATATTCAATATCCTGTGATAAACCATAATGGAAAAGAATACGAAAGAGAATACACATATGTATAACTTAATCACTTTGCTGTACAGTGGAAATTAACACAACATTGTAAATCAACTATACTTCAATAAAATTTTTTTTAAAAAATGTTACATCTCAGTGCCTACCTCAAAAAGCCTAATGTACAGAGGAAAGCAGACCAATTTTTAAACAAGTAATCACATAGTAGGACAAAAAAAAAACGAAGTAAAGTATGTCCAAATTGCTATGGGAACCCAGAGGATGGTGTATTCTTACGTCAGTAGAGAAGGTCAGCAAGGCTACGTCTCTCTGTATTAGTTCCGGAGACACAATTTACATTGTAGTCTATGTGTTATGGTGTACTACAGAGTGGCAATATTTGAAGGAAATATCTAGAAAGACTTTCATGACGAGGTAGCATATAAGTTGATTCTTGAAGGAATAGCAGAAATTTGTCACCCAGAGAAATAGAGAAGGGGCACTGCTGGCAAAGAATATACCGAGTTCAAAGACTTGCATGTGGGAAAGAACATGTGACATCTGTTGAATGGAGACTGAGGTGTTTGGGGATGTCCCTAGAAATGAGAATGGTGAAGTTGCAGGAAAAGGGAATAGCAAAGAAGCAGCATGTTGAGAAAGAACACGTCATACCAGAAAGTGGCAAGAAGTTTGTGCGGCTGTAGCATTATCTGTGTGAGGTGTGACATACCAGTCTCTCATCTCAATCTTCAAAGGTTTAATGAGAAGAGGAAAGGTAAGAACTTGGCTTTAAAATTCATCTGTTGGCAAAAGGAAACCATTTAAGGACTTTTTTTTTTGGGTCACACTGTGCGGGCTTGCAGGATCTTAGTTCCCCAACCAAGGATCGAACCTGCACCCTCAGCAGTGAAAGTGCCAAGTCCTAACCACTGGACCGCCAGGGAATTCCCTCAAGGACTTTTTAAGAATGAAAATGACTTGGTCAAATTAGTGTGTTAAAACAACCTATTATTTGTGTGGAGAATGACTAGATGGGACAAATAAGAGAAATGATTGTAGGACTGTATGGAGATCAGAGGTATAGATGAGTATTAGTCAAATAAATCTACAAAATCTCAGCCTCTCCCCACTCTGTGACCTTGTGCAAACCTTTTATTCTGAAACCTCAGTTTCCTCATGTATAAGGTGGAGCATATATTAATAATTATCTTGTATGTGATAATTCAGTGAAATAAAATTTATTAGCACCAAGAATCTAGGAAAATAGATGGATTGGATGGGTAGCTGTCAATAAGAAGGAAAGATACATATAATGAATTCAATAATGTTTCATAGCAACAGTGAGAAATGTCTATGTGAAGTAATCATGGAACAGTATGGAGAAAATAACTATATCAACTCTTTGGTCTATTTAAGTTAAATCTTAATAGCATCTTAGTTATTGCTCTTCTAACAATGCTAAGATAGAAGTCCATAAAATGTTACTATCTTATAGAGAAATCAATGCAACACCAATCATTTCTCTGGCCCTTTGGTTGCCTTTGGCCCAGATTCTACCTGTGAGGTTTCAGAAACTTTACAAGCCCTTGATGGAATCCATGGTCTTCAAAGCATGCAGAGGATCAGTAAGCAGCTCCTGCACCGTTTGAGAATTGATCAGAGAGAATGTTATGGAACAATCCCTTGCAGTCTGCAGATAACCCTGGTTATGCATACTGCTGACCTCATTCCTAACTTGCCACATCTCCAGGCTAGGAAATACAGATTTAAAGTAAAGATCCAAAATCACAGAGCTAATTTCTCCATCACTTAGCCCAAATTTAAATTTAGATTTGACAGAATATAACATTAGTGTTTGCTTTATTCACTGAAGATATAACTTCTCTTCAAATTTGTTTGAATTACCCATGGGCAGTGCAGAGTGGAAAGGAAATGTATTTATGCTATGGTTCCCTCAATATTTCCTGTAAGGAAGAAACTTTATATATTTCATGGTAAAATTTATCATAGGACACTTTATAAAATGTATTGAAAATAACTCTATTGAAAAGAATCAGATATATGTGTATCTGTATTCTGTTGCCTAATTTTCTGTGTTTTTCTTCTCCTTGTCTTATCTCCTTACTCTCTCAGTTGACAGGCCATAGGCTGTGAAGCTAAATTATTTAGAACATATTTTATAGGGAGTGTTAGGTATCTATACCACTCTATACCAATGACTCTTCTGTCTACTCCATTACAAAACCACCTTCTCATCTGTAGAAGAAACAATATCTCACCTTGACATTCAGCCTAATCTTCAGAGCAGAGCCTGTGTTGCTTGGTTCCTATATCCTTTATGACCAATGCATGAAAATCTATGGTAACATCAACTTTTTCACGCTTACTAAATGGCTTTTGAGGATCATAATACATCTACTAACTCCTGACAAGGAGAATTTGCATGAGCCTGTTATCTGAGATTATAAAGCCATGATGAATGTATCTTGGCTAAACCATGGCCCAGTGGGTTAATGAAGTGTCTCTCAAGCTAAATAAGGAAGAAATGGGAAAATGTTAGAAAAATAGAACGTGCTAAACTGAGAAAAGACTGATGAACAATCTGGTTATGCCAATGTTTAACACTGGAGCATCTCTACCCTTTATAGCCAGACATTTTATTCTTGTCAGTCTAATCCCACACCATGCCTTTTTATACCTTTCATGCACTCAACCACTCAGTATTCATTTCTCTGTGCTTCACTTCTCACAGTGCTCAGCACAGTATGTATTAGGTACCCAATAAATACCTATTGAATAAAAGAAAGTATATGCCCTCTTCTTTAGGTGTATCTTTCACAAATACTCTAAAATTTTACTCCTATTACTTTACATACTACTTCCTGGGTCAGTCACATGAACCAGCCAATCTTTGACTGTCCCTGATAGAGGCAATAAGAGATGTATTGTAGAAAGGCCCATGGCTTCCATTAACTTGTTTGAAACTCTTCATATATTAAGATAATGTCTCCTCCTGGGTCAAATTTCTCAAAGCTGTGCTTCCTGCTGTGTAAAAGAGACCTTCAATATGAGTTTATTTTATTGATGCTACCACTGCTTGCTTTAATGTTCTGGCCACTGCCAGTTCCAAAGCTTGATCAGCACACATCATTTTCTTCTTGATTTTCTTAAGCAACCAGTGCCGTTAACGTGGCTACGGAAAAAAAGAAACCTACTTAAATATGCAAAACTTTACTCTTCAGTGAGTAACAACCATATTCACTGATACAAAGGGGCTCTTGGATTTTGCAAAGCACTGAGTAACAGCTAGAATCAAATCGAAATAGAAGACATAAAGAAATTGCTTTCAACCCTCATTACTCTAGTATAGGCTAATGAAAATAGCTGCTATTAATATTTGCCCTAATTTAAAAGAAAAACACATGACACCAAACATAAAAAGAGACCTTTGTTCAAAATCTTGTAATAAACTCTAATGGAAAAGAATCTGAAAAAGAATATATAACTGGATCACTTTGCTGTACACCAGAAACTAACACAATATTGTAAACCAACTATACTTCAATAATTTTTTTTTTAAAAAGAGACCTTTGTCTACAAGATGGGAAGTGCTTATATAAGTGGAAATACCCAGCTGTTTGGTATCATTTGACAAAACTTCTGTTTACTGGATATCCAAAATTCCTTTGTATAGATGTTTGGCATAGTGTAGAAATAGACAAAATACATCTATTCCTAATGGAGAAGCTAAACTGTAAAACGTTAGAATAGTAATGAACCTTATATAAGTTGACCCAAAGCATATTTGAACATCATTGTCACTTGAAGAAACACTTGAGTGACTCTAAGTAGTAGCAGCCCATCAGCGGCCAGGCTGATTAGCATTCTCTAGCTGCAATGTTTACTGAAAGTTAGCCCAGGTGTGAGAAAATAAAACACAATCAAGCTTTGGACACTTTGCCTGGACATTATAAAATAATTATACTGTCTAAAAAGGTAGGAAGTAATTTCCTGTATATAAGATGACAAAGACAGTGATTACCAGTAGAAATCCTATGTAAAAAGCAGATTGGAATGTCGGCTTTCAAAACATCTCGGAAATTATCTAAAGAGATGTCAATACTGGCAGAAACCAGTGCATATCTCTTTTATGACTCTCAGTAAGAGTCTTTTGGAGTGGTTTTAAAAGAATGATATTTGGGTTTTTTGTTTCCTTTGATAAAGGAAACAGATTCACAGTTAAAGACTTGAAAATGGGTATAAATTAAAATTTGTCTTTTGAATTTCTGTTTCTGAAGGAGTTCATGGTAAAGTCACATTTTGATCTTCAAGAATATTTTAAAATCATAAACTCAACAATCAAAATTTCATCTCTTACATAATATATAAGTACCTTTAGACAGGTTAAATGATGCTCGTGCACTTAGGAAATGACCATGAAGACCATTTTAAAAGAAATTAATCTGTGCAAAAAATCCCCCACCTTTACTGCCTGACCTTTCTAGATCCTCACTGTAAAGATGCCTTACTAGACAATGACTGTATATTGATTCTTATGATCTGGTGGAGTTCTTCATACAACAGATCATCTATACTCTAAATGATAAGTGTGACAAAACTTAAATTTCATGCCAAAGGCTGTTGCCTCATCCCATCAGGAATTTGTGGGAGTCATTTGCCTAGGCTCTGAAGCCTTACTAATGCCACCAGCACAGCTTGTATGTCATGGAAGTGCTCTTGTACTGGGCATTGGTAGTGCAGAGACCACTCTGAAAAAGTTTAGCCATATTGTTCTTTCTCATCCAATAAATATAATCAAAGAGAACTAAACAATAAAAACCAAAAAGAAGGTTTTGTTCAGTTGCAAGAACACTTTTCATTTTTTTCTTAGCATTATTACTCAGTATGAACAGTGCTCAAGGAAGAGAAACCAATTCCCCCAGAACTCAAAACATTCTTCCTTACTTTTTAACTCTTTCTCTTTTTTCCTTTCTGTGTGTCTCCTTGATGTTTCAGAGCCTAAATACCTGATGGAGCTGGAGATGGGAGTGTTGTTTTGACTCACAGGAATATAAAATATTACAAATGGAAATTCTATAAATAATTGCACATGTTTATGTTTGTTTGAGGGGGGAGTGGAATGTTTCGTGTATCAAAAAATATCCTACTTAAGAAAATTCTAAAACACCATTATCCCATTGAACAGTTTAAATGATAGAGAACTTAAAAACCCAAAGGCATCCCACTCCGTCTGAAGAGGGTACTGTGTATCAGAAAGTACTCATGTTGAGAAGCCATTTTTCTATATAGAAATGAACATAACATGCTTGGTAAGTTATGAACTGTAAAAAGTAGAAGAGGATACTTACTGCCTTCTTTTAAATAACTTATCTTTAGAGGAGGTGGCCAAGAAGGTGGAGTAGGAAGACCCTGAATTCACCTTCTCCCATGGACACATCAAATTACAACTATTTACAGAGCAACTATCTATGAGAACCACCTGAAGACTAACAGAAAGATTTTCTACAACTAATAACTAAAGATGAAATTACGACAAGACAGGTAGGAGGGGCAGAGATGTGGTATTGTCAAGACCTAAACCCCTGGGTCAACGACACACAAATGGGAGGAATATCACAATCATAGGAGGCTCCCCCAAAGAGTGAGGGGTCTGAGCCCCACGTCAGGCTCCCCAGCCCAGGGATCTGCATTGGGAAGATGAGTCCCCAAAATGTCTGTATTTCAAAACCAGCAGGGCTTATTTTCAGGAGAGCCAGAGGGCTGTAGGAAACAGAGGTCCCACTCTTAAAAGGTGTGCACAAAATCACACACACTCCAAGTTCCAGCACAGAGGCAGTAGTTTGAAAGGAGCCTGTGTCAGACCACTTGAAGAGCCTGCCAGTGAGGCAAGAGGCAGCTGAGCCTCCCCGTGGGGAGAGAGACACTAGCGGCAGCCATTTTGGAGAGCTTGACCACTGACATTTTGGAATCCTCCTTCTACTCTCTTAGCACCAGGGGATTACCTACCCACCAGTGGGTTGGTACCAGCCCTGAGACCCCCAGACCACATAGGCAGCCATGTAGGGACCTGCCACCACCCATCAGTGGCACAGCAAATATTAGCAAACAGAAAGGGATAAACTGACAGTACCACAATAATAGTAGTGGAATTTAACACCCCATTTACATCTGTGTACAGATAATCCAAATATTGCATTCAAAAGCAGCAGAACACACATTCTTTTCAAGTGCACATGGAACATTCTCCAAGATAACTCACATGCTAGGCCATAAAACAAATCTCCATAAATTTAAGAAGACTGAAATCATATCATGCGTCTTTTCTGACCACAATGGTATCAGAAAGCAAAATTAAGAAAATAATCCCATTGACAATTTCATCAAAAAGAATAAAATATCAAGGAATAAATCTACACAAAGAGGTAAAAGACTTTAGACTTGTACTCTGAAAACTTTAAGATATTGATGAAAGAAATTTAACACAATACACACAAATGGAAAGATATCTTGTGCTCATGGATTGAAAGAATTAATATTGTTAAAATGACCATACTACCCACGGCAATCTACAGATTCAAAGTAATCCCTATCAAAATACCAAAGGCATTTTTCACAGAACTAGAACAAATAGCTCTAAAATTTATATGGAAACATAAAATACCCTGAATAGCCAAGCAATCTTGAGAAAGAAGAACAAAGCTGGAGGTATCACACTCCCAGATTTGAAACTATATTACAGAGTTACAGTCAACAAAACAGTTTGTTACTAGCACAAAAAAAGACACATAGATCAATGGGACAGAATAGAGAGTCCAGAAACACACCCATGTTTATGAGGTCAACTAACATATGACAAAGGAGGTAAGAATATACAATGGGGAAAAGACAGCTTCTTCATTAAATGGTATTGGGAAAACAGGACAGCTACATGCAAAAGAATCAAACTGATTTACTTTCTCACACCATATATAAAAATAAACTCAAAATGAATTAAAGGCTTAAAGGCTTAAGTGTAAGGCCTGAAACCATAAAACTCGTAGAAGAAAACATAGACAGTAGACTCTTTGATATTGGTCATAGCAATATATTTTTGAATCTGTCTCTTCAGGCAAGGGAAACAAAAGCAAAAACAAACAAATGGGACTACATCAGACTAAAAAGCTTTTGTACTATGAAGGAAACTATCAACAAAATGAAAAGGCAGATAATTGAATTGGAGAAAATATTTACAAATTGTATATCTGATAAGGAGTTAATATCCAGAATATGCAAATAACTCATAAAACTCAGCATCAAAAAACCAAACCACCTGATTTAAAAATGGGCTGAAGGGGACTTCCCTGGTGGTGCAGTGGTTAAGAATCTGCCTGCCAATGCAGGGGGACACGGGTTCGAGCCCTGGTCTGGGAAGATCCCACATGCAGCGGAACAACTAAGCCCGTGCACCACAACTACTGAGCCTGTGCTCTAGAGCCCATGAGCCACAAGTACTGAGCCTGCATGCCACAACTACTGAAGCCCGCATGCCTAGAGCCCATGCTCCACTACAAGAGAAGCCACCACAATGAGAAGCCCGCGCACCACAACAAAGGGTAGCCCCCACTCACTGCAAGTAGAGAAAGCCCGCGCACAGCAACAAAGACCCAATGCAGCCAATAATAAATAAATAAATAAATGAATAAATAAATGAATAAATAAATAAATTTATTTAAAAAATAGATTACAAGTAAAGATTAAAAAATTTTTTTTAAAAATGGACTGAGGGGGCTTCCCTGGTGGCGCAGTGGTTGGGAGTCTGCCTGCCAATGCGGGGGACACGGGTTCGTGCCCTGGTCTGGGAAGATCCCACGTGCCGCGGAGCAACTGGGCCCGTGAGCCACACTTACTGAGCCTGCGCATCTGGAGCCTGTGCTCCACAACAAGAGAGGCCGCGCTAGTGAGAGGTCTGCGCACCGCGATGAAGAGTGGCCCCACTTGCCGCAACTAGAGAGGGCCCTGGCACAGAAACGAAGACCCAACACAGCCATAAATAAAAATAAACAAACAAACAAAAAAAATCACTTATATAAAATAAAATGTTTAAAAAAAAAAAAATGGACTGAGGACCTGAATAGACGTTTTTCCAAACAAGACATACAGATGGCCAACAGGTATATGAAAAGATGCTCAATATTCCTGGTCATCAGGGAAATAAAAATCAAAACCACAATGAGATACCACCTTACACCTGTCAGAATGGCTATCATCAAAAAGACAACAAATAACAAGTGTTAGTGAGGATGTGGAGAATAGGAAACCCTTGTGTACTGTGGTGGCACTGTAAATTTGTGCAGCCGCTATACAAAACATTATGAAGTTTCCTCAAAAAATTAAAAATAGAACTATTATATCATCCAGTAATTTCTTTTCTGGGTATTTATCTGAAGAAAACAAAAACACTAATTTGAAAGATATATGCACACCAGTGTTCATTGCTGCATTGTTTACGATAGCCTAGATATAGAAGCAATTCATGTGCCCATCAGCAGCAGAGTGAATAAAGAATATGTGGGGGGTGTGTGTGTGTGTGTGTGTGTATATATATATATATATATATATATATATATATATATATATACACACACACATACACAATGGAATATTGCTCAGCCATAAAAAATGAAATCTTGCCATTTGTGAAAAACATTAATGGATCTAGAAGGTATTTATTATGCTAAGTGAAATAAGTCAGAGAGAAAGATAGATATCATATGATGTCACTTATATGTAGAATCTAAAAATAAAACAAAACAAAGGAAAACAGACTCATAGATACAGGAAACAAACTGATGGTTGCCAGAGGGAAGTGGGTTGGGAGGGGTGAAATAGATGAAGAGGATTAACAGGTACAAACCTCCAGTTATAAAATAAATAAGGCATGGGATGTAATACACTACATAAAGAATAAGATCAACCATATTCTAATAACTTTCTATGGGCATTAGATTTATTTCTATGGGCACTAGATTTATTGTGGTGATCATTTCATAGTACATGCAAATGTCAAACCACTATATAATACACCTGAAACTAACATAATATTGGAGTCCACTATATTTCAATTTTAAAAATAACAAATAAATAACATCTGTAAATAAATTTTAAGAGTCTAACATCATGTTGTTGAATCACACTGCAATAACTATCAACTAATTCACCTTGTAGACCACATACACTTCTGAACCAGTATAGATGATGTTTTGAATACATTCAGAACCACATAATACTAGCGTAAGGATACAAAGGAAATAACATTTGGCAAAAGCTATCACACAGTCTGGTGAAGCTGAAGCATGGTATGGACAGCTTTAACTCATCTGAAGGCATTTATTTTTCTGTAAATATATTTGGAAACAGCCAAAACACAAGTTTGTATTCATTAACTTATTTCACTGTTGGAAATAATGCAACTATCTTAACACATACAATTCCTCCACAACTTCTTTTCATTACCCAATCTTCTAGCTAAACTGATTAACTCACTATCACGCTTGCATATTTCGCCATGTTCCTCCATGCAGTATGCCCTTCTCCTCATTCTTCATACAACCCAACAAATATGTTTTAAATACTTATTGTGTGCCAGGCACTTTTCAAGGTGTTGGGGATTCAGTACAAAACAAAAAGACAAAAATTGCTGCCCTCACCTAACTCACTGTAGTTAGGGAGAAATAGATAATAAAAATAATAATTCTGACAAGACTTTTCCTCAATTCCTCATCGTGAAAGCTGAGAACAGACTAAGAGTTTGTAAGTGGAATTATAATATAGAACTCTAAACCTGGACATCATATAGCTCTCTGCAGACTCCATACAGTCACTGGACACCTCTCTGAGTCCTTGTCTGCTACAGCGTTGCAGACACCTCTTTACTGCCTCTCAACGATAGTAAAAATAACTTATTAATATCATTATATAATATATAAGCAATGTCTAGAATACATAAAGCTCAAAGTGCTTTCTATTGATTAATCTAATACCCACTGCAATCTTAGGTGGTAAATAGAAAAATCATTTCCATTTTCAGATGAGGAAACCAAAGCACAGACACATTTAGTAATTCCACAAGATCACTCAGCAAGGAAGTAGCAGAGCCCATAATATTAACCACATATGATATCTTGTCTCCCATGGTTTGCTGGTAAATGTTCAAAAGCTGGCTCTCTTGGGCGGGGTAGGGAGGTGGCTGATTTGTAGCATTTGTTGATTTCCATGGTGTTTTTCCAAGCTACCAACATGACGCTCACCAGCTCACAAAATTCCTGAAAATGTAGCAACCAGTATAAGCAGACCCAAGTACAATCATGGCTGCCTCCCAAAAGTAAACTTCTTGAGAGACATGTCTTTTCTAGCCAAAATCAAGTCCTTTATTCTTCCAAGGTCCAGGATGAAGAAATAGTTTCCCAATGGAAACTTAATCTACACAGGTTTAATTTTGTCCACATCGATGACAATCCTTTACTTTACATAATCCAGTTTAATCACCCTAGAAATAGAATTTTTTTGTGTTGTGTTTTCAAATCCGAATGCCAACTGATGTATTTCTCAAAAAGTAACAAAAATCAAATAGGATCTGCCTTCTAGGAAAGTATAGTCTCTTCGATAAATGGTGCTGGGAAAACTGGACAGCTACATGGAAAATAATGAAATTGGACCTCTATCTTAACAGCATACACAAAAATCAACTCAAAATACATTAAAGACTTGAATGTAAGATCTGAAACCATAACCCTCCTAGAGAAAAACACAGGGGGTAAGCTCCCTGAAACTGATCCTGAAAATGACTGCTTGTTTTTGACACCAACAGCAAAGGCAACAAAAGCAAAAATAAACAATGGAACTACATCAAACTAAAAAACTTCTGCACAGCGAAGGAAACCATCAACAAAATGAAAAAGCAACCCATGGAATGGGAGAAAATATTTGCAATTCATACATCGGATAAGAGCTAAATATCCAAAATATGCAAAAAAACTCATATAGCTCAATGACAAAAAAAAAGCAACCAATTAAAACGTGGGTAGAGAACTGAATGGACATTTATTCCAAAGAAGACATACAAATGGGCAGCAGGTGCATAAAAAGGTGCTCAACATCACTAATCATCAAATCAACATATACACCTTACACTTACACAATACTTTATGGCAATTATATCTCAATAAACCTGGAAAAAATAGTTTCTAACTTCCAGTAAAAATGCAACCTTCTTTCATAAAGATAAAGTAAAACCATCTGGATATTTAAAATGATAGCCCCAAACTCGTCCACCCCCTCTAGCCATCAAGGTTCCAGGATTACTTATCACTTAATCTCAGTCTGGACACAAGGACTGTTGGGAAATCCATATAAAGTCCAAGAGCAGGATGATACACCTTTACAAAGGATTGTATGTTCATTGGATTCCACTGCCTAACACAATATCTGGGACATTGTAAGCACTCAGCAATATGTATTTGAGAAAACCACATAGATTGATCCATTCCATCATTCCAATAATCCCACAAAAATTAGATTAAAACTCATCCTAAGAAATAGGAAATAGCATCTCTTGTCATGAAACTGGAACTCAATTATAATATATAATTAAATGGACCACAGTTCATAAAGTAATGTATCAATATTTATTTATGAGTATATGTGTACATGTATACACATATATATTTGCAGAATATATGTGTGTATCTATACGTGTGTGTGTGTGTGTGTGTGTGTGTGTGTGTATCTTCAAGGGAAAATCTGATAGGTGTCCAAAACTGATTAAATTATTATTTTATCAGAAGGAGACACTTAATGAAGTTAATTAGTTGCTATACTGTTTCATTAAAATTAATTGACAGGATGTTTAATCAAATGTTCTCAGCATCCTGTTTTGGCAGCTCTAAGCAGCGATTCTGCCTCCTGGATATAGCTGTAGCCACATTTGATCTTCACCAACCATAAGGCTCTCTCTCACAGTATCAGATGCTTGCTGACTAGACTCATTCTGTCATGGCAAGACAGTTAATATTCCACACCATAATGCTAACTGTACTTCAAGGACAACTCATCTGAGCAAAGGGTACGGCAAATCTTCATAGAATTTGACAGATGGGAAATTGTCCAGTATTATTTATGTGAATGACCACTGCAGAATTAAGATGCTCTTCTTAGCCATTTCCTCATGATTCACGTACCGTTTCACTAACCCCCTAATTCCTGGTCCTTTAGATGTCATTTAAGTATGTAACTTTATAGCCAAATCTTGTGCTTGTGTGAAAGAACCTACATATACACATTTTTCAGGATTTTTTTTTTTTTGATTAATGTTGTGCTTTTCTCCTACCATAAGTGCTTCACATTACAAGGGAAATGAACCATTCGGACATATGTGTAGAAAAAGTAATTTTCCAGAGATACCAGTAACTTGATATAGCTTTCCCCTTTTCAATAATTTTTATTGAAAATTGTGTTTGATTCAAGAAAAGAAAATATAGACTATGAATCAGACTAGGGAGTGAAGATGTGAATTCCCTCTATTTCTGCAACAGACCTACTCTTTAACACTTGATCCCCATTTTCCTTTCCACCATCTCCCCTTTATCTCTTCCCCGGAGTTTAGGCAGTAGCTTCCTTTCCAGTTTTCCAAAATCCAATCTCAACACCCCAACTGATATTACACACCACCACCAAAGTTACCTTTACAAAATGTTATTATCCTATAGGTTTTCAAAAGTTAATGGTTCCCAACTAACTACTGAATGGTATTAAAACATCTTAATTTGGTAGTCAAGGCCATAACCAGCATAGTTTCAACCTATACTTTTACCTTACACTCTACTTTGGCCAATCATCCAACTTACACTAAAAGACACAATCCCAGTAAATATGTTGAATGTGCTGTAATCTTTACCTGCTTTGCTCAGGTATTTTTACTTACCTAGGTGAAAGTATAGCGCAGTGAAACAAGTAAATAGGTTAAACTGTCTGAGTCTCAATTTCCTCAGCTCTGAAATCGAGATATCAACTCAATCCTTGTAGGACTGTTGTGAAATCAACCACAATACATATAAATCATCACATACAGTCAATCTTCAATTAAAGTTATTACCTATACTTCTCCTTCCAGAGTATAAGCTCTGTAGGCACATGCACCTAGGTTAAGACACTGACTCTGTCACTTCTCTGCTGTGTGCCTTTGGGAGAGTCATTTCTCTGAGTCTCAATTTTCTCTGTAAAACAGAAAAGCAGCTGTACTTCTCATTGAGGTACTTCAGTGAATTATTCCTTTGAAACATTCCACACTACTTAAAAGATGTAATTTACTTAATACTCATGATTATCACTATTATCTTCTTCCAATTCTTGGTCAAATGACCTTCTCCAGGATGCCATTCCTCATTTGCCCATCCAAGAGTAACTTCTTCTTGCTTTGCAATCCTGTACAACTTTTCTTATTTCTTTACACAACAGATAGTCTGTAGATTGGTCCCACCAAGTCCAACACAGCTGTTTCCCCCACAATATGCTACATATCCACCAGAACAGCCAAAAAAGAAAAGGAAAGAAAATGAAAAAAGAGAAAACCGACAATAAAAAGTGCTGGTAAGGATGTAGAGCAATAGTAATATAATTTCCATATATTTCCAGTGGGAGTGTAAACTCTGAAAAACATTTTGACTTTGCCTGCAGAAGTTGAACATTTGCATATTCTATTATCTAGCAAAGTCACACTCAACAGACATGTGAACAGATGTTCAACACAAGATGTGTAAGATAATATTTATAACAGCATCATTCATAAGAGTCCCAAACTAGAAATACCCTAATGCCCATCAGTCATAGAATCAATCAGTAAATTGTGGTACATTCATATATTAGAGGACTACGTAGAAATTAAAAGGATGAATTTCACAAACGTAATATTAAGTAACCGAATTCAGACACAAAATGCATATTGTATGACTTCATCTATGTAAAGTTCAAAAACACGGAAAAATGAATCTGTAGTTTTCATGCATACTTGGGTGCGGAAAACATTTTGAAAACTGTGACTTGTGATAAAACATAGAATACTGGTTTACTTTAGTGGAGTGGGAGGGGAGTTGTGATTGCGAAGGAGCATATGGGGTGCTTCTGTGTTGCTTTCAGTGTATTTCTTAACCTGAGTAGTGATTAAATGAGCGTTTTCTTTTTAACAATGTATTAAGCTGTACATTTATGTTTTATGGATTTTCAGTCTAACTTAAAATTAAAATTCGCAGAATAGAGAAAGGCACAAGTGTTTAAGCCCTAACACATATTTAACTAGAGCTAAATGAAGAGTAGTAATTTAAAAAACAGGATCCAACACCTTAAAATATTCTAAAAACCTTCAAATTGCTAAACATAAAAAAAGCATCCAAAATTAAATTTTTAAAAATACCCATAGGTTACTTTGAACATCAGACTTCCCAGCTATGGCACCGAATACTTGAAGGTAATGAAATAATGGCTTTGAAATTCAGAAAGTAAATTATTTTAAACTTTGGCTTCTAAAATGAGGGCAAAGATTTCATTAAATGTTTGAGGAAAAATAAATGTACTTTTAATATATGTGTCATTTATATACTCTGTGCATATATCAGCGCATGTATGTGTTAATTTGGGAGTTAGCCCAAAATAATGTCAAAGACATACAAGAAGACAGATTTGGAATATGGCCAGTATGATGTCGGTACTTGGTTCTGCAGTAAATATACTTACATAATCAGAATAATGTTAATGCATAATAATGTTATTTTAATTTTTAAAGAATTAACCTAGAAACAAAGCACAGAGTACTTCATTACAGTCACTGAATAAAATGTAGATAATACAAACCTCAGTAGAAATAAAATAATAATGTAACAATGTTGAGAGGAAGAGAGGAGGTAGGAAGTAACAATGAAGTAAACCCTTCCTCTTTTTAACATTAGGAAGTCAACATGTATTTTTTTTACCTTTTTAGCATTATGTAATGAACATGCGCCTAAATCAAGAAATAACAATATAAGATTATTCAAAAATATAATGATAATCACCTAAAGAATTAAAAGATAGAAACTGGCAAAATGCTTACATTTGTTGAATGGGACTACGGAATGAAGGTGGAGAAAAAATTATTCCTTTTAATTTTAGACTCTTCTATAAAGTTTCAATTTTTAAAAAAATGTGTGGGCATCTAATTTTAACAAGTTGGGGTTTTAAAAAAATAAACGGCACCCTCTTCTGCCTCTCCAGCTTCATCTCATGTCACTGGAACACTTTCTCTCTGCTCACAACCACATAATCTTTACTTCCGTTCCTCAAGTGTGTCAAGTTCTCTCTTGCCTCAGAGTCTTGGCTCATGCTGGTATCCTCCTGTATCTACTTTTCGCCAGGTTAATTCCTACTCATCCTTCAGATCATAAATTCTATGATCAATAAATTGTACTAGGTTCCAGGAGCGACAAACTACAATCCATAGGTCAAATCCTGCTCACACTCTTCTATACACAACCTGTGAACATCGCCACCATCATTTGTTTATCCGTTGTATATGGCTGCTTTTATACAATAGCAGAATATGTGGTTTTTTGAGCTGTGAAGCCTAAAATATTTACTGCCTGGCTCTTTTCAGAAAAATTTTGGCAATCCCTGGTGTATTCTTACAATGAAATGCTAGCAGGCTTCCCTGGTGGTTCAGTGGTTAAGAATCCGCCTGCCAATACAGGGGACATGGGTT
Organism: Balaenoptera acutorostrata; assembly: GCF_949987535.1. NCBI lineage: Eukaryota > Metazoa > Chordata > Mammalia > Artiodactyla > Balaenopteridae > Balaenoptera > Balaenoptera acutorostrata. The sequence continues at coordinate 122,808,746 of NC_080085.1, read as the reverse complement.
CAAGCCCTGGTCCCTGGTCTGGGAAGACCCCACATGTCACGGAGCAACTAAGCCCATGTGCCACAGCTACTGAGCCTGCGCTCTAGAGCCCACGAGCTACAAACTACTGAGCCAGCTTGCTACAACTACTGAAGCCAGCGCGCCTAGAGCCCGTGCTCCGCAACAAGAGAAGCCCCCACAATGAGAAGCCTGTGTACCACAATAAAGAGTAGCCCCCGCTTACCACAACTAGCGAAAGTTTGCATGCAACAACGAAGACCCAACGCAGCCAAAAATAAAAATAAATAAAATAAATAAATTTATATAAAAAAGAAGTTTTATAAAAAAAAAAAATAAAGAAATGCTAGGCAGCCGTTGGCAGAATAAGGTAGGTCAATATGGACATTGGCGTGGAAACATGTCCAAAATGTAATGTTGAATGCAAGTTTCAGAGGATTATCATGAGTATAATCATAGTTAATATTAGTAATGTTCTTATCTGTAGTCATTCTTGCATATTGATTAAAAGAACCTGGGACAACACACCAAACTTAGCATGGACTCGAGAGAACTCTTTCACTATTTGCTTTGTGCCCTGTAGTGGTTTCTCACTGTATTTAGGGTAAAATTCAACCTCTTTATTATGACCTACAAGGGCCTCTTTTGACTGGGCTGAAGCTTGACTCTCCAGCTTCCTCTCATGTCACTGCAACACTTTCTCTCTGCTCACAACCACACAATCCTTACTTCCGTTCCTCAAGTGTGTCCAGTTGTGTCTTGCCTCAGAGTCTTGGCTCATGCTGGTATCCTCCTATATCTACTTTTCACCAGGTTATTTCCTACTCATCCTTCAGATCATAAATTCTATCTCACTTCTTCAGGGAAACCTCCCTGACACATCAATTCAAATTAAGAAACCTGTTTTATTCTGTCATAGCAATTAAAAGTTTTCTTTGGTGCATTTATAACTTTTCATATTATCTAATTTATGCAATTGTTTAACATCTGTCTCCCTCTCTGGATCTTACCCATTAGATACTATTATGGCCGATTGGACCAGATTTTTGGTTTCGAGTTTCTTCTTTGAGCAGTCTTAATGATTTGTAAGAGTTGATATTTCATGTCTTCTATTCATTCTTAGAGGTCTTCTGAAGATTAAACAGAAACTTTACTTTTTTAAAAAATAAAACGCATTCTATCTTGAAATTACCTTGTGGATCCATTGGACACCTTAATAAATCTAACACAGCATTATGGGATCTTAGTTAACTTATTTTTTCAATATCTTGAAAGAGTTTATATTTCATCATCCCAGAAATGATTTAATCATTACTCATGATTACACAACAATTATGAACTATGTCCAAAAGAGACCAAGAAAATATGAAAATAGAAAAAAGACTAAGAAAGTATAAAAATAGAATAAAATATGAAAATACAATTGCCAAGAAAATGATGCAACAGTTAAATAAATTGTCAACTTTCAGTTTTCTTAATGTATTTCCAAAGTACTGAATTGTCTTTCAGTAAAGTATAGAAGAAGATCAGGTGCAATATCCTTATAGTTTGTTTTTACCATACATTGATCATAACCATGAATTTGGATTTTTTTCCATCGATAAAGGCAAAGAGAAAATTGACAGAAGATGGCATCTCACAGTTATTAGACAAATCAGAAGATGAATGCAAAGAAATGGATAGCAGCACTTTAGACTCTAAAGGTGATGGTGAAATTAATCATACAAAAAGAGAAATTTCAGACTACAGTAATCTTCATGTGACATTATTCAAGTTGAATTTTCTCAAATTCAAGAATTCGTAAGTAAATAATATATTTTTAAAGACAAAAAGGAAATATGATATTGTCTTCCAGTCCTTCAACAGGAAGAACTTCATCACTCAATATTTTTATACAAGTACCTGACCCATAAAATTTTGCTAAAAATATACAGGACAAAATTCTTTCATATTTCAAGATGTCTGTGTACCAAAATTTACTTGGTACAGAGAAGTTTACTATGTTTAAATTCTTATGAAAGTTTCTAATGAACTTGGTTTTCACTGTCCCTTTATTCTTCTGTAAATTATTTTTAAAGTGCCTATAAAATGTAAAAAAAACAAAATCAAATAAAAAGGGTCCATTGGACACAGTTAGTAAATTTCAAGGACTAGTTTCCCTGTTATACTGAGGGTCAAATTAAGCCCTACAAGGAGACGCAGACCCTGTTTGTTTTATTGCTGACTCCTCAGCATCTAATACCTAACATCTGTTAAATGCCTACTATATACTGGGGAGCATTCTAAATTCCGTACATGCATTAAACCACTTAAGCCTCAAAATAACCCTATGAACATGTCCTATAATTACCCCATTTTACAGAAACAGAAACTGAGGCATGACAAGGGTAAGTAACTTGCCCAAGCTTACACAGTAAGCAGAAAGGCAGGATTCCAACTGAGATCAGACTCAGAGCTCACAGCCTTACCCAACACAATGTCTTTCTAACACAGTGCCTGGAAGACAGTACATGTTCAACAAATATTTGTTTAATGAAAATGAGCATTGCACAGTTGCCAAAGCAATATGCAGTAGCTCTGAAATGAGATGAGCATTACTGAAGAATAAACAAACAGTCAAAATGGATTTAGTTGAAACATTCATGGACAGGATTGAGTTATGGATAGTTCCAATAAAATCAAAATTCTGGAATAACATTTGCATTTAAGTCTGTACTATCATTGGACATTTTCTGGCTACTGATTTAATGGTTTGCTCCATTTAAATAGTGCTTCTGATATTCATTTAATTTTGTTTTATCATTCATCCATTGAATGAATATTTATCAAGTGCCTACTCTGTCTACTCTGCCTGATAAGCATTGTGTTAAATGTTGAGGGTTTTGCAGTGAGGAAGAAAGACATTTTTAAAGGCACTGTCAGTCTGGAGGATTTCCTTTTGAAAGTATAGATATAGATTTAGGAATATTGTATCCAATCTTTCATATTAAATATTAATTGAATATCATTTCATCTGACTAGTGTAAAACACACATCTTAATTGCCATGACCTATTTTTGATGAACGGGGAAGGTTTCTTGTCCTCTGCAAAACAAGATTTTCTTATTTGAAAATCAGAAAGTAGCACTGATCAATGCCATTAGCCACATATGTTACTTAAATTTATATTCAAATTACTTCATGTTAAATAGCATAAAAAATTTAATTCCTTAGTCTCATTTCAAGTCCTTAGTAGCCATTTGTGCCTAGTGGTTAACGTATGGGATGGTGCAGAGACAGAAAATTTCCATGATTGAAAACATTCTATAGGACAGTGTTGATTTAGAGAATATTAATTGGCATCATCCCCACTATCACAAATTTTGAAATGTTCATCTTATCCTTCAGATGATAAAAAATGAAGCAAGCATTGCTTCTATTTTTAGAAGCAAAGAAACCATCTACAAATTCTATTACTATGAGGCTCCGTATAAAGGATTCCTGTAACATATAACATATAATTTAAAGAAATAGAATTTCAGAAATGGGAACCAGTGTCAGGAAACCACTCAATTCACAGGCCACATGCACATTGAAAGTAGTTGATTCAAGATCCAAAGGTTCAGTAATCTCAGGAACTCCATCACAGAACATAATACACAATAGTGAAGTTCATCAGGTTATTAACAAATTAGTTTCCTAGTGTTACAACTTTACTCTGCTTAGATGTGTTTGAAACATTGCTAATATTTCCACAGATGGATATACAGCACCATGCAAATAAATGATAAAATTCAGACAGATTCAGAGTTCTTTCCTCATAAATACCCTACCACAGATAAATCCAAACAGAATGTGCATGACAATGTATTTATAGTGCTTTTGATTTTTCCTCTTTAAATTTTGTTACAATTTGGTTACATTTTCCACTCACATTAACTGTGTTATCATAGGCCTGGATGTACATTTTATTCAAATCAATTCTGATTTTCTAAGGCTCAGTTTTTATAACCTTGGATAAATATGTCCCAGTTGTCTCTTCAACACTGATGAAACTCAAGACACGCTCTTCAATTAAGATAGCCCTTGACATTATTTGTCCAAATTGACAGCTGTTTTTTCACCTTTATATCACTTTTCTTACCATGTATTATTGAATAAGGCAAGAAAATATTGATTTCACTCCAAATACCCTACAAAATTTCAGTTTTTATTATTCCAATGATTGAATTTTGTTTTGTACACATCTCCAGGACTCAACTTCTGAGCCCCTAAGGGAATTTTTTTTACTCATTATATCTTTCACGTAGATTTCTAAAAATGCCAAATACTTCCTTTATACACAAATAAAATGATCATTCTTAAAAATAAGTACTAATTCCAACAAATGAACACAATAAATCTGAATATGAAGAAAAAACATTCAAAGCATCATACATATCAAGACATTGACACTATTTTGCTGTTGAGATATTCAGTGGCTGCTCTCTGGAGTAAGATTACCTAGGTTCAAACATAGGGCCAGACACATAATTATTTAGGGCATATTTAGGGCAATGACTTAACCTCTCTAAGCCTCAGTTTCTTCATCTGAAAATGGAAATAACCATAGTATCTTTCTATTATGGTTGAAGGGATTATCAAAAGACCTAAGGCATGAATTGATGTTGGTCTTTGTTTTATTTAGGTTTCCCATCATTTGAAACTTCCCTCTGAGGTAGAAAATCAATCACTGTGAGAAGTTCAGAAGGTCAGATACTATCTCTTATCCCTGGTACAACACCTGATCCAAGCTTAGCCAAGAGAATGCTGAAATCTGGAACTTCGAATCTTAAGTGAATGACACAAGAAGCAAAAATAACATAGAATTCACTGCAGTAGTAGCTGTGATTCTGGTAATGGCATTTGGTATATATTTTCCTATTATAGCAATGAAAGTTATAAAGCCAATTCTTTTTCATTGATGCACATTGCATTTTAAGTGTGTGCTAAAGGAAAAAAAATCTACAATTTTTCCAAGTGTAGAAGAAAGTGTTAACAAGTTGGCTGATCCTTAGATATTTAGTGCCTTATAGTACTACATTTAAGTGTCTTTAATAAGCATTTTTCAGAATTTAGGGAATTTTTGGTATATGGTAAATCCTGCAGTCACCATTACACATCAACTGCTACATTTATCTGCTGAACAAATGACATTTCTCCAATGCAGATTGCCATTTGTTATCACTGAAATGGGCACAATTATAAAGGATAAGGAGATTGGTCTTTATCATGTACAAAAATGGACATATTTGAAAGGTTTTAAACAGGGAAATAACATGGTCAGATCTGTACTTTAGAAAGACCACACTGGAATAAATGGAGCAAGAGTGAAGAAAGAGTTAGGTTAGAAATTTACTACAATAATGCAGGTGAGAAAAGATAAAGTCTTGGCCTAGGTTAGTAATAGTTGGAAAAGAAGGGAGAGGATCAACTTGAGAAGTAGTAAGGAAATGTAATTGACAAAACTTGTTGGCCAGTTGGATGTTGGGAAATGAGATATAGAGAACAGAATAACTTCCAGGGTTTTGATATGAGTTGTTCATTTGTAATTGCTCTGTAGTTTCAGGTTTGATATCTTCTTTTTTTTTTTTTTTAAGAAATTCACGTTCTTTTATTTATTTATTTATTTATTTATGACTGTGTTGGGTCTTCGTTTCTCTGCGAGGGCCTTCTCTAATTGTGGCAAGTGGGGACCACTCTTCACCGCGGTGCGCGGGCCTCTCACCATCGCGGCCTCTCTTGTTGTGGAGCACAGGCTCCAGATGCGCAGGCTCAGTAGTTGTGGCTCACGGGCCCAGTTGCTCCGCGGCATGTGGGATCTTCCCAGACCAGGGCTCGAACCCGTGTCCCCTGCATTGGCAGGCAGACTCTCAACCACTGCGCCACCAGGGAAGCCCTGATATCTTCTTTAAACCAAACATTATTAAGAAAAATACTTTGGGGACTTCCCTGGTGGTGCAGTGGTTAAGAATCTGCCTGCCAGTGCAGGGGACATGGGTTCAAACCCTGGTCCAGGAGGATCCCACATGCTGTGGAGCAACTAAGCCCGTGTTCCAAAACTGCTGAGCCTGTGCTCTACAGCCTGCGAGCCACAACTACTGAGCCCATGTGCCATAACTACTGAAGCCCGCACGCTTAGTGCCCGTGCTTCTCAACGAGGAGTAGCCCCTGCTCGCCGCAACTAGAGAAAGCCCACGTGCAGCAACGAAGATCCAATGCAGCCAAAAATAAATAAATAAATAAATAAATAAATTTTTTCTAAAAAAGAGAAGTACTTTTTAGGTTTTTACTGAAAATTTCAAACATAACCAAAGTAAAACAAACAGTATAATATAAACTTCCATTTTCTGTTTATTCCCCTATCGATAATACAATTATTTTAAAAGTTCTTATTTGGTGATACTTACAAACATAAAAATGCACAAATCTTAGCTGCACAATTTGAAAAATATATACACCAAAGAAACCTCTATCCCTATCATGATACATAAACTCTCTCTAGAATGCTCCTGCATATACCTTCCCAGTCAATCCCCACCCCGACTAGAGGCCACCATAGGTCTAATTTTTTTAATGTTACATCAACTTTGCCTGTTTTAGGACTTCTTATAAATAGAACCATACTTTATGAGATTCATACATGGTGTTTCATGTATCAATTTTTTTTCCTTTTTATTGCTTCGTAGAGTATGTAGAATATGCATTGTATGAATATACTACAGTTTTTTAGTCATTATTCTGTGATGGACACCTGGGCTCTTTACAATAGGTTTTTTTGTTTGTTTGTTTATTTATTTATATTTATTTTTGGCTGCGTTGGGTCTTTGTTGCTGCGCGCAAGCTTTTCTCTAGTTGCGGCGAGCAGGGGTTACCCTTCGTTGCGGCGTGCGGGCTTCTCATTGGGTGGCTTCTCTTGCTGCAGAGCACGGGCTCTAGGAGCACGGGCTTCAGTAGTTGTGGCACTCGGGCTCAGTAGTTGTGGTTCGCGGGCTCTAGAGTGCGGGCTCCAGAGCGCAGGCTCAGTAGTTGCGGCACAAGGGCTTAACTGCTCCGCGGCATGTGGGATCTTCCTGGACCAGGGCTAGAACCCGTGTCCCCTGCATTGGCAGGCAGATTCTTAACCACTGTGCCACCAGGGAAGCCCTACAATAGGTTTTTGACTGTTGTAAATAAATTTGTTATAAACATTTTTATAAACGTCCTTCTATGGACAGATGTTTTTATATACCTTCGATAAATACTAAGATTGCAATTACTCAGTCAAGGGTAGAGGTATGTTTAATTTTCTAAGAAATTACTGAAACATTTCTCAGTGTGGTTGTACCATTTTACATTCTTTCCAGAAATGAGTGAGAGTTTCAGTTACTCCACATCCTTGTGAGCATGTTGTGTTGTCAATCTTTTAAAATTTCTTTGGTCCAGTGAATGTTTAGCAGTATCAGAAAAATATTTTTTAATTTAAAACAATGTATAATTTTGTGGAATGCCCTTTGATTATTAACTTCTATTTTTTTTGCATTGTAGCAACAGATTGTGACACATATGATGTAAAATTTTAGAATAATTGAGATTTTTCTGACTTACATTATATTTTTAGGTGTGTGAATATTTCATTGGTTTCTGAAAATAGTATTGTTCTATTATTTGGTACAAATTTCCACATGCACATATATAGTCGATTCTCATTATTCACAGTAATTATGTTCTATTAAAGTCACCTTGAACACTGCATTAGCAAATACTGAGTCATTGCTCCTAGGAGAATTATCGGATTGGGTTCTTACAAGCCTCTGGTCACAGTGTTTTCATTAAGTATTCAAAACATAACCTTGTTTAATGTGTTTCTGTTTAAAGACACCTTACTTAAAATATAGTGTTGATTTATTAACACTGGCCTCACAACCAACAGCTCTAAAATGCATGCCTGGATAAAGCTTATCTAACACAGGCGTATTCTCCATAAGAAGCATCACAGCCTTTTTGCGCTTCAGCAGTATGCTTGTGGTGCATTTTAAACAGTGAAACCACCAAAAAAAAAGACCAAAAATGAAAAAAAGGTGGCATTAATTATACTACAAAAAGGACATTTGTTTATAGTATGAGAATTAAAACAAGAAAAACTTGTTTGACCTCAGCTGGAAAAGTGCATATCAGACAACTCAAATTTTCTGCCGGTCTATTCATGTCTGTGAATAACTGTAAAGGTACTGCAAGTATCAACCTTGGGGTTACCAATAAAGTTAAGTAAGTGAATTTGCAAATACGGAATCTGTGAATAATGAGGATGAACGGTATTCTTTGGAGAAAGTTTTATAAACTTTACTTACTTTTTGCCCAATTAATTGATTTCTAGTGTGGCATGTGATTACACATCCTTGTATTTGTAATGGACTTTAATCCACTCATATTTGTTTTGATTTGTTATGTTGAAACTATTTTTCATTTGAAGTCCAATGCTCTTTCTTTTTTTTTTTTATTGTGGTAAAAGACACATTACATGAGCTCTACCTTAACAAATTTTCATGCATTCAGTACAGTATTGTCAACTATAAGCACAATGTTGTCAATAGATTTCTAGAACCTTTTCATCTTACATTATTGAACTTTCATACAGCGTGAACAACAACTCCCCATTTTCCCCTCCCCCCCAGCATCTGGCATTCTACTTTCTTGGTTTTCTATTTTATCTCTTCTTTTCTATTTTTTGTTAAATTTGTTTTTTATTCTATTACTATTATCTTCCTGACTTGTTTTTTAAACTATATATCTAATTTCTAATATTATATTAGTGGCTTTTTTTACCCTCATAATTAAACATATTATTCTATCAACACCTAAGTGAATCTCCACCTAAAACTCCCATTCAAAAATTTTAAGAATTTTTCTCATCTCTCCTCCAACTCCCACAACCTCCCATATTGAAATAATCTAGAATATTAGTGTCGAATAAGGTTAGCTGTTGGCGTGATGGAAGATTCAGGTCTGAATCTTCATAGTATGCCTCTGGTAACTGTGGGAGAAGTTCAGGACTAATGGCAGGTCATGGGTGTTCAGGTATCTTTTCCTATCAGACATGGGGGACTACCATCTTATGCACCTCTGCAGTCATACAGGTGCAAATACACACACGGACACAAACACACAGAAAACACCAACATATTAACATAACTGGGATTATATACATGCTGTGTTTGCCATGAACACCTTTTTTTTTTTTCTTACATTTTCCTTTGCCCTTCACTCCTCACCCAGTAGCCCCCCAGTACGCACAGAAGTAAACAATAATCATTAATTGATGTATTCCCTTCAGCATTTTCTCCCTACTTATATAGGCACCTTGATTTCAATTAAAATGGCTTTATTCTAACACCATTTACAGCCATTTGCTTCTGTCTTCCAAGATATAAGGACCCTTTCTTATTTACAGATCTGAGGTAGTCATGCCATTATGAATGTATGGACACTTTCAATAATTTCTATGCAGCATTGAGTTTGGAGGTATGTGTCCCCAGTTCTTCACATTTAGACTTCCAGTAAAAGTACTCCTTTTATAGTTGGTTTTGTCATAGTCATATTCCAAATTATTTACAAAGAATATGAACATAAACATTTGTCTCTGGATATAAAACAAATTTTAACAGTAATTATCAGATATTTAAGATATAAGAAGTGATACATACATGAAAGTGAAAAGTAGGCCTGTGTAAACAAAAATCAATTCAAAAAAATTGGGCAACGTAAAGTACCATTTAATGGATGTTTTCTATTCTCAAAACACTATATTTTCAATGTTAATGTAAAGTTTGCCATTGCACTGTTACTCCAACTGGACTTTTCATACTTTAAGGGAGAAATTGTAAAGCCTTAGATTTGAAATGAAATCAGTCTCTCTGTGTCTGTCTTTCTCTGTCTTTGACTCTGGGTCTCTCCACCCACACACAACACAAACAACTCATAAATTCTCCCCTTACTTGTCTAACACATGGTTTCCCTTGTTCTAATTTATTTGGTATATCCAATGCAAAGAAAACTCTATACATTTTCCCGGAAGACAAAACAGTCTTTTACCATTCATATGGTTAATTTTTCACTACTTGTATTTTGGTGTACATCAAAAAAGGAAGAATAATACAAACATAAAAAAAGTAACTATAAATAAAGGCATGAAATATAAAATAAGAAAGAGGCCCAAAATGGAAAATACATAATTGCTCATGAATAAATAAATAGCCCTCAAGATTGGTTGGCTTCAGACAGGTTCAATTTATCAAAATGTACCAATGTTCACATAAAGTAATGGTACATGCCTCAAATATATTAAAATAAATATCTGTTAAAAACTGTGCACTGATATTTTTAAAGAACCTTGACTTTTATGTGCATATTTGCAACATTATATCAATTCTCAAGTTCTATGAATAAATTTTTAAATTGTTCAAAATCCTAGAAACCACTGTCAGCCTCGTCTTCCCAAATTACTGGTTTCATCAAGGCATTACCTTATTCAATAATTTACAGTGCTCGGGCTTCCCTGGTGGCGCAGTGGTTGAGGGTCTGCCTGCTAATGCAGGGGACACGGGTTCGAGCCCTGGCCTGGGAGGATCCCACATGCCGCGAAGCGGCTGGGCCCGTGAGCCACAACTGCTGAGCCTGCGCGTCTGGAGCCTGTGCTCCGCGGCGAGAGAGGCCGCGGCGGTGAGAGGCCCGCGCATCGCGATGAAGAGTGGCCCCCGCTTGCCACAACTGGAGAAAGCCCTCGCACAGAAACGAAGACCCAACACAGCCAAAATCAATCAATCAATCAATCAATCAATCATACGCATCTGATTCAAGATCCTCATTAAAAAAAAAAAATAATAATAATTTACAGTGCTCACGAACTAAGGTCAAATTCTTCTGCTTAACTTTAAAGGCCATCAATCTTAGTACCTTGCTGAATCTTTGTTGCCTCATTTGTTTTCTAAATTTGAGTCAAAATATAGCATCTTATTTTGGCAATCCATTTTCTTTCTTATCTCCCTGACATAGAAGACTGTCTCCTTTCTTGTGTCCGGACACACACACTACAGTATAAACAACTACTTTCTTAGGTTTTGCCTATGCAATCATTTCCCCCCGGTTTGAATAATGACAGCAGCTATACCAGCAAACATGCCATGAACTTGGAGACAACTCTCACCCTTCAATTATTTCTTTGCAAAATAGGGTTAATTATACCTATGCATCAGAACGGTGTAAGGATTAATTGAAGTAATATTTATAAAATACGTAGCAAAATATCTTATAAGTATTAATTGCTCGATAAATGCCCATTTAAATACAAACTCCAAAGATAACTACTTAGAAGGGGTAACTTACATTTAGATGCTGAAGTTCCAGTGTATTTGTAACAATACTATAGTTATAATTTGAATATGGATAAAATTGATGGTAAAGTAATGGTTCATTTTTGGTTTTATCCACAGGGTTTTTTTAGAATTAACTGATGGAATTGTAATGAATAAATTAATTACTGTATGTAATAATAATCTGTACAGCACCTTATCACTTACAATTATCTTTCCCATACATTCTCTTATTTGAACACAGACATAAAATAAGGATGTATTATTACTACCATTTTATAGACATGAATACTGAGGCTTAAAGATACTAAGTGACTAACCTAGATAAAGAAGATATGGTTCAAACCAGTCCACCTCACAACAAATCAATTGCCTTAAGAATCCTGTGCAAGAATTATACTTAAAGAATGTATCACAGAGGTTTTGCGTTTAGGGTATGTGTGTATGTGTGTGTGTTTAGAGCATGATATGATCTTTGTTGCAAATACTGCACAGTGGTTATGTAATGAGTATATACACAGCTTAATTGGAGTTCAATTATTAGAGCGATGATTATGTCATTTTGTGCATTGTCTAACATCTGATGGTTTTATTTTGTCCTGAAAGATAGTTTGGAGATTTGACATCTCATCACCTGTTACCTTGGGATGATGTGTTGTGAACAGTAATGGAAAAAATACCTCTAAGTTAACCTGTGCTTTTCTCTGGTCTATTATTTCATGAAATCTTGGTCCAGAGTTTGATTATTATTCATCCTGCTTTGCTGGTCACTGAAAGTGGATTAAGTCACATATGTCATCATTGTCAGAAAGGATCCAAGTTGTCAATAAGGAATCATGGTACCTGGATTATTGTGTGTTACCTCTTTGCCCACTTGTCTCTACTCTACATAACTGCCTTTTACATTTACATCTATCAAGCTTTGCTTCTCAAGAGGATTATCTGGGAAAATTCCATATCAAAAGGAAAGGAGTGAAAAATACTACTGCAAACAAAAATTGAGAGAAAAGATAATGGAATAAAATCTGAAAGGATTTGTGTAAATGTTGAGATGGCAACACTTTACTTGTCACACGATAAATGAGCAATATAAAATGTAGATATTATGAAAATCTTGAAAATGTGTCATTTTAATTTTCATCAATGTGTGTAAACTCAAGCAGAAGCTCATTTCATGTCTTTCCTAATTAATGCTTATTAAAGCATGTTAAAGCATATGAACATTCTTCCTACCCTGGAAATTTGCAACTTTTTATTAAATAAGAAAATAAAACTCTTGGTTCACGTTCAGAGCTAAGATATTTATGAAGACCCATGAGGAAGAAGGTAAACTGGGAATGCATGAGGGTAAACTGGGAATGCATGAGGTTAAACTGTGGCCCAGCACTGGGGCAAGGAGGAGGCAGGTATCACTGTGGGTGCTTTGCTCCTCACCCTGGATTTTTTTTACTGTTCTAAAATTGGCAACTTGATCCATCATTTTTAAAATGTTTCTCATCTTGCTCTTGTAGCTAGATCCCAATCCCTTGGAACGTAATTGATCTTACCTAGCAATTGAATCTAACCTCCAATGTTTCTAATCCTTCTTCCTGTTGCCAGTGACTGGTCCTTCACTGCCAAGTTGATCTTGATTATTTATTGCTCCTTTGTCTTGATAGTGTTCATTCAATGTTCTATACCCTGGTCTCTATCCAAGTCTGATTAACCTTATCACACTGGCTAGGCTGAAAAAGTGCCCAAATACCTTCATCTGACAAAAATGAATAATCAGGAAAATGTTATTATGTGTAAGAGAGACCTATGCTCCAAATGGAACTTGAAAATTCTAGTGTGAATGCCAATGAAAACTTGAAGGTTTTCTAGCATGGAAAATGCTGTGTTTAGTTTGTTGCAGAGCTAACTCACTCTTCAGTCTTTTAGATATTCACATTATCTAGGTGAAGTTCTGATTTAATACCCACGTTGTGTTTAGATTCTGATTCAATCAACATTTTTCAGGCATTGTCAGTGAGCTAGGCATTGTTTGAGATAGTTTTTCATGTGTTATCTGTTTTTCAAAGCCCATAAACCTGCAGGATGGACAAGGCTACTTTTAAAATATAATGGCTAAGGAAATGGGCATTCAGAGGTTAGTTAAGATGTTCAAGGTCACATAGTTAGTATGTAACAGAACCACTATGAAAGCTCTGTTTTCCAGATCCCAAGGCCAATGCTATTTCTACTTTACCACAACAGTCTATATACATATGCAGTGAGAAGTAAGTAACAACAAAATGTGTACTTTCTGCATATGTAATTGTCCTTATTTTTAATTGACAAAGTTATGAGGTTAGCCACATTCAGCCTCAAAAACCTGAAAGGATTTCTTCTTTTAACAGTAATAAATTGCTACAGCCTATAGGAAAGTAAAAACAAAAATAGCATAATGGAAATATAATGATATATTACAATTTAGGTGCCAGGTTGGAAGTAATGAGAATTGTTATCTCTATAGGGGAAGTACAGAGCTCTCTTTCAAGCACAATATATCTACCTGAAAATCACTCTGAAGTGATACTTTTATCCTAAGTCAGTTTAGCTTTAGAGCCATGAAAAAATATAGTTGAGTTATGCCAGAATCAAATGAATTTAGAGACGTTAGTGGGATTAAAAAAAAAGAAAAAGAGGTCCAAGATTAATAAATAAGCCCTCACTCCATACATTTGCCTTTGTTCATATTGAAGTAACATCTGAGATTCTACTATATGCTAGACATTGTACTAGATACCTAAAATGGGTGTTTACATCTATTTTTCATGACTTTGAAAGATAGCTATTTCCACCACCACAACCACCATCATCATCCCTGTGATTGTTAGTTTTATGCGTCAATTTAACTAGGTTATAGTACCCAGTTATTCAAACACTAATCTGGATGTTGCTAGGAAAGTATTTTTAGTTGCGGTTATCATGTATGATCATTTGACTTTAAGTAAAGGAGATTACTTCGATAATGTGGGTGAGCCTCATTCAATCAGTTGAAACATCTTAAGAGCAAAAACAGGTCTCCCTGGAGAAGAAGAAATTTTGCCTCAAGGTTGCAGCCCAAGAGTTTCCAGACTGATGACCTGCTCTATGGATTTCACACCAGTCTCCACAATTGTATACACCAATTCCTCAAAATAAATCTCTTAGGATGTGTGTGTGTGTGTGTGTGTGTGTGTGTGTGTGTGTCTTACTGTTTTTGTTTCTCTGGAGTACTCTAACACAACCTCCATCCTGAAAGTGAGAACACAGCTTGAGATGTTAGGTGATGTGCCCAAGACTGCATGGCACATTATGTGAAGGGCCAGAAAGGAACCCACATCTTCTTACTCTTAAGTTCTGTCCTCTTTTTGCATATCTTTCTTAATTTTGTCCTTTATTTCTCTTTCTACTTTCTCTAGCTTTAAAGCTTCTTGGTAGCTCTAAAACCGCCCTCACACACATGTTTATACATGTGAGGTCTAATGAGGGAAGTTGAAGGTCTCATTTACCTAAGCACAGAGCCTGATTTGCTGACACATGGTATGCATCCAAGCAAATGACTCCCAGATCCAGTTTGCTTACAGGGAAGCCCTTCGCTAAAGAGGAACTCAGTGAGTGGCTTCAGACAGTCCAGCAGATGACAGAGCAAATGGCAGGATTTCCAAAGTACTTACCAATGTTTATTAACATTTGTGATAGGTATGATGCTAAGAGCTAACAAGAGCAGAATTTAGAAAGAGAGTATGATTAGCCTGCTGCCTTCTGGAGGCAAATTTACTCCATCTTTCAGGGATGACTTTAAAGACAGAAGACAGGGAATTAGATCATACTTCTGTCCTTGCTAGTTGAGTTTCATTGCAGAAATCACTCCATCTCAGTTTCCTTAATTTACTCATCTGTGATTTGGGGGTTATCACAGTACCTACCTCATGAGACTGTTGTAAAGATAAAATAGGTATAAAAGTTTCTGTTGGCTAAAGCATTATACAAACTAGAATCATAATTATCAATAGTTAAGCATATCTCCCCTACTGCTGTGTTCACAGCACTGGTCTATAAGTTGTACGTAATGCAAAGAAGGCGCGGTATTCATCCCCTGCCTCTGGAAAGCATTCCCGTT
The DNA here is from genome assembly GCF_949987535.1 of Balaenoptera acutorostrata. NCBI lineage: Eukaryota > Metazoa > Chordata > Mammalia > Artiodactyla > Balaenopteridae > Balaenoptera > Balaenoptera acutorostrata. The sequence goes on along the minus strand of NC_080085.1, from coordinate 122,793,257 downwards.
TTATGAATGAGGGATTAGTGCATGAAACACTGAGACTATAAGCCAGATGTATATTTGTGCCTGTGAACTGTTTCCTTCCAAACATTCACAACATGTAAGATGGCATCTTATTTGAAACATAACCATGAAAGTGGTGTGGCAGCTGAATATACAAAGAGCGCATGACATTTTGGCAGAGTTCGCTCCTACTGGGCCCTGATTAGGTCCTATGCCAACGTAATGATAGGCCCTACCCTGTCACTGACCACTGTGCTGTGCTGCACAGTCCCATATTGTATTCTTCCCCCAGCCCATCATTTTATAAGCTTATATAGATGTGAATATGATTTATCATATTTTACATACAAAACACCACATATTGTGTTATTACAATGTATCACACACTGTGCTAGTCATTTCCAAATATATTCTCTAATTTTACTCTTAGACTAGTGTTAAAAGTTGTAACATAGAGAAAATGAAAATTCACATTTTACAGATAAGTTATCTACAGAGGGTACAGAAAACTGAACAGGCTTGTTCAATTATGCTGAATCCCAGATTTGAATTCACATCTCTCTGATTCTAAAACTTGTGCTCTTTCCACTATGTGGATTATGGGAATGTTGCTGTGGTAGCTTAGACCCAAACTTCCACAGAGAAAAGCGTTCTTAGAGAATATCTAATTAAAGCATTCTTAGAGAATATCTAATAGCTTTCATTTTGTAGATGAGCAAACTGAAGTCTCAAAATGAAAATGATTTTCTCTAGGTCACGTGAAAACTAAGTAACAGCTCCATACTAGAACAATACAGTGTAGAATTAGAATATATACTTAATCAATGCTTTGACAATTACTGGTGCTCATTAGAATTTGATGATGTGATGAGTAACTGCTAAAAGTAGCAGTTTGGCAATAAGAGCTATAGAAGTAGCTCTGGAGCTGGATCCTAAGTTGGGTGAACTCAGACCAGCAGAGCAGTGTTTATGCAAAATGCAATATAGTTAGTGCTGGAGAAAATGAATTTTGAGTCTCTAAGCCACAGTGACTAGTTTTCAATTCCAGCTTCACTATTTCATTCACTTATTTATTTACTCATCCATTCATTCAAAAACTATGGAATGCAAAGTATGCATCACGAAATAGTCTAGGCACTCTAGAAATACTAGTGAATAAAACATATAAAAATCCCTGCCTGTGTGGAGCTTCAATTCCACTGGAAAAGACAGGTGAATAAACAATAAACACAGCACATAAGTAAATCATACAGCTCACTAGAAGATAATAAATGCTACACAGAAAAACATAGAGCAGATTAAGCATGATCATGAGTATAAGGAAAAAAGTATAATTTTACACAGGATGATCAGGTAGGCTTCATGGAAAAGTTGACATTTGAACAAAAACTTGAAAGCAGTAAGGGAGTAACCTAAGCATATACTAGCAGTAGGTACATTTCAGACAAAGCAAATACCAACTGGGAAGGCTATGAGATTAGACAATGGTTAGCATATTTGAGAAATGGTGAGAAGAGCAATTTTCCCAGAGCAAAGTGGAGGAAGGGGAGAGTATAAGGTGATGAGCTCAAAGAAGTGATGGGGTGCAGATGGAAGATAATTGTAGGGCATTGCAAGGGTATTGGATTTCACTCTGAAAAAAATGGCAAGTCATTGGAGGATTTTGAACAAAGGAATAGTAGGAACTGCCTTACATTTTAACAAAATCACTCTGGCTGCTCTGTTGGGTAAACTAAAGGGGGATACAAGGTGGAAACAAGGATATCAGTTAGGAGACTACAGCAGTCATCCAGAGAAAACACAGTGGTGGTTTGGACCAGAGAGGTAGCTATGGAAGTGACAATAAGTGGTATGATTCTAGATAAATTTTGAAGATAGAACTAAAAAGATTTTTCCGACAGATTAAATGTAGGAAATATGAGAAGAGGGATAAATGAACTTTGAGGATTCAGGTCCAAGCAAATAGAATGAAGTTGTCATTAATTAAATTGGGAAAGTCTGTGGGTGGAGCAGGTTTTGAAAAGAAAACCAAGAACTCTATTTTGAAAGATCATGTCTGAGATATTTATTGGTCATCCAAGTGGAGATACAAGCAGGCAGCTGGATATACTTACATGGAGTTGAATGGAAAGGTATGGCCTGAAGATACACATTTGGGAATCAGGGGTTTATGATGGTATTTAAAACTGTGTAATTGTATGAGATCATCGAAGGAGTGAGCGCAGATGAGAAGGGGGTCTAAGAACTGGGTCCTGGGGTAGTCCACCATTAATAGCTTAGGTGATGTACAGGAATCTGGTAAAGGAGACTAAGATGCATGGGCGGTCAAGTAGGAGTAAAACCAGGAGATTGTGATGTTCTGGAAGTTGAGTGAAAAAAGTATTTCCACAAGTATGTAGTGGTCAACTGTGTCAGATGCCAATGTTGTTAGATAAGGACTGAGAATGGACCATTGGATTTAGCAATGCAGAGCTCATTGGTGACCTTGACAATAGCAATGTCAGTGAAGTTGTGGGTTTTACCTAACTACTTTGGATTTAGGAATGAATGAGGACAAAAGAATTTGAGGCAGTCAGTGATTATCGACAGCTCTTCTGAAGAAGTTTTGCTCTAAACAGTATCAGGGAACTGGGGCACTAGCTAAATGAAAAAGAAGGGTCAAAAGTTTTTGTTTATTTGTTTGATTGCTTTGAGAATGAGAGAAATGATAGTATGTTCTCTGCAGTTGAGAGTGACCCAGTAGAGAGGGGAAATATAATATAGGAAAGGGGTGAGAATTGTTGAAGTTGGTATACTTGAGGAGGTGATGGGGATGGGATCTCTCTAAAGTGGAGAGGCTGACCTCAGGAGCACAGTCAGTTATCCATAGAAATCATATGTAATGGGTACATAGTAACAGGATGGGAATGAGTAGATGTGGAGGAGGAAATATGCACTTGCAGTTTGAACTTGAGTCATGTAAGTTCTCTGTGGTGTTTAATTTTATGTGTCAACTTGCCTGGGCTAAGGGATGCCCAGATAGCTGGTAAAACACACTCTCTGACTGTGTCTGTGAGAGTGTTTCCTGAAGCGATTAGCATTTGAGTAAGTAGACTGGGTAAAGAAGATCCCCTCATCCATGTGGGTGGGCATCATCCACTGAAGGCCTGAATAGAGCAAAAAGCTGGAGGAAGGAAGAATTCACTCTCTTTGCTTGAGTTGAGACAGCCATGTTCTCCTGCCCTCAGACATCAGTGCTTCTGGTTCTCAGGCTTTTGACTCAGATCTGGACTTAGACCATCAGTCCTCTGATGCTCAGGCTTTCAGACCCAGACTGAATTACACCACCAGCTTTTCTGATTCTCCAGCTTGCAGACAGCAGATTGTGGGATGGGACTTCTCAGCCTCCATGACTGCATAAGCCAATTCCTATAAGAAATCTCTCTCTCTCTCTCTCTCTCTCTCTCTCTCTCTCTCTCTCTCTCTCTCTCTCTCTCTCTCTCTCTCTCTCTCTCTCTCTCTCTCTCTCTCTCTCTCTCTCTCTCTCTCTCTCTCTCTCTTCCTCTCTATTCTATTTCTCTAAAGATCACTAATATGCTCTCTAAATCAAATTTTCTTCCTCTGTAAAATGAAGGCAATTGTGGTATGTGCCTATTAAAATGTATGTTATGACTATATAAATAGACTACAGCATGTAAAATACTTAGCATGCTGCCTGGTACATAGAAAGCACTCCCTAAATGTTAATTATTAATTCTTAGTAGCACAATTTCTGGAATCAGATAGCCTTGGATCAAATACCATTGGGTGCATTACTTGACTTCTCTTGGCCTTATTTTATTCATCTATAAAATAGAAATAATAACAATTCTCACCTAATGGGGATAATGAGATAACACATACACAGAGCATAGCACAGTACCTGTGTCAGCATTACTGAATATCTCCCTCTGTGATTAGAACAATGAAATGCATGCCCTAGCAATGATGGTCTAGAAAGAGGAAAGGAAAAACATGGAGTAGGAAGCACAAAACTTGACTCCTTCTAATTGACTCCCTAAGCTTGGGCAAATCAATTAACTTTTGCAAGAGGAGGACAATATCATTCATATTGCTTGCTCTTTATTATAATTTTTAGAATCCCTCTGGATAATATAGTGAAACACAGGACCTAACCAAATGCTGTGTAACAATATGAATATTTTCTGAATCATAACAATGCCTATGAGTGGACAGGGCCAAAGTTAAAACTCATGTATAATATCCCAGGATAATGAAATATATAAACATAATCAGTTTGTGAAAGGAGGATGGGGAAAGGGACTACTTAAGAAATCCTGCCTGAGGGAGGAACTCTATTGCCCACTCTCTCCCACACAAAAAAGCATAAAGTATCAATGCTGACAATTCAATTAGATATAGGCATTCAGTTGGGTAGCTATTCTGTGCCAGGTCCCATTTTAGGCTCTAGAATACAGACTACCAGGTAAAAGAGATTGAAAAAAATCAAACTGTAATTCAGTACAATAAGTGCAATAATAACGGTATGATCAAAGAAAGGGGATGGATAACACAAGCAGCAACCTCAAGTAGATTCCTTTTTTTCTACAGTTCTCTTTCTGGGAACAATGCTGTTTCCTGAGTGAACTCTTTTGAACCCAGCATTTGAGCTCCTTTTGGGCAAAGAGTGTTTTATTCTTTGTCTCTCTAGTGCCTGGCACAGAGTAGATTCCCAGGGTCTACTTTAAGAAAGGAGGAAGGGAGGAAAGGAAGCAGGGACAAGGGAGGGAAGGTTGATTGCAGATAAAAGGTGTGGGACTGTTCAGAGATAAATCAAAGAGTCTGCATATTTTATGTAGTCTTCTCAGCAAGAAGCCCCAAATGGGCTATTTTCAGAACTGCTTTGTGAATCTTGGGCTGCATTTTTGCTAAATGGCTTAGTTTAGCTGAACAACTGTGGCTCCTGTACATATGCAAATAGGAACAAATATGAACAGGAACTTTATATTGTAATAACAATTCAAAGTGACACACCAGCATCTGGATGGAGATTTCTCCAGCTGCGCAGCTCACTCTTTATTGTAAGCAAAATAATCATTTCAGCCACAGAATGGGGCCTGAGAAATGGGTAGAGAATATTTGCTGGAATACCATAAGATCAGCAGATGACCATCCCTCAATCTATGAGCAGACAAGAGGAAATTCTCATGTGGAGGTGTACTAGTGGAAAAGGCATGCGTCTGACATCCAACAGCCCTGGTATTGAGGCCTGGTTTTGCCACTTACTATCTGGGTCGCCTTGTGTAAATTATATAATCTTTTTGAGTCCCAGATTCCTCATCTGCAAGCTGATAAGAATAATGACAATGATGACAAAGGACTGTTGAGTACTGAATACAATAGGGCATGGAGTGAGATTAGCAACAGGCCCAGTCCAAATGCAGCCAGGGCACTGTAAGTGGCATCTGCTATTCCTAGCAGGCTTAAAAAAAGATATTGAAACAGATTGGACTACAAGTTGTGTGAAGGGAAAGCTGTGTTTGGCTCACTACCATATCACAACACAGCACAGGAAATTGACAAATGCAAGTTGAATGTCTGAGATTGTTAAAAATTGCTGTCTTAACTCCATGCCCCCATGTTTTCAATAACTATTTCCAATATAACACATAATTTAATTCTCTTTGAAAGATAACATTGTACAGTGACTTAGGTCCCAGGCTTCAGAGTTGGACTGCCAGTGTCCGAACTAGTAGAGAATTTTATCTCGGCTCTGGCATTTACTAGCTGAGTGACCTTGGGTAATGTACTTAATCTCTCTGTCAGTCTCCTCAACTCTTGAGTTTAAATATATGAACTTGCCTTTTTTGTAGGTGCAAAATAGTCAGTCTGCAATTTCATGTAATTTGATTAATACAAAATGGGAATAATAATAGTATTTTCCTCATAGAGTTTTGAAGATTAAAGGAGTTAAGGTATATGAAGTGCTGAGAAACAGATCTGGTACATAGAAAAAATAAATACACATTTTATATTTTTGCTATCATTATTATTGTTTGACAAAAACTGAGTAACTATTTTAAGTACTACATCCAAAAAGAAGATATGGGTAGACAGCACGATGTGCCATCAAGGCATTCCTATGTGGTAGTTGCGATGCAGAGGCCCTTCCAAGTGCAATGAGCTATTGATCTCCTCAGCCTTCAAGGCTGCCAGGCCAGGACCGGGGAGGCCTGGGCCCGCGAGTTGGCCATCGCTGGCCAAAACCAGTCTCCTCAATTTACCACAGAGTTAGCATTCCTTATAAACATCATTTTCTCTGTGTGGCCATAAGGTGAAAGGGTTGGGAACCTCTAGTTTGGAGCATGAGCCATGGAGTCTGGCAGACCTGGTTGTGAATCAGTTGTCTGCCCTGGGAAGGATACATAATTTGTGGGACCCAATGCAAAATGAAATGAAGGGTATCCAGGAAAAAAGTGTCTTTAAAGGGCTTAAAATATAAAGCTTTTTCCCTTTCCTCTGTAATCTCTTCTTGACTTGTCATGGTATTTTTTATGTGCTACTTAAAATCAATACAAGTAAAAAAAAAATTAAAATTTTAAATGGTTAGCGTGAATTTTACTGTTCATCTTTATACTGTGCAATGCCCATTTTAAATAAAAACATAAGCATTTAACTTGTATGTGGAGTCATCAAAAACACACAATTCATATTTCATAGCTCATATATGCGTATGTAATTTGTTCTTGCCAGAACAGTGGAAACAGTTCACAAAGCCAACTCATCGATTTTTCTTTAAATTCTTAATACACACACATTAGCTTTGGCTGACTGATAAGGAAAGAATGAATGAAAGGAAAAGGAACTATGGATTGCCTTATCTTTCCCTCTCCCTCCAGGTTATCATTTTCAGTGTAAAGGGTTGGCTAATACTGGGGAGTAAGAGTAAGAAAAAATATGATAGGATTAATTGTTTGTTTGTATTTCTTATAATACCATGACCTTTCTATGGCTTACTCATAGACATAACACGCTTATCATTGTACTCAACTGAGTCTTATTCAACTCCCATGCATCATGGGTCAACCAGAATTCTGAACTCATGTGGCATCACAACCACTATATGCAAGCGGGGAGGCAAGGAGTAGCTATGGATCAACATATCGTGTGTATCTCCTCTGGTCACATACATGCTCCATTATCCCTTTGGACTCCACGTACAAAACACAAGTTCACAGATAAAATTATTAAGACTTTCAAGATGGCAACAGCAGAGCATTAAACCAAGCATTGGTCCTGAGTACTAGGTTAGCTGTTAGGGAAGATGCATGGTGGACATCACAAGTGCTAAGTATAAGGCAAAAGCAAGGACCAGCAGCAGACCCACATGGTCCATATCTCCTCTGCTCACATTCATGTTCCATTGTTCTGTTATGATTTACTTACAAAACACGAGGTCAAAGAAAACCGTAATAAGAATTTCAGTATGTCGAGAGCTGGGCATTAAATCAAGTGTCAGGTGCTTCTTAGTGTTGGGCTCTGCGAATGCACTGATCGTATTCCCGGGAAGCCAGCCTGGGCTCTGCCCTGAGATAACCATACGATCCTGGGAAGACAGCTTTGCTAGACTTGGCCTCAGTTTCTAATTTTGAATACAAGGATAATTTCTACTACCTCATAGTCTTCTTGTGAAGACTAAAAGAGTTAGTATACTTGACACAGGGTCTGCTGCATAATAACAATGATGATGATGATAATAATATTTATTGAATGCTTATTAAATTTTCTTAATTATGGACATTACTGGAAAACCTTTATGAGGAGGTCAAACTCAGATTACATTGGGAACAATGTTACCAACTTTAAAGGAACCATCAAGTTCAACGTCAGCATCCCCTTAGCCTTTTTACCCCATCTTCAATGCCAAATGGTAAAAGTATGTCAAAACCAGACAGAAAGTTGCGAAGGAATGAATAGGTGGAACGCAGGGAATTTTTAGGGCAGTGAAACTATTCTGTTTGACACTGTAATGGTGGATACATGACATTTTGCCAAAATCCAGAGTACTCTACAACACAAAGAGTGAACCCTAATTAATATAAACTATGGATATTAGTTAAAATAATGTATCAATAGAGATTTATCAAGTTTAACAAATGTACCACATTAAAGAAAGATGTTATTAATAGGTAAAACTGCTGACAGGAGAAGACTGGGTATATGGGAACTCTGTACTTTCTGCTCAATTTTTCTATAAACCTAAAACTGCTCTAAAAATAAAATCTATTAATAAGACCCCAGACATACTATAAATAAATTCTGACTGTAAGTCATTTCTGGGGAGGCAGCAAGGTGCCTCCCTAAAATGCTGAAAAGAAGCTTGCCCTCTGAGAATTATTCAAAGGCCAGAACAGGTCTTGACTAACATAATTAACAATCTGGTCTGAAGGCTGGGCTAGATCTGGTCCTTAGTGGTATTTTGAAAAATTATCTCCACAAGTGTTTTTAAAAATAAAGGATTAGAATCTAGGATTATTCTTCCTGTTTTATTTGTTTGGCTTTGTTTTTATTCCATGCTCTAATTAATGTAGCATGAATATAATTATTCTCTAAGATTACAAACCCCTTAAGGGGCATAGATTATGTCTACCCTTGGCTTTAAAAAATTCACATGAAACCTGGTAGTAATGATAGCTTTCATGCATATAGCTTCCTACAGTTTATGCAGCACTCATATATATTTATCTGCTTAGCCACTTGTTCTACACTTGGAAACCAAAGCCCCAAGCCAAGTTTTTTTGTTTTTTGTTTTTTTAACAAAAACACCATCTTATAAGACAGGATGCCAGAAACTGCTAGTTACCTAGATAATATCTTTTTTTTTTTTTTTTACTTCTTTCTTAGTAATAGAATTCCAATTTTATTCAGGGTACCAAATACCATATTTTCAGCTTCTCTTACAGCGCCGGTGACCATGTGACCAAGATCTTTCTAATGAGATATAAGCACCAGTTGTTGGGGGAGACATCCAGGAAGAATCCTTAAAAGGGGAACTGTTGACCAAGACCAATCCTTTTGCCTGAATTCTGCTCCCTGCTTGGAACACAGAGGTGATGACTCTTGCTTCAGCAGCTGTATAATATATTTCCAAAATATTAAAAAATCTTTTAATTTATTCTTGGAGATGCAGTGAGGTTATACTTAATGGTAATCAGTTTATCTTTCTCATTCTTTTAGGAAAATTATATTCCTTAGTGTGAGATTGTCCAATTATTTTATAATCCTTTAACTAGAGAAGAAGTTATAAATGTAATGCTGACTAGGATACTTCAAGAAATACTTCAGGAAAAACAAGTGGTATTCATTATTTTTCAAATATTTTTGCTGTAACAGATTTCTGAAGACAAATGCATTTCCTATCCAAACGTTTCCATTCACAGCCGTTGCTTATTCCTTGTTCAAATTATTTCACTTGGTGATAATCTCTTATGTACTCTTTTAAAGAGCTATCCATAATATACACACACACAGTGGAAACAATAATTCATACTCTATTTTACAAAGTCCGTGACTTTGCTGCTCCCAAGTTTTCACAAGTCCTGGTGTCTCAATATCCAGGGGTTTAAACAGTCTCTTTGGGGAAGTCGTCAATTTAAAATTCAACCCCTTAAAAAGACTTTTTCTTTCTCCTCCTGCCCAAATGGTATTTAGGTAAAAGGGAAAGAAATTGTGCACTCCTTGAGGCATGTGGAAACAAGCAGTTCCCCTGTACACCACAAGCAGGTCTTGGTGACACAGGAGTGCCGACACATGCTCATCTATCCAATCACCTCTCTCTACTGAAGCTACATTATTATTCCTGGTCCACCATTTTGGACATGGCTCAGAAACAAACCTGGATTTAAGCTTCCTCCAGCAGCCTGCCAACTTGGGTATTATCAAGTTCTATTATCCCTATCTGGGTATTTCTACAGTGATGCCCAATCCACCCCACCTTGAGTTTCCATATTGACAAGAGGACACAAGGATGCATGCTTTTTAACATCTTTACACTGCCTGAGCTTTTATTCTATTTCATAATACTCTACAAGGGCCAGAAGGAAAGGGATGTCTTGAGTTTTCACTATGCTTGGCTTATAATAGCAACCTTGATGTTCAAGGTTCATCAGGCAGGCTTGGCCTTTGTTAAGGGGGTTGGAGTAGTGGGAAACCAAAACCAGAAATTACCAAGGATGAAAATATATTGGTTTCATATGCCGATATATTATCTTCCTTAAATTTATGTGTTCTAAAACCTATAGAAATCTTATATACCTACACAGTCTCCTGAAACCTATAAAAGTTTTAAAAGGTTCACATAGTGACAATCATAGGCATGATATTTTGTCAAGTCATTTTAAGGAGGGGCATAGAGCAGAAAGAACTGAGTCATACAGGTAATAGATGACAGCTACTGCAAGTTGGTATATAAAAGAGGGGCAAGACAAGAGAGATGGAGTTGGAGCCTACTAAAGAAACAGAAAAGAAATGGAATAAAAATAAGAGAAGTAAGTAATACATGCAGTTTTCGGAGTATATAAAATATCACATTTGGATTCAAATGTCTTGATATGAACAGTACTGAATGAAAATGTTTAGAGATATGGTGTATAATTCCCAAACTGCATAATTTAAAATGTTTAAGGACATGTGCTTCTAATGAGGAAATATAGTATAACATGGAGTGCATTTCAGAAATCAAAATGAATTTAATTTGACAGTACCTAATTACTCATTTAAATCACTGATACGGCATTCACTTTGAGAGAAAATTAACATTGTTACTTCAGTTTCACAGAATTGCTAATATATTGGTACGACATGAATGATGTATTGGTTGGTTGGCCTGCTTCCAAAATAAGTAAGTTTAAGTTTTCAAATAAATGATATCGCAGACCACAAAAATATTTCCACACTTGAGCTAATTCCACACTTGAGCTAATTCAACTGAACATTAGCATAGGAAGTCTTTCTTTAAAACTGATGTTCCTAGTTCTTAATAGCTCATTAATACATCTTTCTCATTCTCTCATGGAAAAATGCATCCCTATTATATACGATTCATGACGCTACATGGTTAGGCCATTATAGTTGTAAATGTCATAGCTGTCAGCGTCATCAGGTACTTTTACCGTGGAATCCATTTGAACTATCTACAGTAATACCTCCCTTAACTAGGGGTCAGCTTCCCAGAGACTACTGAGAAAACAAACAAACAATGCCTCTTCAAAAATCAAGCTGTCCTAACAATAATTTGGTAAGGAAAGGTTAATGTTATTAGTGACAGTTTATTGAGTGTTAGGAGATATGACAGGTGACAGCATGTGAGAGTAGAATGAAAGACAAAATATAAAGGAAAAATAAAGCATTTCATTATATATAATTTAGGAAATATCCCTCTACATCCATCTTTCTGCAAATCTTTGTTTCCTAAGAATGGAATTGTTTAAAAAAATTAATGTATGGATAATTTTAAAGAATTGGATACGTGTTCTCAGACTGTACCAATCCGCCACACTGTGTGGGCCTCAGCGGCAGAGCTTCGGGGAGGTGACAGTTGCTGCAAGTGCCTCTGGGTCCAGTGTCGAACGTACCGGCGGATCACACGCACCACGGCTGGTGGCAGTGGGGCCAGTAGCTCATGGTTGAGGGGGCTTGTGGCGGGGCTGGGGCTGGCTGTCCCCTGCATGCATGCGACAGCAGGGAACAGGGCCATCAGCGTGGGTGGAGGCTCGCGGCATGCGCTCAGCCGCGGTGGAGGTCTTCAGGTTGCCCTCAGCGGTGGGAGCAGAAGCCGGCAGTGGGGTCTGGGGTGAGCAGCAGGCCGGTGCCCTAGTGATGGTGGAGGTGGGCCGTGAGCCCTAGTTTGGCAGTGACCAAGTTAGCTCCTGAGACCAAGGTACCCACAGCAGCGCCGGCTGGAACAGGTCCAAAGTGTGGTGGAGTGACCGGGTGGGTGGCGGCTCAGGCAGCTGGAGTCCATGAAGGGGAAAACTGCAGTGCCCTCGGCAGTGAAAACTCTGGGGCATCTGCAGCGGTTGCAATGGCTGTTGGGTTCCTCAGTGGTGAAAGCTTCTGGGATCTGCAGAGCAGGCCTCTGGGGTCTGCGATGGCCAACACTGCAGGATCCTCAGAGGTGATGTTTGCAGGAAGGGTGCAGTGGCTGTGAGGGCTGTTGAGGTCTTCAGTGGCGGAGGTTGCTGGGGTACTTTGCAAAGGCGGCCACTGGGGACCATGGCGGTACCTGCTGCGTGGTTGGTACCGAGTGCCCCGCCCTTCTTTTTTATTCACAGCTGTTGACAGACGTCTCCACTATGCCAGTCCCCTTAGCTATCCCTGGGGGATGAACTTCAAGTAGGTCCTTCCGCAGTGCCCTGAAAGGCTGAAGAAGCTGGACACTCACCCTGATCTCCTTTTCCCCAGTGAGAAGAACTAGCTGACCAAGGAGATCCCTCTTGGCCCTAAGCCATGCTGGCCTAAGGCGTGGGATGATGTAGACAAAAGGAAACTGTTCTTCCTACCCTCTGTGTGTGCTTATTCTTGGGTTTCTTTTCTCCACTGTGTTGCTGCAGCTTCTTAACTGGACGCCAGAGCTCTCCCAGAGTTATTTTGGTTCATGGATAGCTGTCCAATTGTTTTTTCTAATGGAATGAAGGCTGGGATCTCCTACTCTGCCATCTTGCTGACATCACTCCACTCCTGCACCCCAATTTTCTTTTATATTCTTTTTTCCTTCTGCACTTAAGGGATACCTACTTGTAATCCTTGCATTGAATCTCATTTCTTTGTCCTCCAGACCTATGATACATCTCTTTTTATTTCCATTTCTTTGTACTTTTTCCATAACATTTAGGAGAGGTTACTCAAGTTTTATTTTGCTGCCATAGATTTTATTCTCTAGCTTTATTCTTCCTTTTTTACACTTCTGAAGGTCATTTGGGTGTCACTGCAAAGTACTAAGCTTTGCTAGTACCTAAGACTTCTAATAAGCTCACCCTTTAGAAAGTTTTGCCAGTTGTTAGAGTGGAAGAGGATAGGCTCCAAGCAAATAGATCCAATAATTTTTGTGACACTATGATAGTTACCTTTCCTTAAAAATTTATCCACTGGCGATTGAATTAATGTTTCCATTAACACTCTGAATGAAATACTTTTTGCTTATGGAGGAGAGTATTGTATAGTTAAGATAATTCTTAAACATGTCTATTCTGTAATGACCAAACATTCCTTTCAAATGCTCGAAAACTTTGCCTTTGGATATTGCATAAAAACCACCATTTCTCATAATGTGGGTGCTATAGAATACATCAGAATATCATTTATGCTCATTAAAAATACATATTCCTGAGGGGATTGGAGAAGATGGCGGAAGAGTAAGACGCGGAGATCACATTCCTTCCCACAGATACAGTAGAAATACACCTACACGTGGAACTGCTCCTACAGAACACCCACTGAACGCTGGCAGAAAACGTCCGACCTCCAAAAAGGCAAGAAACTCCCCCCGTACTTGGGTAGGGCAAAAGAAAAAAGAAATAACAGAGACAAAAGAATAGGGACGGCACCTGCACCAGTGGGAGGGAGCCGTGAAGGAGGAAAGGTTTCCACGCACTAGGAGCCCCTTCGCGGGCGGAGACTGCGGGGGGCAGAGGGGGGAAGCTTCAGAGCCACGGAGGAGAGCGCAGCCACAGAGGTGCGGAGGGCAAAGCGGAGAGGTTCCCGCACAGAGGCTCGGCGCCGAGCAGCACTCACCAGCCCGAGAGGCTTGTCTGCTTAGCCGCCGGGGCGGGCTGGGCTGGGAGCTGAGGCTCGGGCTTCGGTCGGATCGCAGGGAGAGGACTGGGGCTGGCGGCGTGAACACAGCCTGAAGGGGTTAGCGCACCACAGCTAGCCCGGAGGGAGTCCGGGAAAAAGTCTGCGGCTGCCGAAGAGGCAAGAGACTTTTTCTTGCCTCTTTGTTTCGCGGCGGGCAAGGAGAGGGGATTCAGAGCGCCGCCTAAACGAGCTCCAGAGAAGGGCGCGAGCCACGGCGATCAGCGCGGACCCCAGAGACGGGCGTGAGACGCTGGGGCTGCTGCTGCCGCCTCCAAAAAGCCTGTGTGTGAGCACAGGTCACTCTCCACACCTCCCCTCCCGGGAGCCTGTGCAGCCCGCCACTGCCGGGGTCCCGGGATCCGGGGACAACATCCCCGGGAGAACGCACTGCGCGCCTCAGGCTGGTGCAACGTCACGCCGGCCTCGGCCGCCGCAGGCTCGCCCCGCCTCCTCCGTACCGCTCCCTCCCCGCGGCCTGGGTGAGCCAGAGCCCCCGAAGCAGCTGCTCCTTTAACCCCGTCCTGTCTGGGCGGGGAACAGACGCCCTCAGGCGACCTACACGCAGAGGCGGGTCCAAATCCAAAGCTGAACCCCAGGAGCTGTGCGAACAGGGAAGAGAAGGGGAAATCTCTCCCAGCAGCCTCAGAAGCAGCGGATTAAAGCTCCACAAACAACTTGATGTGCCCGCATCTGCTGAATACCTGAATAGACAACGAATCAGCCCAAATGCAGGAGGTGGACTTTGGGAGCAGGAGATATTAATTTTTCCCCTTTTCCTTTTTTTTGTGAGTGTATATGTATATGCTTCTGGGTGAGATTTTGTCTGTATAGCTTTGCTTTACAATAGCTTTATTTTACTTCACTATATTATAGCCTCTTTCTTTCTTTCTTTCTATTTTTTCTCCCTTTTACTCTGAGCCGTGTGGACGAAAGGCTCTTGGTGCTCCAGCCAGGCATCAGGGCCGTGCCTCTGAGGTGGGAGAGCCAACTTCAGAACACTGGTCCACAAGAGACCTCCCAGCTCCACGTAATACCAAACGGAAAAAATCTCCCAGAGATCTCCATCTCAACATCAAGACCCAGCCTCACTCAACGACCAGCAAGCTACAGTGCTGGACACCCTATGCCAAACAACTAGCTAGACAGGAACACAACCCCATCCATTAGCAGAGAGGCTGCCTAAAATCAAAATAAGGCCACAGACACCCCAAAATACACCACCAGACGTGGACGTGCCCACCAGAAAGACAAGATCTAGCCTCATCCACCAGAACTCAGGCACTAGTTCCCTCCACCAGGAAGCCTACACAACCCACTGAACCAACCTTAGCCACTGGGGACAGATACCAAAAACAACGGGAACTACGAACCTGCAGCCTGTGAAAAGGAGACCCCAAACACAGTAAGATAGGCAAAATGAGACGACAGAAAAACACACAGCAGATGAAGGAGCAGGCTCAAAACACACTGGACTTAACAAATGAAGAGGAAGTAGGTAGTCTACCTGAAAAAGAATTCAGAATAATGATAGTAAGGATGATCCAAAATCTTGGAAATAGAATAGACAAAATGCAAGAAACATTTAACAAGGATGTAGAAGAACTAAAGAGGAACCAAGCAATGATGAAAAACACAATAAATGAAATTAAAAATACTCTAGATGGGATCAATAGTAGAATAACTGAGGCAGAAGAAAGGATAAGTGACCTGGAAGATAAAATGGTGGAAATAACTACTACAGAGCAGGATAAAGAAAAAAGAATGAAAAGAACTGAGGACAGTCTCAGGGACCTCTGGGACAACATTAAACGTGCCAACATTCGAATTATAGGGGTACCAGAAGAAGAAGAGAAAAAGAAAGGGACTGAGAAAATTTTTGAAGAGATTATAGTTGAAAACTTCCCTAATATGGGAAAGGAAATAGTTAATCAAGTCCTGGAAGCACAGAGAGTCCCATACAGGATAAACCCAAGGAGGAACACGCCAAGACACATATTAATCAAACTGTCAAAAATTAAATATAAGGAAAACATATTAAAGGCAGCAAGGGAAAAAAAACAAATAACACACAAGGGAATCCCCATAAGGTTAACATCTGATCTCTCAGCAGAAACTCTGCAAGCCAGAAGGGAGTGGCAGGATATACTTAAAGTCATGAAGGAGAAAAACCTACAACCAAGATTACTCTACCCAGCAAGGATCTCATTCAGATTCGATGGAGAAATTAAAACCTTTACAGACAAGCAAAAGCTGAGAGAGTTCAGCACCACCAAACCAGCTTTACAACAAATGCTAAAGGAAATTCTCTAGGCAAGAAACACAAGAGAAGGAAAACACCTACAATAACAAACCCAATACATTTAAGAAAATGGGAATAGGAACATACATATCGATAATTACCTTGAATGTAAATGGATTAAATGCTCCCACCAAAAGACACAGGCTGGCTGAATGGATACAAAAACAAGACCCATACATATGCTGTCTACAAGAGACCCACTTCAGACCTAGGGACACATACAGACTGAAAGTGAGGGGATGGAAAAAGATATTCCATGCAAATGGAAATCAAAAGAAAGCTGGAGTAGCAATTCTCATATCAGACAAAATAGACTTTAAAATAAAGACTATTACAAGAGACAAAGAAGGACACTATATAATGATCAAGGGATCGATCCAAGAGGAAGGTATAACAATTGTAAATATTTATGCACCCAACATAGGAGCACCTCAATACATAAGGCAAATACTAACAGCCATAAAAGGGGAAATTGACAGCAACACAATCATAGTAGGGGACTTTAACACCCCACTTTCACCAATGGACAGATCATCCAAAATGAAGATAAATAAGGAAACACAAGCTTTAAATGATACATTAAACAATATGGACTTAATTGATATTTATAGGACATTCCACCCAAAAACAACAGAATACACATTTTTCTCAAGTGCTCATGGAACATTCTCCAGGATAGATCATATCTTGGGTCACAAATCAAGCCTAGGTCAATTTAAGAAAATTGAAATCGTATCAAGTATCTTTTCCGACCACAACGCTATGAGACTAGATATCAATTACAGGAAAAGATCTGTAAAAAATACAAACACATGGAGGCTACACAATACATTACTTAATAACGAAGTGATTACTGAAGAAATCAAAGGGGAAATCAAAAAATACCTAGAAACAAATGACAATGGAGACACGACGACCCAAAACCTATGGGACACAGCAAAAGCAGTGCTAAGAGGGAAGTTTATAGCAATACAAGCCTACCTCAAGAAACAGGAAACATCTCGAATAAACAACCTAACCTTGCACCTAAAGCAATTAGAGAAAGAAGAACAAAAAAACCCCAAAGCCAGCAGAAGGAAAGAAATTATAAAGATCAGGTCAGAAATAAATGAAAAAGAAATGAAGGAAACAATAGCAAAAATCAATGAAACTAAAAGCTGGTTCTTTGAGAAGATAAACAAAATTGATAAACCATTAGCCAGACTCATCAAGAGAAAAAGGGAGAAGACTCAGATCAATAGAATTAGAAATGAAAAAGGAGAAGTAACCACTGACACTGCAGAAATACAAAAGATCATGAGAGATTACTACAAGCAACTATATGCCAATAAAATGGACAACCTGGAAGAAATGGACAGATTCTTAGAAATGCACAAACTGCCGAGACTGAACCAGGAAGAAATAGAAAATATGAACAGACCAATCACAAGCACTGAAATTGAAACTGTGATTAAAAACCTTCCAACAAACAAAAGCCCAGGACCAGATGGCTTCACAGGCGAATTCTATCAAACATTTAGAGAAGAGCTAACACCTATCCTTCTCAAACTCTTCCAAAATATTGCAGAGGGAGGAACACTCCCAAACTCATTCTACGAGGCCACCATCACCCTGATACCAAAACCAGACAAAGATGTCACAAAGAAAGAAAACTACAGGCCAATATCACTGATGAACATAGATGCAAAAATCCTCAACAAAATACTAGCAAACAGAATCCAACAGCACATTAAAAGGATCATGCACCATGATCAAGTGGGGTTTATCCCAGGAATGCAAGGATTCTTCAATATACGCAAATCAATCAATGTGATACACCATATTAACAAATTGAAGGAGAAAAACCATATGATCATCTCAATAGATGCAGAGAAAGCTTTTGACAAAATTCAACACCCATTTATGATAAAAGCCCTGCAGAAAGTAGGCATAGAGGGAACTTTCCTCAACATAATAAAGGCCATATATGACAAACCCACAGCCAACATTGTCCTCAATGGTGAAAAACTGAAACCATTTCCACTAAGATCAGGAACAAGACAAGATTGCCCACTCTCACCACTATTATTCAACATAGTTTTGGAAGTGTTAGCCACAGCAATCAGAGAAGACAAAGAAATAAAAGGAATCCAAATCGGAAAAGAAGAAGTAAAGCTGTCACTATTTGCAGACGACATGATACTATACATAGAGAATCCTAAAGAGGCTACCAGAAAACTCCTAGAGCTAATCAATGAATTTGGTAAAGTAGCAGGATACAAAATTAATGCACAGAAATCTCTTGCATTTCTATACACTAATGACGAAAAATCTGAAAGTGAAATTAAGAAAACACTCCCATTTACCATTGCAACAAAAAGAATAAAATATCTAGGAATAAACGTACCTAAGGAGACAAAAGACCTGTATGCAGAAAATTATAAGACACTGATGAAAGAAATTAAAGATGATACAAATAGATGGAGAGATATACCATGTTCCTGGATTGGAAGAATCAACATTGTGAAAATGTCTCTACTACCCAAAGCAATCTACAGATTCAATGCAATCCCTATCAAACTACCACTGGCATTTTTCACAGAACTAGAAGAAAAAATTTCACAATTTGTATGGAAACACAAAAGACCCCGAATAGCCAAAGCAATCTTGAGAACGAAAAATGGAGCTGGGGGAATCAGGCTCCCTGACTTCAGACTATATTACAAAGCTTCAGTAATCAAGACAGTTTGGTATTGGCACAAAAACAGAAATATAGATCAATGGAACAGGATAGAAAGCCCAGAGATAAACCCACACACATATGGTCAACTTATCTTTGATAAAGGAGGCAAGCATATACAGTGGAGAAAAGACAGCCTCTTCAATAAGTGGTGCTGGGAAAATTGGACAGGAACATGTAAAAGTATGAAATTAGAACACTCCCTGACACCATGCTCAAAAATAAACTCAAAATGGATTAAAGACCTAAGTGTAAGGGCAGACACTATCAAACTCTTAGAGGAAAACATAGGCAGAACACTCTATGACATACATCACAGCAAGATTCTTTTTGACCCAGCTCCCAGAGAAATGGAAATAAGAACACAAATAAACAAATGGGACCTAATGAAACTGAAAAGCTTTTGCACAGCAAAGGAAACCATAAACAAGACCAAAAGACAACCCTCAGAATGGGAGAAAATATTTGCAAATGAAGCAACTGACAAAGGATTAATCTCCAAGATTTACAAGCAGCTCATGCAGCTCAATAACAAAAAAACGAACAACCCAATCCAAAAATGGGCAGAAGATCTAAATAGACATTTCTCCAAAGAAGATATACAGATGGCCTACAGACACATGAAAGAATGCTCAACATCATTAATCATTAGAGAAATGCAAATCAAAACTACAATGAGATATCATCTCACACCGGTCAGAATGGCCATCATCAAAAAATCTAGAAACAGTAAATGCTGGAGAGGGTGTGGAGGAAAGGGAACACTCTTGCACTGTTGGTGGGAATGTAAATTGATACAGCCACTATGGAGAACAGTATGGAGGTTCCTTAAAAAACTACAAATAGAACTACCATACGACCCAGCAATCCCACTACTGGGCATATACCCTGAGAAAACCATAGGTCAAAAAGAGTCATGTACCAAAATGTTCATTGCAGCTCTATTTACAATAGCCAGGACATGGAAGCAACCTAAGTGTCCATCGACAGATGAATGGATAAAGAAGATGTGGCACATATATACAATGGAATATTACTCAGCCATAAAAAGAAATGAAATGGAGGTATTTGTAATGAGGTGGATGGAGTTAGACTCTGTCATACAGAGTGAAGTAAGTCAGAAAGAGAAAAACAAATACAGTATGCTAACACATATATATGGAATCTAAGGGAAAAAAAAAAAAAAAAGGCCATGAAGAACCTAGTGGCAAGACAGGAATAAAGACACAGACCTACTAGAGAATGGACTTGAGGATATGGGGAGGGGGTGGGGTGAGATGTGACAGGGTAAGAGAGTGTCATGGACATATATACACTACCAAATGTAAAATAGATAGCTAGTGGGAAGCAGCCGCATAGCACAGGGAGATCAGCTCGGTGCTTTGTGACCACCTAGAGGGGTGGGATGGGGAGGGTGGGAGGGAGGGAGATGCAAGAGGGAAGAGAAATGGGAACATATTGTATATGTATAACTGATTCACTTTGTTATAAAGCAGATGCTAACACACTATTGTAAGGCAATTATACTTCAATAAAGATGTTTGAGAAAAAAAAATAATAATAAAAAAAAAAATACATATTCCTGGGTCCCACCCTATGTATATGTCTTCTGATTTTTTGGGAGTGACATCCAAGAATCTGCATTTTAAATAAGCTTTGAAGTTGTTTTCAATGCACAATAAAGGACGATAACACCTCTAGACTCCCTAACTCTGCCTAGATTTCTGCTCATACAGTCTCTTTCTACACAGCTGGAGCTATTTCAGTTCATATCTATGCTTGGTCCTATCTCTAACCCTAAACCAATCTTGTTTTTAGTCTTGGGGAATTTAAAGAGCTCTCATTACATATTCAGGTGACAAAATATCAAGACACCTTTCACTGACCTTGAGCAATTACCTAAGCAACTGATGGTCGAGGCTTCATTCCCTGGCTTAATGGAAACCTTGCCTGCTGCTGCAGCAGAGCATAAAATCTCAGTGGCGTATTTATTTAAAATCAACCAGCTTTAGGGGACAAAAGTAAAACAAAATTGGGGGGATTTAATTATGCATTGGTTGTACAAAACAAAATCAGCAAAGCAAGAGGAAGTAAGAGCAAGAAATTGACCTCTCCTCTTCACAGGGAGAAGGCAAGGACACACAATCAGGATATTGGACTAAGCTGCTCCTGACAAGCTAGCAGCACTTTGAAAGCCCGGAGAAATAGAGACCTCAATTATGCAACCATCAGCTTTTCCTCAGTCACCAAATCAAAAGTTACCAGTGAAGGAATGGAGGGAGAATACTTATTATAATCCCTGTTCTGTAATGACACTACCACCCAGAAAACTCCAGCCTCACTATTCAAAGCAGGATCCACAGACCAGCAGCACGAACATCACTTGGAAGCTTGTTAGAAATGTGGCATCTCAGGTCCTGCTCCAGACCTCCTGAATCAGAATTTAAATTTTAGCAAGATCCCCAGGGGATTTACATATTCATTAACATTGAGGAGCACAGCTCTAGGAAGCCAGGATTTCCAAAATATACTCCATAGTCTGGCAGAAGGTCTTTAGGGTAGAGGAACACAGAAGTTCAGAGTCATATTTCCATAGAAGAGTAAATGAAAGTTGTTGAATTGAAATTAAGAACAGCATAGCTAATCACATTCAAAAGAGACATGGAGTATACCATCATAGCGTTCAATAAATATCTGACATACAATAAACTGA
This sequence comes from Balaenoptera acutorostrata, assembly GCF_949987535.1. Classification (NCBI taxonomy): domain Eukaryota; kingdom Metazoa; phylum Chordata; class Mammalia; order Artiodactyla; family Balaenopteridae; genus Balaenoptera; species Balaenoptera acutorostrata. The sequence goes on along the minus strand of NC_080085.1, from coordinate 122,771,696 downwards.
ATGTATGGATATATATATGAGAGAGTACCACTCTTACAGCTGCCAGACTTCAACAAGGTTGACTCAGAGATGTAAATCATTAAATATGGGATTGGAAGGCCAGACATGTCTAACTATAACTTAATGAAACATCTCTTTTATAAGCTTAGTTAGCCATAATCCTGGTTAATAGGTTAGTCTGAGGGTTATTAATGTTGTCTGAACATAAGAATCACCCACAGAACTTTGAAAACTACAGAAGTATTTATCATTTCAATGAAGAAAAATGAGCACATGAGTGTAGGATCCAAAAAAAGAGCAATAAATACAGAGACACACACAAAGAGACAGGAGAGAGAGAGGCTTTCTTGACTAGAGGTGTCAGACTCACTGATATTTAAATGAAGGACATTAACCATTAAAGAGGAAATGCAAGGATGATGTTCTGTAGATGGAAAGAGAATTTTCAACAATCTGCATGCAAGCCAAAGTGAGGAAGAAGTCAAAGTTGACTCAAGTAATTTTCCACTGTAACATAATATATGTGATAGCAAGCAACTTACAAAGCTGTACTTGATCCTCATGGCATCTAGAGGATATACTGAAATTGACAACTATGACAGAGAATTCCAGGCAACAGAGCAAAGTATACAACTAACTAAACAAAAATTGAGAAGTGGTAAGCTATAATATCTGATGTTTTACTCCACAAATTTCAACTTATTTGAAATATGACTACATAAGTATTTAATATTTTTTTCCATATAGTCAAGCAATCACTCCCATACTGTAGCATGATTTTAAGTACTGGCACCACAAACTTCCATCAATTTCTTTAACAACAAAAACTGAATTCATACCCAGACCATGAGTTAAGTTCCTGTTTCCCTAAGGACTCTCACTTCTTTTGAAACAGCAGAAGTTCCAAGGACCAGAAGTTTCTTGAAAAGAGACAGATTGACACATTTGGTCAGCTGGTTAAAGAGATTTTTAAAAATTACATTTGGATACCTGTTGTCATGTACTCTCAGGAACAGGGAATTGCAATTGTTTTATGATGAGGGTAAACAATTTCTTACATATTTATGTGACTGGGCTACCAGGAAGAAAAAGGTACTTAAAATGTGAACTCGTATTCTCCACTTGAATCCTGATAATCAGTCATTTCAAGTCATCACTGCTCTCAGACTAACATCAGAACTCATCTAAGGTGGTATCAGCCTACTTTAGCTTCTTCCTAGAGCAAACTGGAGAACCTTCAGAATAAATTAAATAAATGACTATAACTCTTGAATAATAATCTATTCCTTAAATACAGGAAGAATCATTCAGATCTTGGTTTCAAAAAGCTAGCAAACTATTGCATTATTTAGTTCCAGGGTGTCACCTCCACCACATAATTTATCTATCACAGCACAAAATGAAATGTGATCTAAAGGTTATAACATGGCATAACTTAGTGTAAGAGATTTCAGGATAAATGATAAAGCTAAAAATAAGAAGCACCAACATTATCAACCAGAGGTCATCTAAATCTTCTTATATAAGCCCACTCCAGATCAGTAAGTCTCTCCTAGTTAGTTCCAGACCAAATCAGACTCCCTTTGGAATGCCTAGAACTAATTCATGACCATGGCCTCCCCAGATCCTAAGAACAGGACCAGGTTTTGAAATTCATAGGACATAGAAACTCTTTGACCTAATGATGCAAAGACAGAATCTATAGATGTCAACATGATCCTGGATTCAGCAAAGAATCTGACAAGCCTTGTCATGAGACCCTTGAAGGTAAGATGAAAATATATGAACTGAGAGCTAGGATGACTAAGTTGATGTATAACTAAGTCCCTGTATGAGCAAGTATACTTAAGATGTGCAATTTAACCACAGGTATCAAACTGGAAAAAAGTCTACAGTACCATGATACAAAGCTCTGTTGGAAGACTTTTCTTATTCAATGTTTTTTTCTTAATTAGTTGGATGAAAACCTAGAAGACATATTTAACAAATCTATGGATTTAAAAATAGAAAAATATTGACTATTAGAATACTTTAAAAAATAACAGAACAAATGGAATGAAAGAATGAATCTAATATGATGAAATCTATGAGTCTAACGTCATGGGGCCTGGTATATAAGATATGACGAGGCCTGGAACTTGGAACCAAAGACCTCAACTTCATAGTTGAAGGATGGGGAAATTAAGTAGCAGCAACATCTATTGAAGAAACTCTCAGGAATTATGTAAACAGAGAGCTCAGCAGAATTCAAGAATGTAATACAGCAACCACCCCTCCACCACACACACAACAAAATAAAACCTAATGTATAATTTTTTTTTTAATTTTTAAAAAAATTTATTGATTTTTGGCTGCATTGGGTTTTCATTGCTGCGCGTGGGCTTTCTCTAGTTGCGGCGAGTGGGGGCTACTCTTCGTTGCGGTGCGTGGGCTTCTCATTGCAGTGGCTTCTCTTGTTGTGGAGCACGGGCTCTAGGCACGCGGGCTTTAGTAGTTGTGGCACGTGGGCTCAGTAGTTGTGGCTCACAGGCTCTAGAGCACAGGCTCAGTAGTTGTGGTGCATGGGCTTAGTTGCTCCGCGGCATGTGGGATCTTCCCGGACCAGGCCTCAAACCTGTGTCTCCGCATTGGCTGGCGGATTCTTTTTTTTTTTTTTTAAACACACTTTTATTATTTATTTATTTATTTATATTTTGGCTGTGTTGGGTCTTCGTTTCTGTGCGAGGGCTTTCTCTAGTTGTGGCAAGCGGGGGCCACTCTCTTCATCGCGGTGCGTGGGTCTCTCACTATCGCGGCCTCTCTTGTTGCGGAGCACAGGCTCCAGTCGCGCAGGGTCAGTAGTTGTGGCTCACGGGCCTAGTTGCTCCGCGGCATGTGGGATCTTCCCAGACCAGGGCTCGAACCCGTGTGCCCTGCATTGGCAGGCAGATTCTCAACCACTGCACCACCAGGGAAGCCCTGGCTGGCAGATTCTTAACCACTGTGCCACCAGGGAAGTCCCAAAACTAATGTATAATTGAAATACAGGTTCTGGCTGGTAAAAAAAGATGAGAGTCCTCTTACTACATAATGTATCAAGCAATTCTATTAATGTAGCAATAACCTATTTGAGAGAGAGAGAGACTGAGATAGAGGAAGAGAGAGACACAGAGAGAAAAACTACTACAGAACGTTACAGAAGTCACAGGAATCCTGCCCTTTTGCAAGTTTTACTCATAGAAAAACCTTACAGTGAGATCTGACTGGAGGATGTGGGGCATTATCAAGGCCAGGGTATGAGCAGGACAAAGTCCAGTGCTGTCCTGCTCCAAATAACTAAAAATCCTTAACCATGGTTCCCTCAGGTACAACTTTAAACAAAAACTCAACCACCATGCACCTAGCTTCAAAGCCAGCTTCCCAATCCTCTCCCCCCAGTGCCTTAAAGGCTCTTATTTAAGAAGCACACCTTCCTTTTGGTTTATATTGAATCCTCCATTGAGCCTTGGGGATGGGGTGAGATGGGGAGCTGGAGCCCAGGACCCTCTACAGAGCCCATATCTCAGGAGAGAGCCCCAGCTGCTGGGTGACAGCAGAAGGATCGGGCCCCCATAAAGATGCACTCAGCTCAGATGTGGAAGATTGAATTCTACATCTTCTACCCTATTGACCAAAGATATAAATTCTAGGTAAACAAATGGAGGTTCTGCAACAGAGATAAAAACATCAGATGACAGAGAGAGAGGACTGGCATTGTACTGAACAACTTTTGAGGGCCTTTTAAAATGGAAATTCTGTCATTCTCTGCATTGATTGCCATTACATAGAAGAATAATATAAAAAGAATCACTGTTTTGGTATCAAACAGATTCATTTTTGAGTCCTATTGCTAGTTTCACTAGCTGTGTGAATGCGGGCAAGTTACTTATCTGAGCCTTAGTTTCCTCAACTAAAAAAAAAAGGAAAAGGTGTTAGGAAGTAATAAAATGATCTGTCAATACTCTGATAAATAGGAGTAGAGAGGAAGAAACTGTCTCTATATTCAGCTACAACACATAATAAACAGATTAAATGTCACAATTTTACACTTAATACAAACTACACTTGAACATGCATAGAGTTTTACTTAAAAGGAAACAAGGAGTTCACACAAGAAATCAGATAATTAAACCCCTCTACCTGTATCTTCAACTACACAGCCGGTATTTAAGATCAGATGTCTCACTGTGCTACTGTCTCCCCAAGATCATGTGGTTCCAAGGTTACTTTTCAGAAACAGAATTAAAAGCAGTATCCCGTTAAATTACCTGATGCCTATCAAAAACTTTTTTTTTTTTTTGGCTGCATTGGGTCTCAGTTGTGACACACGGGATCTTTCGTTGCAGCGCGCAGGCTCTTCGTTGTGGCACACAGGCCTCTCTCCAGTTGTGGCTCATGGGCTTCTCTCTAGTTGTGATGCACGGACATCTCTCCAGTTGTGGCATGCGGGCTCCAGAGCACATGGGTTCTGTAGTTGTGGTGCGTGGGCTCTCTAGTTGCTGCGCGCAGGCTCAGTTGCCCCACAGCATGTGGAATCCCAGTTCCCCCCATGAGCAGGGATCAAACCCACGTCTCCCGCATTGGAAGGCGGATTCTTAACCACTGGACCACCAGGGAAGTCCCCAAAACTCTTCTGCTGATAATCCCTGTGGTGCTCCTTTCCAGTTTTTGTGTGAAAATGCTGTTTTATATTGTTGATATGGATTAATAATGCTTGTATTTATGTTTGCATAGCACAACATAACCTCAGGGTGTGTATACACGTGTATATGTGGGTACATACATACATTTTCAGGTAACTCAATAAATCCTTCAGAGTGAATTGAACCCGATAGCCATGCACATTAATACGGCATATTGTATCTCTGAAAATAAGGTCTGAATTCCATTTAGTCTGACAGGAAAGCTTTTTTACTGCAAATCTTTTGGATAATCTTTCGTTTGCTCAGTGAGGTCATGAGGATGGAATGCTCCTATCTCTCCTCCATCTTATCATACTTCCTTCTAACTCAGAGCTCCAAACCTTGTGTTAATGCCTCCCAGTCTCTACCCTAAAGCAAGATGCTTCCTGGAACAAATTAAATCCAAGTGATATTACAATCCTTGCCAGTTCTTGAAGTAATATGTTTTAAAGTTCTTTGGCAACTTAGAAATAACAAGGATTAAAAACTTTGGCGGCCACCTTCCTTCAATGAAGTGCTTTTAGGCATTAGACATTCCTCAAAAACGACCGCAAAATTTCATCTATAGTCGACATTTAAGCAAAATTTGTTTCTTGATGGTTTTGTAATGGCGTTTTATGCCTCATAGCTGAGGAGCTTGACATAAGCATTTTTTCATCATTATCTATTCACCAAGAAAGCTGGCATTGCCTTGGATGAGCTATTGCACCTCGTATTAGTATACATGTATACCAGCATACCTACATAAGACATCCAGATAGCACTGTTTTGTTTTGGTTTTTTAAATAAATTTATTTATTTATTTATATTTATTTTTGGCTGTGTTGGGTCTTCGTTTCTGTGCGAGGGCTTTCTCCAGTTGCGGCGAGCGGGGTCCACTCTTCCTCACGATGCGCGGGCCTCTCACCGTCGCGGCCTCTCCCGTTGCGGAGCACGGGCTCCAGACGCGCAGGCTCAGTAGTTGTGGCTCACGGGCTTAGTCACTCCGTGGCATGTGGGATCTTCCCAGACCAGGGCTCAAACCCGTGTCCCCTGCATTGGCAGGCAGATTCTTAACCACTGCACCACCAGGGAAGCCCCAGATAGCACTGTTAACACAAATGGAAGTAACATCAGCAATGCAAATTTATGGAATATTTGAAATTATGATGAATTCATACAAAGCAATCCTAAAATGACTCAGATGCAGGTAGGTTTCAAATAAAACATTAAGAACAGTGCTTCTACCACACTAATCCAAGACAGACACTGATGTAGATGGCTGTATTTTGTGACATATAATTATTTCATTCTCCTCAGAGGTGGTTACAGTGTTTATTACATCAGCCAAATGGACAGAGACAATGCAAATTGTAGGCGTCAAAGGAGAGGCAATTTGGACTCACCTTCTGAATGTGGGCCTTAGGATCAGGAATACAGTTTCAGGTGACATTATACTGTCACATATAGTAATCACTATTGTTAGCTACCTGTTCTACAAAAGGCACAAGTCTTTAGAAAGTGACCTGGGGAGAGGTATTCAGGGTTCTTGGTTGATAACAAGCCAATAAGGATTATTTGTGGTGCAGATATCTCCATGACTTTTTAGTTGGTGGATAATCACAAGTGTCCTCACTAGACTATCCAAGAGGCAGGGGTATCCAGATGGTCTCTAGGTTTATATCTACTAGGATGACTCCACTTTCCACCCTTGACGTTTAGAAATTTCCCAATGGCAGAAAAAAGGCTTTGTCTAGTACATTATGATACTGGTCAGAAGATGCAAAATGAGTTACAATAACATAAAAATCTGACCAGGGACCAAATTTACCCAAAATCAAAGAGTTTGTGCAAGAGGTGGCTTAGATGCTTGCTGATAAATGAAGATGGGTAGGGAGGTGAGGGTAGGTTGGCAGTTCTGAGTCATTCTGCCTATGGCTTACTGTTGACAATATTCAAAAAATAATGTAAAAAGTGCATTATAAACTTTCATAAATTATTACAGACATATTTTGTAGATATTACTTATGATCACCAGTATTCTTTGTATCTTCCATATTTTTACTGATTTTGTCTACTTCTATTAATCACTGAGAGGTATAAAACTCTCCAGTTATAACTGTGACTATCTGTTGATGTGTGTAATTCTATCAATTTTTTATTTATGAAGTTTGATGTTCTGTTATTAGGTACATACATACTTAGGACTTTTTTGCCTCTATGCTGACCTGCCCATTTTATCATTATGAAATGTTTCTCTTCATCTCTTATAATACTCCCTGCCTTAAAGTTCAATTTGTCTGATATTAATATAGACTCTCCAGCCTTATTACTCTTACTGTATACACAGTATATGTATTTCCTTTCCTTTTACTTTCAACCTATTTGTATCTTTAAAGTCTCTTGTGTTTCCTGTAAACAATCCCTAGTTAGTTTTTTATCCTTTCACCCAATCTGACAATCCCTATCTTCTAATTAAAGGGTTTGGTCTATTTACCTTTGATGAAATTGTTGAAATGGTTCAGTTTAACTTTGATTATATATGAGTTTCCACTTGCTTCTCTCTCATTCTCTCTCTCTCTCTTTGTTCCTCATTACTTGTTTCTTCTCATCTTTTGGTTGAATTAAATGTTTTTTATATTTTGTTACTGAACTCAGGTTCAGCTGCTTGCCACTCAAAAGCCAACAATTGAGAGGCAAGTGTCAGTAGAAAGGAAAGATGCTTTAATCAGAAAAGCTGGCAATCTGGGGAGAAGGTGGACTCATGTTCTGAGACCAACTCCAAAGATTCTGCTCAGCTATGATAGTTTTTAAAGGGAAAAAAGGGGTAAGAAGCTCAGTGAATCATCAAGGCAGGAGGTTGGATTCTACATCATTCTCCATTGCGTGCAGACCAGCTGACTCTCTCTTCAGATGCTATCTTGCCCACATGATCTGCCTGCAGGATTGCTAATGGGGCTGTTGGGAGTAGAGAATTAGCCATTTTTTAGCTACTTAATTCTTCATTCTTACTTCTTTTTAATCTAGGAAAAGAATCAACAGATTAGGCAAGGCATGGTGTGCATTCAGTAGAGCATAAGTCAGGAGTTAGGTTAAACTGCCTAGTGATCTCATTCCTATGATTAGGTTCTTTCAAGGTTAGAGGGAAAGAGAAATGGGCAAAGAAGAAAGGGGCAAAAGAGCTGCTTTCAATTCCCCACAATCAAATATCATTCCATTTCTATGGGATCATGGGTGAAGATCCATCTTCTGTAACTTCTTCATGCCGACCTAGGGTGCCATATTCACAGAGTGGAAGATGTTGACATGGGTCTGTAGCATCTCTTTGCTGGAAATTTTTGTTGCCTGCTTACCTATATGAGCAGAGCAAGCTATAATTATTTTGATGCCCACAAATATATAGATTATTATGAGCAATAATGTTAATCCCGTTCTCTTGGGGCCAGTTCTTGGAATTGTGCTAGCCATTGCCTCAGTACTGCTCAAGATGCAACAACTTATGTCATGACTATTGTCTGGTCATCATACAGTTAGCTTTTTTCCTCTGGTGGCAGTTATAGTATCTGTAAAACAACTCACGAATGTGCATCAGACACTGAGACTGTGACTCTATTATCCTAATCATTAACTGCTCAAGCCTGCTCTTTTAAGACTCTGGGAGGCCTGGGAGACTTCAGCTTTTCTACAAACAAGGGGCAGGGGACATAGAGGGGCTTTTGTACTTGGGGGAGCCCTGTAGGGTTCTGCTCAGTTCCAATTTTATGTCCAATTTTATGCTTTACATTGGCTTCTTAGATATGCTTCCTTTATTTTTTAGTGATTGTATTAGGGCTAATGATATGTTAACAAAATCTAATCGATACTGTAACATCACACTTTACATTTTACACTTTCCCTTTCACATTTTCTACTTCATACTTCTTACATTTTGTTTAATAACAGATATTTCATACTTGCTCCTTTCAAATTTTCCATTTCACACTGCCAAATGCTCATAGAGCTGTCCCGCACATATTTTCGGTGCCTCCCTTTGCACATCTTCCTCCTCCCTTATTACCTGACAGGCAGAATCTAGCATCTTCAGCTGCCCAGAAGTCTGATCTCTGTATCCACAGCTGAGCAGACTCTCATGCTTTCTTATATCCAGCTCAACGCATTGTATTTTAAAAATTGCTCCAGTCGAGGAAATAAGATATTGTGGAGCTCAGTTATGTTTTTCTCTCCTCTAGCAGTTATAGGTCTCTAGCTGCCAGTGCCTGAAAAGCGTTTCTTCATATAATTTGTCCAGTTTTTTTTGGTTGTTTATTTTGGGAAAGCTAGTTTGGTATGAGTTACACCATCATAGTCAAAAACAGTAGTTTATTTTAACCAAAGAGTTTTGAAGACCTTTTCTTTTAGAAACATGTTATTTGTCTACTCCCTTTCTGCAAGAAACCTGACAAAAATAAAAGACTCTGAATTTCAGTAGCAGGGGGAAAATAGAATTTTGTTTTCCAGCTCATAGTATTTACTCTTTCTTTTTTTTTAAAGTAAAATATATTTAGGCTACTTCACAGTTAAGCAATCTTAATGTTGCCCTCTTAAGCTTGCTCCTCACCCTGTCTGATGCTCAGATTTTTCTATACTTTTTCTGGTAAATAGTTGTAAAAACTCAGATTTCTTTCAGGAAATCTTTAGGATTAAGCAAAATAACCT